>NC_139595.1:9691108-10406108 GCF_946808225.1 Silurus aristotelis | reverse complement strand
TCCTCATGAATGTACACACAGCTCCCCATATTGACAGAAAAACACAGAATTGTTGACATTGTTGCAGATTTATTAAAAAAGAAAAACTGAAATATCACATGGTCCTAAGTATTCAGACCCTTTGCTGTGACACTTAAATATTTAACTCAGGTGCTTTCCATTTCTTCTGATCATCCTTGAGATGGTTCTACACCTTCATTTGAGTCCAGTTGTGTTTTATTATACTGATTGGACTTGATTAGGCAAGCCACACACCTGTCTATATAAGACCTTCCAGATCACAATGCATGTCAGAGCAAATGAGAATCATGAGGTCAAAGGAACTGCCTGAAGAGCTCAGAGACAAAATTGTGGCAAGCCACAGATCTGGCCAAGGTTACAAAAAGATTTCTGCTGCACTTAAGGTCCCTAAGAGCACAGTGGCCTCCATAATCCTCAAATGAAAGCCGTTTGGGACGACCAGAACCCTTCCTAGAGCTGGCCGTCCGGCCAAACTGAGCTATCGGGGGAGAAGAGCCTTGGTGAGAGAGGTAAAGAAGAACCCAAAGATCACTGTGGCTGATCTCCAGAGATGCAGTCAGGAGATGGGAGAAAGTTGTAGAAAGTCAACCATCACTGCAGCCCTCCACCAGTCTGGGCTTTATGGCAGAGTGGCCCGACGGAAGCCTCTCCTCAGTGTAAGACACATGAAAGCCCGCATGGAGTTTGCTAAAAAACACCTGAAGGACTCCAAGATGGTGAGAAATAAGATTCTCTGGTCTGATGAGACCAAAATAGAACTTTTTGGCCTTAATTCTAAGCGGTATGTGTGGAGAAAACCAGGCACTGCTCATCACCTGTCCAATACAGTCCCAACAGTGAAGCATGGTGGTGGCAGCATCATGCTGTGGGGGTGTTTTTCAGCTGCAGGGAAAGGACAACTGGTTGCAATCAAGGGAAAGATGAATGCGGCCAAGTACAGGGATATCCTGGACAAAAACCTTCTCCAGAGTGCTCTGGACCTCAGACTGGGCCGAAGGTTTACCTTCCAACAAGACAATGACCCTAAGCACACAGCTAAAATAACGAAGGAGTGGCTTCACAACAACTCCGTGACTGTTCTTGAATGGCCCAGCCAGAGCCCTGACTTAAACCCAATTGAGCATCTCTGGAGAGACCTAAAAATGGCTGTCCACCAACGTTTACCATCCAACCTGACAGAACTGGAGAGGATCTGCAAGGAGGAATGGCAGAGGATCCCCAAATCCAGGTGTGAAAGACTTGTTGCATCTTTCCCAAAAAGACTCCTGGCTGTATTAGATCAAAAGGGGGCTTCTACTAAATACTGAGCAAAGGGTCTGAATACTTAGGACCATGTGATATTTCAGTTTTTCTTTTTTAATAAATCTGCAACAATGTCAACAATTCTGTGTTTTTCTGTCAGTATGGGGAGCTGTGTGTACATTCATGAGGAAGAAGAATGAACCTAAATGATTTTAGCAAATGGCTGCAATATAACAAAGAGTGAAAAATTGAAGGGGGTCTGAATACTTTCCGTACCCACTGTATAAAGAAAACAGGTCTGTGGACACAAATCAGGTAGAGAGGCTTTGCAGATTAAACCCATTTTACACCCTAACCAGCATTGTCCTGCTCAGGTCCCAACTGCTCATCAATGCAGTTCATTCTACACTTAAACTGCTCTCACATTGAGCTGACATTTATGTTTTAATCACTGATACCACTCATTCTTTAGCAAACAGAATTTTAACGTGTTGGTGTATGTGCTTCTACTTCTACAGGTTGCAAAAAAAGTTTTTGCTGTGCATTTCTTTTAAATATTTCACTATTACTTCTGTAATTGCAAAATACATTCATACGTTCTGTAATAAAACTCTTCTGCATTCCACCAGTGTTTATTAGCACATTCCAGTAGATTTCTCTTAGCCATTTCCATTTGGGAAATCTCCATCACCATTTTAAAAGCAAGACCGAACACAATAGGTGGGTTATGGAATTTTGTTAGCATGACCAAAGCCCTTAGCAGAGATTTTTTTATTTTTTAAGAAAGCAGCCCAACTTAAATTATCTCCAGCTGAAACACTAAATAAATTAAATTAACATCAATTCGAAAATAAAATGTTATTTTGAAATATTTTTAGGTAGCCAGCTAATTTGTTATTTATTTTCTTTCTCTGTAGTAAAGTAACATCCTAGATCAATTTTGCTTCAGCTGCATTATTTTGCCTGGCCATTCAAACATATTTGGCTCATTGTGCTGGGTAATGCACACTTTTAACTAAAAATTATTTACACACTACATTTACATTACACCATATGATACTGTTAGTCGAGATATTTGAGAGTTCTCATTCATAGTGTATTTTTCTAGAAGAAAGACAGGTAGCAGTATAGTGTGTACAATGTGTTATAGTAATACCTTCAAGTGGAACTGGATTGGGGCAGTAGAAATGCAGCAATGCTACCAGAGCACAGCCATCAGTGTTGTCCTTCAGCAGGTTGTCCACTAGTGGCAGATAGAGTGCAGGCTGTGCTTTAGGGTCTTCCTTCTTGAAATGCCCCTGGAGGAGTTGCACAACAATATTTCAGCTTAAGTAATATGTGTAAAAATATAATAAGCAGAATTATACTTATTGTGTGACACAGAAATGCATGGGGATGCTATTGAAAGTGAGTAAAAAAGTCCCTTTTTATAGTTTCTCAAATATTATGTAAGAAAATATTTATATACATTAAATGCAAGTAATATAAACAAATGTAATACAGAGCAGAATAACGGGTTGCCTCCACAGAGAGCATTAAAGTCAAATAGGCTTTATTGTCATTTCAACCATATACAGTGCAGTACACAGTAAAACGAAACAACGTTTCCCCAGGACCAAGGTGCTACAGCAAACAACATAAATGAACAAAAGGAACACAAGTAACACATAAGTACACATAACTCTAATCTAACAACACATTAACATTAAGTAAAAAAAGGTGTGTGTGTGTGTGTGTGTGTGTGTGTGTGTGTGTGTGTGTGTGTGTGTGTGTTGGGTTGGTGGGGGTTTGGTGGACAACATGAAACAAGGAAAAAGAGTAACTCAGTAGCACCGACCAGTACAGTAAGTTGTGCAAGAATGATTGTCCATATACAATACGAAGGTTGTGTGCAAAAAGGTTGTGCAATAAGGTGATATGATTAAATATAAATAATAAATAAATGTTGGTGGAATGGATTGTTCACGATCCAAACTGAATTAGATCTTCCAGTCAAACAGTCCAGGATCCAGTTACAGAGGGAAATGTAACATGCACCTAGGCGTGGATTATCCAGCTCATATATTGTTCATTTGACAAGTTAAAGATGACAATGATGTTTGTAGTGCAAAACTGACGTAATGGATACAAATAATATTTAATAAATTTTGGTTTGTTACTTTATATACAGATCTAGAATTCTGGTGTATGGGTTATACTTAAGGAAGAGTACAGTAAGAGTGTAGTGGAAGTGAAGAGAGTTTCTGAAGAAAGTTATACATGAAGCTGAAAGTTAAAGAGGAAGAAAGTAAAAAACATGACATTTATGGGACATAAATGGGACATCGCGTATATAGGTAGAAGAATGCTGAGGATGGAGACACCAAGCAAGAGAAAGAAAAGGCTAATAAGGAGGTTTTTGGATGTCGTAAGGGAAGACATGCAGGTGGTTAATTTGAAAGAGGCAGATGGAGGACAGGGTAGTATGGAGACAGAGGATCCACTGTGGTGACCCCTAATGGCAGCAGTCGAAAGAAGAAGATCTAGAATTCTGCCCACATAAAATCATACTTAGAGATAAAATAGTAGTGCCAAATGATAACATTTAGTTATAAGAGAGAGGGAAGGGAGAGAGATAATGACGCTATTGATTGTGTTAATTAATTTTGTTTGTTTCTTTAGTTCGTCAAATTCATGCCTATGTATCAAAATCACAATATTCGCCAAATAAATAAAATGAAATCATCAATTTATCTCTGTAGGGTTCTTTAGAAAATGTTAGACAATAGACTCTTCATGCAACATCACTAGGGATGGATACCGTTTACATTTTATCTATACCAATACCAGAAAAAAGGCACATAAATCGAATAAATAAAATCGAAATAAAAAGGCCCTTCAAAAAAGCGAGAAAGAGATAAAGAGAGATTTCCTTAGCATACCACAGCACACAGCATGTACATAAAAAGCATGTGCGTAGAAGCCCAACAGAATGTAATAGGGGATTCTGGCATCTCTAGCATTAAGGCTAGATCTATTGCCTACTATACATGACCCAGCTTGACTCCACCATAGTAAAAAAACAATAAATCTTTCACTATAAATGTATTGACAGCCCTTGACAATACTGTTTTTTCAGGGGGCATCTTCCTATGCATCGCTATGGTGAATCCTGGGTGTTTGAGACTGTGTCTCTGTCCCATTCCTCACTGACGGTGAAACCCTTTCCAGCCAAGCATTTCCTGTGAGGTTATTTATATATAGGTTTACAATTTGAATCGTTTTAAAATTTATATAAACTAGTACTAACTAAAGATTATTTTATATTGAATTACTTCAATATTGAGTTACCTTATATTGAGTTACTTTCGCTTGAGTCAGGAGATGGCGGAAACATAATAAATACAACACACTGCTTAAGTTATGTTTTGTTTTGTTTTGTTTGTACTGTATTTTTCGGACTATAAGCCTTTACTTTTTTCCTACGTTTTGAACCCCGCAGCTTAAACAACGAAGCGGCTAATTTGTGGATTTTTCCTGGGTTTTTCCCGGTTTCACAAACTTCAAGCCAAAAAACTGAAACCCCAAAACATTAGACCAATTAAATTTCCGAACGGAAACGAAAAAAAACGCACCTCACCTGTGTTCTGAGCTGCACGGCATCGGGAGAAAAACTTCCATCGGTGTTGATTTTTAAAAGATAAATTCCCCAGAGAAATACAGTGGTTCCTTGACCTACGAGTTGAATTCGTTCCGTGGACGAGCTCGTATGTCAATTTGCTCGCACATCACATCAGTTTTCCATATTAAAAATACTTAAAATGGCATTAATCCGTTCCAACCCTCAAAATGACACCCCGTTTTTATGTTTCATGTTATTAAATTGGAAAAATTTTTTATTTCTAAATAACAAATCTTGTATAAAAACATAATAGAAAGAGTATGTAAAGATATAATAAGGTTTTCTTCAGTGTATTTTTCTTGGAGATGAGACGACTTGAGCTAACGCCGGTGGGTGTGTGTGTGTGTGTGTGTGTGTGTGTGTGTGTGTGTGTGTGTGTGTGTGTGTGTGTGTGTGTGTGTGTGTGCGCGCGCAGGGGGGGGTAGAGGCGATAAGCGGAGGCGGAGGGAAAACTCATTTTTTACTATCACTCCTGTACACTACGTATCCCTAAACTTTAAAATTTTTTCTTTTTCTTCTTTGCTTATCTTAATTTTCGTCACAATCTTTGCTTTCTGGCTTCGCTTCGCCATCTAGCAGCGGAGTCTCGAGCTCGTAACTCAAGTTTTTGCTCGCGTAACAAAGCAAAAAAATCGCCCACAACATATTTCACCCGTTACACCGTGTAACAGACACTCTCTTTCGGTAAAGCCTGTGTAAAGTTCATTAGTTTCGGTGTGGACACCTGCAGCTTATACACAGGTGCGGCTTATTTATGTTAAAAATAAAAATATTAGTAAAATTAAGTGGGTTATACAAGGGTGCGCTTTATAGTCCGGAAATTACGGTAAATGTTTTACCTAATTACTAGTGTTGCCTTCTTTGTTGAATATTACACTACTGCAAATATAGCAACTGACACTGGTGTCGCTTAGATTTGTAACATAACCCCACACTTCTGAACGTTTCAACCATGACCGACTGTCTGACTCCAACACACACCACACATGTGTATTGATATCACGCATACATTGAGCAAACATCGGCCCCGTAATGAAATCATTCATTTACAGAAAATTACAAGCAGCTCCTAATTAACAATTAACACTGAAATATACAGAGATAAAACTATGCAAGTTTTAATAACAGTATTGTTTGTCCTGAAGCTTTTCGGTAGTCCAGTACTGACCCAGTTACATAAAGGTCATTACTTATTGAGCATTCATTTAGAACAGTTGCTCTCCACAAAGATGGCCTAGGTTATAAGAAGATCGGTAACACCCTGAAACTGAGTTACAGTACAGTGGCCAGGGTCATACAGAGGTTTTTCAAGACTCCACTCAGAACAGACCTCGCAAGGGTCGATCAAAGAAGTTGGGTCCTCATGCAATGCATCAAGTGCAGAAACTGGTTTTAAAAAACAGATGAATGAGGGCTGCTAGTAGAGGTTGCACAATCGAAAGGTCGTCTGGTCAGTGTTCAGACAATATGCCGCACACTGCAACAAGCTGGTTTGCATTGCCATAGTCCCAGAAGGAACCCTCTCCTGAAGCTGGCTCACAAGAAAGCCTATACACTGTTTGCTGAAGACAACCTGTCCAAAAGCATGAATTACTGGAACCATGTCCTGTGGTCTGATAAGACTAAGATATACTTGTTTGGCCCATATGGTGATCAGCATGTGTGGCGACACCCTGGTGAGGAGTAACAAGAAAATTGTGTCTTGCCTACAGTCAAGCATGGTGGTGGTAGCATCATTGACTGTGGCTAACATAACATAGTAACGACCTAAAACACACCGCCAAGATGACAACTGCCCTGCTGAGAAAGCTGATGGTGATTTCAACTTGAACTTGAAAACAAACCACCAAATTCTGCAGAAAGTGGCCCTGAAAATTTACAATTAGGGAAAGTCTAATTTTATGTTTAATTGTGTTTCTAAGACTGAGAGGAGGCCCATCAGTTGAGTGTAACATTGCATGTACCTTTTGTAGGGTAAGCATATCTGGTCACAGATTGATGACCTTTTTGGTATTAAAATGGGAAAAAAATAAAACTACACTAGTTCTGTTAGTTTGGTGGTTCTATGACATTCCATTTTTGTATTTTATGTTGTTCTGTGCAGTGGTCAACAATAAACATATGCCTTACAAAAAACATAAGTCTTTTGTAAGACAAATATATTTGCATAAAACTCACCTTTTGGACTGCAGGTTTGGCCTCAAGTGTTTTTCCTACTCTTTGCTCCTGAGCCATGATCTCTCTCAAGTACTCATTTACCTTCAATGAAACACAAATAAAGCTACAAGTTAGTTGCCTACTGCCATGGACACTGAAAATCAACTGCTGAATTCGTGTGCATATGTGCATGTTTTTCTGCACTGCAATATACTCTAAGAGACTCTTTAGCCAAGTCCAAGAGTGACATTATTTGCTTATGTCTACAGGTGATTCTAAGTATACATGTCCTCAGCAGTAACTATTGAAGGGTTTTAGTGTCCAACTTATACATACTCTACAAATTAGTCTGAGAAAATCCACATTAAAAACAGTCTATGTGCTTGGCTCACAGACACGGTGAATGGGCTCTAAATTAGCCATGGCAGCCACTCACGAAATAGCAGTAGCCAGTGCAAAATTGGATAATGCTAGGCAAGATCTGTGCACACCCCTACACAGAGCTCATTATTCTAGAATTCACATTGCCATAGTATGAATTTTGAATGGGGATTGAGACAGACAGCTCTCCTGTGCTGAATATCAATCACATGCATTACAGCTAAAATGTTGAATCAGCAGCAGGTTGGCCTATGATGATAGTTTTAACAGAGAAAGCATTATATCCAAGATCTATGCTGCCCAAATCCTGAATGCAGATACCGATGATGCTCTATTGCATAACAAGGCATTGTGTGTAATTAGACAACAATATGGAATAATACAGCATTTTCAATCTTGTTTAGATAAAGCCCAGTCAAAGAGCAGATGCCACTTTTATACCCGCTTTATATGCAGTCTTCTTAGCTATTTAAATGTATATCTCTCACTTGCCTCTCATTATGTCTCTCAGTTGCACCACAGGTAGTGTAGGTAGATGTAAATTTGTGGACGCCCGACCATCACGTCCATAAGCCTAGGTGGTGTTTAAAGATCTTGCAAGGTGCAGAAAATCCATATACTACCAATGTGGTTCTCTTTGTAAAAGCTGAACAGCACAATTGGAAAGAATTTACTCAGCAGCTACTAAATAGATTTTTTTTCTACTGATGTTTCTTCCCACTGTGCACAGAATTTAGCAACTAAACTTGCAAAGGGCAGCAACATCTCTGCTTCTTGTAGTTCCCTCCAACTGCTGTCCCACATAGAAAGCATGATTCGGCATTCAGGTCATCCAGGTGGAATTGCCACTGAATAATTAGTTGCATATAGACTTAGAGCAGAGAATAGTTTTTAAGAATAGTTCAATTCAAACAGTTTAAACACATAAAACCCAATTAGTTTTGCAGTAGCTTACTGTAGTAGCTTAAGACATATTATTGTAGTATTTTATTGTATTTACCAAATAATATAGTTCAGAATGACTACTTAATTAATCTGAGATTTTAACAGAAATAAAAAAACTAAAGAAAAGAACAAAAGACATTTGAATTAAGAGAAAATACATTTAAAACACAAATGTCTGGCTATAGGATATCACCTTGTTTATCCAGGTGGTCACAGCCTCTTCAGCGTCGTAAGGGAAGTCTTCCTCTGGAAAAAAAGGCGAGTATTTCTGTACACAGCTCAGCACTCTCTCAACACTGATCATCTCCACTGTATATGCCATCATCAGAGTGTCAATCATCGCCAGGTGGGAACTCTGCAAGTGTTGCAGATAAAAAAAAAAAAAAAAAACTGACACAAGCTACGAAATTTCATGTAAACATTCAGCACTGTAGATGTACAGGTTAGGAGAATGTCAAATATCTCATTTTAGTTCAACAATATGCACTGCTCCAAAAAAATAAGTGTTGCAAGTATTGCCTCATGCTACAAGTAGTGACAATGCCCATAACAAGATAAAAAACTAAAGACAAAGCAGTAAAAAAGAATAAGTACGCAACAGTCTATGGTCACTTCCTGTAAAACCATTGCCTTATGGGAGGGTTGTCATGCTTTTTGCTACTTCAATTTCACCAGAGCAGGTAAAGTTGATTCACAACCACATAAACTTTCAAACAGGACAGATTGATTGACTTATTGACTCAGCCCACAAAAAGAAAAAAAAAAAGATCAGAAACAACTGGTTTGCAAATACTCATCTGCCTGGCACTTTCATTCTTTTCGTATTGGTCAAGTCTTGATTGGTTCAGATGGAGCTAAATGTGACATCAGAATATAGCAGGTCAATGGTGTTGTGGCCGACTGCCATCCCAGACCACTCAGATAGTTTCAAACTCACCGACTGCTGAGCCCACAATCCAGAGTATCACTTACAACTTAGTTATATATTTAAATTTGACCACCGCTAATCACAGCAACCCACCCCGCAAACATGAGAGACCCAGATATTACTACCTATACCGAGTGCTGGTAACATCTCACTCACTGTGCAGGGACTGTTGGATAGGATTGGTGTTATTCCTCATGTTGACTATGAGCTTGGACAGTATAAGAAAAGATTTCACTTATTAGCTTAGCTCTCAAATATTCTCTTTTTACTTGATTATTAAATATTAGATTAAGTATTAGAGTATTAGTTATTTCTTTCAGCTATTTTAAGTTAATAATTTCTGGCATGTTTATATTCACTGATGGGATTCATGTCGCATATACATTTTTTAAATGACCTTTCCATTAGACAGATGAACCACAACATACAGTACACACAACAAATTTAGGTTAAATAATATTTAAAAAATATATTAAAAATATTAGGAGTGTGTGTATAAATATAAGTAGAAAGTATGATCTGATTCACCAGCAATGTCTTTACACAGCACATATCATAATTTTGATTATGCCTACTTTGGTACTAAGGAGCAGGCTATTTGTTGATACCTTGAACAGTGAACTCTATTGAAATATATAAGAGAGACTGATGAATTTTATATAGAGAATACTTTCTACCACCATTCTGATTATAGTGAAGTTTTCAATCCAACATGTAAGGAGAACAAAACAGATAAAGAAAAACACATACTCTGTTGATTTAAGCAGGTCCTATTTACATAATAAAAATTAAATATTGTTTCCAATATTTCAAAGATTAAATTGAATAAAACATAAGTAGAGATTCTCTCTCAATCTGTGTTATAAATCATGCAACCACACATGGAGTTGTGACTACTATGTTCGTATCTCAGCTTAAAAGTATTTGGAACATGCAATAATAGCACACACCTACACACACAAAACCATAATACTATTTTATTTTATACATAACTATGCAGTTAAATCTCCATCTCCTACATCAAAGGCAGATTTAACAAAGGATGGCTTTAATCTTTTCTTTTTTTTTTAGCTTAGCAAGTAACTAACAATGTCTCTACATTGTCAGATATAACCATTTCCTTTGTGAGGACATCCAGACCTAAAAAAATAAAACAACTAAATACATTCACATGAAACTCTCTTCCCCTGTCCTGTTGCTTTACAGGCATTAAAGCTTATAAGCTATATTGTACTTCTGCTGTTTAACTCGGACCTGCATGGCAGTTGTGTAAATAAAACAGTTTCATACTACTGAAGATCTTGGTGGTGCTGTACCATGCAAAAATCTCTTTCAAAAGGTGAGTTTGAATATTCCTAAAAATTAATGTTTAAAAGAGAGCAAAAGGTTTTTAATTTAGTTGAATTTTATTATATAAATGTACATTTTATAATATTACTACATAAGCTAAAGCAAATATAATATTTCATGCCAACAACACAAGACAATTTTCACCTATTATTTAATAAGAAAATAGTTTTTTTTATGCATCATCACAACTCATTGTTATGATGCATAAAAAAAAAACTTTTTTTTAATTCAAGTACCACTAACGGGGAAGCAGTTTAACTGTAAAAAAGTCATCCCTCAGGGACTTGAATTTTTCCAAATATAATATTGTGATGATGTAAGTCATCAAAAAATTCAGATTGGCAGTTCACCTTGAGAATAAAATGTAATAGTTAAGACATGCTTGAATGGGAGCGGCCCCACAGAGCTTCTGAAGGTGTGCATTGTGAATAACAGCACAGCTTAAAAGCTAGCTCTGGCTGGTATACAAACTTTAAGCCAATATTAATTACATGAGAACTAACATCCCTCAGACTTTCCAACAGTGATCTAACTATGCCCAATATTTTGTAATAGTTTTACTACAAAATATATTGTTATATGGAATAGCCAAACAACAAGATCCTTTTTAAGAGGAAATTGTTACATTTATAAGGTCACTTGCTGAAGGTCATAAAAAGTTCATTAGAAAATAGAAAAATATGCTGGTTGTTTTCTGTCACAACCAAACCGACTTTGCACAGGTCATTTCTTTATCTCAAAATTTCACCAATGCCCCTGGGGCATTTTGCTGAATGTGGCTTCCTCTAGCCAACAATTACTTAAATAAGTCTTAAATGGCACAGTTCCCTTTACCCTTAACTATGTAACAGTCAAACACTAAATTCAATGGGCCAGGTGACCTCAGTAATGCTGATTCATTCACTGCTGTATTTTTTCAACAAGCGCTCAAGACTTCCAATAAAAAAAAAAAAAAACACCATTCAAACAGTGTAAAGAGATCGAACACTAAACATGAAAGTGAGGAGCAAAATTAAACACTCAGGTACTTCTATACTCTTTAATGAGTTGTGTGTTTAGGTCAGTTTGCTATTCAAATCACTTCTCTCTCATTCTTTCTTAGGTTAAAAAGCCTTTCCATTCCCTTTTGTGTACATACTATGCTTTGTTCTGAATACTGGCTATTAGTGAAACACAGAAGGGTGGAGCACTACTAAATATAACAGATGAGCAAAGAAGCAAGAGGAAAAAAAAGCGTATAGATCAATTGCCTTATTTTCTTATCTATCTTGCAGCTCTTTGGGTGTCATTACTGCAAAGGAGAGAATGAAAAGAGAGAAAGAGGAGATTGTGTCCTCTGTGCATGTTTGCTCTCGCTTTCCTAGCCCCACCCACAGTCATATTGCAGCATTAAACCCACACACATACACGCATCTCTAGTCAGAGCCACACATGTGCATAAATAATATCTCTCTCTCTCTCTCTCTCACACACACACACACACACACACACACACACACACACACACACACACACACACACACACACAATCCCTTCACGTCTTGCATATCCCTCGACCTGTACACCTACAGCAAAACACTGTTACAGTGCTACAATTAGGTCACATACATTTGCAGTGATGGTGAAACAATACAATTATCATGATTCTGCATAGAAATCATGAAGATAGTGGTGTGTAGTTGAGCTTCTCTCTGCACCTGAAATAAGAGTCTCTTGAATAAAGATATTATAAGTACTATATTTCGGAGCACATGAGTGAGTATATTGGCATTGATTGACTCTGAGAAGGTCAAGCTCTCTACCAAAACCATGCCCCTTGTGCAGCCAAACTGCATACCCTGCATACATACATACACACACACACGGATATTAACCATGAAGTTAATTGTGACACATTTGGGCAAGCAGTATGAATACATGTATGGTGTTTTTTTAAATCTATATGCACACTGTGTGTGTGTGTGTGTGTGTGTGTGAGGAAGAAAACAGATGGGCTTATTTATGTGGGCTCTTTGATGGAACTACATCAATAATAAGAAGGCTGGTCTTACTCTGCCCCAGTAGACACAGTTGACACTTACACACACAGAGAGAGAGAGAGAGAGAGAGAGAGAGAGAGAGAGAGAGAGAGAGAGAGAGAGAGAGAGAGAGAGAGAGAGAGAGAGAGAGAGAGAGAGAGAGAGAGAGAGAGAGAGAGAGAGAGAGAGAGAGAGAGAGAGAGAGAGAGAGAGAGACTAGAAAACACTGCAATGCAGAGACCAGCATACATTCTGTCTAGCTCTCATATGCTTGGGTTGAGGCTAACTGGGAAAAGCCTTCATTACAGCAACACTACTAAACAAAACTCTTTTTTATACAAATGTTGACCAAGATATTTATTTGCTCTCTTATGCATTACTGCATCAAAAAGCAATTAATGTTTCATAAAAAAGCATAATGAAATCTGTGAAGCTAAATATATAGGCAGAAGTAAATGTGACAATCAAAGACTCCAGAATAACTGCCCCTGTGCATGATGACAAAACATCTCCACCTTGGTCTTATCAGTCCAGAGAATATTGTTCTTCAACTTTTGTGGGTTGTTCAGATGCAATTTTGGGACCTTATTCTTTTGAAGCCCAACATTGTACAATCTTTTTTCTAACTGTACTTTCATGAAGATAAACATTTAAAATGCTTACAAAGGTCTTTAGATCACACAAATTAGCTTCTCTTTAAATCAAATTGTCTGACCTTGAACTAAATTTGTTTGTAACAACATTAGCAGCTATCTCAAAAGCTTTCCATTTGTAAAAGTCCTTCTCACTTCTTTTTCCAGATTAATGAGTAGCAACATTTGCGTCTCTGAGGTCATTACAAATTTTCTTTCTTTTTGGCATGAGGTGGACAAAGACCCAGGTGTACCAAACTTTTCTAGATTTCTTGTTTCTTCTTTAATATATTTTTCCAGACTGGTTGATAATATAATTATTAATGTAAAGGAGAGTCTGAGAGAGAAATTATTTTCCTTTTGTGACTCATTCCCCCCTATATGCATCTCTATATTATTAATATTGCCATTAATAATGTACAAATATTTTGTTAGTTACAGTGACTGAATTGCAACTGACAAATAAAACAAATTAAGCAACAGGCCTTTCACTGCAAAGTGAAGAAGAATTAAATAAAAGAAGAAACCAAAAAGAAGCAGCATGATGGAAAAAACTAATGCCTAATAGAACTTATCCTCTGTTGAGGTACTATTTGTCTGAACTTGGTTTAAAGGTTACAAAGGTAACAATTTTTAAAAAATCTGGGAAAGAAAATCTTCTAAAAATTGCTGCCAAAATGAAGCAAGTTACATCATCCCTACTGTAAATTCCAACACAACATTGTTCAAGCAGCTTCACTCAACAAGAGCTACAAATAACAGCTTACATTAGTAAACTTTTACTTTTTAGAAATGGGTTTTAAACCAGTTTAAATGAATATATGCCAAATGTATGCTTTTCATGACTCAATTCACAGCTTTGAGATGTTCATTGGCAGTGGACAGTCACACATGTGATGCAAGACAAAACCAGATGATGCAGGATTCACCAGGATAAAGTAGTTACTGCAGATATATTATATAGTTAGTAGTAGTAGTAGTGGTAGTAAGTTGTAGTAGTATTAGTAGTGTGATTAGTATGTAAGACAGCTATTCATTGAAAAAAGATGCAACCAGGATCAGCAGTAAAAAAAAATTAAGAGAAAAGAGATTTCTCACCATCTGGATGGGTGTTTTGCAAAGGTCTCTCTCAGTAACAAGTCTTTCCTGGTCAGTGACGTACAGGCCTTTCTGAGCGAGGGCCTGGATGACCCCGTTGTGACCCAAGAGTGGTCGAGCAGCATCGCTGCGCAGAATCAGACTGCCTGCCCTGCAGTAAAGCTCAGCTGACAGCAGCAGAGATGCTACCGGAGGCTTCAGGTGCTCCTGCTCATACTGGTCCTTATAAAATGGTTCCTCCAGTTCTACTGGAATACAATCTACACACGCACACACACACAAACACACAGACGAAACAGTTCAGAGACAGACAAGTTTAACTTGTCAAGTAAAACTGTGATACTCAAAACAAAATTATAGGCACATACTATCACGCTTTGCCTAGACAACATGGCCAAGAATTAGAACCTGATTAATAAATCTCTCAAAAGATAAATCAGGATCTCTGCTCCACATTGTGAAGGTATTAATAGAAATTTTACTGCTAAAGCACTAATATTGACTTTGTATACATTTGCAACAATCCTAGCAAAATGTCACAAAGAACACAGCAAACTCGTTTTTTTTTTTTTTTTCCTTATGCCCTTAATAGTTGGTTTATTTGAGTAAGTCTTTTCTTTGAATCATGTAGATATTACTGTCAGCCCCCGACTTTCAGAGATACGAACACGGCCATTGCCACCCAAAAAATGCAAGACAAAAAAAAAACTTGCATGTTCAAGAAACTTTCAAAATCTGTGTGCAATATTCAGATTTGACAATGCCGCAAACCGAGGGAGAAGAAGAAGAAGAACGACTGTCAGGCATGCATTGTGGGCACGAGACATGTAAATCTTGCTCTTCTTGACTTACGAAAAATCGACTTACGAACATTTTTCCGGTCCCTATCTATTCTGTATGTCGTGGGCTACCTGTACTCAGAAAGTCTTCTTTTATCTTAGAAATACTGCTAAAAAATATGATGTTAAATGATGCAGAAAAACTAGTTCATGCTTTTGTTACATCCAAGTTGGACTATTGTAATGCTTTGCTGTCTGAGTGTTCAAGTGAGTACATAAATAAGCTCCAAAATGTAGTAGCAAGAGACCTAAACCAAAAAATATGACCACATCACCCCTGTTTTAACCACTTAAATACTGCTGCTGAAATTTTAAGCTCTGAATGGTCTCACATCACAGTACCTGAACTAACTTGTTGATTATGATCCTCCACGCCTAGTTTGATCAAAGATGGTACCTAGAATAGTAAAGACTACAGCAGGAAGCAGAGCTTTCTCTTAAAAAGCCCCACAGTTATGGAACAACCTTCCAATTAGTGTTCAGGACTCAGAAATAGGCCCAGTGTTTGTGTCTCGGTTGAAAACATATTTGTTTAGTCAAGCCTCATTAACAAGTTTCTCTTAGGTTTGACGGTGGTGGGAGAGTCATTTTATGTCCCAAAGATCTTTCATAACTGTGTTATAATAACTCTGTGTAACCTTATGCCTCTCCATTTTAGTTATACTGTCATAGCTAGTCTTGAACAAATTCCTACTTGTACCATGATCACACTGCACTGTGTCCTATACAATTATGTAACAATAAATATACCTCCTAATAATGCATGTCAAATCAAATCAAATTTTATTTATCACCTGCACATACATACATACATACATACATACATACATACCTAGAGTACGACATGCAGGGAAATGCTTTGTATGACTGTCCAACATTTAAGCATAAAAAAGGAATAGAATTTAAGGATAAAAAATAAAGATGATTAAAAAAATATATAAATTATAGAAAAAATATGAAAATATATGTATATACATGAATTAAAATTGCAGATTTTGGAAGTAAAAATTTAAGTGATTCAGTGATTGTCCTTAAAGTGTTCATGTGCAGTATGGTGTGGTATAAAGTGGTACTGTGCTGTTCAAGTGCAGAGTTAAAGTGACAGACCCGAGTTAAGGTGTCATAATACTGCAAAAAAGTTGCGCGGAAATGAGTGACGATGGAGAGGGAGGTCCAATACTACATCCTGGGTGTTTCCTGGTTTAAACTCCGAATGGCCTGCAGGAAGAAGCTTCTCCTCATTCTCTCCATGTTCTCTTTTAAGGAGCAAAAGCGCTTCTCTGAACACAACAAAGAAAATAGTCCATTGTTGGGATGGCTGAGGTCCTCCATAATCTTCCTGGCTCTGGTCTGGCACCATGTGCTGTAGATGTCCTGCAGGTCAGGGAGCTCGGTGCGGATGGTACGTTCAGCTGACCGCACCACCCTCTGGAGGGCTGTCTCTCTCTCTCTCTCTCTCTCTCTCTCTATCACACACCCCTACTACCTCCACCCCCTACCCCACCTGCTGTAAAAAAAATGCTACAGGTACCAGTACTCCTGTCCCTTTCTTCTTTCTGGACCTACTTGATTCATTATGAATCCTTACCAATGAATGATTTTCTTTTCAACTGCAGACCACTCACTGCTGCTGAAGATGGTTTCACGTGAAGAGTATAAGGATCCATCAGGTTACTGAGCATGATTAAACTAAAAATTAACTGGGAATTCAGGTTCTACTGCAATAAGGGTTAGGTCTAAACTTTGTCATTCCAAAAATTAACATTTACTTTTTTTTTTTATAAGTATTTTAATCATTGTGATGTAGACTTACTCGTGTTTTTTGAATCACTGTACGTCAGTGTCAGATAATGGACAGATTACCCAGAATTCCTAGTTTCCTCAGTGATAAAAAAGCAATAATAAATCCTGCGGCAGCAAAGCATCCCCAAACTACCACAGTACCACCACCATGCTTCACAGTCCACATGCTCCAAACTCTGAGTTTTGTGACTGTGTTGTGTGACAATTTGGGACAGAGCCTGTCAGTTGAACTATATGTTTATTAGCAGTATTTAGACTTTACCCATTTAGAATCAAGTCTAAATACTGCTAATAAACATATAGTTCAACTGACAGGCTCTGTCCCAAATTGTTAATCTAAATACTAGAATCCCCCACCATACAAAGAAAGAGCTGGTGAGACACAGCACCACAATATGACTACATGTATCTCAAGCAGAAGGTGTGTATTATTCTTGTTTCACAGTGCAGGTAATTAAATTCTACTACGTCATGTTTATTGCAATAGGTGATACATGGGGACATGTAAAGCAGCAGCTTCACAATAATCAAATACTGATCATAAAAAGATTTTAAAACATGTCTTTAACAGGTTGCCATGTAAGTAATTTTTACAAATGATGTGGTGAAGCATTTGTTAGGAGACATTTATTTAACATTTAGAATCTTGGTTACAGGCATCTCCATTTAAATGACTGGCCCTTTGTGAGTGAGTGTGTGTGTGTGTGTGTGTGTGTGTGTGTGTGTGTGTGTGTGTGTGTGTGTGTGTGTGTGTGTGTGTGTGTGTGTGTGTGAGATAGTGGTGGACGAAGTACACAAAGCATGTACTTGAGTAAAAGTAGAGATACAGTACATAAAATATGACTTCAGTAAAAGTAAAAGTGCATACTTTAAACTTTCAAAAGTACACAAAAGTATTTGCCTTTAAATGTAGGTAAGTATCCAAGTACTGTACTATGATTTATTATGGCTATAACGTCGTATTAACAATTTAATATGAGCCCAAAACCTTTATTTCAACATTTGAAAAAAATCGAGCAAATAAGACCAGGGGTGGTGTGGAAACTTTGAGTCATTAGTTTCTTCGATCATTTATTCCCTTCTAAAAATGTTCTGCTTGCTGTTAAACCAACACTAAACTGTATGTTCATGCTAAGGAGATACCAGCAACCGGCAATGGCAGTTTCAGCTCAAATGATGCCCTGGGTGAACCAGGCCATGACTCCCTTTATATAATTAAAGAGAAAAAAAAAAAGAATAGATAGAATAGACAAGATGCCACTGGATGCATGTCACCTCTGCCTGCATCCACCACTGCCAAGTGCCAATCAAAACAAGTTTAAAACAGAGCACACACACACACACACTACACTGATTGGTGGCTTGTTACATGCTTGAACAGTCAAATTTTTATCCACTTAAATAAAAAGGAACGACTGTTTTTTTTTTTTTTTTTTTATGTAGTGACGTTAAAGTAAAAGACTCCCCAAACGGAAATACTTGAGAAAAGTACAGAGACGTGAAAAAGCTACTTAAGTACCGGTAGAATTACATTTACTTTGTTTTTGTGCAATGTGCCATTAATTAATATTGCACCATTGTAATCACTGGCAAATCACTGATCTATAAGCAGATTCAAACACTTTAGACGATAAAAATTTAAACCAATCACTTGTTAATTTATGTCCAGTCTTAATTTCTCTCGTATAAATAATGTTGCTCTTTAAAAAAGAAAAAAGTACTTTTTATACAATTACTCGATTCATCGATGGAATTATCAGTAAAATACTCTATTACTGAAAAAAATTAATAGCTACAGCCCTACTTAAGACCAATTTGTTATACAATAATAAAATATTTCAGGGTAAGTTGCACATCACAGCCCCCATTAGCATCAATTAGTGTTTTTGTGGCATGTGTTAATTCTTAAATATGATTCAGAATGCCTAGACATTTTAGGACAATAGGCACAGTTTTTGCCAATACAACAATCCAACCTCAAAATGAGGAGCGTATGAACACAGGCAGGAAAAGGCACACTATATATATTAACAAAATAGACTAATTACAGATTTCTTATTTTCCTAATTTCTTATTTTTTTGAGTGTTTTTCACACTTTATATTTATATTTATATATAAATATATATATATAATTATATATATATATATATATATATATATATATATATATATATATATATATATATATATATATATATATATATATATATATTTATATATATATATATATATTTATATAATCAAATTAATTTAAATATTAGTAAAAAATAACACAAGTGAACACACAACATGCAGTTTTTAAATGAAGGTTTTTATTACTAAGGGAAAACAAAATCCAAAACTACATGGACTGTGTAAAAAAGTGTTTGCCCCCCTGTTAAAACTGTGGTTTATCACACCTGAGTTAAATTACTCCAGCCACACCCAGGCTTGATTACTGCCACACCTGTTCACAATCAAGAAATCTCTTAAATAGGACCTGCCTGACAAAGTGAAGTAGACCAAAAGATCCTCAAGATTTCCAAGACGAAAACCGCTGCTGAGCAAAAAGAACATCAAGACTTGTCTCAATTTGGCCAGAAAACATCTTGATGATCCCCAAGACTTTTGGGGGAAAATAGTCTGTGGACTGACGAGTCAAAAGTCGAACTTTTTGGAAGGTGTGTGTCCCATTACATCTGGCGTAAAAGTAACACCGCATTTCAGAAAAAGAACATCATACCAACAGTAAAATATGGTGGTGGTAGTGTGATGGTCTGAGGCTGTTTTGCTGCTTCAGGACCTGAAAGACTTGCTGTGATAAATGGAACCATGAATTCTGCTGTTTACCAAAAAAGCCTGAAGGAGAATGTCCAGCCATCTGTTTGTGACCTCAAGCTAAAGCGAACTTGGGTTTTGCAGCAGGACAATGATCCAAAACACACAGCAAGTCCACCTCTGAATGGCTAAAGACAAACTAAATGAAGACTTTGGAGTGGCCTAGTCAAAGTCCTGACCTTAATCCTATTGAGATGCTGTGGCATGACCTTAAAACGTTCATGCTCGAAAACCCTCCAATGTGGCTGAATTGCAACAAATCTACATAGATGAGTGGACCAAAATTCCTCCACAGCGCTGTAACAGACTCATTGCAAGTTATCGCAAACGCTTGATTGCAGTTGTTGCTGCTAAGAGTAGCCCAACCAGTTATTAGGTTTAGGAGCAAACACTTTTTCACACAGGGTCATGTAGTTTAGGAATTTGTTTTCCCTAAATAATAAAACCTTCATTTAAAAACTGCATGTTGTGTTCACTTGTGTTATCTTTTACTAATATTATTTGATGATCAGAAACATTAAAGTGTGACAAACATGAAAGAAAAAAAAAGAAATCACATCACTGTATACTCTATTGTCACCATATAGCATAATCAGAAGTAAAAAAAAAAAAAAAAAAAAAAAAAAGATCAGCATAGCCGGCAAATGATAACTTACAAACCTCTCAAAAAAAAAAAAAAAAGTCAGTCACCATTCAGTAATCTACTATAACCACTTTATCTCGCCATGCTTGTGGTGGATACATGCTTGTAGTCCCTAGAAAAACTGTCCACAAGGCGAAAGATGGCTGATCATCTTGGACCAGCCATACAAACTTACAGTCCACTTCAGGGCCCCATGCACACACACAGTTACGCAGGTAGGTCATTTACATTAGCACATGCATGCAAACACGCAAGCCTTTATAATGTTTAGGCATAGACTGACATTTTCTGTAGCATTATACTTATTTGTTTGTTTAGTTGGAAAATGAATGTTTGGAAAATGTTTTAGTGCTGAGAAGTACTTAAAATATAATACAATTTGAACTAATAAATAAGAGGATGCGTGAAATATACTGTACTGGGAATGTTAAAGTTTTGAGACACTATGGCCTACCTTTCTAGAAGAACTTATAGAGTATAGATGGGTGGAAGCTAATCCTAACCATCTTTGTTAACATTATTTGAGTAGTCACCCTGTAAAATAAATAAAGCCATGCCAGTCAGTGCGTTGTTACTTTCTTTTTATAGACATCATCTGAAAACTGACTTTGGCTAAATTCTGCTCATCATGCTGTGAAGTTTTTATACAGGTCTGTCCAGAACTAAACAAAAATTCTGCGTCAAAAGAAAACACCTTACTACTTAGTACTTACCCACTATAAGAAAGGCTGTCCAAAAAACACCAGCCCTATATACACACACACAGATTTCCTGAGCCTGATTCTAAAAAGTGTTTCCGTTTTGTGTGTCAGTCACAGGAGAGGAGAAAGAGGCAGGAAACAGCTCTTTCCGAAAATATAAACACACAAAAACAGTCACCCTGAAGCATTCCTATCAGCTCCATCAAGGATTAGGCAGATAAATCTCACAGATTTTTGAAAAGAAACCACTATTAACAGTAGAGGAAAATACAAATATTTACACTACGAATCATATAAAGGCTGGTTAAAGGTAATGGAATAATAAAACGTTGTCAGTGAAGAATAACAGCTTGTAAGCATCTCTTAAATATTATTTCATCACAACAATAGAGAATTTTTATTTCACTACACCGAACAGTATACATTTTTATGAGAGTGAGCAATAAAATTGACAAATACACTGCTTTAAAAATGCAAATCCAAAATAAATAAATACACAACCCAACATTTTCACTCTCATATACTATTTTCCACAAGAGTAACCATAACCATCTTTCAAATCTCTACCTCTCTAAATAAATGACATTGCTAAGTTAAAAATCACTACAAACCATATTCTTAAAAATCTTATAGTCTAGAGTTCAGGTCGGTGCCTCATAAGCAATCTGAATAAGATAAATTACAGCCGATGGATTAAAAAAATACATTAGCAACATTTAACAGTAACAAAGTGCTTGATAAAATGGCTAATAATCTGCTTACTGTTTAAGTGATGTTATGAAGACTCTAGACATTGTTTCAGCCCTGCACAGTAGCAAAGTATTGTGTATTTTACTGCCACCATTATAGACTCAGAAAGACTGAGCAGAGAGTAGACCATCCTCCCATGTGTATACTTTTCTCATTCTAGACAACTGCTGCTCTGTCCTGAGTCACATGTACATTTGACCTTATCATGAACACACTCATACAGCGATGTAACAAGCATCATCCCCATTAAAAAACTAGACATTATTAGAGTGCATGTTTCTCATTAAGCTACCTACATTCTGCTTAGGTAACCAGTACACTAGCATCTTAAGCAGAAGTATGGAGACAAGCTACCGTTAAAGGCTACACTTCCTGTGTTTGTCTGCTTCAATTGTCAGCAGTGTTTTCATGCTGATGTGGTGATTCAGACAGGATATGGATCCAAAAATGCCAAAGGGCAAAGAAGGTACAACAGTAAAATTTGCTTTATATGTTCTGTTTATGAAATCAGTACCATAAAGTCCAGTACAAAAAACCTCTTAGACTCACAGGACAATCATGATGTCTACATTTAAAATCTCTCTATCTTTTAAATCTTGAGTCGTAATTTAATATGTGTATTTCAGGGCAAAAACACATGCCGATCATAATAATTAAAGATTTGCTAATTAAAAACTGGCTAAAATCTCTGCACACTGTAGTAAATAAATAGAATATTAGCAGAACTAAACAGAAAAATCTAAATCTTAAGCCCAATAAATAACAGTGGTTTGACCCTACAGCTTGACCACATTCACATTAAATGGAAATATTAATTGGCCTAAACTTTTACAGAATATGATATTAGCATACCAGCATATTATACCAGAATATTATTTTCAAACATCATTAAAGTACATAATGTATATATTCGATCTACTTTTTTAATTACTCTTTGCATGTACTTGTATGAACCTTATGAGCTTAAACACTATACTCTATCAGAATTTTACTTTCATCAGGGTAGAGTCTGACGAGGTGAAACAGACAGCCCCTTTACTAACCCCATTCCAACACACATTCAGCCATTGGCTTTCCTGATTTAGCTCACTCCATTGGGGGTCTCTGTTGTGGTAAACTAGGCTGCTTCACCAGGAAACTCTATACAGTAAACATAATAATAATGAATCTGAATATATTCCAGTTAGTTGGATTACATCTGAATGTATTCCAGCGTACTATATACAGAAAAGGTTTGTGGACACCTGACCATTACAACCATATGTACCTTTGGTAGATCCTATTCCTGATTTAGATGCAACCCGCCACAATTGTGTAAAGGCTAGATTTTGGGGCATCTTCTTCTTTCCGCTTCTCCCATTAGGGGTCGCCGCAGTGGATCATCCATCTCCATACCACTCTGTCCTCTACATCTGCCTCTTTCAAACCAACTACATGCATTTCTTTCCTCACCACATCCATAAACCACCTCCTTGGTTTTCCTCCTTACTGGTGGCTCCATCCTCAGCATTCTCCTACCGATATACCCCATGCACCCCTCTGCACATGTCCAAACCATCTCAATCTCGCTTCCCTCACCTTGTCTCCAAAACGTCCTACATGCGCTGTCCTTCTAATAAAACTCATTTCTAATCCTGTCTATCATCGTTACTTCTAACGAAAACCTCAACATCTTCAGCTCTGCTACCTCCAGCTCCACCTCCTGTCTTTTACTCAATGCCACTGTTTCTAAACCATACAACATCACAGGTCTCACCACCGTCCTATAAACTTTCCCTTTCACTCTTGCAGACACTCTTCCATCACTAATCACTCCTGCCACTCTTTTCCACCCACTCCACCCTGCCGGCACACTTTTCTTTACTTCTCTAACACACTCTTCATTACCAGCACTGTTGAACCCAAGTACCTAAACTCCTCCACCTTTTCTTTCTGCAACCGCACCATTTGCGGCACTCCACCACTCCACTGCCTTCCTCTCATTCACACACATGCACTCTGTCTTACTCCTATTGATTTTCATTCCCCTCTCTCCAGCGTGTACCTCCACCTCTCCAGGCTCTTCTCAACCTGCTCCCTACTCTCACCACAAATAACAATATCATCCACAAACATCATAGTCCATGAAGTCTCCCGTCTGACCTTGTCTGTCAACCTGTTCTTCACCAATGCAAACAGGAAAGGGCTCAGAGCCGATCCTTGATGCAGTCCAACCTCCACCTTGAACCAGTCTGTCATTCCTACTGAACACTTCACTGCTGTCACACTGTCATCATACATGTCCTGCACCACCCTCACATACTTCTCTGACACAACTGATTTCCTCATACAATACCACAACTCCTCCCTCGGCACCCTGTTGTATGCTTTCTCTAAATCCACAAACACACAATGCAACTCCTTCTGACCTTCTCCATACTTTTGCCATCAACATTCTCAAAGCAGATAATGTGTGTGTGGTGCTCTTCCTCAGCATAAAACCATACTGTTGCTCACAGATGGTCACCTCTTCTCTCAGCCTGGCTTCCACTACTCTTTTCCATAACCTCATGGTGTGACTGATCAACTTTATTCCCCTGTAGTTACTGCAGGTCTGCACATCTCCCTTGTTCAGATCGGTACCAGCACACTCCTTCTCTATTCCTCAGGCATCCTCTCACCTTCCAAAATCCTGTTAAACAATCTTGTTAAAAACTTCACTGCCATCTCTCCTGCATGTTAGCAAGAATTTGTACTATTGGCAAAGAGAGCATCATGCACTGATGTCAGGTGAGAAGAGGAGTCCTGGGTGTGCCTTCCATCGGAAGGTTGGGGTATCGCCAAGCTGCCACTCTTGGGCCCATGAGCAAGGCTGACCCTGTGCTTCTGAACAAGCTGGGATATACACTGTGCTGTAATGTATACATGACAAATAAAGGCTATTATATTCTTCTTCCACTCCTACCATGTATGTATGGGCCTCAGTTTGGGCACATGGGCCCTGCCATGCTGGAACACATTTGGCACTCATAGTGAAGAGAATTAATAATTGATTATAATAGCATACACATCACTGTATACAACTGTGTGCTTCCAACTTTGTGACAACAGTAGCACACATATGGGTCTAATGAAAAGGTGACCACCATCCTTAGAACAAATTGTGTATATCCGGTGCTTAAATACAGTATTGCCGAGAAGTCCTGGAGGTTAAGGGGCGAATAAACTAAGACTAGGGAAGCACCGAAATGAAAATTCTTGGCCGAAACCGAAAACCGAAAAAGAGGAAGGCAAGGCCGAAATCCGAAAACCGAAAGAAATTATGCCAATTATTATTACCATTGCATTTATGGCTATGATTGTGTACTAAACTTACTAAAATCAAGGCATTTCAATTGCATAAATTAAATATTAAAGTTTCGAAGAATAAATCAATTACAAATTCTGAAAATATTTATTTATAGCACATTGCAACAATGCACAGGATAAAATAAATTAAAATTCAAACTTAAATGGTTAACTTAAATGCACTCATGTGTACATTAAATAATAATGTACAGGCCCTCAGTCCTGCTGAAAGGTTGTAAAATTAAATATGTTCTTTTATAAAAAACAAAGTGCATTCAGAACAAATTAAAACCGACGTGGAGAAAGTTTTTACAGACGAAATTTCGGCATTACATGTTTTGCACATCGCTATCCGTGGGTCTTTCTCAGATATACAGAAACACGTCCACACCGCAGACATGTTGTTTTAGACATGCACGTGCAGGCAGCGGTTTCTGTTTGCGTCATCACAACAAACTGTTTCGGCCGTGTTTTTTCGGTGATCAAAGTCTTTCGGCCGAAAACCGAAAATGCACTTTTGGGCCATTTTCGGCCGAAGATTTTCGGTGGCCGAATATTCGGTGCATCCCTAACTAAGTCAAATTTCTTTAACCAGATAGAAGGCTGTCAACTTCAAAGAATAAAACTTTAAACTGACACAGGTAAGAAATAACAGTTAATGGAACAAACCTTTATAAGCAAGCTCCAAGCAGTACATTTTCAGTACATCATTCCTGAAGAGTAAGATTTATATTTCAAGTATTTTAAGCCATGTCTTCAATGAACCACCTGTGTTAATATTTTTGCTGTCCACATTAAACAAAAAAAAAAAAACAAAAAAAGTTACCCAACCAAGGAATATGAATATTGAATATTTGGACTGGAGTGGATCAGTGGCTGATGGGATTTAATGATTGCAGGGTGATTAGTACCCTTCTGTTATCTTAAATCTGAACCAAACTGGAATTATTACATTTAGAACAAAATCTTTCTCATGCTGTAGCATCTGTTTTAATCCTGATTCAGATTCTGTTTATCCATCAATAATAAAGCGAGTAGTGAATATACAAGCACACACACACACACAGTCAATGGTACTTTAAGCCTTTAAGTATACACGACTTTTAAATAAGAGGGTTGAGTTGTAGTATAATAACAGGCCTTGGGGTAAAGAGAACTGGTGCTACTTCGAGATTATCATACTAACGTTTTAGACAGAACATCAGTTACACACGCACCCGTGACTCAGTTTTTAGAGTGAAGGAGGTTTTCAACCGTAACCTTGGAAACGCATCATGTGCTGGAGAAGAAAACGCCAAGTAACCAAATATTAACTGTTACTGCTCATCTAAGCGATACTGTTTATGTAACACGGGCCCAGTAACTTGTATGTTTTCTATCAAATTCCACCTCACTCTGAGTTGTGTGTAAGTGCCACCTACCTGAGCCAAAAGCTTTGGCCACGAGCCACGTCAAGCTGCACGCTATTTTGGCCCTGCCGAAGTCGTACTGATCAAATGAGGTGATCTTCGGGACGATGAACGTCCTCCCGCTGTACCCGGAACCTCCCGCGTCTTCCATTACGAGTTCCACAAGGAAAAGCGCAGATCTACGTGAAAACCCCGGCTGATGGCATTTCTCCGAATGCGCAAATTGCCTACCAAAAAAAAAACCGCTGAGCTCTCCTCGAGCTTTACAACCCCGCCTTCTGAAGAACGGCTGGGCGCGCGGCAGGATGTTCCGGTGTAACGGAGAAAACCATTCCGATGTTCCTCTATCGTGGGCCGAAATCGAGCCAAACGGAGAAAACTACGGCAGTTTGCAGCCTTTCTCCGTCATTATGCTCAGGTTACGGCAGAAGCTCAAGCGCAGCCGGAGACGCAAAGTCCGACCATCATTAAGTACATAAATGCACCCTACAGAGTTACAACCAGCATCGCATTTGCCTTTAGCAGATCTGCCTCTTCTGAAAGTTTAATACGGAGCCCTCTCAAAATCTCTCTCTCCTTCCTTCCTTCCTTCCTTCCTTCCTTCTCTCTCTCTCTCTCTCTCTCTCTGCGCTTCGCCCTGCCGCACTAGTCTGGAAAAGCAGGAGTTGCCTGCGCATGCGTGCTACGCCCAAATGCAGTCTAGTGACGTTTCCCATCTTTTCAACTTCAAACTTTCTCCTCCGCCTGACATTATCCGTACGTTTGTTCATCTGAACGCATCTTAGATATACAAATGAACCTGTATATGAATCCTTGCACACACCCACGGCCCAAAATTATTCATCATTCGGTTTCGGTCTGTAAAAGTACAAGCCATTTAAAGTACATATAAAAGTAATACATGTTGCGTGAAGATGTGAGTTTTTGATAGCACTGACTATGCATGCATTCACAGTATTTTCCAGAATTTGTTAAAGATCATTCTCAGTTATATTTCCCATCTAAAATTGAAATTAATTTTTAATGCCAAATCTGGTATGCTTGTGTTGTAATTCTCTCTTTTTCATCCCCATTCTGCTCAGAAGTAAGTAAAAATGTCAGAACTTAAATTCTAAGCATAATTTAAGCAAAAGAAGGGCTTTCTCACCATCACATCATTAATAGACAGAAAGTTTCTAGGGGTGTAGTGCATGGCATTTGAAACTACTTTGCTAAACTAGATCAGTTTTATGCAGAGCAATATCAGATAAACTAAAAGTGATTAAAACATTGGACATTATTTTAATTAAGTGAAAGGACTACAACTTCATTAGAGATTCAGAATTGTGTCTAATAATTCCCAGTGTCTCCAATTTGCGAAAGTCACAGCAAGGCCAGCAGTGGTCTCAAAGAATGACATCAGAGCATCTCAGAAAGGGAAACAAAGCTAAAAGTTTGGCCAGGGCTAAAACAGACAAGCATTTCACAGTGGATCGCTGGAAAAAAGTCTTATTTTACTGATGAATTTAAGTTTGAGATTATGGCACTTCCATTAAGGTTTGTGGAAGGCAAGGGACAAAATAAAGATTGATAAAAAAAATAAAATAAATAATAATAATTATATATATATATATATATATATATATATATATATATATATATATATATATATATATATATATATATATATATATACATACACATACACACACTTACCGGCCACTTTATTAGGCACACCTGTCCAACTGCTCGTTAACGCAAATTTGTAATCAGCCAATCACATGACAGCAATTCAATGCATTTAAGCATTTAGACATGGTCAAGGCGATCTGCTGCAGTTCAAACCGAGCGTCAGAATGGGGAAGAAAGGTGATTTAAGTGACTTTGAACGTGGCATGGTTGTTGGTGCCAGACGGGCTGGTCTAAATATTTCAGAAACTGCTGATCTACTGGGATTTTCACGCACAACCTTCTCTAGGGTTTACAGAGAATGGTCCGAAAAAGAGAAAATATCCTGTGAGCAGCAGTTCTGTGGGTGCAAATGCCTTGTTGATGCCAGAGGTCAGAGGAGAATAGCCAGACTTGTTTGAGCTGATAGAAAGGCAACAGTAACTCAAATAACCACTCGTTACAACCAAGGTACACAGAAGAGCATCTCTGAACGCACAACACGCCAAACCTTGAGGCGGATGGGCTACAGCAGCAGAAGACCACACCGGGTCTGCCACTCTTGACAGCTAAGAACAGGAAACTGAGGCTACAATTCGCACAGGCTCACCAAAATTGGACAATAGAAGATTGGAAAAACGTTGCCTGGTCCGAGCAGTCTCGATTTCTGCTGCAACATTTGGATGGTAGGGTCAGAATGTGGCGTCAACAACATGAAAGCATGGATCCATCTTGCTTGTAATGGTGTGGGGGATATTTTCTTGGCACACTTTGGGCCCATAAGTACCAATTGAGCATCGTGTCAACGCCCACAGCCTACCTGAGTATTGTTGCTGACCATGTCCATCCCATTATGACCACAGTGTACCCATGTTCTGACGGCTACTTCCAGCAGGATAACGCGCCATGTCATAAAGCGCGAATCATCTCAAACTGGTTTCTTGAACATGACAATGAGTTCGCTGTACTCAAATGGCCTCCACAGTCACCAGATCTCAATACAATAGAGCACCGTTGGGATGTGGTTGAACGGGAGATTCGCATCATTGATGTGCACCCGACAAATCTGCAGCAACTGCGTGATGCTATCATGTCAATATGGACCAAAATCTCTGAGGAATGTTTCCAGTACCTTGTTGAATCTATGCCACGAACGATTAAGGCAGTTCTGAAGGCAAAAGGGGGTCCAACCCGGTACTAGTAAGGTGTACCTAATAAAGTGGCCGGTGAGTTTATATAATGTAATTTATATATACTGTATATTTATATATACTGTATATTTATTGTATCAAACCAGCAGTGAAACTGCAAATATTCAAGACTGCAGCCATACACTGGAATCTGACTACACCCCACACCTAATTCTTGAAAGACACTATACCTTTGGTTTCTTTTTCTCTCTCGCTCTCTTTTTTTTGCATCTTTATAGAGAAGGATTGGGAAATGCACTTCTATATGAGCACTTGAAGACAGAAAAAAAAGCATTCCATAACATCACAAATTAAGCTGGGATATCAGGTTTTGCACACACTATTTATTACAGAAAAAGGACATACCAAATGATAACATTTGTATAAATATATTTAAAATATTCTAATTTCAGATCAAATATACAATATTATAATATGTGATGTAGAATTTGCAATGTTGTTGTTATGCAGACCTGGCAACCTGATAAGCCTGAGAATTATGAAAGGAAAGTAATTTGAGACACTTTCTGACATTACCATGTTCAAAAATCTATGCTGTTGACCACAAATTCGGAACATAACTACCTAGTTTCCTTGAGCCTGTAATCAAATTCTTGGTTTCTTCGATCCAAAATTCTTTTGGATTGATATGTTTTAATAAAAGGATCTAGTGTGGTGTTCTACTATTTAGTCTATCAACCCTAAGCTGTAACCTTTAGGAATCTAAAGGGCTACAATTGCAATATATAACCATGCAGCTGTAAAGCACATGCCAAGTGCTTCAGTGTGTTTAATTTCAAAGGTAAGTCAAGTCAAGTCAAGTCAAGTTTATTTGTATAGCGCTTTTCACAACAGACATTGTCTCAAAGCAGCTTTACAGAAAACAACAGTGAAGGTGAATGGTGTGCGTTTATCCCTGATGAGCAAGTTGTGGCGACAGTGGCAAGGAAAAACTCCCTTAGATGATATGAGGAAGAAACCTTGAGAGGAACCAGACTCAAAGGGGAACCCATCCTCATATGGGTGACATCAAGAGTTTGGTCATAAATCTTTCAACAATACAGAACAATTTGTGATCATCATAGATCCAGCATCAGCTTCTCCATGCCAGGGCCTTTAAACACTCGGCATCTACTTCTCCATGATCATCCATAGGCCCATAATCTTCACGAGGTGGGACGTGACTGGAGCTGGCCAAACCTCAGGATGCCTCGGGATGGGGAGAGAAAGAGAAGCAGTGGAGAGGAATTAGCGTAGCTGCTGTTCATGATATTAACAGCACAAGTTGATAATGTGCATGTAATCATATATTCTGGAGCACAAGGTTGTGATGTGATGTGTGTGATGTGTGTTATGTGTAGGCTTTGCTAAAAAGATATGTTTTTAATCTACACTTAAACTGGGAGAGTGTATCTGAACCCCGAACACTGTCAGGAAGACTATTCCAGAGTTTAGGAGCTAAATGTGAAAATGCTCTACCGCCTTTAGTGGACTTTGCTATTCTAGGAACTACTAGAAGCCCAGAGTTTTGAGATCTCAGGGAGCGTGACGGATTGTAGCGTGTTAAAAGACTGGATAGATACATGGGAGCCAAACCATTTTGTGCTTTATAAGTGAGTAGCAGTAGTTTGTAGTCTATTCGAAACTTAATAGGAAGCCAATGTAGGGACGATAAGATTGGGGTTATATGATCGTATTTTCTTGACCTAGTAAGAACTCTTGCTGCGGCATTCTGAACTAACTGAAGCTTGTTTATTAATGATGCAGGACATCCACCTAGTAATGCATTACAGTAGTCTATTCTAGAGCTCATAAACGCATGGACGAGCTTCTCTGCATCAAATATAGATAACATATTTCTTAGCTTAGAAATATTTCTAAGGTGAAAGAAGGCTGTTTTTGTAACTTGATTGATGTGATTTTTGAAAGATAAGTTGCTGTCTAAAATAACTCCCAGGTCTTTTACCGTTGAACTAGTAGTTACAGAACAACCGTCTAAATGCAGGCTGAGATGCTGGAGCTTCTGTGTACTATTTTTTGGGCCGATGAGCAAAATCTCCGTTTTATCAGAATTTAATAGCAGAAAGTTATTGGTCATCCAATCTCTTATTTCTTCAACACACTCAGTTATGCGAGCTAATTGAGCTGTATCGCCTGGTTTGGATGAAATATATAGCTGGGTATCATCAGCATAACAATGGAAGCTAATTCCATGCCTTCTAATAATATTTCCTAATGGAAGCATGTATATTGTAAAAAGCAGGGGTCCTAGAACTGACCCTTGTGGCATGCCATAATTTACTAGCTTTATCCTGGATAGCTCTCCATTTAAATCTACGAAATGGTAATGATTGGACAGGTAGGATTTAAACCAGCTTAATGCCTGTCCCTGAATACCGATGTAATTCTGTAAGCGATCGAGGAGAAGATCATGATCTATAGTGTCGAACGCAGCACTAAGATCTAGTAAAACTAATAGGGAGATGTAGCCTTGGTCTGAAGCTAACAACAGGTCGTTAGTGATTTTAACTAGAGCAGTTTCTGTGCTATGATGGGGCCTAAAACCTGACTGAAACTCTTCAAAGATATTGTTCTCCTGCAAGTGGTTACATAACTGGGCAGCGACAATCTTTTCTAAAATCTTAGACATAAATGGGAGATTTGAAATTGGTCTGTAATTCGATAGCGTGCTTGGATCCAGATTAGGTTTTTTAATGAGGGGCTTAATAACTGCTAACTTGAGGGATTTAGGGACATGACCTAACGATAGTGAGGAGTTAATAATATTGAGAAGAGGCTCACCAGCTGTATATAACACTTCCTTCAGTAGTTTAGTGGGAATTGGATCTAACTGACATGTTGTTGATTTAGCTTTCATAATAGCATCATACAGCTCTTCCTGTCCTATACATGTAAAACAGTGTAGTTGTGGGGTTGTAAGTACGATTGTGTCGGGAGATGCTGTCAGAGGTTGAACTGCCACAATTGTTTTTCTAATGTTATCTATTTTTTCAGTGAAGAAATTCATAAAGTCCTCACTACTAAACTGTGATGGAACACATTTTTCAGATCCCTGATTTGTTGTTAATTTAGCGACTGTACTGAAAAGGAACCTGGGATTGTTTTTGTTATTTTCTATGAGTTTGCTCAGGTGTTTAGCTCTAGCAGCTTTTAGTGCCTGTCTGTAGCTAAGCATACTGTCTTTATACGCAATTCTAAATACCTCCAATTTAGTTTTCCTCCATTTTCTCTCCAGATTACGTGTTGTTCTCTTTAGGGCATGCGTATGACTATTATACCAAGGTGCAGGTGCTTGTTCTCGAACCTTTTTTAACCGGATGGGGGCAACAGTGTCTAAAGTGCTAGTGAGGATAAGGTCTATGTTGTTCGCCATCTCATCAAGATGATCAGCAGTTATGGGTTTAATGTGAAACTGAGATAAATCAGGCAGGTTATTTATGAATCTGTCCTTAGTGGTTGGAATAATAGTCCTACCAAGTCGATACCGTGGTGAAACACGGTTAATCTGCTCTACCGGTAGTGTGTACAGTATGAGATAATGGTCTGTGATGTCATCACTCTGGGGTAAAATATCTATATCAGTGACGTCTGCTCCGTGGGATATTATTAAGTCTAGTGTGTGGTTAAAACGGTGGGTTGGTCTGGTGACGTTTTGTTTAACTCCAAAAGAGTTTAGTAAATCGACAAATGATAATCCTAGGGCATCGTTTGCATCATCTACATGAATATTAAAATCTCCTACAAGCAGCACTTTATCAAAACTGATCAAGAGGTCTGAGAGAAAACAAGCAAACTCATGAAGAAAATCAGCGTAGGGCCCTGGGGGTCTGTACACGGTGACCAGAGCGAGTTTTCTATGCATCTCTGAAAGTGCAATTTTAAGAACGAGCACTTCAAATGATTTAAAGCTGAATCCTAATCTCTGACTAACATTAAGAGAAGCACTATAAATGGTTCCTACACCCCCCCCCCCCCCCCCCACGACCAGGAAAGGAAATTACAGCTGAATGATTAAGTATTTTTGGAAATAGAATGAAATTTCAGTTCACACAAGCTGTTTTGCTTTGACTAACAGAGCAATTTTCCTCCAGATGTTTACACATTCAATTCAATTAATCTCACAACTGTATAACATCAAGTAACAAAACCACAGAATTCTCACATCAAAAAGTGTTAATTAATTAAAAAAACTGCAATCACTGGCACAATAGAATCCTGTTGTAAAATAAATCATTAAGAAACACGCAAAATACTATATTTCATTACTGTGTATTTTCTTTGTTAAACCGTATTAGCAGTGCTTTTTGTCTTTCTATTGCCTGTGTAAAGGCTTACTTACCACCAGGAGGCAGCAACATTTTATGCAGGCACATTCTACCAAAGAAGACAAGCACCGTACATTAATTTTATACAGCTCTTATACAGAATTAATAAATAAATAAATATATTATTCTCTTAATTCATCCCAACTGGAAATTCACATTTTACAATAATATATTTTACACAAATTACATTAATTTCCATTATGAATAGAGACAAACCTTTAATAGCTTAAGGCTGTCAATGTCTTGTCGAAGCGAATGTGAAAATGTATTGCTGAGAATTCAAGGAACTTTTTAGGTAATATGGCTAAATAGTGCATATATCTGAGACGTGATGATGCTGCTTGCTTAATGACACTTTTTTAAAACTACTGTGAGATATGAGCCAGTGACGGGCCGTGCATTTGGTACCTGGGCGGATTGGACTTACCTAATCCACCTCTTAATACCACCACTATCACATCGCAAGTATAGAAACCATCGATACTCTACAAAAACGTAATATACCAATGTGTGGCATTACAGATAGAGAGGCATTTCACATATGGAGGGTGAATACCATTTTTTACTAAAGCAAGCTCCAAACCTCTACACTACAACCTCAACTGTGCCACCTACATCCTTTAGAGCGGCTCAGAATCAATATGTGTCTAATAACATGACAAAAACATAACAAATTTAAATAAAATAAAACCTAATCACCAGAGATGCATACTCATAGTGCTTCTGATAGTGTTAAAGCCAACGGTAGAAGGCCTTGCTGGCCCTGACGGCCCACCACTGTTATGAGCAACAATGCTGCATGATATGTAACTCAGATTTTCACTACAACTTTTTATTATGACTGTAAATGTAGTTTATTAAATTTATAAATAGATTTGGGTAAATGTGTACTGTTCTGGAAAATATCAGTAGGCATAGCAAAATGTACTTTTTAGGAATATAACTTTGACATATAATATGAAAGCTTTCTGTATAAAGCTGTTACAATTCTTTCTCTGATTTCTTTGTAATTCTATACTTTGTAGAATATAAAAGAGGCACCTTCACTCTGTTGTATGGCTCTCACTCAATGCGCATCGGGTAGAGTTGCCAAGTCATACACAAAGACACAGAAATCAGATAGCAAGTTTATTCAGAGATCGATGACAACAGAAATATATATGTAAAATTGCTCAGGCATCAACATTTGGTTTAAAAACAACAAAGTTGCCATATATGCATTGCTGCAAGGCTTAGTGATAGTAAGATCATCCAAACAGAATAGAAAACCAGATAAGAAAGGAATGTAAACAATGGACAGAAAGAGTGGGCCATTAGGGTGTAACCCCATCAGTAAAAATAACAGTAATGGAAAAATCGACATGATCTCGCTATCTAACTAGCTGACATGCTATGGGTGTAGCTCCTTCAGAATCTTGAATTCAGAATGGTTTCCAATGGGAGAACAAAAATATTTGAAACATTATGTCCAAAATGTCAGTTACTGTATCTTAATTTATTTTGTATAGAACCATTCAATAAAAAAAAGTAAAAAAACCAACAAAAAAAAAAAACCCTAAAAAAACCATGCACCATGGTATAATAGTCATATTCATGCCGCCAAAATAGCAACCCGTAACCTAGAGTAAAAATGTAGAAAAACTAAATAGAGGTTTTTATAATTGTGTTCAGAGTATGTCCAGCTACAGACAGGCGCTAAATGCTGTAAAGGCCAAACACCTGAGCAAACACATAGAAAACAACCAAAACAATCCCAGGGTTCTATTTAGGTACCATGGATAAATAAACAAAAAATAAGATATCTGAAAAGTGAGGATTTTCGGATTTCCTTCACTAAAAAAATGCTAAATATTAGAAACAAAATTGTGGAGGTTCAGCCTTTTATGACCCAGTCTCAAATATAGGACAGGAAGAGCTGTATGAGATTATCACCACAGCTAAACCAACATGCTGTCAGAGAGCCACCAGAGACTGCCTACCGTTCTGCTACCGCCTGAGTTGCCCATGCTCCTAGCTACGCTTCGGGTAAATCATGACTCAGTTAAGTTTATCGTTTAAACAAATACTACCATCTTTGCACACACATAATAATAAGTAGGAAAGAGTAATATTTGACACATTAAAAACTTCAAAAAAAGTGTAATTTATTAATACACTAAAACTATAATCCACACTGATGAATACTAAATCTACTTATGACATGACAGCATGTTAGATATAAGACACTTCAGCTTTATATGAGACAAAAAGATTTAAACACAAGCATGTGATACATTATAAAAGATCCTTGTAAACATGTTTCTAAATAAAATTGTTTTCTAGCAGAATCGTAAAAGTTACAGTCCAACAAGAGGGAACCTGACATAAGAGATATAAGGGTAGAGCTTCACTTGAGTGGCCAAGTCAGGACCTAGTGTGAACAACTTGGTCATGCCTTGATTTGAACCTATAAAAAAAAGACTTTTAGTACTATGGCTTATTTCAAACAATTTACGATTTTTATATAAGTCCCATTCTTTCTGCCATTTGTTTGTGATTAATTAAAGGTCTATAGTCAGAAGGTGGTATTTCACAGTCAGGTATTTTTTTTTCAGTTCCTGTGCTTAACTGGCAGCCGTATTTACTTTCTCATTGCCAAAATATAATTTTAAAGTTTTCCTTTTTTAAATGGTCTAGTTTAGTTCAAATTTAAACCCAGCCATTAGGGTTGCACAAGCCAGTACTCTTAGTGCCGGTCCCAAGCCTCAATAAATGGGGAGGGTTATGTTAGGAAGGGCATCCAACATCTAACACGTGCCAAAACAAATATGCGTATCACGAATCAGACTTTAATACCGGATCGTGGCCGGGTTACCAACGACCGCCACAGGTATTGTTAGCCAACAGGGAAATTGGGCTACTGTTGGCCGAAGGAGGAAAAGGAGAGGAGGAAGATGTCTACAGAGACAGCACGGAAAGGAAAAGTGGAGGAAAGTGGAGGTTAGGGTGGGCACTTTACAGTAAATGTTGGTACTATGAAAAAGGTCGACATGTTGTGTGTTCAAGAGACCAAGTGGAAAGGGAGTAAAGCCAGGAAAATTGGAGATGGGTTTAAACGTTCTTTAATGGTGTGGATGGAAAGAGAAATGGTGTAGGGGTGATCCTGACGGAAGAGTTTAGTAAGAGTATAGTAATAGTGGAGGTGAAGAGAGTTTCTGATAGGGTGATAAACATGAAGCTGGAAGTTGAAGGGGTGATGATAAATGTCATCAGTGCTTATGCTCCTCAAGTGGGTTGTGAGATGGAGGAGAAGGAAAATTTTGGAGTGAGTTAGATGAAGTGGTAGAAGGTGTACCGAGGTAAGAACGATTGGTGATTGGGGCAGACTTTAATGGCCATGTTGGTAAAGGGAACAGAGGTGATGAGGAGGTGATGGGGAGATGGTCTTAGGGAGAGGAATGTGAAATAGCAGATGGTGGTATATTTTGCTAAAAGGATAGAAATGGCAGTGGTGCAGATGGACTATGTTCTATGTAGGAGATGCAAACTGTAGGAGATTGGAGACTGTAAGGTGCTGGCAGGGGAAAGTGTAATTAGACAGCATCGGATGGTGGTCTGTAGGATGGCTTTGGAGGTGAAGACGAGGAGGAGAGTAATGACTGAAAAAAGAATAGGATGGTGGAAACTGAAGGAGGGAATAACAATAGCCTCCTTCCAAGTTGGTATATTTCCTATTCTCCATATGGAATGAAAAATTTCCAAAAGAATTTATAATAAAGCGTAGGGCAGATTCTTCAAGATTCCTCATAATGGATTCTATTAGGTCCAACTGCAGAATTATGAGCTTCTTTGAGGGCACTGGAGAGTTCCTCTATAGCATATGTGTCAAACTCAAGGCCCGCGGGCCACATCCGGCCCGACGGACAATTATATCTGGCCCGCGAGATGATTTTTTTTATAGATCTATTATTATTGTTATTAATGGACCACGATATGAAGCGCTGATAACACAAACTACAGATCCCATAATGCAGCGCTTTAGCTGCCTTGCCGAGCGCTAGACTACCTGGGAACATTCCAGCGTCAATCAAGTCGAGCTTCTGTTGATGTATTTAACCCTATTGTACAGTTATTGTAAAGTCCCTCACAATGGCGAAGAGAAAACTTGATTCTGAAAACAGAACCTTTCAAAACCGATGGGATTCTGAGTATATGTTTACTGACATTGCTGGTAAACCCGTGTGTCTTATTAGTGGAGCGAATGTGGCTGTAAATAAGGAATTGAATCTAAGACGGAACAACGAGACAAAACATCAGGAGAAGCTGAAAAACCTGAATGCAGAGCAGAAGATACAGAAAGTAGAAGAGTTAAAGAAGAATCTGACATTTCAGCAGATGTTTTTTCACCAGAGAAAAAATCACAAAGTGAAGCTGGTTGAAGAGCTGCATGATGAAGGTGTGCGACAAAATGGCATAAGTAAACTGAATGTTTTGATTTGTTGTTATTTTAACTTTTGCTAAAAAGCACAAATTCTAATATTTTTTAGGGTTTTTTTTGCAGCATGTTCATATTTTGAATTTGTATAATTTCGACAGGAGATATTTTTATGAAGAGCAAAATATTTTAAGTTATTTAAAGTTTAAGTTGATTTATTCTGAAATAATATTCCTATCTGTTTTTATTCATATTTATGTTAAAAAAACATTGTTTTAGTGTGTTCACTGCACGGCTCTCCCTGCTCCTTGCACCGTTGCGGCATCCGCCTTGGATCCTAGACCTGAATAGCTGACAATCTGAAAAAGGTACCAGTTTTGCTAAAAGTCTGGTTTTGTAGAGGTACTAATGAGTAGGAAATGATCACTTCCACACAAATCATTAGAATCTTTTCCATGAAAAATTAAGTTAAAACTCTGGTTGACATATTGTTATATCAATTATGGAATATGTTCCATGTCCTGGATGCAGATAGGTATTTGAGCTGTCATTGAGCAGGCACAGATCATTAATTTTTATTAAAATCTTAAATTTGATTTTCCTTTTGCATTTGTATAGTGTCCACCGCATAATGATCTGTGACCATTGAGATCTCCCATAATTATTAATGGGGTTGGTAGTTGATCAGAAAGTTTAATAAGATCCTTAAGGGTCACTGGTTTGTCAGGAGGAATATAAATGAAACAGAGTGATGACCTTATGAAGGATTAAATGTACTGCTAATGCTTATAGTTCAGTGTCTATTGAAATCTGACTAGGATAACATCATGTCAAACTAATATGCTTGTGACACCAGAGGGTCGATTTATATATTTGGGCCATATGCATAAAAAATTTTAAAGTTTTTAAGGGACAGAACTGTTTGATGTTAAATGAGTTTCTTGAAGGCAAAAAGCAAAAGGGTTTAAAGTTGTGGCTAGTTCTGCAAAATTTGCATTAACACCATGACCGTACATGGTCACTTTAGGGACAATAACATCAACCACTGTTTACTGTCATAAGCATACCTTGTATATGCACTTTTTTCTCATATATATCTTTATATATTTTATATTTTATATAGTTTATACTCGTTATTTATCTGTCTTGTTTTTCTTGGTTCATTTTTCTCCCCATCCTATTTCCTCATGCCGGACCGTCGTAAAAAGCATTTCACTGCATGTCGTACTCTGTATGTATGTGTATGTAATAAATAAAATTTGATTTGATTTGATTTGATTGATTTGACGGTTCAACTGAATAATACAGTTGTTAATCATGTTGGTAGAATCGGTAAGTGGCCTCTACTCCTATTTTTAGGAAAAGGCTCAGACTGCAGGGGCCTATAAGCTTCGCCATGTCTGTATCTTTAATGAAGTCAGCTTCCTGTGAACTGTTCTCCCCCACCTGCTTGGTTGAACCACGGAAGCAAAGGATTTCTCGAACTGAAAATCTGAAGCTTTTCAACCTCTTTTTCTGAGCTTCTCCAGAATTAAATCTTTTAAACCATTTCACTTTTTGAATTTCTTTTCCTTTTTTTTTTTATTGAACCTTTATTTAACCAGGTTAGTCTCATTGAGATATAGAATCTCTTTTTCAAGAGAGCCCGGCCAAAATAGCAGAACAAAATGTAATCACACAATCACAAAACAAACAAAAACTCAAAAGACAACTCAAGTGCATTTAAATTTAAATAAAAGTGCCATTAATTAAAACATTTGCACGTGTGGATAGACTCATGTTATATAGATGTAACATAATGTTTAAAATCATTTAAGTAAAGTAGACACTGTAGCTTTAGTGATTTCTGTAGGTCATTCCAAGTTGAAGGTGCAAAAAACATAAAAGCCTTTTTGAAAAACTCTGTCCTAGCTTGAGGAACATTTAATGAGAGAATTTTCTGGGACCGTAAACCATAAGTACTTTGTACAAAAGAAAGAAATTCGGATATGTAGCCTGGCAGCCTGCCTATAATACCCTTATATATAAAAATATAAAGGTCATTAAGCAAGCGATTTGACAGAGAGGGCAAATTCACTTTGGAGTAAAGTGTACAATGATGCGTGAGAGGTCTGCAATTTGAAATAAAACTTAAAGCTCCATGAAACACAGCATCCAACACCTGAAGACACTTTGATGGGGCATTCATATACAACAGATCACCATAATCAATAATAGAGAGAAATGTGGAATCAACTAGCCTTTTTCTAGTAGAAAAAGTAAAACAAGGTTTGTTCCTAAAGAAAAAACCTAGCTTCAATTTCAACTGTATATGAAGCTCAAAAGAAAGGTGCTCATCAATTAAAAATCCTAAATATTCATAAGATGAAATTACCTCAATTGTTTTACCCTGGTCAGTAACAATATTCAGGTCTAACTCTTTTTTCCTTGAGTTTGAAAAGACCATTACTTTGGTCTTCTCTGCATTAAGCAAAGCTTTAAATGATAAAGCTGTGCTTGCACTCTATCAAAAGCAGTTTGCGAGCATTCATGTCAGCTGCACAACAATAAATGACCGTATCATCTGCATAAAAATGGAAAGATGCATGTTGAACATTTTCCCCTAGACAGTTTATATAAATAGTGAATAAAAGTGACCCTAGAATGGAGCCTTGTGGGACCCCTTTACAGATTGATAAATATTTTGACGTTAAGCCATCAACTTGTGTAGCTTGAGTCCTATCAGCGAGGTAGTTAATAAACCAGCCCACAGAGTGTTGAGATATGCCTATACTGATCAGTCTCTGCACTAATATACTATGGTCAACTGTGTCAAATGCTTTGGACAAATCAATGAACATAGACACACAGTGTTTCTTTTCATCAAGTGCTTTGACTATATCATTAATTACTTTTATAGCAGCAGTGGTAGTGCTGTGTTTTTTCCTCAAACCAGATTGATACTTAGATAAAATTGACTGAGCATTTAAATACTCTTTCACTTGTTTACTTACCAAAGATTCCAACACTTTGGCCAAAGCTGAAAGTTTGGAAATAGGTCTATAAATATTTAGCAAGGTAGGGTCACCTCCTTTTAAAAGTGGCAAAACATAAGCAGACTTCCATACCTTGGGAATTTTGTTTGTGATCAGAGAAAGATTAAAAAGATAAGTCAAAGGTTCAGCTAGGATATCTGCAGCTAATTTAAAAAAGAAAGGGTCTAAGTGATCTGGGCCCGCAGGTTTTCTAAGATTCAATTGTTTCAGAGCTTTATGAACATCAGCAACAGAGAAGAGGCTAAGACTGAAAGTTTTGTTAGCAGTGATAAAGGTGTCATTTACAGGCTCCGACACTATAGGAGCAACAGAATTAAACAAAGATCCAGATGATATGAAATGCTCATTAAAACAATTTAACATTTCTACTTTGTCAGATATAGACACACCCTTTTTAACTAGAGAAACCGGAAACCCTGTTGGTTTAGTCGTTGCAGATAATGACTTCATAGTTTTCCAGAATTTTTTTGGGTCATTTAAATTCTCTGTAGTTTCAGATAAATAAAATTCAGCTTTAGCGTTTCTGAAAAGTGAAGTGAATCTGTTTCGAGAGCACCAAACTAGAAATAAATTTGCATTTAATATAAATAGCAACACCTCCCCCTCTTTTTGGGCAATCTGAACGATACACATTATAACCATCAATGCCAATGTCGTTATCAAGGACAGATTTAGTCAGCCAGGTTTCAGACAAAACAACAATGTCAGCGTCAGTTGACTTGACCCATAAATTAACCATATCTAGTTTGGACATTAAACTCTGAACATTGAGATGAATAATACCCAGGCCAGACCTTGATTTAAAATCTTCAGGTGTATCACATATCTTAAGGCTATCAGGGCCCGGATTAGGCAGAACAGTTCCAGAAATTAATAATGAAATAATAACAAGAAGTCTGGACTCTCATTGAGATATGATTTGCAGCAGAAAGTCCCAGATCTAGAATTTAATGATATAAAAAAACCAGGAAGTGAGTCTGCAGTGACAATAAACCAATCCTTCAAAATGTAGGGGCAATGAAGATTTGCAGCCTTAAAAGCAAACATAAATGAGTGACTTGTCCCCTGTGATTTAAATTGGACCTTGGAAAATATTTCAAGCATTGAGACTACATAAGGGAACTGCATAAGAATGGACTCATTTTCTAACTGCAAATGGACAACGCCACTAGTAAGGGGGATCAAAAGGATAAACAAGACTAGATAAAACTTCATTTTTAGGACAAGTCCAATGGTGGAAAATGCGACTGAGACTGTAACAGATGACAGCCTAGAGATGGAGGCAGCTGAGGCTGTAGCCGGTGACAGTCAGATGGTAAAAGCAGCTGAGGCTGTAGCTACTAAGGCTACAGCAGGTGATAAACTGGTGGAATAAAGGGAGCTGAGACCATAGTAGGCAGACCCACTGAGATGACGGTAGTGAGGATGTGAAGGCCACAGCTAAAGTAGGCAAATGCCCAATAAGTGAGTTTTAGGCAGGCAGCACCTTGATGGTAGAGGCAGTAGCTGGTGGCAGCTAGCTGTGAGAACTGTAACTACAGCTACCTCTTGCAATTCCAAAGAATGATATAAACTGTGAGTTAATAGTGCAGAGATCCAGAAGCCCTCTTGAAATTCCAAAGAATGATACAAGCTGTGAGTCAGTAGTGCAGAGATCCAAATGCCCAAAAATACCAAAAATACTAAAAAAGCAAAGTAAACTCCACGTCGGAACACAGTAATCCACTCGGTTGCTTTAAAATTCCATATGTTGAATTTCCACTGTTAAAAATTATATTTAAAAGAGATGCCTTTTCCAATCAAAAAACAAACAATACAGGACAAACATGGTTTCTGCCATCTTGGATGCCATCCTTTAATCCAAGTGGGACAGTTTTTCAAAGAAGATGGATGGCCACCTATGTATTTCCTGCATTTTGTGATTTTGAACAATTTCCATCATGTCCTCCTCCTCCACAGATATGACAGATAGATTTATTTGTATATACAGCAGAATTATGACCAAACCTGACAGTTAAAGCTTCTGAGAGAATTAGGAATGTAGATGTCAAATTGGTTTCTTAGATATCAAAGACAGATCCATTCTGGTGTCTGTGATTTGTTGAAAGTTGGGATATATGTACCAGTTTTCAAAGGTGGCAAAAGTACACACATCCTTTACTTAAGAAGAAGTTCAGATATTCATGTTTTAAAATACTCAGGTAAAAGTTGAAGTATTGACTATACTTTTTTACTCAAGTTAAAGTCATTACTAGTACCTGTTTTAGTGTCATGCTGGTAACTGGATTTCAGGTCATATTGATATTAGGGCTGTCAATCGATTAAAATATTTAATTGCAACTTAATCACATATTACTATCTGTTCTAAATGTACCATATAATAATACTTTTTGGTATTTATGCTCTAAGCAACATGGACATGGAAAGTGTAGATGCTTTATGCAAATGTATTTTTATATTAGGGAAACCAAACTCACCATAGAGCATGAAGACAAAAAAATCTTTTAAATGGTTTAAAGTGGTTTAAACTTTTGCTGTTTCCACATGGACGGTTATGAGGTGATAATGGAGAAACTGTACCTCTAATAACTTTCATATGGATTACATAATCAGAGAACATTTGTTTTCGATGTCAACTGGTTTATGTAAAATACATTTTTAGCTTTCTATACATATATTTATTATGTCTGTGAGGCAAGTATTTACTGAGATTCAGGTTGTTATATTTATGTTTGTGAAGGGAGATGACAGAGACAGCAGAGAGCGCCCCCTGTCTGTTTTTTTATTTTAGAAAAGCACAGCGTTACGTTGTTATTATGAGTGTGTACAAATAAAAGTTTACAGATTTGAAAGATGTATTTCTCTTATCTGTACGATCAAAAAAGACAGTAATTAAAGTTCTTTTCGGCTTTAAGAGGAAAAATGCCACAAAATGCGCAGACTCGTTCGTCGACCACACAGAGAGTAAATTATGTGAACATTGGTGGATTTTGGTGTTTAAATTGAGACTTGGCGCATCAGTAAAACAAATGTTTACTGATAAAACATTTTGGGGGGATTTTAATGATTTATTTTAGATTTGAGTAAAGAAAGGATGTCGTAAATAAATGTATTTTGTGCTAAAGGTTTTAATTTCGCATTTCTTATATTTAGATATTTATTTATGTATTTATATTTTGCAAAAAAAAATTGATAGCGTGTTAATAAAATTTTGTGCCGTAAAATTAATTTGCATTTTAATTTTGACATAGCAAATATATATATTGATACAAAACGAATTTTAAATGTTGTTACCTAATAAATTTATCCAGGCTGAACATCCACCATATAGAACACAAGCAGAGAAATGATGATGATGATCAGGTGATCATGTCTCTGTTCTCAGTCATGTTTACATCGGTGACTCCCTCTGTCTTATCAACATTAACCCCATATACTTGTTGCCTTCTGCCCTGCTCATTGTTTGCTTTGTAAACTAGTCTATGTCTGTGGTGTGTAAGAGCCAGAAAATGATACACCAGTGGTAGATTGAAAAAGCTGTGCAATGACAAAAAAATTGGTTGATGTGCTGAAAATGGCACGCAATGGAAAAAAAAAAAAGTACATTAAATTGACAGTAACTAAGTATTTGTACTTTGTTACTTCCCACCTCTGCCAGTCTTCCTTTTCTAATTGAAATTCACTTCACATTTGTAACACCTTCTTGTGTTAATTATTACTATTATTTTATTAAAGATTTATTATTTTGAAAAGTCTTTGCTGCTGTAAAGATATAGGTGACAAGTGGCTTTCATTGGAACACCTGAAAAGGTACTTGCTCATAATTGTCAGCATTCTTTTTTGAGCATTCTAACAGAATCTGGCCTAATCTTTCTTACATCCTCATCTGTTCCTGCAATTCCTGTGATTCCCTTTTGAATTGCAAATGGGGATAACTTTGTAAGTATTACATCAGTTGAGAGAGATTCTAAAAGAATGTACCTCTGTCAGTTTACATTTATGTTAATCAGTTTACATCCAGTGCTTATGTCATCATCTATATTCTGATCTAGTATTTCTTTTTTTTGGGAGTTTGTTTATTTGCCATATTTGTTTTCATTTTGTTTCATCATATTTGCTTCCCACCCACCTCAGAGCCCAACCAGGGGATGCACAGAGCTGTGGAAATCCTTGACATACTTTTGCTCAATTGAACCTTTGCCACCTCCTTTGGGGAAGAAAATCATACGGCTGATTTAATTGACATTATATCTACCCAGGACACGATATGACTGGCTGCTCGGCCAACCGTCTATAGGAAAAAGGAACCAAAGCATTGTGTTGCTCTTGGAAAATCCTCAGTTAATCACATTCCTCAATTGCCAGTAATTCTTCCTCCACAAACACGGGTCACAACTCTCAGCCAACAAGTAGCCCCATTTGTTATCTTTTACAGACAGCAAGGGGGTGTTATGGACCTATTCTACCCCAAGTCCCCATGGGCACTGCTCCCGTGGACATTGTCGCAGAGCAAAACATGCAATTAATTTATTGCAGTGCTATTACCATAATTTTTTTATTTTTGGCTCAGTTTTATCAAGGGGTTTCTAGACTTAATACATAGCATTTCTGCTTACTGCAGGCTTTACACTCATTTCTCCCTTAACGCTCTCCCTCTCTTTATCCTCCTCAGTTTGCCAGTGCCACCGGTGCCGCCACCACCATTATCACTAGCATCAGCCACAGCAGCTGATGAAGGTCCTAAAACGGAAGAAAATGTATGTCTGAAGGGCCTAGTTCTGTTTTTTGCACAATTTCTCTGCACCGCCCTTGTGTTTTCCTTTCCGTTCCTGTCTGACAATTTTGACAGATACACAATGACACTCACAGAGCTCAAATGGGGAGTTGTTTAAAGATTTGATTTGATTTGCAAATTAAGAAAAGAACCAATGGGCTGCTGATTAAATGTCTCATGGGCTGACCTGTCTGAGGAAAAAAACCCCTACACCAATATTTTTGACAAACACATTACACCGCCGCAAAGACCCCGCCGCTATCAAGTAATTAAGCAGAAAAAAAAGAATAGGCTGATGAGTTTTATGAGCTGATCGGACAAATACAATATGAGATGTATTAGCCCAGAAAGTACATCAGCGCAGCTGGAAAATGCCCTGTCTGCCAGATGCCCTGTCTATCCCTGCCTGAAGGCAAGTTCTCAATACAGGCAGAGTAGGGTACAGTCCAGGGGAATACATTACTTAAAGTCTATTGAAAAGATGCAACAAAGAAATACTCTCAAACACAAAAGCAAACAGCATAGAAAATAGCAGGAAATAAATAACAGCTGTTACAGTGTTACTGACAAAGTCACAGTGTGAAAACTGGGGAAACTAAAGGAACAGGACAGGAGACTCGAAAGAAAAAAAACTAGAATGACAAAACATGACAAAACAGTGCACGACAAAACAGCAAGTCCAATCTGAGATATTTTGACACAGAATAAAAAAATTAAAGGAACAACGAAAAAATCAAGGTGTGTGTCAGGAACCCACCTGCCACGCCCCCTTTGGTGGCTCTCATGCCTCCGCTCTGTCTGGAGCCCCAGGCTTAATCACGCACACCTGGGGCTCATTATCACTCAGCCCCCGCTCCAACATAAGCTCCTCATTTGCACTCACTCCTTTGTCTGTTATTGAATGTGTTGGACATTACTTACTGCATACATATCCTTATGCGTCCTTCCCTTTAGGACTCTACACTCTCTCCGCAGCTGCGCTTTCTCCTTAAAGCGCACCCCGGATTACCCCAATCTTCCTGTGCGTTCTCGGACTGTGTGGACCTCGCCCCTCCAGGGCGTACCACGGATATCCCTCCTTGGATCCCTAAGGACTGCGGTATGTGCGTGTGCGTGCGTGTGTGTGTGTGTGTGTGTGTGTGCCTATGTGTATCTCTCTCTTTCTCACGCCCCTCTTTAAACCTGAGCGAGCTGTACTTCGGCTTCCGCCTCCCATTTATTCGCACCGTGACAGTGTGAAGTTCATAATGAACATACTGCAGCTTCAACACACTTTTGATTTGGTCAAATTTGATTTTATTGTAGGATAGTGATTTATTATCACACCTATTGGATCTGGGTATGCATGTCATTGCCCCATCACCTCTGGTTCATTCAATTTTAAATATAAATATAAACCTGGCTTTATAAAATGTAATTAAATAGATTTTTTATTTTTTTTTATACACAATGAATGTTTAGGGTTTTACCCCATTTTTATAAAACCATCCTATGCACTGCAGATGTATGAGAATTGTCAGGATTCAATATTCAAACATTAAACAAACAGCAATATTTAAACAGGTAAATAGAGATAAAGCCTCAACAGGTTGCCTAACATGGTGAGGGGGGTTTTGGGGCAGAAATGATCAGAAACTTTAGTTATGGTTAAGTTAAGTTAAGTTATGATCCATGTTTGACTGACTTTACAATGGAGTATACATCAAGCCTTTGTGGAGTCAATACAGTGAGATGTATATGGTGGATTGAAATAGTATGCCATGCCACAGATTTTCAATTTGAATTAAGTATGATTTTTTTTTCACCCTGGAGCCAGGCCCGGGGTTGGGGCTCTATGCGAGCGCCTGGCTCAGCCCGAAGGAGCGACGTGGGGCTGCCTTCCCGTGGGCTCACCACCTGCAGGAGGGACCGTAAGGGGCCGGTGCAAAGACGATTTGGTGGCAGTCGAAGGCGGGGGCCTCGACAACCCGATCCCTGGACACGGAAGCTAGCTCTAGGGACGTGGGATGTCACCTCGCTGGCGGGGAAGGAGCCTGAAATTGTGCGTGAGGTTGAAAGGTTCCGACTAGAGATAGTCGGGATCACCTCTACGCACGGCTTGGGGTCTGGAACCACAATCCTTGAGAGAGGATGGACTCTTCACCACTCTGGAGTTGCCCATGGCGAAAGGCGGCGGGCTGGTGTGGGTTTGCTTATAGCCCCCCAGCTCAGCCGCCATGTGTTGGAGTTTACCCCGGTGAATGAGAGGGTCGTTTCCCTGCGCCTACGGGTCGGGGATAGGTCTCTCACTGTCGTGTGTGCCTACGGGCCAAACGGCAGTGTAGAGTACCCGGCCTTCTTGGGGTCTCTGGGAGGGGTGCTGGAAAGTGCTCCGACTGGGGACTCCGTCGTTCTACTGGGAGACTTCAATGCCCACGTGGGCAGTGACAGTGACACCTGGAGGGGCATGATTGGGAGGAACGGCCCCCCTGATCTGAACCCGAGTGGTGTTCAGTTATTGGACTTCTGTGCTAGTTACAGTTTGTCCATAACGAACACCATGTTCAAGCATAAGGGTGTCTATCGGTACACGTGGCACCAGGACACCCTAGGCCGTAGGTCGATGATCGACTTTGTGGTCGTTCATCTGACCTGCGGCCGTATGTCTTGGACACTCAGGTAAAGAGAGGGGCGGAGCTGTCAACTGATCACCACCTGGTGGTGAGTTGGATCCGATGGCGGGGAAGGAAGCTGGACAGACTTGGCAGACCCAAGAGCACTGTGAGGGTCTGCTGGGAACGTTTGGCCGAGTCTCCTGTCAGAGAGATCTTCAACTCCCACCTCCGGCGGAGCTTCGACCGGATCCCGAGGGAGGCTGGAGATATTGAGTCCGAGTGGACCATGTTCTCCACCTCCATTGTCGAAGCGGCCGCTCGGAGCTGTGGCTGTAAGGTCTCCGGTGCCTGTCGAGGCGGCAATCCCCGAACTCGGTGGTGGACACCGGAAGTAAGGGATGCCGTCAAGCTGAAGAAGGAGTCCTATCGGGCCTGGTTGGCTTGTGGGACTCCTGAGGCAGCCGACGGGTACCGGCAGGCCAAGCAAACTGCAGCCCGGGTGGTTGTGGAGGCAAAAACTCGGGCCTGGGAGGAGTTCGGTGAGGCCATGGAGAAGGGAGCAGTGCCCTACCAACGCTGTTAACAGTAGAGGTGGGGAGCTGTTGACCTCACCTGGGGAGGTCGTTGGACGGTGGAAGGAATACTTCGAGGATCTCCTCAATCCCGCCGTCACATCTTCCATTGAGGAAGCAGAGGCTGAAGTCACCGAGGTAGTCAAGAAACTCCTCGGTGGCAAGGCACCGGGGGTGGATGAAATCCGCCCTGAGTACCTCAAGTCTCTGGATGTTGTGGGGCTGTCTTGGCTGACACGCCTCTGCAGCATCGCGTGGCGGTCGGGTCAGTGCCTCTGGAATGGCAGACCGGGGTGGTGGTCCCTCTTTTTAGGGGGATCACACTTCTCAGCCTCCCTGGGAAAGTCTATGCCAGGGTACTGGAGAGGAGAATACGGCCGATAGTAAAACCTCGGATTCAGGAGGAACAGTGTGGTTTTCGTCCAGGCCGTGGAACACTGGACCAGCTCTATACCCTCTACAGGGTGCTGGAGGGTTCATGGGAGTTTGCCCAACCAGTCCACATGTGTTTTGTGGATTTGGAGAAGGCATCCGACTGTGTCCCTCGCGGCGGCCTTTGGAGGGTGCTCCGGGAGTATGGGGTCCGGGGTCCTTTACTAAGGGCTGTCCGGTCCCTGTACGACCGAAGCAGGAGCTTGGTTCGCATTGCCGGCGGTAAGTCAGACTTGTTCCCGGTGCATGTTGGACTCCAGCAGGGCTGCCCTTTGTCAACTCTAAAAGACATACCTAATTTTTTCCAAAGCAATCCCTTGTAGTTTTTGCTCACAGCTTTGGTTCATCTGTTGTAAAAAATATATATATATATATATATATATATATATTATCCACGAGAAATGCAGCTGTCTGGCTGACTAAAATAGTTTCTCCTTAACAATTTGCTTATATTTAGCTCTATTCATGCTGTCTGTAATGGCAACAAGCTTTCCAGATCCTCCTGGAAAAAATCAACCCTAGAGCATGATGCTGCCACCAATCATAGGATTTTATGTCATCAGTGTTTTTAATTATGATGTTAAATGGGTGTTATGGCACATTTGCTTTGCACTAAACATGCTTTGCATATAGACCAAATGGCTCAAATTTTGTTTTATCAGGTTGCAAATGTTTTTAACAAAACCATTTATCATTAAAAAAGAAATGGCTTTTCTCAGAAGTTCCTTCTGTCCTCTTTCCCATAGGCCATATCTTTGGCCTTGTCAAGTGCTGATGATATTGTTCAGGTCTGTACAGGTTCTCCTATTTCAGGCAATGAGTTATGAAACATTTCTCTGCCCTTCTAATCCTAGTATTTAGTCTTGGTGTCTGGGATCCAGCAATATATTTTTTGTTAAAATGGATTTCAAAGTGCATCTAAGAAGGTACCATAAAACCCACAAGATCAACAGTTTAAAATAGGCAACCCACCCTATCTGTTGCCAACATCTGTTGCCAACATTTAAAGTCAAATAATTATGTTTGATGTGAGCAATAACTGAAACTCTTGACCTTTTGGCCCACTCCTCCACACAGATCTTCTCTAGATCAGTCAGGTTTCTGGCCTGTCGCTGAGAAACACGGAGTTTGAGCTCCCTTCAAAGATTCTCTATTGGGTTTAGGTCTGGAGACTGGCTAGGCCATGCCAGAACCTTGATATGCTTCTTACAGAGCCACTCCTTGGTTATCCTGGCTGTGTGCTTCGGGTCATTGTCATGTTGGAAGACCCAGCCTCGACCCATCTTCAATGCTCTAACTGAGGGAAGGAGGTTGTTCCCCAAAATCTCGCAATACATGGCCCCGGTCATCCTCTCCTTAATACAGTGCAGTCGCCCTGTCCCATGTGCAGAAAAACACCCCCAAAGCATGATGCTACCACCCCCATGCTTCACAGTAGGGATGGTACTCATCATTCTTCTTCCTCCAAACACGTTTAGTGGAATTATGACCCAAAAGTTCTATTTTGGTCTCATCTGACCAGATGACTTTCTCCCATGACTCCTCTGGATCATCCAAATGGTCATTGGCAAACTTAAGACATGACTGGACATGTGTTGGTTTAAGCAGGGGAACCTTCTGTGCCATGCATGATTTCAAACCATGACGTCTTAGTGTATTACCAACAGTAACCTTGGAAACGGTGGTCCCAGCTCTTTTCAGGTCATTGACCAGCTCCTCCCGTGTAGTTCTGGGCTGACTTCTCACCTTCCTTAAGATCATTAAGACCCCACGAGGTGAGATCTTGCATGGAGCCCCAGTCCGAGGGAGATTGACAGTCATGTTTAGCTTCTTCCATTTTCTAATGATTGCTCCAACAGTGGACCTTTTTTCACCAAGCTGGTTGGCAATTTCCCCGTAGCCCTTTCCAGCCTTGTGGAGGTTTACAATTTTGTCTCTAGTGTCTTTGGACAGCTCTTTGGTCTTGGCCATGTTAGTAGTTGGATTCTTACTGATTGTATGGGGTGGACAGGTGTCTTTATGCAGCTAACGACCTCAAACAGGTGCATCTAATTTAGGATAATAAATGTAGTGGAGGTGGACATTTTAAAGGCAGACTAACAGGTCTTTGAGGGTCAGAATTCTAGCTGATAGACAGGTGTTCAAATACTTATTTGCAGCTGTATCATGCAAATAAATAGTTTAAAAATCATATATTGTGATTTCTGGATTTTTTTTTTTTAGATTATGTCTCTCACAGTGGACATAAACCTACGATGACAATTTCAGACCACTCCATGATTTCTAAGTGGGAGAACTTGTAAAATAGCAGGGTGTTCAAATACTTATTTTCCTCACTGTATATATATATATATATATATATATATATATATATATATATATATATATATATATATATATATATATATATATTAATGAGTAGGTGTACAGGTGTGCCTTATAAAGCGTTATCTTACTTTCCTAATAAAGTATATATGCATTTTATTTGTGTATTGACACAGACAATTTTTATCAGCTGATCATATTGAGAATTCCACAATACTTAATTTAAATAGTGTGCATGAAAATATTAGTATTCAGCAAAAGGTGTGTGCTTTAATGCTATGTAGGCAAGGCTTAAAACACATGTTTTACAGCACTGCTAGCACTATATGCTACAATGGTTTAAAGCACAGCACTGGCTCATCCTAATACCTAAAAAAAACACATAATATTATATAGCTGAAATAGACCAAAGCCAGCAGTTTAAACACAGCATAGCATCTACAATGAAAATGATTACAGTAATTAAATGGTCACACTCGAACTAGTGTACACTAGGAGGCACTGTGGCACACTGTTGCAACGTGATTACCTAACATAAGAGGTGACATGTTTACTTGCACTGTATTCTAAAGGGGTTAAAACATGTTGCATAAACAGAGTGGGTGTGGGGGACCTAAATTATCAATAGAGGAATTAAAATATATTTGATGTTTACTGAATTAAATTGGTATTCATTAAGTTTTATATATTATCTACATGGCTAAGAACTATGTTACTGTATGTTAGACCACTGGAAGAAGAATTTCAAATCGGAGCAATCTAAACACACAAGCTATCCTGCCATATTGCCTGTGACCAAGAAGCAGAATTTATAATCAGCTGATGACATCTGAATGGCTAAAACAGTGGGGGCTTTGTTGAAGTCCTGTCCCCCTCATTAAAACTTAATCATACCAATTAACAAACAGCTGGTCTCTGTCTCCAGCTGGTCTCAAACAGCAGCTAACTGAAGCAGTAGGCTGTGCCCAGGCATTTATGCCAGAATGTTAATCTTTTTTCCCCCAGCAGTTTTTTCTTAGCTACTAGAAAAAATATCGACAGAGAATAAAATGACAATTTTACCTGACATCTTGAGAATTATTAAATGAAATTAATTTCTTGATGAAGAAAACCCTGAGTATATTCTGTAGGCAATCACTGTCAACTAAACAAAATAACATGCTTTTTACATATGTTATTATTTCTCCTTTTGACTATTTTCTGCATCCTTTTTAATGGAAAGAGAGGCATGTTTGACCTTCCCTGCCAAGTGTGACTTGAAATGCTAAAGGCACTTAAGCTTAGATTTTATATGTATTAAAATTCTTTTTTTTAAATAATTTTTTCCCCTACATATACATAAGAAATACTGACTATTCACCCTATGCTTGGAATTCCTGTTGGTGTAAGTGGAAAATATTGGTTAACATTTGTTTTTGTGTGTGTGAAAGTCTATATTCTCAATAGCACATTTTCTTTACAAGCTTCTCTACGGACCAACTATGTTAGATATGTATGTAAAATGTAAAATGTAAAAATATTAAACACATTCTCAGTTGGCTGTCTGCCTTTTTTCCCCAGAAATGCTGCTCCTTTTATATATGAGCAAAGACTGTTAAAATTGTCTTTACTCTTTAACTTAGTTTATTATTATTTTTTTATCACAAATACTCCGCTAATATGGATGTCAAACAATTGCAAACACAACACAGTTGCTACAGTTAATTGCATTATTTTAATCAAAACTGTGTGCTCTCTTCCATAGAAAATATAACAGCTTTGAATTGTCTCCTAAAATGTCTGATGATGTTTGAGAATTTATGACAAGAAATCTGAGACCATTCTCCCATGTGGAATCAATCCATGTTTTCAGTGGAGTTTAAGTCAGGGGACTAGGAAGGCAATGGCAAGACCTTGATTTTGTGGTCAAGAAAAAATTTCTGTGATGGCTGTAATGTATGTTTTCGATAATAGTCCTACTGAAGAATCCAACCATTTTAAGTATTTGGACAGAGGCAGTCATGGTTTCCAATTCAATTCAATTTATTTTTATTTGTATAGCGCTTTTAACAATAAACATTGTCTCAAAGCAGCTTTACACAGGAAATGTGGTGATAAAAATTATAATTATAAATTATTAAAATCCTTTATAAGTGTAAGTTTGTCCCTGATGAGCAAGCTGGTGGTGACTGTGGCAAGGAAAAACTCCCCGAGATGGCATAAGAAAGAAACCATGAGAGGAACCAGACTCAAGAGGGAACCCATCCTCATCTAGGTTGCACTAAATGTCCATTTATTACAGATAAATGATGTTGAGGAGTACAAACTGTAGTCCTGAGTCAGTGTAGAAAACTGTTGACATTAACTACAAATTCATCCTTAAAAGCTCTCGTTCTTACTCTGTAATTTCATGGAACCCCCGGGCTTTGATAAGAAACCATCCCCAGCTGCACAGAGTGGCCTTCAATCGAAACGGACACTATTCAGAGGCAGGCCTGCATGAAGTGGGAAGATCCACGAAGGGAAAAGGGGCAGGAACAGTGGTCACTGGAACCTCAGAAGCATGTTTAATTTGACTGAGAGAGAGAGAGACAGAGAGAGAGAGAGAGAGAGAGAGAGAGAGAGAGAGAGAGAGAGAGAGAGAGAGAGAAGAGGGGTGACAGGAGGAGAAGGATATGGATTATTATGTGTCCTTGTTGTATGGAAGTTAAGGACACTGTGCAGGTGGGGACTTTTGTAAGACTCTCTATGGCAGCATAGCAAAGAGGGAGAACCAGAAGGTAAAACAGACATGAGGGATCTCTGGGATAAGAGACTACCCACCACACCACCGTCAACAAACCTGAGTGAACATGTGAGAGTGAGGGGCCGACAGCATACAAATATCCCAGTTGAACAAACACTCTATATACATGATCCCTTCAGATCTGCTCCTTTACCTAAGAAAAAATCTACTGATAAAAGACTTGACTAAATCAATATGTTTTCAGCCTTGACTTGAACACTGAAACTGTGTCTGAGTCCCGAACTCTAATTGGAAGGTTGTTCCATAACTGTGGGGCTTTATAAGAGAAAGATCTGCCCCCTGCTGTAGTCTTTATTATTTGAGGTACCAACAAATAGCCTGCATCTTTTGATCTAAGTAGGCATGGAGGATCATATTGGTACAGAAGTTCAGTCAGATACTGAGGCGCAAGATTGTTAAGTGCTTTATACGTCAGTAGCAGTATTTTATAATCAATACGAGATTTAATTTGGAGCTAGTGTAGACTAATTAAAACAGGGGTGATTTGGTCATATTTGTTTGTTGTTCTAAATCTAGTAAGGACCCTTCTACTGCATTCTAAACTGACTGAAGCTTATTTATGCACTTACTTGAACACCCAGATAGTAAAGCATTAAAATATTCAAATCTAGATGTAACAAAAGCATGAACCAGTTTTTCTGAATATTGTAATGACATCATATTTCAAATTTTAGCAATATTTCTAAGGTGAAAGAAGGGGATCCTGGTAAAATTATTCCAGAAACATCATCCAGAGATGCTACGTGATCGGATAGTTTACTTCTAGCTGCATGTGGTCCTAGTAAAAGTACTTCCATCTAATCCGAGTTGAGCAGAAGGAAGTTTTCAAGCATCCACTATCCAAGATAGTGTGGATAACTCACCATTTACATCAACAAACTGATAGCAAACAGTCAAATAAGACCTAAGCTAGTAGATAGCTGTTCCCTTTATTCCAACAACATTCTGTTGTCTAGAAAGGAGGATAGTATGATCAATGGTGTCAAAAGCTGCATTAAGGTCGAGCAAAACAAGTAAAGAGACAAAACCCTGATCAGAGGCCAATAACAGGTAATTTAACACCTTAACGAGTACTGTCTCATCACATCACCCTTGTTGTTATATATTTTACTTATATTGTGATGAATACACATTAAGGCGAGAGTGAACTTACAAACAGCATTCCTCTTTATTTCTGTGGAATGCATAGAAACACAAGGGAACAATTTGCATTTCTTAAATACATGACATATTTCCACCCGCGAACGCGACACTGTGATTCTCAGAGATTCCATCGTCCGGCATGTCCGTGCTACCGGAGCTAAAGGTAAGGTGCACACTCGCTGTTTGCCTGGTGCTCGTGTTCTCGATGTTGCTGCGCAGGTACCCGCGATCCTGAAGGAGAGCTTCGGAGCGTTTGTTCTTCATGCCGGAACGAACGACACCAGGCTGAGGCAAATGGAGATCTTAAAGAGGGACTTCAGGATCCTGGTAGAGACGGTACCCAGCACATCGCCCACAACGAGGATCATAGTGTCAGGACCTCTTCCCACTTACCAGCGAGGGGCTGAGAAGTTTAGTAGACTTTTAGCTCTAAATGAATGGTTACAGTCATGGTGTCGAGAACATAATCTTCTCTTTGTTAATAACTGGAACTGTTTCTGGGAGCGTCCTAGGTTCTTCCGCCCTGATGGCCTGCACCCCAGCAGAGTTGGAGCAGCAGTGCTATCAGATAACATCTCTAGGATACTTCACACCATCTGACTGGTAAGACATCAAGAAATCTTCCACTATAAGAACACGCATACTACAGACCAAATAGTTACAAGTTAACACACAGCCCAGTTTATAGAAACCGTATCTATTCCTCGTGTAGTAAAACGAATAAAAAGAATTAAATACACAAGATCCAGAAATAATCTTATTGCAGTTAAAACTGAAAAATGCCAGATAAGCAAACACCAAAAAGTTCTAAAGTTTGGTCTCTTAAACATTAGATCACTTGCACCCAAAGCACTGATTGTAAATGAGATGATCACAGATAATAATCTCGATGCACTCTGTCTCACTGAGACCTGGATTAAACCAGGTGATTATATGGGTCTAAACGAGTCGACACCGTCAGGATATATTTATAAGCATGAGCCCCGTCAGACTGGTCGTGGGGGGGGGGGGGGGGGTAACCATTTATAGTGCCTCTCTTAATGTTAGTCAGAGATTAGGATTCAGCTTTAAATCATTTTTAAGTGCTCGTTCTTAAAGTTGTACTTTTAGACATGCATAAAAAACTCGCTCTGGTAACCGTGTACAGACCCCCAGGGCCCTACGCTGATTTTCTTCAAGAGTTTGCTTCCGATCTCTTGATCAATTTTGATAAAGTGCTGCTTGTAGGAGATTTTAATATTCATGTAGATGATGTAAACGATGCTCTAGGATTATCATTTGTTGACTTATTAAACTCTTTTGGGGTTAAACAAAACGTCACCAGACCAACCCACCGTTTTAACCACACACTAGACTTAATAATATCCCACGGAGCAGACGTCACTGATATCGATATTTTACCTCAGAGTAATGACATCACAGACCATTACCTTATACTGTACACACTACCGGTAGAGCAGATTAGCCATGTTGCACCACGTTATCGACTTGGTAGGACTATTGTTCCAACCACTAAGGACAGATTCATAAATAACCTGCCTGATTTATCTCAATTTCTCACTAAACCCATAACTGATAATATTCTTGATGAAATAACTAACAACATAAACCTTATCCTCACTAGCACATTAGACACCATTGCCCCATCTGGTTAAAAAAGGTTAGAGAACAAGCACCTGCACCTTGGTATAATAGTCATACGCATGCCCTCAAGAGAACAACACGTAATCTGGAGAGAAAATGGAGGAAAACTAAATTGGAGGTATTTAGAATTGCGTATAAAGACAGTATGCTCAGCTACAGACAGGCGCTAAAAGCTGCTAGAGCTGAACACCTGAGCAAACTCATAGAAAACAACAAAAACAATCCCAGGTTCCTTTTCAGTACTGTAGCGAAACTAACTACAAATCAGGGCTCTGAAAATTGTGTTCCATCACAGTTTAGTAGTGAGGACTTTATGAATTTCTTTACTGAAAAAATAGATAACATTAGAAAAACAATTGTGGCAGTTCAACCTCTGACACCATCTCCTGAGACAGTGTTACCTTCAACTCCACAACTCCACTGTTTTACATGTATAGGACAGGAAGAGCTGTATAATGTTATTGCCAAAGCTAAATCGACAACATGTCAGTTAGATCCAATTCCTACTAAATTACTGAAGGAAGTGTTATATACAACTAATGAACCTCTTCTGAATATTATTATTACTCTTCACTATCGTTAGGACATGTCCCTAAATCCTCAAGTTAATAGTTATTAAGCCCCTCATTAAAAAACCTAATCTGGATCCAAACACACTATCGAATTACAGACCAGCACAGAAACTGCTCTAGTTAAAATCACTAATGACCTGTTTTTAGCTCCAGACCAAGGCTTCATCTCGCTGTTGGTTCTACTAGATCTTAGTGCTGCATTTGACACTATAGACAATGATCTCCTCCTAGATCGCTTACAAAATTACATCGGCATTCAGGGACAGGCATTAAGCTGGTTTAAATCCTACCTGTCCGATCATTACCATTTCATAGATTTAAATGGAGAGCTATCCAGGCTAATACAAGTAAATTATGGCGTGCCGCAAGGTTCAGTTCTAGGACCCCTGCTCTTTACAATATATATGCTTCCGTTAGGAAATATTATTAGAAGGCATGGAATTAGCTTCCGTTGTTATGCTGATGATACTCAGCTATATATTTCATCCAAACCAGGCGATACAGCTCAATTAACTCGGATAACTGAGTGTGTTAAGGAAATAAGAGATTGGATGACCCATAACTTTTTACTTTTAAATTTTAATAAGACTGAGATTTTGCTCATCGGCCCAAAAACTAGTATACAGAAGCTCCAGCATCTTAACCTGTATTTAGACAGATGTTCTGTAACCACTAGTTCAACGGTAAAAGACCTAGGAGTTATTTTAGACAGCAACTTGTCTTTCAAATATCATATTAACCAAGTTACAAAAACAGCCTTCTTTCACCTTAGAAATATTTCTAAGTTAAGAAACATGTTGTCTATATCCGATGCAGAGAAGCTCGTCCATGCGTTTATGACCTCCAGAATAGACTACTGTAATGCATTACTAGGTGGATGTCCTGCATCATTAATAAACAAGCTTCAGTTAGTCCAGAATGCAGCAGCCAGAGTTCTTACAAGGTCAAGAAAATATGATCACATAACCCCAATCCTATCGTCCCTACATTGGCTTCCTGTTAAGTTTCGAATAGACTACAAACTATTACTTCTTATTTTATTACTACACTTATAAAGCACTAAATGGTTTGGCTCCTATGTATCTATCCAGTCTTTTAACACGCTACAATCCGCCATGCTCCCTGAGATCTCAAAACTCTGGGCTTCTAGAGCCTTTTCTTCTTGTGTTCCAGAACATCTGATCACATGCACATTATCAACTTGTGCTGTTAATATCATGAACAGCAGCTACGCTAATTCCTCTCCACTGCTTCTCTTTCTTTCCCCATCCTGAGACACCCTGAGGTTTGGCCAGCTCCAGTCACCTCCCACCTCGTGATGATTACGGACCTTTGAAGAAGTAGATGCCGAACTCGCAAACATCCCAAACCATCAAGAGACGTACCAGTGCCATTTGGAACCCGCTACATGTGTGGAGTTTGACATTGGACCTCCTGGAGTGTTAAAGGCTCTGGCATGGAGAAGCTGATGCTGGATCTGTGATGATCACAAATGCTGAGCTTATAAAACTAGGAGCTACTAACCATATAGACCAGGGGTGGGCAATTAATTTTTGCAAGGGGCCACATTAGAAACCTGAAATGTGTCAGAGGGCCACACCAACGATAATATTTTAGGGATGCACCGAAATGAAAATTCTTGGCCGAAACCGAAAACCAAAAATGAGGAAACCAAGGCCAAAACCGAAAGAAAAGATTGTCAATTATTAGAACCATTGCATTTATGGCTATGAGTGTGTACTAACCTCACTAAAATCAATGCATTGCAATTCAAAGAATAAATAAATTACAAAAGTTTTTTATTTATTATTATATATTGTTATTTATTTGTTACCGTTCATAGAATTGACAGACAGGCAGCGGTCAATTATTATTAGCAACGGGGCTGTTAAACAAAAATAATTGACCGCCAAACGTTTGGAAGCCCATTCAAGTGAATGGAAGAGCCGTGTAATAAATATTATATTATAATAATTATTATTTTCAGGATCCACGGGGAATGTTTCAAAGATCAACCTGTCAATCCACTGGCGACCACTGATCTAAGGCAATGAATTCCATCATTTTTTGTGTTATGCCTTTTGCCTTGGCACCATCACTGGAAAAGTTTCCTGCCTTTGCAAAAACGTCCACTACAGACAGAGTGCGCATGCTCGGACTACTTTTCTGCGCTGCGTTCTTCTCATATTTAGAATGGCAATCGGGATGTTTGGATTTCAGGTGATAAATTAAACCCGACTTGGAGAAACTCTTTGCAGATACACCCCCTTTTAAAATTTCAGCATTGCATTTTTTGCAAATCGCTCTCCTCACACCGCAGACATGTTGCTCTTATCCAGATAACCGTGTGCTGCTGCGCTTTTTTTATTGCGTCATTACAATTGTGTTTCTGCCGTGTTGTTTCGGTGATTTAGGTATTTCGGGCCGTAGTTTGCCCAGGTCTGATAAAGACTGTATAAGACTGCAGAAAGAACATCACTTATAATCTTATACTCAAGTACTCATGTTAGTTCTCACTCTCCAGTGTTCTGTATTGTTGAAAGATTTATGATCAAACTCTTGATGTCACCCAAATGAGGATGGGTTCCCCTTTTGAGTCTGGTTCCTCTCAAGGTTTCTTCCTCATAACATCTAAGGGAGTTTTTCCTTGCCACAGTCGGCATGGCTTGCTCATCAGGGATAAATGCACACCATTCACCTTGACTGTTTATTTCTGTAAAGCTGCTTTGAGACAATGTCTGTTGTAAAAAAAAGCGCTATACAAATAAACTTGACTTGACTTTTAAATTTGAAGCATTAAAGAAAAGCATTTATAAACAACATACAGTATAACAACTCTTTCTCTCTTTTTTCTAGCTAGGGAAAAAGGGTAGACTACATCTATTCCCTGACATAACCCTGGTGATTATTCTAGAAACAATGCTGTAGGTTTGTCACTAACTAAGGTGTCAGTCTATTAGGAGGTTGATCTCTCTCTCATATCCCTGAGGATATGGTTGATCCGTCAGTACACTCATAGTCACAGTGTTTTTTGAAGGAGAATGTATTGACAAGAGCACTGACTGACGTGTACTTGGAAAAGTCTCTTTCACCTGAAAATTCTCACTCAGTGTATTTTGCAGAGATGGTACAGAAGAATGCACACACAGTTTTTTGGTAATCTGGTGCAATTTCCAGTTAAGGATCTGCCGTTACCTGTTCTTCTGCATTGTCACAAGAATTTGTAGAATTTGTAGATCTGAAACAACAATGTTTTGCTTTTTTAAGTTGTTCATTCTGAATGTTTTGTTGAGCTTGAACACTCTGTTTTGTTTTCTGGGGTTTTAACACACCCAGACAAGTACAAAGTCATCTTTTGAACATTGCAGGAGACACCTTGGTAGTGGCATGGGGAGTGTTTCTATAAGTGAGTAGAAAAAGTTTGAGGCACTGATTAATTAAACCTTTACCCTGTGTCGACTTAAGAGTTAAGACTTCATTGTCTGAACCACTCAGCCAAACCATTTGTTGACAGGTGATAAGATGCTGATTGAATGTGTTGAATCCCGTTGATCTTCATGAAAACCTCAAACTCTTCTGTAACCAGCTGAGGCCCGTTGTCACTAACAAGTTGCTGTGGGAGGCCAAAGCAACCAAAAATTTTATGAATGGCTTCCACAGTTTTCATTAATGTGCTTTTTATTAGCTCAACCTTTGGCTATTTACATCAAGAAGAACTAAAAACATATGATCTTCCAATGACCCAGCAATGTCAATTTGTTTGACCCAGCAATGTCAATCAGTTCCTCAGTCCATTCCCAGGGTTGTAATGGAGCAGGTCGAGGGGTATTTTTTTAGCTTTTGACATGCACTGCATGACTTGGCTTTCTCTTATATCTCAGAGTACACACCTGACCACCAGAGGTAGCTACAAGCAATTTAATTAAACTAAACCCCTCCATGGTGTCCAGAATCTCAATGGTGGTGGAATAGTAACCACTGAGCCCCACAACAGACAACCACATTTAACTCTTAGTTTATTACTCCTGTTTACATAAGGCCTTGAGTGTGGCAACATTTCTCCACTGGATCAGTAAATGTGTACTTTTTCACCTGAACTGCCGTTACAGGGGAATTGTACACATCATTGAAATAGAAGATTTCCACCTTTGCTGGTTCTGGATTAGTGCTGGGTAAAGGCAGTTGGGAGAGCCCGTCAGCATTAGCATGATGCTCTGATCATCTGTACATAATATCACACTGATGGGCAGATAGAAAAAGGGCCCAAAGCCCATTCTTGCAGCTGCAAGTGAAGGAATGCCAGAATGTGGGCCAGAGATGGAGGTAAGAGGTCTGTGATCTGTGGGAGCCTTCCAAACAAGAATTGATTAAACATCTTCACTCCAGACACAATAGCAAGTGACTCACATTCAATTTGGGCATAGTTGCATTCTGCCTTGATGCAAAAGCGATGGGTTTTTTACTCACCGGGAGATCATAGGGCGACGTGTCACATGCCAGTTGCATTGTTTAGCCCATTCCCACTTTTTGGTTTTATTCAGCTTGTTTCAGCTTGTTAGCTGGGCTTGGCACGAATTTTAAATAATAAGTCAACAGCCCCAAAAAAGACCGAAGCTGACTCACATTTTGTGGAGCTAGCACTTCCACTATTGCCTTTACTTTCAAAGGTGCCTTAAGAAGCAGGACCGGAAAAGAGATCCACAATAAGTGCCAGGGGATACTGTTCTGGATCAGAACTGGATTTACGGTCACCTTAAAATCTCTTTAAAATCTCTGCATAAACGAAGGGACCCATCCTTCTTTATAATGGGCACTATTGGTGTAGCCCATTTACTTGTGGGTACAGGTCATAAAATTCCAGCCTTTACCAATCCCTTCAGTTCAGCTTCAACCTTGGGTTTAAGTGCATATGCTACCAAGTCAAGTCAAGTCAAGTCAAGAAAGTCAAGAGGCTTGGGGAAAGAAACTGTTGCACAGTCTTGTTGTGGCGGCCCGAATGCTTCGGAACCGTTTTCCTGATGGCAGGAGTGTAAAGAGTGTGTGTGACGGGTGTGTGTGGTCGTCCACAATGCTGTGTGCTTTGCGGATGCAGCGTGTAGTGTAAATGTCCATGATAGAGGGGAGAGAGACTTCTTCTCAGCTGTCCTCACTATCCTCTGTAGGGTCTTGCGATCCGAGACGGTGCAATATCCAAACCAGGCAGTGATGCAGCTGCTCAGGATGCTCTCAATGGTCCCTCTGTAGAACATGGACAGGATGGGGGGAGAGAGATGAGCTTTCCTCAGCCTTCTCAGAAAGTAAAGACGCTGCTGGGCTTTCTTCGTGATGGAGCTGGAGTTAAGGTACCAGGTGAGGTTGTCTGCCAGATGAACACCAAGGAATTTGGTGCTCTTGACGATCTCCACTAAGGATCCATCAATAATCAGTGGAGATTGGTCGCTCTGTCCTTTCCTGAAGTCAACAACCATCTCTTTTGTTTTGTCCACGTTCAGAGACAGGTTGTTAGCTCCACACCAGGCAGTTAACCGTTGCACCTTCTCTCTATATGCTGACTCGTCGTTCTTGCTGATTAGACCCACCACGGACGTGTCATCAGCAATCTTAACGATGTGGTTCCAGCTGTGCATTGCTACACAGTCGTGAGTCAGCAGAGTGAACGGCAGTGGGCTGAGCACACAGTCCTGAGGGGCCCCAGTGCTCAGTGTGGTGGTGCTGGAGATGCTGTTCCCGATCCGGACTGACTGGGGTCTCCCAGTCAGGAAGTCCAGGATAAAGTTGCAGAGAGAGGTGTTCAGGCCCAGTAGGCTCAGCTTCTCAATCAGGTGCTGAGGAATGATTGTGTTGAATGCTGAGCTGAAGTCAATAAACAGCATTCGAACATATGAGTCCTTGTTATCCAGGTGGGTGAGGGCCAGATGGAGGGTTGTGGAGATGGCATAGTCTGTGGAACGGTTTGGACGATATGCAAACTGCATGGGGTCCAGGGAGGGTGGAAGCTGTGTCTTAATGTGCCTTATGACGAGCCTCTAGAAGCACTTCATCACGATGGGTGTGAGCGCGATGGGACGATAGTTATTGGGGCAGGAGACAGTCGATTTCTTTGGCACAGGAACAATGGTCGTTGTCTCGAGGCACGTGGGAACAACATTACTGCTCAGGGAGATGTTGAAGATGTCAGTGAAGACATCTGCTAGTTGTTCTGCACATTTCCTGAGCACTCTGCCAGGAATGTTGTCAGGTCCAGCAGACTTCCTTGGGTTAACTCTGGATAGAGTTTTCCTCACTTCAGCTGTGGTTAGACAGAGCACCTGGTCAGTGGGAGGAGGGATGGTCTTCCTTGCCTTCACGTTGTTCTGTACCTCAAACCAGGCGTAGAAGTCGCTCAGCACACCTGGGAGGGAGGCATCATGGTCACAAGCAGGTGATGTTGTCTTGTGATTCGTGATCGCCTGGATGCCCTGCCACATGCGCCGGGTGTCTCCGCTGTCCCGGAAGTGGTCATGGATTTACTTCGCGTGTGCGCGCTTTGCCTCTCTGATGGCACGAGACAGTTTGGCCCTTGCTGTTTTTAAGGCCGCCTTGTCCCCTGATCTGAAGACAGAGTCTCTTTGTTTTAACAGCACACGCACATTTGCAGTCATCCACGGCTTCTGGTTGGAGCGTGTACTGATGGTTTTGGAGATGGTCACATCATCAACGCACTTGCTGATGTAGCTGGTCACTGTTGATGTGTACTCCTTCAAGTTGATGGAATCGCCGTTGGTTGCAGCCTCTCTAAACATGTCCCAGTCAGTGCACTCAAAACAGTCCTGAAGAGCAGAAGTAGCTCCTTCTGACCAGGTTTTCACCTGTTTCAGAACCGGTTTACGAGTCTGGCTTTTAAACACTTTAACTGACTGCCTGGTTTCATTGTTAATTTTACTACAATGTCCTTCAAATCTTTATTATAATTACAAAATACTACTACTACTACTACTACTACTTCTACTACTACTACTACATAGAGTATAAAGCACTGAAAGGTCTTCAGTATCTGAGAGAACTTTTGTTACATTGTGATCCACCACACCTACTTAGACCAAAAGGTGCAGGCTATTTGTTGGTACCTCAAAAGACTACAGCAGGGGGAAGAGCTTTTTTTTTTAAATAAACCCCACAATTATGGAACAACCCTTTGAGTTAGTGTTTCAAGTCTAGGCTGAAAACATTTATTTAGTCAAACCTTTTGCCAGTAGGTTTTTCTTAGGTAAAGAAGCAGATCTCAATGCTAAAACTATAAATAATGTATATTCAGTGCCACCCAGATAAGGATGGGTTTTTTTCCTCAAACCATCTCAGGTGTTTTTTTCTTACCACTGTTACCACTAGCTTACTCATTAGGGATAAACTCATAGACATCAAATGTTTTTTTTTTTTTTTTTTACAATTTAAACATTGTAACCCTTATATCTCAGTAAAGCTGCTTTGGGATAAATAAATCAAAAGTGCTATACAAATAAAGCTTAATTAAATTGGGTTTTTAACTGATTTCATCTGTTGATATGTATCCTAAAAATATCCAGGTCCTCTGGCAAAAACTCCACCATGGGAACGTTGGAGGGCTTGTCTGTCCAGGGAAACAAAGGTGGCTGGAAGCCCAGCACGCACTGGAACAGGATCAGGCCAGCGGCGTCCTGGTTTGCTTGTTTGGTCCTGGTTGCAGTACGACCGGAGTTAGCGTCCAAGCTCCTGTATATTGCATTCTGTCTGTCCGTTGGTCTGAGGGTAATATCCCGAGGGCAGATTGACTGTGAGCTGGAAGAACGCCTTCCACACATGTGATGTGAACTGTGGTCGGACACGATTTTCGCAGGGAGGCCGAAGTTCCGAAAGATGTGAAGGAACACCGCCTCGGCAGTCTCTAGAGCTGTGGGCATGCCACGAAGGGGGACCAGCTTGCAGGCTTTAGAGAAGTGGTCCACGGCCACGAGGACACAGGTGTTACCGTCCGAACGGGGCAGATCGGTAATGAAGTTAATCCCCAGGTGTGACCACGGTCATTGCATGATAGGCAGGAGAGTTTGTCTTCTCCCTGGGTGGCCGAAACCTGGGGCTTCATGAATCGACTTCAGCAGGGACTAACAGCATGGCCCGGGGACAAATGTTCTTCATTCCGGGCACCCCGCAGGGGTGGGTTTTACTTGCACCGTTGCACAAATCTCCTCGTCTAACTCCCAGACGATGGGGCAGAGGATCAGCTTGGGAGGGATGATGGGTTCGAGATCTGTGGTTTCATCGGGGCCATAAATCCGGGACAGGGTATCCGCCTTGCCTTTCTTGGAGACTGGACAGTGAAGAACAGCACCCATCTGGCTTGCTGGGAGGGGTTAAAGAGTTTGGCTTCTTGCAGGTATTGGAGGTTCTTGTGGTCCGTTATGACCGTAAAGGGGTGTGCGGCCCCCTCCAGCCAGTGAGGCCACTCCTCGAGCACCAATTTGATGGCTAGGAGTTCCCGGTTCCCGATGTCGTAATTTTGTTTCGCCTCGAGAAGAAGGCGCAGGGCCGGAGCCGTGGTGGGGGTCCCCGACTGTTGGGACAATGCCCCGCCGTTGGATGGAGGCATCTAACTCCACTATGAATGGAAGCTGGGGAGGGGGGCGACACTAAATTTCCTCTTCAGCTCCTGGAAGGCCTCCTCAGCCTCTGGGGTCCACGTAATGGGCTTGGCCTTCCCCTTCAGCAGAGACTTGAGCGGGGCGGTGACCATACTGAAGCCCTGGATGAACCGGCGGTAGAAGTTGGCAAACCCGACGAAGCATTGGAGCTCCTTGGTGGTGCTCAGGCGGGGCCAGTCTCGCACCGCCTTCACCTTTCCCTCGTCCATCCATATCCTAGATGTTCTAATTACATATCCCAAGAACTGCTCCTCCGACCGGTGAAACTCACACTTCTTAAGATTGAAGTAGAGGTAATGGTCCCTTAGTCCCTCCAGGACTTGGGTGACATACCCGCAGTGTTTTTGATCGGGTCTCGGGACAAGATAAGGATGTTATCTATGTAGTCGATCATGAATTGGTGGTCTGAACACCTCATTCATGAAGGTCTGGAACACCGCGTGGGAGATGGACAGGCCATATGAAATGACACAGTACTCATTGTGACCAGTGGGGTGATGAAGGCAGTCTTCCACTCATCCCCCTGGCGGATGCGCACCGGATTATAGGCAGTGCAGCGATCTAGTTTTGTGAAGATCCGTGCACCCCATAAGTCCTCCAGGGCGGCAGGGACCAGAGGAAGCGGATACGAGAGTGGAGCGATCTGGGTGTTTAGTTTACTATAGTCTTTGCAGGGCACAAAGAAGAAGCTGGAGGCGGTGGGGCGATGAAGCCCTGCCGGAGGGCCTGCTGAACGTAATCCTCCATAGCTGTGCACTCCAGAACTGACAGTGGGTTGGGCGGGTTGCTCCCGGCCCACTGAATACGTCTGCAAATGATCGGTACTCAGGGGGAGTTCGTAGGGCTCTCCACGAGTGTGGCCACTAGGGGAATCGGGTTAGGGCCACAACACAGGCATGCGAGTCTTACTTCGACAGCCGATCTGACCTAGTTTAACCCTTGGCGGTATGCCCCGAGGAGAGCGGTTATGTCCCAACCACTGGTGGCTGCTAGGGTGCGGAAGCGGAGGCTGTAATCCGTCAGATGAGAAGACCCTTGGCTCAGATTGAACAGCTGATCTGCCGTGGTGAGGACCCCAGTGGCGGTGCAGAAAACCTCTGTGAAGTGGTTAGCGAATTGCGCGTAAGACGTGGTTATGGTGCTATTGGTGCTCCATATCACACTTGCCCAGGCCAGCGCCTTCCCGGTGAGTAAGGAGATGAAAAACCCCACCTTGGATCGATCGGAGAGGAACTTGTGCGGCTGCATTTCAATGTAGAGATAGGAGGAAGGCCATTGCACTCGGCTGCGTCTCTGGAATATAAAGCTGGTAGGGAAAAGGCACGAAAGCCTCCCAGAGACCGGCGAGTTCCTTGATGGGATCCGAAACGGAACCCGGTTGCGGATCCATCGAAGTGAGTGTTCGGTATTGGTCCGATCTTTTGTCACGCTTTAATCAAGAGTTGAAAACTAGAATACGAATAAGACGTTTATTAGCCTTGGGAAACAAACAGAAGCTAGGAAGCAGCAAGTAACGAAAAACTGATATATTCCGAAACACAGGTAGTCCAGGGATAATCGCCAGAATGAACCGTAGATAAGACGGTGAGTCAGTGCGAACAGGGGCCTTATAAATGGAGGGTGTAGATTGGAGACAGGTGGACGGTGATTAGTATGAAGGCAAGGCGCTGCGAGTGTGCTGAGTGTCGGGGGGGGGCGTGGCCGGTGGTTTCCTTACACACTGACTGGACAGTGTCATCTGGTTCTGCATTTTAATGAACATCTATTATTTTGAAGTCTTTAATAGAAAATCTGGAATGCTTTTGACTCTTGCAACAGCTATATGATCGAATCAGATATAGAGTCGAATCACAGCTGGCAAAAGGGCATCTCACAGTTTCATTATTTTTTTTATCTAACTTAATATGGTCAAAATAAATAGATGTTTTACAAATTAAACCAAACCACTCATTAAGTGAATGCCATGGGGTAATGCATATTTGGTGATACCTCATCTGGTAATGTAAGATTTTAATGCACCAATGGTTTTTAATGTGCAAATGCAATCTGTGTTTGAGGCAGGGTAATTGGCTGCTCCTCCCTTTGTAGTGTCACAATCTAAAGGACCTCTTCTGTATCTGCTTCAAAAGGATTTACTGAATAGGTAAGCTAGGAATTAACAAATTAGTTAAGCATATACTCCTCTTTATAAGTGTGTGTTTTTATTATTTACCATACTATAAAGCACTAAAAGGCATTGATGTTTTTTAAACTCAAAGAAAAATCCACAATTGATGAACACCAGATTTTTAAGAGTATGTACCAGTGATTTTAGTTACACAGTTATGCTAGTATGTTTAGATAAACAGTTACACATTCTGTGATTCCATGACACTGTTGCTGTCAGGGAGACCATATTTTATTGCAAACATTCCAAAGATATGTTTTTAAAGTGAAAAAGTGAAAAATTAGATAATTTATAACTTGCTATTCCAACAGATTTGCATGTTTGGTCTTTTATTCAGTTAGTTTAACTGTATCTGACTGTCCTTCAAGCAGGTTTTGCTAATGCAGAATGTTTAAAATGGGCAACTATATTTTGTTGGACTGCCACAGCATCAGCAAAGTTTTTTTGAAATAGAAGACCCTCTATCACAAGCAGCTGGTGCATGTGAGGAAAACAAAATAGATTGGCAGTTATCACCATTCCACTTTATCATATTTTTGGCATTATCAATAGATTATCAATTGATAATGCTTAAAAAAAATGATCCACATGCTCAGCATACTGTGAGCTCGACCTCAAAGCCACACTTGACACTGCTCCCTACTTTTGAGTTCAAGCTGATCACACTATATTGTCTAAATATCATTTTTTTAAATGAGCAAGAGTTTTTACATTAGAAAGTTCGGTCACCCTAAAAAGAATATTCAAAAAAGTGTGTTTAGAGTTTATAAGTGTGTAGGCTGAAAAGAGCTAAATAGTGGTTGGTAAAAATCTCAGGGATCAGTACATTACTGAAAAAGCAAAACAACTGAAAAATCCATGTCATGCTTATTTTTAAATTTCATAGTTGAATGGCCTGCCCTGATAATGTATAGATAAAAAAATTATACATAATAAATATTTTTTCTTCTTGTTAATTTTTTTTATATGTTTAATAGACGCAACTCTTGGTTGGGCAATATTTACATTTTACATTATTATTATTTTTTTTACATTTTACATCCAAGTTAGTTTAGTTTATTATACTAAGAATGTAAGATTAAAAACTGTAATGAATGCATGCTATTGTGTCATTATATACATGTTATTTCATCATAATACATAATTACATTAATGCTAAGACAAATCATTCGCGAGCGAGTATCGGGTTTCGACGCGCACAACTCCAACCAATAAAACGAGTCTATCTTGGTCATGTGACCCTCCCCCACGATGTGATTGTCAGTGGAATAAAGAGAAATTCAACCGGGCGCGGGCAAGAGCGAGAGAGAGCGAGAGAGAGAGAGCTGTAAGATTTTGGGTGTAGGCGGTCAGGTGCTGTGAATGTTGCTGGGAGTAGAATGGTGATCCGCGTTTAAAAAACCTTTCTGTAAGAATGGACTGCATTCCTATCAGTAGTCACAAACTTGAAGAGAAGCGGGACGGTAAGTACATTTGTTTTTTGTATTTGCTGCTTGTTTTCTCTTTTGTAAGAACAAAATTTGCAACTTTGCAGTTTTGCAAAGTCTTATTTTTTTTATCGTTACCAGTGTTTTTCCCCCAATGTGACAATTATTACAGGCAGTTTCGGGAGGGAAGTTTATGTTGTAACGCTTCTAAACTTTAAAAAGCGCAATGTGCACAGGAACCAGAGCCAGAAGGTGCCCGTGTGAGAGGAAGTGAATGTGGCTTTCACATGGTTATTGTCCAGATTAGAAAACGACTAGAGAATAGAGAGATACTGTCCGATCATATATATATATATATATATATATATATATATATATATATATATATATATATATATATATATATATATATATACGAATATATAAAACCCTTTACATTTCACTGTACCGTATTAATTTTCTGCTTGTTGTTGTTGTTCTTATTATAACTGTACTATTGTTACTGTACTGTCTAGGTTTATTGTATTGTGCACACAACAAGCAATTTCCAGCAGACACTGTACGAATACTTATATGCACGTATCTATTAATGAATGAATTAAAATGCAGAAATAAAAAAAACTTGAATAAAGTTAACTGTTAACTTTCCCTGAATAAAGATCACTACAGTAACATGTTTGTAAAATCCTGTGTGTAAATACTATGACAATGGCAGTCCATGCCGCTGAAAAGTACTTGATCATGTAGTCTATATTATACGCGGAAATGCTCAGGGGATGCACTCCAGATGTGTGTGACTTTTTTTTCCCACAACTTGTTTGTTGTGGTGCCTCTAATGCAGCTGACTCTGGAGATTCCAGTGGCCTGTCCTGGTACAGTCTATTATTTCCACACCCAAATGTCCTGTGTCTCGGATTTTCTTTGGTGTATGTAATTTCCAAAGGCTAGACATGATGATAAATAGATAAAAAATTATGTCTCATAAATCATATTTTTTGGTTTATTTTTTGCTATTTATAATAGAGTGAACACCAGGTTGGCTACAATTCATGTCTTTTTTCACACATTTATGACAACTTGTATGAAGTTTTAGCCATACATAGATGACCCCATCTTTGATTTGTTTATTACAAACACATTTTGAAATAAATTAAATTTCATCTATAACTTGTTCTTAAATCTTAATTATTGTGTCTAATCTGTTTTACCAAAACTCTATAGAAAGTCTGAGTAAATAACCAGGGTATTTACCATATTGCTATATTATTTCAGTCATCTATAATATATCTGCATGAGGTCCTTTGTGAGCTTGTATTTATAAATGACCATTTATAAACCACACATGTCAAATATACGGTCTATAGATTACATGTAGAACTTTAATATGGCATTAATAGTTATAGTGCACAATCACAAACTTCATGAATTTTTACAAATACATTTTTTTTAAATGACCATCTTTTTGTAGCTGGGTTTTGGTCTATGGGTGTGCGATGTGTTTCTTAGAAATCCTATTTTTTTTTGCACTAGCTAAAGTGTGTAAGCATTCCCACTAGGGTTTCTCCCAAATCACCTGTGTAATCATCTTCTTTTGTGTCTTCCCGGCTTTGAGTTAAAATGACTTCCATTGCCACGTATTGCCCCACTGCTTGAGATTACAATGAGATGTAAGAGATAATTGCATGTTATTTTTACTAGAGCCTGCATTTAGCTGTACTGTTTCTTTCCTCACTAAACAGACTTGACCAGGTGGAGTCTGTGGTCTTTTTTTTTTTTTACCATTACAGCCATAACAAACATTAGCATGTTAAGAGAAAAGAAGTGACAAGCCAAATGAATCTGTGGTGTGGATAGAGATTTCACTTTTTTGTGAAAGGAAATAGTTGATGCAATGCCTCATGTGCCATGCTGAGTGCATCATTACAGTGGAGAGAGCAGCATGCCAGAGTTAATGAACCCATCTGCATAAACTCTTTAACTCCATCTGGAGCCTGTGGCAGCATGTGGTTAAGCTGTATTGCCTCTGCCTGCCCTTAACTTCATGGCTATGCCACTTATGCAAATAATACTGTTCCTTTCTCTGCCACATTCTGCAAACCCTGTAATATACATTTATGAGTTTGATATTTCCCGCTTGAAATTTATCATTTAAAAAAATCACTGGAAATTAATTAGTCTTTAAAATTGATATAGTAAAAAACAGACCACAATAAAGTCGATACTGAAGAAGTCAGAAGGGTGTGATATAGTGCCAGCTTTACAATCAGCAACTATCATGATAATTCAGCTAGGTGGATAATTTGTAGAATGTAATTTTGCAGTAAATAGAAGAAAACAACTATACAAATGTAATTTTTACCAATCTAGTTTCATTTTCCAATTTTTTTCTGTTACTCTGCAGCAGCTCTAGGCATTACAAATTTGTCTGAGCACTGATTTTGTGCAGTAGAACATAAAACCCCAGTATATGTAATAATCATGAAAAACCTTTAAATCATTATTTTAAGGGTTTGGTTTGACACGATGTAAACTATTTTTGTTTGTGGTCTGTGTTTTTTGTTCTTTTATTGACCATTATCTCCTTAATTTCTTTAGTGGATCTTGGTGGCTGTATAGTTAAGATGTTAACTACATACATATTTGTGTAATGTTCACTTAATGGTAAAAACATGCTTAATTGCAGTTGAGAGGATGTGAGTTAAGGGGAATGCTGGGGCATCCAGGCACAGTCACTTAATATCAAAGAGTTTAAAACATCTGCCCAAATTATTCCAGACTCATATGAATTGGCTCATCCTCATTTTATAAGGGGAAAATTACTGTTGTTGTACTTTTAAGAATACTCCAATATTAGATAGTGATAATATTATAAAAAAGTTTTGTGCAAAATAGACTACAAATATAGGGAGCAGGTTGAGAAGAGCCTGGAAAGGTGGAGGTATGCGCTGGAGAGAAGAGGAATGAAAGTCAGTAGGAGTAAGACAGAGTACATGTGTGTGAATGAGAAGAAGGGCAGTAAAGTGGTGCGGTTGCAGGCAGAAGAGGTGGAGAAGGTTCAGGAGTTCAGGTACCTGGGATCAACAGTGCAAAGTAATGGAGAGTGTGTTAAAGAAGTGAAGAAAAGAGTGCAGGCAGGGTGGAGTGGGTGGAAAAGAGTGGCAGAAGTGATTTGTGATAGAAGAGTATCTGCGAGAATAAAAGGGAAAGTTTATAGGACTGGGGTGAGACCTGTGATGTTGTATGGTTTAGAGACAGTGGCATAGAATAAAAGACAGGAGGCGGAGCTGGAGGTAGCAGAGCTGAAGATGCTGAGGTTTTCATTGGGAGTGACGACAATGGACAGGATTAGAAATAAGTTTATTAGAGGAAATGCGCATGTGGGATGTTTTGGAGACAAGGTGAGGGAAGCGAGATTGAGATGGTTTGGACATGTGCAGAGGGGGGACATAGGGAATATCGGTAGAAGAATGCTGAGGATGGAGCCACCAGGAAGGCGGAAAAGAGGAAGGCCAAGGAGGCGGTTTATGGATGTGGTGAGGGAAGACATGCAGGTAAATGGGTTGAAAGAGGCAGATGTAGAAGACAGAGGGGTAAGGAGACGGATGATCCGCTGTGTCGACACCTAATGGGAGAAGCCGAAATAAGTAGGACTAGAAATGTATAGAGTAAAACACTGTTGTACGAGCAACTAATAATACGAGCAAACAGAGATACGAGCGACCTTGCTTGCAAAACTTTACCCTATTTCACAAGCAAATTTTGAAGGCACGAGCAAACCCACGCTGCCGGTTCCCCTTTTTTGGCGGAGGGTAGCATCAGTTGCTTAGTTGATGATGTATCGCTCGGTCGATCTCGTTGTTCGGTGCAGCAAAAACTTAACCTGTTTTAGTGTTATATTTTTATTTCACTAGAAATCTTGAAAAATGTCTCCCAACTAAATCGGTGATTGTGCTGGGAAAACGAAAGTAAATAGAATTGCCATGAAAACCAAGAAGGTTACGAGCGTGGTGCACATCTCACATTCGCAATCAATCACTACCACATGGGTAAGCGTTAAATTATGTTTACATTACGGTAATTTGCGATGTATTTGTTTGTTCAAATAGGGTACAAATACTTTTTAAGTGCAGAAATAAGCGATCAAATGAGGTCTCGGAACGGATTAAATCGCTTTTACATTCATTCTTATGGGAAAAATTTGTTCAAACGTACAAGCAAATGGACCTACGAGCAATTTTCAAGAACGAATTATGCTCGTCCAACGGGGTTTTACTGTATAATTAATTTAAACCTTACTGATTATAATGGCAGTGTTGTGCCTCATAGAGGGGATTAAATTGTTATAAAGCACACACCTAGTTGTTTAAATAAATAAAGGAAAGTTGTAGATCAGTGGTTACGATGTTGGACATTAGCTAAGAAGGTCGTGAGTTTAAATCCCACCACCACTAAACTGCCACTGCTGGGCCGTTGAGCAACTGCTTAGTTGTATGAATGAGATAATTGTAAGTCGCTCTGAATAGGGGGCATCTGCCAAATGTTGCAAATGTAAATAAATAAGCCCCCGTTTATCAGCGAGATTATAAAAAAATTAATTGGTTTTACAATTTCTTAAAGAATCATAGATCATTAATCAACAAACAAACTGGAAATTCTATTCTGGCTATGAAATGATTATTTCATTCATTAACTGTGTGCATTTGTCTCGGTTTCCTACAGTTATTTGCTCACTGAAAATACTCGTTAGCTTCATCAACAACGTTATCTTCATCAACATCAGGCTTGTATACAGTTGTATTAAACCACATATTCCACCAACCTTATAATTCATCAATTTTATCTTTGAAAGATATTTGTAAATAACATGTCTGGTCAAAAAATGCTAATTTATTGCACCATAGTTCTTACTGTTAAAACCGTCTTAATTTTCAGCAGCCTCAAGCAGAAACACACATAATTGGGCTTCACTCTAATAGGGCTCTAACGTTTTTTCAAGGAACTCTAGTAATTCGATTACAAAAATTCATAAAGGCAAATTATTTAGTTCAGTCCATTTAACTACACAAGGAGCACAGAGTTTCCCGTGGACCATTATTATTGACGCACCACCCGCTAAACTCTGGAGTGCTCTGAACAGGAAATACAGAAGACGCTGCAGAATGAAAAAATGGAGGAATGGGGAGAAAACAGCGAGGGGCGAGGAGAAGATTCATATGGATGCCCATTTAATTCTGCCACATTAAATAAAAAGTTTGCTAAGTTACAAGTTTTGTATTTCTTACAATTACGACTTTATTTCTCGCAATTACAAGTTTTTTTTTGCCATTCGGGCAGCGTCACCCGATCTGTAGTGCCAGAAAGCTTTACACGTTGAAAATGTAATCAATAGAATCACATCAGAATCAGAATCAGAAATAGCTTTATTACCAAGTATGCTTACACACACAAGAAATTTGTATTGAATTGTAAACCAGACAGTTAAATAATGCATATTTATACAGAGTAAAAATGTTGTTAAATAAATGTACAGATGTTAAAAAGTCAAAATTAGGCACACTTTGTTTTTTTGTGTTGCTGAAACAGGCTTTCACAGGATTCAGGCCAAAGAAAGAGACAGAAAGTTTCCAGAGTTTGAGATCATTTCAAACTAAAACATAAAGAAAACACAGTGCATTTCAGTGCACAGTGCACACAGTGTGTAATTTGAAATGTAATTTTATTTATGATTTTTTTTTTATGTATATATTTGTATTTACATTTTGATTTAATATGGCAATTAAATGCACTAAATGGGTTTAGTTTTTACAGATATTCTTTTATGCAAATTCAGCAATAAAATGTACATTTTTCTAAAAAGGAAACAAATTACTTGTTCATTTAAATAGACTTGTCTTATTTTCTCTTGTATATTTAGTGTTGCTCTTTAATAAAGAAAAAAGTACTAACCTGATTATATAATTAATCATTGGAATAATTGGTAGAATACTCGTTTACTAAAATAATCAGTAGCAACAGCCCTTCACTAATATACTTTTTCTTTTTTCATTTATTACTTTCTTAAAATAGTAGCCTGATGGATAATTTCTTTGAATGGTTCAGTGTTACAACACCTGCATAATTTAGAGAATGTTTAAATGAAATGAGATGAATATACGGATAAACTAAGGTGTGTCAAATGCATATGACTTAAATATAGGACTAATGGACTAAAGGTCTCTTAATCTGATTTTTGAGTTGCACGCGAAGCAGTGTTTGTTTTCTGTCCTTATTTCAGTAAGTTCTTTGCCTTTGACTCATTTTCCATTTTGTAGTGATTGCAACTTGTATGTTTAGAGAAACCTTCGTGAAGCAGTCGTGTATAATCACTGTGTTTTTCAGATGCATAGACTGTAGAGGATAGCCAAATTCCAGGAAAAGCCAAAAATTTTTTTTAAATTTTTTTTTTATGAAAACTGTTTAGTGGGAGTCTACCCTGTGTCATCAGGCATAATAATCATACACGTAAATAGGAGATGTGCGTGCATGTGGAAGGCAAAATTTTAGTCCACCTGAACAGTTTCCAGTTCCACAAACAGATTTACACTATACAGCTGCAGATTTGTAAATCAATGAAGTGGAAGCAAGAAAAGAAACATTCTGCTGCTATTGTCTCTGATGTAAGTGCTGAAAAACAATATTAAAGAAAGGAGTTTATTACTACAGGACTAAAGACGCGACACCTGTGGCACATGAGGAGGTCAACACAATGATTCACATCACAGATAAAAAATGACACTACAGTATAAAAGTTTTATTTTCATTATCCACAAAAAACTCCCAGCAGTTGCAGTGTTGGAACCTGCTGGTGAAGAATGTGAAGTCAATGAGCCATTACTTTCTTTCTCTCTTCTATTTTTTTGTCCCTTACCCCTCCCTGTGAGAGTAATGGATCTGCAATGTTAGAAATTTAGGCTATTTTAAGACCAAAAGAAAGAAAAGAAAAACTGATATTTTCTTTTGGTCATTAAGTCTGATGTAAGCATGTGTGCTAAAACATTACTACTTGTCATTAGGCCAGCATTGTAAAAATCAGTTTTCTTGGTTGTTTTTAGATTCTTTTTTGATTCATTGTTTCTAATAAGTATACAGTATGACTGACCAGCAGTAAAGAGTCTTGATAAATCAGAATCAGAATACGGTACTTTATTGTTCGCACAGGGAAATTGTTAGGTTGCAGTTGCTCACAGTGCAATTAAAATAAATAAAGTAAAACACATGGCAGAAAAATCAGACTACAATGAAACATTAGACAAGTTATTGAACATGTAACAATTATTGCACAGATATAATTGCACATAAACTGCCCAAGATTTGTGTGACATAAAAAAAATCTATAACTATATTATATCTATATTGTCATATCTATATTGTCAGGAAAAGCCAAAAAATTTTTTTTTATTTTTTTTTTATGAAAACTGTTTAGTGGGAGTCTACCCTGTGTCATCAGGCATAATAATCATACACGTAAATAGGAGGTATATATATATATGTAATATATGTAATTTAGGTACAAAAATAAGTAAACAATAAATATAATAACCCTTAAATATAACAATCCCTTTGTGGTGGAGGTATATATATATACATATATAATGAAAATGTGGCTCACTATAATGCAGAATCAAAGCAAATTAAATTGATCAATGCATAGAAAAAACTGCAACTTAAAGAAGTGTGGGAAATGGTACAGGCTTTTTTAAATTAAATTATTGGAAATACAGTTAAAATGCTTTTGTTTTTATTCTTTCTGCAGCCTGGCAACAACTGATAAATGGACTGGTATCAGGCTTGGCCTGGTGGTCGAGGACCCCTGCTTTTATTAATTAACTATTAATAAGAATGTAGCGACTGTAAGGATGTAGCGAATAACTTTTAGTTATAGTGATCAAACTTTTTCCAGGATTTACACTGCTCAGAAAGAAAAATCTTTCTTTCATTATCCTGCTATTATTTTAATTCAAAAGACATTCAAAACTTTGTGTTCGATTATGTATTCAAGCAGACTCAAGGAGTAGGCATGGCAACAATCCCCAACATTTACAAAACATTAACTTGACAGATATAAGCTAATGTTTACTAAGCTGCTTGCATTCTAGACATTGCACAATCACGGTGCAATGTGCTTACACATGCGCGTTTAGCTCCATAGAGGTATTTATTGCACCTTGTGGTAAGAAATGTCAAGTGTTGTTAGAGGCCCATATGGCAGAAATCTTGCTGTGCCATGCTCCTAGGAGGATCTGAGGATTATGCTCCATTGGGCAGGTTTAAAAATATTATATAGCCACCTTTTAGTCTTTTTGTATTGATTAGTTGATGTAGTTGAACAAAAGTATGTTTTTAAAGCTGAGATTTCATTAGCCAGTTTGCTTAATGTGAGTAACATTTATGAGAAGAGTTCCAACAGATTCTGTAAAAATATAAACTTAAAGGACATATAAATTAATTAGTACATAAATGTTATTTTATTTATTAATTTATGTCTTTTTGAATTTATATTATCAGTCTGGTTTCTATTTTATGTGAAGTGAACACTGTGCAGTGTTGGGCAATAACGCGTTACTTATAACGCGTTACTGTAACGCAGTTACTTTTGACAGTAACTAATACTGTAACGCATTACTTTTTAAATAAAGTAACTCCGTTACCGTATGCTGCGTTGTCCGTTACTTTTTTGAATGAATAAATTTTGGCTGAAGTGTAGACTACAGTCTAACCTGTTTACCGCAGCAACACATTGTAGGATTGGTGGATGAGAACCACTGTAAACACGCACTGTGGGCGTGTTTTCGTTTATTCAGGTCTGTGCAGCAGTAATGGCGAGTCAAGGCGAGAGCAAGACGAGTTTCTCAAAGTGGAAATATGCTCATTATTTCACTTTAGTTGAGCATGAAGACAAAAACATTTTAGTCAAATGTAAGCTTTGTTTTTCTGGTTCGAAGGTCGTATCTACTGCGATAAACAGCAACTCCAGAAACTCCATGCCTCGATGAAGCTAGAAGCTAACCCGGTGTTCTGTTGTACGTTGTTGATAGTTTTCATACTTAAGCTGTGAAAGGAACATTTTTAAGAGCTCAACACAACAGCTTTTATGATGCAGAAGCCACTTTAGTTTTTGATTCTGAATATATTATTCAGCTTGTTTTGGTATTTATTTCAGAAATCCTTGTGATATATTCAGTTTGTGCTGCTCTGACTTAAATAAAATAGTGTTTAAAAATGACTTTGTGTTTAATTCAGTTTTGTGTTTGTAGACCATAACGCATAAAAGGGTATTAATGGGAACATTAAAGAACGTTATTTAAAAAAGTAACTAAAAAGTTACTTTTAATAGTAACGCATTACTTTTTGGTGGAAGTAATCAACAAAGTAACTGAGTTACTTTTTGAATTAAGTAACTAGTAACTGTAACTAGTTACTATTTTTTTGTAACTAGCACAACACTGCCCCTGTGCATGTGTGTTTCATCTGCTGTCAACACAAATGCTCATGGAATTTTTTTTTGTTATTTTCTGAAAAGTGAACAACATTGGGACAGGTGGCACACATGGCATAATTTATCAAATGTACTTGAAAACATTCTTTTTAGTGCTCATAATCAGATGATTGCAAGGACTCCGTGGTACACATGTTGTTTAAACAAATGATATCAGTTAAAGCACTTTAACTGCAAGGCTACATTAACAATTTGTTATTAAACTGTTTTCCCTTTCATCTTAAACTGCTAGTTTAGGAAACCCCTAAGACCTCCCAGAAAATAGTCTCTGTCCAAATGCACTGCTGAATAATGACAACCATTAAAAATCCTCTTTATACTTTTAAAGACACTTCTTCTTCTTTTTCTTAATCTTCTTTTGGCTGCTCCCTTTAGGGGTCACCACAGCGAATTCCCTGTCTCTATACCCCTCTGTCCTCTACATCTGCCACTTTCAAACCATCTACCTGCATGTCTTCCCTCAACACATCCATAAACATTTTACTTGGCCTTCTTCTTTTTCTCCTTACTGGTGGCTCCATCCTCAACATTCTCCTACTGATGTACCCCATGTCCCTCCTCTGCACATGTCCAAACTATTTAAATCGGGCCTCTCACACTTTGTCTTAGAAATGCCCTACATGCTCTGTCACTCCAATAAACTCATTTCTAATCCTGTCCATCCTCGTTACTCCCAACAAAAATCTCAACATCTTTAGCTCTGCTACCTTCAGCTCCGCCTCCTGTCTTTTAGTCTTTGCCACTGTCTCTAAACCACAAAATAGCAGGTCCACCACATAGCAGGTTTCACCACAGTCCTATAAACATTTCCTTTCTCTCTTGCATTTACCCTTCTATTACAAATCACTCCTGCCACTCCACCCTGCTTGCACTCTTTTCTTCACTTCTCTAACACACTCTCCATTACTTTGCACTGTTGACCACAAACTCATCCACCTTCACCACCTCTCCTCGCTGCAACCACACCACTCCACTGCCCTCCCTCTCATTTACACCCATGTACTCTGACTTACTCTTACTGACTTTCATTCCCCCTCTCTCCAGCACATACTTCCACCTCTCCAGGCTCTTCTCAAACTGCTCCCACCACAAATCACAATATAATTTGCAAACATCATAGTCCATGGAGACTCCTGTCTGACCTCATCTGTCAAGCAGTTCATCACCACTGCAAACAGGAAAGGGCTCAGAGCCGATCCATGATGCAGTCCAACCTCTACCTTGAACCAGTCTGTCATTCCTACTGCACACTTTCCTGCTTTCACACTATCCTCATACATGACCTACATACAATAAAGACACACAAACAATTAAAATGCTGACAGCAGCCATGCTAATCTCTACATTTAATTTTAAGCTATATTTTCTAGACTTTTCTTTGCAAAGTAATATTTAGTTGCATATTTAAATACCTTTCAACCTAGTTAAAACAAAAAAGTTTTTTTTTATCTTCATTTGAAAAGTTAATATCATTAACAGGATTATAGTGCAGTTTTTGACTAGGAATTGGAAGATAATGTCGAGACTAGTGAACATCTCCATTTGGTTCCAAGAAATATAATAACTCGTACAACATCATACAATCAATCTAAATAGTAGGTTTCTAGTGGGCAGGCCAGCAAAGCCAGCAGAGCCTTCCCTGCTCGCCTAAAGTCTATCAAAATCACAGAATATTTTTATTTTTACATTTTAATATATTTTTTCTATGAATATGTATTAAATCATTCTCAAGTCTATTCTCTTTATTTCATAGTGTTACTCTTGGGTGTGCTGCTGTGTGTCTGTTTTGATTTGGAGTTTCTCTCCAATCAGATTTCAGCCCTGACATCACGTGCTGCTGGCAGGCCTTCGGAAATCAGCGCTGTGGGTGGCCGGTAGGGTAAAATACATGAGAATGAAGCTGTTGCGTTAAACAATCAGATTTCAACTATGGCACTGACATAGTCTGATATGAACATGTATATAGTCACATTTAACCAAAAGAAAAAAGTTGTGACCAGTTTTTACATAGTGTATTTATTACCAGCTGTTTATTATTTTTGTTTATCTATTTAGAAAATCTTGTATAATACAAGTTGTATAACAGAACTGCTCTCTACTCTATTTACCCCACATTGCAGATCTTTTAAAAGTGGGACAGATATCAGATCTTAGGAAAAGCCCCAAGAAAATGTGGTTGAGCATTTAGCCTTGCAGTTTGTTGGGGAAAATCTGTGCATGATCATTGGAACTTTCCAAAGTTCATATGGAGCGCCACACAGGAAATATCACACATTCTTTCTGTGTAATTCAAAAATAAACTCTGGTTCTTCCTGCGGGAGCATGGCCCTACAAGAGAGATGGTGAGGGGAGGTGTGAGAACTGAGGGGGATTAATTCCTGGGGTTTTCAGCTCTTGCATCATGCAGTGTGTGTTTTTTTTTTTTTTTATAAACATTTTTTTTTCTCTCTCTCTCTCTTTTGTTCAGAGTATTATAGATCCACATACACCCCTGCAGACAAACACTTCCTGCCAGTGGGCTTTATGATTGGATGGGGTTAAGTAAGGTCATATCTCATATGGAAAAGTTTCTTTGAGTACAAAAGTGCTGCCCTGTGTCGATTTTCTGGGTTCCTCTATTGTTGTTCAAAGAACAACAAAAATAACTCGAAGAGCAGTGAATTAGAATAATTTTCCATATTGCTGAAAACCACATAGCATTTGTGAAGTGCTTCTGCTGTTCGTTGGCTAAGTTGGGGTCAGTTTAGCAGCTCACATCTGCAGAAATGTCACTGTTTGTGTTATGAATGTACATTAGATGTGTACTGCACTTTGCTCACTGTTTTCATTAATTGTTCAAACAAGTAATATACACTTACTTGTAGTTTTCGCATTCACACAGGAGATTATAAATGGTAAAGCATTCAATGTTATGCATAATTCTTCTAATTAATTGAATGCTGCTTTATTTGTGTGATTTGGTGCTTAATGAAGTGTTTTGACAGCATCCTTATTTGGTGTGATCTTGGCTTATGATAGTGGCTTTTATGTGACAGTTTTTATGTTTTTCATGTGCTTTGGTCTCTTTATGTGCTTTTAAACTTTTCACATTTACTTTTTAGAATGAAGCTGCTTTCTGTAATATGTATATGTGTGTGCAAATGTGTGGGGGGCTCGGAGCAGGGCACCCAGTGTTTGCAGAGATATAGTGTGATGAGCAGGACATGAGGTGGGGCGGATTATACATGCATGTAAGGATGGACCCATGGAAAAGTGTGACATGTATATACACACACACACACACACACACACACACACACACACACACACACACACACACACACACACACACACACACACTATCGCAGTACGCCTGTTGTCATGGAAAACCTGCACCCCACCCTCTGTGTTTCAAATTTAATGCTGGGTTTGAGAAGGTTTTTTTTTGTGTGCGTGTGCATGTGAGAGAGAGAGAGAGAGAGAGAGAGAGAGAGAGAGAGAGAGAGAGAGAGAGAGAGAGAGAGAGAGAGAGAGAGAGAGAGAGAGAGAGAGAGAGAGAGAGAGAGAGAGAGAGAGAGAGAGAGAGAGAGAGAGAGAGAGAGAGAGAGAGAGAGAGAGAGAGAGAGAGTGTGCAATAATACAGTTAGTCATATGAGTTTATTTGTAAAATATATTATTTGGCTTTTGTAGTGCTTTCTATCCTAGAAATGGTTCAAATAATAGTCTTTTAAATATTAAGTCAGTCTTTAAAAATTAAGAAATATTATACATTTAGTGATATCGCCTAACATTTAAAATAATAGTATTTAAAAAAAAAAAGACTAATGTTATGCATTATTAATTACATATTTGAAGTACAATTTCATTTATTTTGACTTTTTTAAAACTAACTTAACAAAACACGCCACCAAGAAAAACCTTTAAAAGAGCAAATTTAGAGGTTTTGGGGTGTCAAAATCGTTTCGAAATTTCTCTTTGTAAATTACTAAAATATTCAATACCTGTTTCAGCTGCATCAAGAGTGTATATTTTTATCTACTGTATTATAGTGATTTATGTTTATCTTGGAGAACATTGCGACAACTACAGAAATTGCAGGATATTTTGCAATGCGACAAGAAAGAACTCAACAGAGATTATATTCAGTTGTAAAGAATAAGGTAAGTATACATCACTGTAAAAAAAAAATATTTTTTTATATTACTTTTTTTGAGGTTCCTTTGTATTGTAATTTGTTTAAAAAATATATGAAAGGCCAAATTCTTACACTTGCTTTCACAGATGGAAGTATATATTTTTACACTGAAGTGCTTCTATTTACATAAGTTAACTATGTCTCCCACCCAAGGTCAATTCTGCTTATTTTCTCAAAATCACAGACATGGATGACTGTGGCATCTTTGGGATTCAAACTCACAATGAGAGAAGTATATTATTATTATTATTATTATTATTATTATTATTATTATTATTATTATTATTATTATTATTATTATTATCAGACAGAAATCATGGTAATGGTGTTTGTCCTCTTCCTCTCCTTGTTCTCTCTGGCTGGTTTTGTGGAACATTCAACGCTGTCGGTGAGTTTGATGTAAATGTAATAAAAAAAACCATTGACCGTTGATTGTGCCATGCAGCCTGCCCAAACATCCCCAGATCACAGCCAGCCATGTGAGATAATTCACCCTTCATTCTCTCCTTATGCTTCAAGGTTTACAATCAACATTCATTGCTGTCGGTGGATTTTAGTTTGTGAAAGTCACTGAACAATGAGTGTAACTGTGCCTGAATTTCCTGCCTCAGCATGGGATAAAGAGACACACTACGCATTTGCCCTCTGGGCCCTGCTTCCCCATAGCCCTCCCATTTTTATTGATGTAAAGCTTGTAAGGCTTGCATTTTTCTTCTCTCTGTTTTTTGCTTTTCCTCACAGATCTCAAGTTTTTAAAGAAGACACAAATAGAAGCAAATGTGCTGCCTGCCTGGGATTAATTGGAGGTTGTGTGTGCAGACACGTTTGTGTCTAGCAGATGGAAGGAAGCGGAAGATGAATGTGTAATCATGATCTTCTCATTTAGCTGTTTTGTTTCTTAAATTATATGCTGCACTCGCTGCAGGCCGGAATAGGCTTAAATACTGCTTTTTTTGCTGTGTGTGGGGGGATGGGATGGCTTGCCAGCTCATGAATGTCTCTTCTTGCATGTTCCTCACAGCACAAATCCTGGCCCTTACATCAGTTTTTATGAACTATCTGGACACTAAAAGAACATCTTCCTCTCGTCCTTTTAAACATAGAATCGCATTGGAGTAAGGCAATTCTGCAGCTCATTTAACAAAAAAAAAAAACAATCAATTTACTGTAAAACATAGAGATACTGGCTTCTTTTCTCTCTGATATACAGTAAGTGAAATACATCTGATTGACACACTTTGGGCAAAGCCGGTCAGTATGTGTGAATAACTGTGAATGTGATTAATTCTGTAATGTTTGTATCTATGTAATTATTTATAAGAACATTTTGTACTACCTTAAACAACTTCTTATTGTTGCTTTGGGCATGTTTCTTCTCTTCTGCTTCTTTAGTTACTCATCTAAGTTTTGCTGTACACTTTGTCTTCATGTTTACCTATTTAGTTGAATTTTCTGTTCTTTTCAGGCCACAAGGGGGCCCTCTGCAACAACCAAAAGGATATCATTTAGAAATTTACAAAAAAAGAGAACAGTATGAAAATATGGATTGATACCTTTTTCAGAATAATCTAAATAAAGACAAATAAATCTGGCATTCTTGAATCAACTGACCTTTGTCTATTTTCATATTTTCTGGGGTATAATTAGTTTTTTTTTTTTGCAGGCTTTCTTGTCTAATATCACAAGAAACTTGTTTTTTTGCTTAGACAGGTCATGTATAATAAATAATACCTAGCAGTTAAAGCAACTATCTCTTTATAGAAAGATTCCTACAGTAAGATTAAAGAGCTCAACTTTGGTATTACAGTATATGGAACATTAATTGTTTGAGGTGGTCAAAGTTTCAGTCACATCACTGAAGGTTTTGGTTACTATTATCAGCATTATGTCTAAAATTACTAATAAGTAAAATGTGTCTTTACAGATACTGTAAATATGTACAAAAAGGTTCTCATTTCTGAGATTATATCATGGAAAACCTATTAATTTTGTTCCAGTCTTAAGAGTCTTTATTACTCCATATTTAAATTTTTTGGTTCATTAATTAATATTTTAACCATTTCTAATTAGTTGTGAAGAGGTGTAGTCATGGCTTAAAAACTCTTGTTAGAATCATATCATATTTAGAAGCATTTGTCAGTGTTTCTGAATTATGCACAAGGCAGAATGTGTGTTCATTCATGTGCAGTGAGCACACAATCTCAAAATTAAATGTCTCCGCTCTCATAGTTATCAGTTTCCGGGCGTGAATTTGTGACTAAAGTATTATAGAGGGTATCATCATTTCAGTCGGTTCATTCATCTTTTTTTTGTAGAAAAAACGCACCTCACAAACAGTGAATGCTAAGATTGGCATAGAATAGGTTTTCAAATCGTTGCATGATACACTTAACCACTTTTCAGATGGTCTATACAACAAAATGTGATTAATGATTAAAGTTTTTTGGATTCACTGATAATTATTTTAGCCTACATAAAACTGTTTATTCCTATAGTGATGTGTAGTGTAGTTATGCCAGGGTATTCGTAGCTGCTATTTTTGTTTATTGTAGCAAACTCTCATATTTAATCAGTCCATCAACTTAAAACATTATGTTGTATAATATTCTAACTGAATCATGTGTTCAGTGGTCAGCTGTACACCTGCTACTTAATGCAGATATTAGTCAATCAGGCACCATTAGCATAATGAATCTATAATCAGGTAGCTTCAGTCAGTAGCTTTAGTTAAGATCAAACATCACAATGAAAAAAATGTAATCTCACTGACTTTGATTGTGGCATGAGTGTTGAAACCAGATGGACTGGTATGAGTATTATTTTAGAATCTGCTGATCTGGGAAATTGCAGAACAGTACCTAGACATGAGAGGGAGCACTGCTATACACGTTTTTTATACTGTGATTGCTGTTTGTGTTTTAACCTTATATTAAAGACTTATTTTATTTAGACTGTGTTAATAAACCAATCTGTTCAATTCAAATAATTATTTTTTACCTTTAGAGACTGAAGTGTGGAAATGGAAAATGTTGCTGTCAAAGTCACTGCAATCACACTTTAAATTACCTGAATCTCTGAAACAGCATTAAAGTCAACACAGTCTCAGGGCATTTGGATGTCACAAAATTTTATCTATTGGTTCTTATTCAACAATACAGCACCTGTGGCACCAAGTGGAAGAAAGGAAAATGTGTCGGAGGCACCTAAAATACTTCAGATTGAAGTCATGGTCAGTGACCTGAAAAAAGAGGGAAATTCATGTCCATGAACATAAATCAGTACATTCAATTTCGTGACTATCACAAAATGCCAGTCTGCAGCTTAGAACAAAGCCAAGAATTCACAAAAAAATGCTATCCTCAGGATTACAAAAGCTTAATAAGGACAAAATAAACTTTGTGTACATTGCTGTGACTGTCATACATCTACCTGCACACCTTTGACACTTGCTAGTGTTAGGTCAATAAGGTAGCTAAATACAGTGCAGAGTACGAAACACTCCTGTTACATCACTTTTAATTTCCTAAACAGCAGGTCTTGTGGGGTGTTCCTGTAGTAGGTACCAAAAATGGTCCAAGGAAGAACGGCCAGTAAACCAATGCTCCCCGATGTGCCTGAGGAAGGAGGGCTATCTCCTCTGTTCTGATCCCCAGATACCATGCTAAACCATGTTAACTGCTGAAAGCACCTAAAGGGTTATATGATGATTAGAACTCTGACTATGCAATGGAAGAAGGAGGCCTGGTCTGAAGAATCACATTTTTCAAGTGATACGTTCAGATCACTTATCTGGGGAGAAAATGGCAGTATGGGAAAAAGACAAGCAATTAGAGGCAGTGTGATTCCTTGTGCTGTGCCCTGTGGAATGTTCTACTGGGAAACAGAGTTTTGGCATTCATATGTGTTAGATTTTTATCATGCCCAAACAAAAATTAATTATTGGAGTGTTTTTCCACGCATTTTACGATGCCCATGGTGCCTGTTCTGATCAGGGAAGAATCACACAGCACACAGAATGGCAATAATGTTCTTCTTCAGTTTAATGCAGATAACAGACAAGTATATATATATATATATATATATATATATATATATATATATATATATATATATATATATATATATATATATATATATATATATATATACACACTGGAAAAAACCTGACCTAAAACTCTTCCTGATTGGGTATGAAGACATAGAAACCAGAGATGTGTGCGCCCAGACAAAAGACATTCCGTGTACTTTACATACTCACATCATAAAGATCCTATAGACACTAAACAGATAACATAGGAATGTGTTTAGAGAACAGTATGAGGCTCATCTTAACTCTAACAATGGCCACTTTGAATCATTTATGATTAAGCACCTCACACCATAACATAGGATGTTCTTCATGGGAACAGGATCGGTAATATAAACTGCAAATAAAAAGATAAAGACAAAAAAAAACAAAAACAAATTTCATTTCATTTCATTTCATTCCCACATCCATATAATCCTTCATTATTACCACTCCAATCGAGAACTTTATGGCCTGTCTTACCATAATCATCAAACATGGCAACATACAAAGTAAAATTCTATCAATTCAACATACAATATAACAATCAATTTTAAAACAAAGTAGAGTTAAACACTCGTAAATAAAATCTTAATCTTCTAAAAACAATTTGCTCAGCAGTTATTTCACGTTCTCCAAGACGTCGAGAGGCGTTTCTGAGATGTTTCTCAGTGTTTGTTCAATATGTCCGTAAGCATCATTATAAGGTATACATAACAGTTTTTCCTTCTTTGAATAATGTGTTTAATTTGGGAAAATTTGGAGTGTAATTACAACTATGCACGTATAGTTAGGGAATTTAGACCTAGAGTAGGTATCAGGGTTAGCTAAACAAAACAGTCAAGTGGATCTTCACCCCAGAAGTGGCCCCCTTTCTCTATAAAGAAAGGATCTTTCCATGGACTTAAAACTAATTCAGCCCTGAATACTCACTTAGTAGGCTTCTAAGGCCAACAGACCATTTAATGCACATATTATTCTACTTTGATCCTGTTTGAGTGAATCCACTGTTGCTGATAATCAGTCAGATCTCCTGTTCTGGTTACAGCTAGAACAGTCACTGGACCAAGATACTTCAGCTCACAGACCTTGGTAGGCTTCAGGCTTTGTATCAGGACCTGCTGTTTACACATAAAAGGGTGTGTTGGCTTATCTGTGGGCAGAGGAAGAGTTAGTGAGACTTCAGGACTAATAGAATTCAAATTATCAACCAGGGCAGAAACATAGTCGTCCACCATCACTTCCAGGTTACCTAAGGAGGAAAAGCCAGTGGGGTCGGGAAAGGCTTGAACATTAAACTTTCAAAAGATTAGTTTTTGTTGAAGATAGGGTCATTCTCATATCTGTGAGTACAGCCGGGAGAACAACAGTCCAATTTCAGCCTGTGTCAATGCAGGTAACACGTTTCTTAATGGTTCTGTTTGTTCTCTCTACCACTCCAGCTGACTGTGGGTGATAGGGAACAAACAGTTGCTAAGCTTTTAGCCAATAGTTGTGATACTTTAGAAAAAAAAGGTGTTTGCCGTTGTCACTTTCAATTACACTAGAAATACCAAACATAGAGATGATCTCTTTCGTTAATATTTTTACGTGCAATTTACATGCAAATGCTTCTGGCCACTTACTGAATCTGTCAACTATAACCAACAGGTATCTCAAATTTCCTACAGGTTACATATGTGTAAAAGGTGTTGGAAAGGGGCTCATTAAAAGTAAGCACAGTATGTTGTACAGGTCGATGTATGTTAGTTTTGGCACAAGTCAAACATGAATCCAACACTAGCTTGATTGTTTAAGCTGCATCAGCAATACAGTATAATGAGTTTATAGCCTGTATGACTTTAGCTATGCTAATATGTGACATCCCATGGTAATGCTTCACCAGCACTATTAAAGCTAATTTAGACAGAGCGATTTTTCCATCTACATCTCTAATGATACCAGCAGAATCTGATTTAGATTGTTTAGAAGCCCAATACTTTATGTCCTCCTCAGTAGGCTGACTCTGACGTATTTTTAGGTCAATATCTGGCATATTGGAGATATGTGTCATCATCTAAATCTCAGGGTTTGTATGTATTGTGTCCAAATAAACTGGTTGTGTTGCTGCTTCCTTATCTATTTAATACGCTAACGTGTTTCCCTAAATTTCCTCAGAATCACCTGCGAAATGTCTCTTAACCTTAACTATGGCCACTTTAGGCAAGGAGTCGAACAGAATTAAAAGGTCGCCTATGAGATTAAAATGTGCTATAGGCTTTCCCTCAGCTGTTTTAAAATGTCTTTGCTCCCATGTTTCGGCAAAATCATGCACAACACCATAAGCATACTTCGAATCAGTGAATATAGTCACTACTTTACCTTCAGACAACTGACATGCTCTTGTGCAGCTTGTGGAGATGTGTATGGTAATGATTTAGCTTCAACTATTTCATCAGGTAATCTTACAACCGCATATCCACATAAATACACAACAGAAGGTTTGAACACAAACCATCTACATATAGGCAAAACCCTCTTCCAGGGCCGTATCTAAATGATCGGACCTACAAGAGGTCTCCTGTTCAATGTGTTTAGGGCAGTCTTGTGCGTCGTCAAAACCATCTAAATTAATACAGTCTAGCAGATCTACAGCTGAATGCGGCTGAGAAGTTGGCTTAACGGTTAATTTTTCTGTCTTCAGGAGTGTGGTTTCATAACCAGATCTACGTTTTGTTGTCATATGTTGTGTGTTGAGGTTGTGTAAAATAGCTGTTACCTGATGTGAGATGTACAGTATCAAAGGATGTGACAGCATCGTTTTCTCAGCATCCCGGACCATCAGCAGCCACTGGACGCAACCCTTGTGCTATGTTGTCTAAAGATTTAGAAAGATATGCAACAGTGCTGTCACCGTGTTCCTGGGAGAGAATCCCTGCAACCGTACCACCACGTTTGTGCACATAAAGGTAAAAAGTCTTAGCATAATTTGGAACAATTAAAGCTTGAGCAGACTGTATAGCCTTCTTGAGGGCAGTAAAACTGTCAATCATTTAATGAGTCCACAGAATGAGATGTGATGCAGGAGCTTTGTGGTCAGTAGCACTACGCAAAACGTTATTATGCCATGCGCAGTCAGGGATTTATGTTAGGCAGTAGTTCATCAGTCCCAAGAAGCTCTGCATCTGTTTCACAGTCTGAGGTCTTGAAAACCTAGCCACAAGCTGTACTTGGCCCTGTGATATCTTGCATTGGCCTTCTGAGATCACATGGCCCAGATTTGAGACCTTTCCAACTGTAGTTTCTGGTATGAAGCTTTAAATCCAGCCTGAGCCAGGACATTGCAGACAACCACTGACGCTTTGAGGCAGTCCTGCTCCGTCAGTCCTGTAACAAGAATGTCATCTGCGTATTGAAGGATGCAGGTTGTTTCTGGCAGGTGGATATTGGCCAAAGTTCTGTGCACTACAGTGTAGAATACGGCTGACAAGTCAACAAAGCCCTGAGGGAGACGGGTCCAGGTGAATTGACGTAGCCTATAGGTAAATGCAATTCAAAAGGCATAACAACAATCAAACACAGTAAGAAATCTGTGAGTTGCTGGTATTGAGTTAACAATGGTAGCTACATTGGCCACCAAAGGAGCTAATGGAATAACTATTTCATTAATCTCTCGTAAATGTTGTGTTAACCTCCAGCATTTTTTTACTTGCCTTCAAGACTGGATTAATTATAAGGTTATAAGGTGAATGTGTCTTGATCAAAACACCTTGAGAATATTAATTGTCAATAACTGGAGCAATGCCAACATTCTTTTTCTTTTGACAATGGATATTGTTTAACAAAAAACGGATAGTGTTTTTTTCATGAGTGCATGATACGGTTTTACCTGGATTAAACCTGCCTCGTCTTTGTGAGAGGCCCACAATTTAGTGTTAACTTCACCAATATTTGGCTCATCAGGCAAGACTTCTGTACTATCATGGAAGAAATCTTCTGTATGTGACTGTGACTCAGTTGAGCGCATGAGGACAGAAGGAAAAGACAGTGAAACATTGGTTTCAAAACCCATTTCACCAACCCATTTTATGCATCATATCTCTATCTAAAATGTTCAAAGGCGAGTTTGGAATTATTTTAAAGCTATGACAAAAATGTGTACCAGTCGGTGTCACAACAGGCAAAGGGTGAGTTACAGGACCTGAAATTGGAACTCTATCTATTCCTAATATATGAACTTCCCCTTTTTCCTAGGACCTCCTCTTTGAGTTTTGTGCTGAGGCTGGAATGCACCACATCCTGTTGCAGTGAAGAGCATAACGGGTTAACCATACCTGAAACAGAGTAGAAACCTCTAGCAGCATCCAAATCTCTAGGAAAAATGTGACACAATTTCACTCCATCATGACAAATGATCTAAAGAAAAATTAGTCCAATAACCAGCACCATTCCTATGCATCCAATCTTTGGGATTTTCTTCTGGCAATAAGCGAGAGATATCATTACCCATCTTCTTTAAACAGAACAAAGAACAAACACAAAACTTAACACTCAGACAATACAATTGCGCTGGGCACCAGGGGGATCGTAGTCTTCAAACAAAAAAGTAATCCTGTCTTTAAAATTGGATCACAAATATTGTAAGTTAGGAGAAAATAATAGACTATAAAGCCAAAACAAAATTGTAGTCTTTCCAATATTTCCCTTTAATTTTTTTTATTAATTAATTAATTGATTAATTAATCTATTTTTTTTTTCGGTCATATAAAAAATTATCCTGGATTCTTTTGGATACTTCATACAATATCGCCTATATTAGACAGACCGTAAAAAACGCCTTCTAATCTTGCATCTTGACATTAATTGAACAATTAATGCATAACCAAGACACAAATACACATGCAGCCCCTTTTGGATGGCAAATAGGACAATCCCCACAAGCAAGGAAGTATCCTATAACTTACCTTGATGCGTGATTTCCCTTCAGATATTGCTGAAAAGTATCTCGCTTCTGACACCAAAAGTGTTAGGTTTTATCATGCCTTAATTCTTGGAGCGGTTTTCCATGCAATCTACGATGCCTATGGTGCCTTGTCTGATCAGGAAAGAATCACACAGCACACAGAATAGCGCAAATGTTCTTTTTCAGTTTATTGCAGATAACAGGCAAGTATATATACACACACACTGGAAAAACCTGACTGAAACTGTTTCTGATTGCGTAAGAGACATAGAAACCAGAGATGTGTGCGCCCAGACAAAGACATTCCGTGTACATTACATACTCACATCATAAAGATCCTATAGACACTGAACAGATAACATAGCAATGTGTTTAGAGAAGCAGTGTGAGGCCAATCTTAACTCTAACAACATGGTTGCAGACTAACTACGGCACTTCATAACAATGGTATTTTCTGCTTGCAGTGGCTACTTTCAGCAGCTTAATGCACTCTGCCAGACTGAGAAACATGAAATAGTTTAATGTGTTGACTTGGCTTGATAATTTCCCAGATCACAATCTGATTAAGCATCTGTGGGACATGCTGTACAAAACATCTGATTCATGGAATCCCCACTACACATTTACATACCTTAAAGGATCTGCTGTTAGCGGTGTGGTGCCAGACACCACAACACACCTTCAGAGGTCTTGAAAAGCCCATGTGCCATGCTGTGTGGTGGCACAAGAGGAACCTACAATTTATCAGCCATTAACTTACTGTTGTAAATACTCTCTTGTAATGACTAACTTCCACAATGCAGCCTGAGTTTAAAATGTAAAAAAGGCAGAGAAAAATACAAACCCAATTAAAAAAAAAGTTGGGACACTGTACAAATTGTGAATAAAAACAGAATGCAATAATGTGGAAGTTTCAAATTTTAATATTTTATTCAGAATACAACATAGATGGCATATCAAATGTTTAAACTGAGAAAATGTATAATTTTAAGGGGGAAAATAAGTTGATTTTAAATTTCATGGCATCAACAAAAAGTTGGTTTAAGGCCATGTTTACCACTGTGTGGCATCCCCTCTTCTTTTAATAACAGTCTGCAAGCATCTGGGGATTGAGGAGACAAGTTGCTCAAGTTTAGGAATAGGAATGTTGTCCCATTTCAGTACCCGGATCCTTCTTCTACGCAGCCATGATGTTGTAATTGATGCAGTATTTGGTCTGGCATTCCCTGAAAGAGACGACGTCTGGATGGGGGCATATGTTGTTCTAGAACTTAGATATACCTTTCAGCATTGATGTTGCCTTTCCAGATATGTAAGCTGGCCCTGCCCACGCACTCATGCAACCCCATACCATCAGAGATGCAGGCTTCTGAACTAAGTGCTGATAACAACTTGGGTTGTCTTTGTCCTCTTTAGTCCGGATGACATGGCGTCACTTCAAATTTTGATTCGTCTGACCACAGAACAGTTTTCCACTTTGCCACAGTCCATTTTAAATGAGCCTTGGCCCAGAGAAAATGCCTGCACTTCTGGATCATGTTTAGAAATGGCTTCTTTTTTGACCTATAGAGTTTTAGCCGGCAACGGCGAATTGCATGGTGGATTGTGTTCACCAACAATGTTTTCTGGAAGTATTCCTGAGCCCATGTTGTGATTTCCATTACAGTAGCATTCCTGTATGTGATGCAGTGCCATCTAAGGGCCTGAAGATCACGGGCATCCAGTATGGTTTTTCGGCCTTGACCCTTATGCACAGAGATAGTTCCAGATTCTCTGAACCTTTGGATGATATTATGCACTGTAGATGATGATAACCTTAAACTCTTTGCAATTTTTCTCTGGGAAACTCCTTTCTGATATTGCTCCACTATTTTTCGGTGCATCATTTGAGGAATTGGTGATCCTCTGCCCATCTTGATTCTGAGAGACACTGCCACACTGAGAGGCTCTTTTTATACCCAATCATGTTGCCAATTGAGCTAATAAGTTGCAAATTGGTCCTCCAGCTGTTCCTTATATGTATATTTAACTTTTCTGGCCTCTTATTGCTACTTGTTCCAACTTTTTTGGAATGTGTAGCTCTCATGAAATAAGAAATTAGCCAATATCTGGCATGACATTTCAAAATGTCTCACTTTCAACATTTAATTTGTTATCTATATTCAATTGTGAATTAAATATAGGTTTATGAGATTTGTAAATTATTGCATTCCTTTTTTGTTCACAATTTGTACAGTGTCCCAATTTTTTGGAATCGGGTTTGTAAATGCCTAGGCTGTTCTGCAAGAATTAATGATTAAAAGTCCTGAATCTCTTTTACTCTTATAGAAAAATATTGGGCCCCTTCACTTTTTTACTTCTGCTTAGTTTTTTTTTGACTCTCACACTTTCCTTCTCCACTGATCGGATAAAGAATCTAATTTTATCACTTTCATTTATGGCTGGACTACTTTCATGTCTGACTCTCGAGTGTATTGTATCCTCTATTTTTTTGCTATGGTTCAGACAAGCTGATTACAGACAAGGCAGGTTGTGTATTTATGTGTTTGGACGAAAGTGCAAGTTGCTATCAGATTAATGGCTTATCTTTTGCTGTACTCATTAAACAGGTTTGTAGGTTCTCAGCATTCCAACCCTTTCTCTGGTGTAACTGGCAGTTGGCAGATTTTTTTGTTGTACAAAGAAAAATTCTCATAAATTAAACATTTGTTTATCAGCATGTGGACCACAGGAAATACACCTGCTTTGTAAGTTGTAAATTATGTAATATATTTTTTTAGTTGAGAAGCATGTTTATACAACACAGATTTCTATATAGATGCATTCGTTTTTACCTCACTATGTATATACATTATTGTGGTCTATAAACAATAAAAACATTTTTAGTGATGTGTTGAAATATGTGCTCGTGGAAAGGTCTGTCAAATCAACTTTGATGGTGCATTCACAACAATATCCATAATTGTGATGTGTAGGTGCATATAAATGTAATTTACAAGTTTATTTTGTTTTTAACAATGGGACAATCGCATTTTGACACAAATAGCACATCCTCATTGACTATGCTTTCAGAAGACATACATAAATTTACAAGACAGAACATTTTACAAAAAAAATACTTTTATTTAATGTATTGAATAATACATACACATAATACTTATGCATAATGCATAAATCATAACAGCTTCTTCATTAAGAATTATATAGAAATCAATAAAAATCCCTCTCAATATATTATATCATACATCTATAGATAGATAGACATTCTTAATATATTATTAGCTTCTCTTTTTTCAATGCTCTTTTTCTTGCTTCTTCAAAGACTGCACTCTTGTCCTGAAAAAAAAGTACTTTTTTAAAAACTATTTCTGTACATAAATTTAAAACTATTACTTTTATTCTAATAAAATCTTTGTAAGACTGTACATTGTACACATTTGCTTATACTTACATTAGTTTCTGGATGCTGTTTTTTACCCAGGACTGATATGGATTAACACACACTTTTCTACCTCCATAGGTGTGGAAACTAAAAGATTTTAAAGTATTTATCCATTGATGTGCAGGTCAGAAGAAGAAAGAAAGTGAAAACATGTGTATGTATACAGTATTCGAAACTCACATGATTGCATTGATGTTGCAGTTTGTGTGGATGGTTTGGAGTGTCTTGACAGAACAGACTGACTGTCAGAAGTAGCAGAAATGTAACAGCTGCACCATTAATCTGGGCCATTTCTTCTGACTTAATCTCTGTGCGGTATGTGTGCAAGATTAGCAAACACCAGACTTTATACCTCCCATGATGGAAAAACGTCACCGAACAAGACCTGTGGGTTTTCCATTTCCACACATGATGTCAAAATTGTTTTTCTTTTGCCTTTTGCAATGAGGAAGAGGTTTGTGGTAAAAGGAATTTGGGAAATTACCAAGGTCACGTCTGGAATTTATTGTTGCGTGCACCACAATGATGAAATAATATTTAGATATTTGCTGCAAAAGTGATTTAACAGCAGTTGATGATTACTTTTAATTATTTAATCACTAGTTATCTACATGTACATGCCCTTGTACTGAGGTAAAAAGAGAACCTTGTCATTTATTTAAAAAATGGGAAGTTTAACTTTACATAACAGTTAACCTCATGCTGAAACTCTATATATGTAATGATGGCCCTTTTAAATTCAAATCTCAATTATGATAATTTTATTTTTTCTATTCTAAGCATCAATTTTTTTTTTATGTACTGTCTGTTGACTTGGGATAAATAATGAAAAAATGTCACACATACTAAATCTTTTTATGATTTTATGCTGTTACCAATAACTCTAAGGTACTATGCACAACAAAGAATTTCCCTTTTAGAGAATGTTCCAAATCGAACCTCATTTTAAACATAAAGAACTATTTTCAAAAGTTGTCCCAGAACTATACATAAGTGCAACATGAACAGATAAACAAACAAAAAAAATACATGAATTATGGGTTTTGAATTTTCAAAAAAGTTTTTATTATTGTCACACTATATTAAGTACAAGTGACAATAATTACGTACAAGTGAAAAAAATGCTGATATTCCATTTAGTGGATATTTTAATGAGTTTGATGTGTAGCTACAGATTACAGTGTAGCCATAAGTAATTTATTTTAAAATAATTTTAGACTGTATTGAATTTAACATAATCATAATCACAATTTTTACTAAATGGGAAAGATTTGCATGATAACCTCTCTGGCACTTTTTTGTGGGCTACCAAACAAACTCGGTTTCATGATACATGCAGCTACTGGAAGCCAGTGAAGGGAGCGAAACAGTGGGGTGGTGTGGGAGAACTTGGGCTGATTGAACACAAGCCATGTAGCTGCGTTTTGGATCATTTGCAGTAGGCGAATAGCGTTCAGGGGAACACCTGCCAGCAGAGAGTTGCAGTAGTCGAGTCTTGAAATGACAAGAGACTGAACAAGCACCTGGGCAGGTTTTTATTGAGGATTTCTCTGTTCTCTGCTTCATTCAACTTTCCCTCAACCCTGACCAGTAAGCCGGGCCCTGCTGCTAAAAACACCCCCAGAGCATGATGCCGCCACCATCATGCTTCACTGTTGGTTTTGGACAGGTGATTAGCAGTGCCTAGTTTCCTCCAGACATAACATTTAGAATTGAGTTCTTTCTGGAACTGTCAGGGATCTCCCTTCCACGCCCCCCTCGGTAGCTGTCAGGGATCCCCCGCCACGCCCCCTCAGTAGCTGTCAGGGATTCACCTGCCACGCCCACCTTGGCAGCAGTCACGCTACCTCGTGATGCCGCGCCGGCTCTATTTCCCGACAGCCGTGGCTCGTTTAGAAGAGGACGTTCTCGAGTCACAGGCTGTCGGTTCTTGAATTGTCATGCTGGTGATTCCTGTGTTTCCTCATCTGCCAGCCTTCTACGCTGGTTCCGTATCCTGACTCCAATGTGGATTACTCTTTGCCATGGAGTTTACTTTCGTTTGCAGACATTGCTTTCCATAGGATTACTCATCCCGAGCGGATTACTTTGTATATAGTTCTTCCTGACTCATGTATATCTTGACTGCGAAATAAAGCATGATTGAGATACTTCCGCTTCCACGTCGTTAGCCTGACAGAAGAACCGACCATAACCGAAAACAAAACCGAAACGGAAGGAATCCCTCTGCAGCGAATAGTCAGCTGCTCGATTCCACTTCGTTTTCTTCCCGGAATCTCTGTGCCGCTCCTCACAGTTTAGGCTCTCCAAAGTCAGATCATGTAAGCGTAGCTACGCCATGCCCAGCGGTGAGCATGAGGGGATACCCGGTGCGTTTCTTCGGTGAGAGTGCTGAGTTGGGAGGAGTTGGGAGGATTTTCTCTCTACTACGTAGAGGTAAATTTTTCCTGATTTCCCTCAGAACAAGCCAAGATCGCTTTCTGCATTTCCCTGCTGGCTGGTGATGCTCTCTTGAGAGCCAGCACACTGTGGAGCTCCAAGGGAAAGGATCTTGGCTCGTACACCCACTTCATCAGGCTTCTCCTGGGGATGTTTGGAAAGGACATGGCAGACCTCCGCTATAACTCCCGTGAGTATGAAAGCGTTCCGTTCCTGATTTCTTCAGTGCGTGCTTCTCCATCCCAGAGTGTCCACGAGCGCGCGTCTCCGTTCCAAGGTTCTTCAGAGCACGCGTCTCCGTTCCAAGGTTCTTCAGAGCGCGCGGCTCCGTTTCAAGATTCGTCAGAGCGCGTGGCTCCGTTCCAAGGTTCTTCAGAGCGCGCAGCTCCGTTCCAAGGTCCGTCAGAGCGCGCTGCTCCGTTCCAAGGCACGTCAGAACGCACGGCTCCGTTCCTGAGTTTTGACAAGCACGGCTTCATCCCAGGGATTTGACGAGCGTGCGGCTTCGTCCCAGAGGCTTCATGAGCGCGCAGCTCTGTGACAGAGTTCCCACGAGCGCACGGCTCCGTGCCAGAGTTCCCACGAGCGCGCGGCTCCGTGCCAGAGTTCCCACGAGCGCGCGGCTCCGTGCCAGAGTTCCCATGAGCGCGCAAGGTCCCTCAAGATCTCGGCATCCGATCTCCTGCCAGTGACGTCCCCCAACCTCCTGTCTTCGTCATTGACGCCCTCCAGTTCCGGTTCCCTGCCGTGGGCGTTGCTCGGCCTTATGAACTCCGCTGTGGACGATGCTCCGCCTCTGATCTTTGCCAGGGACTTTGCTCAGCCTCCGGTCTTCTCTATGGGTGTCGCTCCTTTCCAGACCTCCACAGGGGACGCCACTTCACCTTGGTCTCCTCCTGGTTTTCCCTTTCCCTTTCAATTTGTTTATATGCCACAAACTAAAAGGCAAAAACAAACAATAATTAGACATGAAATTCAGGAGTCAGAACGGGCGCTTTAAGGATGGATTTGGATTGTAGTTAATGTCAACAGACTGCTACATTCTGTGTACAGGACTTCTTTTTGCTTCTGATCACTATCACTGTACCCCGCAACATCATATATACTCTCTTTCGGCTTCTCCCGTTAGGGGTTGCCACAGTAGATCATCCGCATGTTTGATTTGGCACATGTTTTTACGCTGGATGCCCTTCCTAACGCAACCCTCCCCATTTATCCGGGCTTGGGACCGGCACTAAGGCTTGTGCAACACTAATGGCTGGGGTTGGTTCCCTGACTGGGGCTCGAACCCGGGCCGCAGTGGTGAGAGCGCCACATCATAACCACTAGACCACCAGGGAACCATGTACCCCGCAACATCGTATATCTGCTATAAATGGACATTCGGTGCAACCCAGATGAGGATGGATTCCCTCTTGAGTCTGGTTTCTCTCAAGGTTTCTTCCTTATGCCATCTCAGGGAGTTTTTCCTTGCCACAGTCGCCACCGGCTTGCTCATCAGGGACAAACTTACTTATAAAGAACATATTCACTTTTAATCACCACATTATCTGTGTAAAACTGCTTTGAGACAATGTTCATTGTGTCTATCCTGCAGTTAATTGGAACCAACTTCACCATACAACTAGACAAGGACCTGAAGCATAAGTCCAAGCTCTGTAAAGTTTTTTAGTGAGCAAACAGTCAGCTGACGCAGATACTACTAAACTGCTATGGGATTGAGTGGATCGCATGGTCCAAATAATTTCTGCTGTATTTTTAGCTATTTTTATATTTCAGTATTTTCAGCTATTTTACGTTGACACAGTTGTGGTTGTTAATGTAGCTTCCTATGCAGTTAAAAAATTCCCCACATTCTTCTGCTAACATTACCCCTGATTTTCTGCAGGTAAATGTTTATAAATGCAGCTTTTCCAAATGTCATATATAAGGCCAAGTGTCACTGTGATCAAGAGCAGTAAGTGCTATAATATCATTCCATTGGTGTAGACCTCATTAAGTAACGCATTGCATGCCACAATGAGCAATTCTCTGTCTTACTCATGGTTTGGTGCTCTTGTGTCTGTCTGTGGGGAAGACCATTAAGTGGGACATAACTTCAGTTTGGGGACTTTCAGTACACCCACTGCTGTACCCAACTATATACAGTATGTCACTGTAGGTTTAGGTAAATATATGTGTATCTCACTGTGGTACATAATTGACAAAACTGTAATATTAGGCTCAACTAGCTGCACTATATTGGCGCTTTGTTTTTTGAATATTCCTTGATACAGTACATATATAAATTTGATGTACAGTAGCTCTTAGGCTTTTCTTTATATATCAGATTTTTTAAATTGTCTGACGTTGGATTAATTTGCTGGGTACTCCTGGAAACATCTGTAAATTTTGTCATATTCAGTTAACAATAATTTTCCTCATTTAAAATGTTTAGTTTTTGAGGAAAAATGCACTCTGCCGTGTTTTTGTTGTTAACCTGATTTACTTTGATAAAAATGTTTGTTTATAGAAGTTGCTAATAATAATAATAATAATAATAATAATAATAATAATAATAATAATAAAGTATTAATAGATAGTGTTCTTTCTTTTCTTTCCCATGACTATATAATTGTTCCAAGCCAATGTAATAATAAGGATGGTAAGAGTACATTTACATTTACATTTGTGGCATTTAGCAGATGCCCTTGTCCAGAGCGACGTACAAAAGTGCTTTGAGTCTCTAGCAATAAATAAATCCACAATGGTACGCTAGATTACAAATTTAAGATAAATCAGCCTACAACTCTATTGAGGTTTTTTTTTTTTTTTACAAACTTGGAAAGTGTTAGTGTAAGTGTTTCAGGAAGAGGTAGGTCTTCACCCATTGTGTGAAGATAGCCAGGGATTCTGCTGTTTGAACATCTAGGGCAGGGGTGTCAAACTCAATTGCAAAGGGGGCCATAAAGGATGTTGTGAATAAATGTGTGTTGCATTAAAGGTTTTAATTTTGCCTTTTTTATATATTTTTTATTAATTAAATTTTTTATAAAAATGTTCAAACAGAAATGCGTGGTACATTAATCGGATATTATTAAAATTAGCGTTGTTAAAATGACGGCTGTTAATACGTTACCATGTTATTTAAACATTCATTTTAACATTCCTTATAAATATACATGTAAAGTTATGAAGGAAATGAAATGTGTTAGAGAAGTTACTTGGCGCAGTGATATGAAACTGTAAAGCGGTCCTGCCTGGAACTAATTTAACTATATATTTAATGAAAAATAATTGCACGCCGTAGGAAGTGTGTCAGCCAATCAGAATCTAGTATAAACAGTCGTGGTATGCCTCTGGGATTCCCAGCCGGTTCTGTTTGATGTAATGGAATTTTCACCCTATAGAGGGCACAAAATAGCATTTTGACGTCAAAACGGTTGCCAGTATTGTACAATTCAAAAACTTCAGTGTACAGACTTACTGTTGAGAAAAGTCAGGCTATTTAGACAGTTGATGATTGTATTTATCATTGATGGACGAAGTATACAAACCATTTACTTGAGTTAAAGTAGATATACATTAGATAAAATATTACTTCAGTAAACGTAAAAGTGCTCCGTTTAAAAATGTCCGTGCGTAAAAGTAAATAAGTGTTTGCCTTCAAAGTATCCTAAGAACTATGATTTATTATGGCTTTAATGATCTATTATCATTTCTGTCACAAAACCTCTTGTTTAATCATCTCTGTTTATGTGTAAGGAAGAGAAATGTTACTCTTCTACACCAATCTATTAATAGACTTTTTTGTTAATAAACTATTAATAAATATCAATGAGTCAAACACTGATTGATATTAATTAAAATATTTATGACCCCAAAACCTGTTTTTTATCTACTAAAAATATATATTCCAGAGTTTCTTTAATCATTTATTCCTCTCAAATGTTCTGCTTACTGTTGAATTGACGCTGAACTGTATATTAGGTCCAAGTTCAAAACATAGCACGCTTGGTGGTTTGCTGTGCGCTTGACAAGTACATTTTTTTATCCAATCATAAATAAAAAGGAATGACTTATTTCGCTAAATGTAGTTGAGTAAAAAGTAAGATATATGACTTTGAAATCTAGTAAAGTTAAAGTAAAAGTCTCCCCAAATGGAAATACTTTAGTAAAGTGCAAATAAACACCATGGACACTGTGGATTTGGCAAGTGGTAGAAGCTGATTTGATCTCATTCATACAACATGAACATGAGCTTTTCCCCACAACTGTCACCTCTAAACCCTGTAGTGTTAAAAAACTATCTAAACCTTCACTTCTCCAGAGAAGATCTTCTCTGGGCTTCTAGTAGTTCCTAGAATAGCAAAGTCCACTAAAGGCGGTAGAGCATTTTCACATTTAGCTCCTAAACTCTGGAATAGTCTTCCTGACAGTGTTCGGGGTTCAGATACACTCTCCCAGTTTAAGTGCAGATTAAAAACATATCTTTTTAGCAAAGCCTACACATAACACACATCACACACATCACATCACAACCTTGTGCTCCAGAACATCTGTTAACATGCACATTATCAACTTGTGCTGTTAATATCATGAACAGCAGCTACGCTAATTCCTCTCCACTGCTTCTCTTTCTCTCCCCATCCCGAGGCTTCCTGAGGTTTGGCCAGCTCCAGTCACGTCCCACCTCGTGAAGATTATGGACCTATGGATGATCATGGAGAAGTAGATGCCGAGTGTTTAAAGGCCCTGGCATGGAGAAGCTGATGCTGGATCTATGATGATCACAAATTGTTCTGTATTGTTGAAAGATTTATGACCAAACTTTTGATGTCACCCATATGAGGATGGGTTCCCCTTTGAGTCTGGTTCCTCTCAAGGTTTCTTCCTCATATCATCTAAGGGAGTTTTTCCTTGCCACTGTCGCCACGGCTGCTCATCAGGGACAAACGCACACCATTCACCTTCACTGTTGTTTTCTGTAAAGCTGCTTTGAGACAATGTCTGTTGTGAAAAGCGCTATACAAATAAACTTGACTTGACTTGACTTGACTTCTTCTTTCGGTTTATCCCATTAGGGGTCGCCGCAGTGGATCATCCATCTCCATACCACCCTGTCCTCTAAATCTCCTCTTTCAACCCAACTACCTGAATGTCTTCCCTCACCACATCCATAAACCTCCTCCTTGGTCTTCCTCTTTTCCTGGTGGCTCCATCCTCAGCATTCTCCTACTGATATACCCCATGTCCCTCCTCTGCACATGTCCAAACGATCTCAATCTCGCCTCCCTCACCTTGTCTCCAAAACTTCCTACATGCGCTGTCACTCTAATAAACTAATTTCTAATCCTGTTCATCGTTGTTACTTCCAACGAAAACCTCAACATCTTCAGCTCTGCTACCTCCAGCTCCACCTCCTGTCTTTTTCTTAATGCCACTGTTTCTAAACCATACAACATCGCAGGTCTCACCACAGTCCTATAAACTTTCCCTTTCACTCTTGCAAATACTCTTCTATCACAAATCACTCCTGTCACTCTTCTCCACCCACTCCACCCTGCCTGCACTCTTTTCTTTACTTCTCTAACACACATTACTTTGAACTGTTGACCCCAGGTACCTGAACTCCTCCACCTTCTCCACCTCTTCTCCCTGCAACTGCAACACTCCACTGCCCTCCCTCTCATTCACACACATGTACTCTGTCTTACTCCTACTAACTTTCATTCCTCTTCTCTCCAGCGCGTACCTCCACCTCTCCAGGCTCTTCTCAACCTGCTCCCACAAATTACAATATCATCCGCAAACATTATAGTCCACAGGGACTCCTATCTGACCTCGTCTGTCAACCTTCACCTTGAACCTCCAACCTCCACCAGTCTGTCGTTTCTACTGCACATTTTTCTGCTGTCACACTGTCCTCATACATGTCTTGCACCACCCTCACATAATTCTCAGACACATCTGACTTCCTCATACAATACCACAACTCCTCTCTTAAATTTCTCTTTCGTGATCCGCATATTTGATTTGGCACATGTTTTTACGCTGGATGCCCTTCCTAACGCAATCCTCCCCATTTATCCGGGCTTGGGACCGGCACTAAGAGTGCACTGGCTTGTGCAACCCTAATGGCTGCGTTACTTCTCCAGAGAAGATACACTGTACATAATTATTATTATTATTATTTTGATTCTTACTTATGTGTTGTTGTTTTTTTTTTTTTTGTTGCATTTGCGTTGCAGCTTGTCTGAGAGTCAAATCAAATTTTATTGTACCCAAGTACTTTGACTATGAAGATACATGAACATACCTGGCAACCCCGGTCGAGTTGCTGTATGGATGGCAGAGAGCTGCACCGTATCGTCTTTCCGGAAGTGTGCATCTTGCTTTAGACTGGTATTTCTGCATTTCTCGATTTATTGTCATTATTAACATCAGTATAAATTACAGGGTCAGACTTTAGCACGTACCAGACACTTATCTCTGTCTTATTGCACTGCTGCAATGCAGAAAGCGTCAGTATTTGAAATAAAGGTAGAAAATTAGCTGTCTAGCTAGCTTCACCCAATTCTATATCCAAACACTGCCGTGTTCTTGAAATTTGCGGATTTTACTTTAGTTTATTAGTCCATATACTATACACAATGACACCAAGGTTTCAGTCGCGCATCACTTTCTGCACTTCTGTAGTAAATAGTTTTAATTTAAGGGGTATTCTTTTTAAATCATTTTAAACATAAATGATAAATCGGGTTATATGTCCATTTTAGTATTCTGTTACCATAAAACATTGTCAGTATTACTGAGAAGCTAGATTAAAACAATAAATCCATGTGTACTGGAAATAATTATGAAATGGACATCACATGCTTTGTTCATCCGTGACTGGCAGATTTGGTTACCATGGAGATGACCACTGAGAAGGATGGGCTCTTTGAGGATCCAAACTTCACAGCTGATGACTCCGCCCTCTTTTCGGACTACACCACGCCTCTTTCCAGGCTTACAGGAAAAGTTACCTGGCTCCGACCTGAGGTAATCATATAGACGCATGGCAGCTGGTACCAGCAAGGTGTCCTAAATCACAGTGTACTCATTATTACTTATAAAAGGAAATTTGTGTTATGGACATTCTGTACCTATCAGTGACGGGCCATGTATTTTACACCTATGCCTTCAGTGGGGTCCTACATGAATCAATACACCTCTTAATAGTGCATCATTATGATGCCACGTCCATAGAAATGATCAATGTTTTACAGAAATGCAGTATAACAGACCGCTGCAACAAGACAGGTATCTCATGCATTGAGAATGAATGCCATTACTATGAACACAATTTAAAAAGACTCTTTTCACTGAAGCCAAAGCTGGGCCACCTACATTACATCATCTGTAGCAGAAACATCAATATTACACTAACGAAATGACCCTGGGCTTTCTGTCGATTTTTATTTTATTTTTTTCATGCATTACAGATTTCCTGGGGATTTGAAATGAAGGCAAATTGTGTGTTTTTTGTGCAAATTCTACAGGAAAGAAAATGCAAAAGTGTAAATGGTTCATGAACATTTAAACATCTGTTTTAGCTTATATTTTTCCAATGATGTTTAGTACTTTTTTAAGTATATCTGTGACCAAATACATTTTTTCCTCTCTGTCAGCCACTGTGGAATAAAAAACAACAACTATTATATAGAGTTCAGTCTAACAGAGAAGGCATTGCTGTCTCTGATGTCCCATCACTGCTATATTCTTATTTAAAATAAATAAATTGGAGATCTATTATTAAGAGACAGATAGAGACCAGGATGAGGAAAGGAGCTTTAATTATATTGGTGATGGTCAAATTTAATCACTCCCGGACTGCCTAATGTAAAAATGAATGTTTCTGAAAATGTTTTGCATTACATTTGATATGCTCCATTTTGCTCTTGAAAAAGTGACACTTCTGACAGTCCCTCAACAATTTTACACAATGCCAAACTTCCCATTTAATTTAAAATCCAATTAATACAAATTAAAATATTTACTGCTGCCCATGCTGCATCACAGGGCAGCGTAACATATTAAAAGGACAATGCTAACCATTCTTGTGGAGTCACAGACTGCAATTAAGTATTATAGTTGTGATTGATGGGAGAAAGAGTGTATGAAATAGCTTTCAGCCAGAGAGCATCTTCACGGCAGCATCTTTTTTCTGTCAAGCATAAATTAAACTGATTAATGTGATCAATATTTGTTCACTGAAGCTGCTTAGATTGATATACATTATTGCGATCAACTCTGCCAGACCAGATTAGTCTTTATTATTATTTATTTCATGGACTCTAGGCAAAATCCAATTTATAGTGCAGTCGTATCATGATACCATTCAATAATCCAAAGAGTGCATGTACAAATTTAGGCTTTAGTTATGGACAGTTGACTTTTGAGTCTGGGGGCCAGGCTAAAAGTATAAAATGAAAATATATAATGCTTTATATAATGCTGTCAGCTTACCGTCCAGTGGTGGCAAATCATAGTAAAAGAAGAAAATATAAAGTTCAATTCCTGCCATAACTAACTCAATCAATCAGATAGTGACACCCACATGGCCTACATTGCATAAAAAAATAGCATATTTGAAACAGTAAAATCCCTCATTTGTATTTTCTTTATATATATATATATATATATATATATATATATATATATATATATATATATATATATATATATATATATATATATATATATATACACAGTGGGTACGGAAAGTATTCAGACCCCCTTAAATTTTTCACTCTTTGTTATATTGCAGCCATTTGCTAAAATCATTTAAGTTCATTTTTCTTCCTCATGAATGTACACACAGCTCCCCATACTGACAGAAAAACACAGAATTGTTGACCTTTTTGCAGATTTATTAAAAAAGAAAAACTGAAATATCACATGGTCCTAAGTATTCAGACCCTTTGCTGTGACACTCATATATTTAACTCAGGTGCTCTCCATTTCTTCTGATCATCCTTGAGATGGTTCTACACCTTCATTTGAGTCCAGAAATTTTTGATTATACTGATTGGACTTGATTAGGAAAGCCACACACCTGTCTATATAAGACCTTCCAGATCACAATGCATGTCAGAGCAAATGAGAATCATTAAGGTCAAAGGAACTACCTGAAGAGCTCAGAGACAGAATTGTGGCAAGGCACAGATCTGGCCAAGGTTCCAAAAAAATTTCTGCTGCACTTAAGGTTCCTAAGAGCACAGTGGCCTCCATAATCCTCAAATGGAAGACGTTTGGGACGACCAGAACCATTCCTAGAGCTGGCCGACCTGCCAAACTGAGCTATCGGGGGAGAAGAGCCTTGGTGAGAGAGGTAAAGAAGAACCCAAAGATCACTGTGGCTGAGCTCCAGAGATGCAGTCGGGAGATGGGAGAAAGTTGTAGAAAGTCAACCATCACTGCAGCCCTCCACCAGTCGGGGCTTTATAGCAGAGTGGCCCGACGGAAGCCTCTCCTCAGTGCAGGACACATGAAAACCCGCATGGAGTTCTCCAAGATGGTGAGAAATAAGATTCTCTGGTCTGATGAGACCAAGATAGAACTTTTTGGCCTTAATTCTAAGCGGTATGTGTGGATAAAACCAGGCACTGCTCATCACCTGTTCAGTACAGTCTCAACAATGAAGCATGGTGGTGGCAGCATCATGCTGTGGGGGTGTTTTTCAGCTGCAGGGACAGGACGACTGGTTGCAATCAAGGGAAAGATGAATGCGGCCAAGCACAGGGATATTCTGGACGAAAACCTTCTACAGAGTGCTTTGGACCTCAGACTGGGCTGAAGGTTTACCTTCCAACAAGACAATGACCCTAAGCACACAGCTAAAATAACGATGGAGTGGCTTCACAACAACTCTGTGACTGTTCTTGAATGGCCCAGCCAGAGCAATGACTTAAACCCAATTGAGCATCTCTGGAGAGACCTAAAAATAGTTTTTCACCAACGTTTACCGTCCAACCTGACAGAACTGGAGAGGATCTGCAAGGAGGAATGGCAGAGGATCCCCAAATCCAGGTGTGAAAGACTTGTTGCATCTTTCCCAAAAAGACTCCGGGCTGTATTAGATCAAAAGGGGGCTTCTACTAAATACTGAGCAAAGGGTCTGAATACTTAGGACCATGTGATATTTTAGTTTTTCTTTTTTAATAAATCTGCAACAGTGTCAACAATTCTGTGTTTTTCTGCCAATATAGGGTGCTATGTGTACATTCATGAGGAAAAGAAATGAACTTAAATGATTTTAGCAAATGGCTGCAAAATAAAAAATAGTGAAAAATTTAAGGGGGTCTGAATACTTTCCGTACCCACTGTATATATATATATATATATATATATATATATATATATATATATATATATGTGAGAGAGAGAGAGAGAGAGAGAGAGAGAGAGAGAGAGAGAGAGAGCACACAAACAGGAGAAGGACTGTAATGTGTGGTGAATGTAAAAATTAGTAAATAATGGTTTGTTTAATTACAAATTTTATGTGCTTCCCATGTAGATGTGGGTGGACATTAAAAACAGTTACACACCAAATTTTTTTATCCAAGTCTTTGCAGTACCTTTTCTGCAGCACAGGTGATTGTGTGTAGAGGTCTGTGCATGTTCAACCTTTGTCTATGTGGGATCCTTAGGGTTCTATAACCCTAGGTATAACTGAGTATGCAAGTATTTATGTGGAGGGTGTTGATGGCTGCGATGGACTGGTGTCGAGGGTGTATTGACTCATGACTACCATTCCTACGATAGGATTTAAACACTGACAATTTTTGTTGTACACGTTCTAGCAGGTTTTGAGAGTCTGTGGCATGATGCGGACAAAAACAACAGTCTTTATTTTTGCACAGCAAATCTGTAAGAGTCCATGTCTCGTCCCTGATGACTTGACTGAGGCTTACCCAAAGCAAGGCATTCTGGGGGACTGCTGGCTGTTGTGTGCTTGTAACATGCTGTTGAAGAGCCGCTATTTACTGGACAAGGTAAAATTCAGATTAAATATGTTGTAAAATTCTAAATGTTAATGTTTTTGTGGTGTATTTTGTGTTATGTAGAATATAGATGCAGTTGTTTATCTGAAAGTGAGTTAGTGACAGACATTAAATTTCTTTTTATATGCTGAATAGATTGTGGTTGGTAAAGTGATACAATGGGTTAAACTTCGACTGAGTATGTAAATTAATGTTCCAGGTGATGCCCCCTGGACAGTACGTGTGGGGGCAGAGAGGTTACACTGGTCAGTTTCGGTTCCAATTTTGGAGGAATGGTAATTGGACAGAAGTTCGGATAGACGATCGACTGCCATGTATCAACAGCAAACCCTGTTTCTCTCGCTGTCATTGCCCCAAGGCTTTTTGGGTTTCATTGTTGGAGAAAGCATATGCAAAGTGAGTTCTATGCGGATGTGCATTTAATTAATTGGAATAGACTTAAAACTGTTCTCCTATGCATACCCTATAGCTTTCATCCATGTCGATGATTAAAAAACTTATTCAGATCCCTCCCGTCTGAGCAAATGCTTGTGCAGTTGACAAATGTTTCTCCATATAAACCTCAGAGTCATTCAGTGTCATGTTATAGTCAGAAATCTTGGACAGTTACAATATACAGTTTCTTATTTATTGTCTTCTTATGCTTAATATCAAACATTTTGTGGACAACTGACCTTCACACTCTTTTTTTTTTGTGCTCTTAAACCTTGTGAAACTCTGCCTTTGTGGACCTCACTGTCTGCAAAGGGCAATTGTCATGCTAAAAAGAGTTTGAGCTCCCTAGTTCTAGTGAGGAGAAATTGTGGGGCTACTGCATATAAAGAAATCCTATACATTTATATGCTTTCAAATGTGTTTTGTCTGTTTGTTTAAGGCAAACTTGTGAATTTGTAAAATACTTCATGGATTTCTGTATTTTCTTTTGTATTTTATATATATATATATATATATATATATATATATATATATATATATATATATATATATATATATATATATATATATATATATATATATATAAAACCCAGCCATTAGGGGGGCACAAGCCAGTGCACTCTTAGTGCCGGTCCCAAGCCCGGGTAAATGGGGAGGGTTGCGTTAGGAAGGGCATCCAGCGTAAAACATGTGCCAAATCAAATATGCGGATCACAAATGAGAATTTCATACCGGATCGGTCGAGGCCCGGGTTAACAACGACCGCCACAGGTATCGTTAGCCGACAGGGTACCGGTGGAAATTGGGCTACTGTTGGCCCTACAGAGACGGCAGGAAAAAGAGCAGTGTAGGAGAGTAGAGGTTTGGGTTGGTACTTTAAATGTTGGTACTATGACGGGTAAAGGGAGAGAGGTAGCTGATATGATGGAGAGGAGAAAGGTAGATATGCTGTGTGTTCAGGAGACCAAGTGGGAAGGGAGTAAGGCCAGGAACATTGGAGGTGGGTTTAAACTGTTTTATCATGGTGTGGATGGAAAGAGAAATGGTGTAGGGGTGATTCTGAAGGAAGAGTACAGTAAGAGTGTAGTGGAGGTGAAGAGAGTTTTCTTATAGGGTGATGATCGTGAAGGTGGAGGTTGAACGGATGATGATAAATGTCATCAGTGCCTATGCTCCACAAGTTGGCTGTGAGATGGAGGAGAAGGAAAGTTTCTGGAGTGAATTAGATGAAGTGGTAGATGGTGTACCTAGGAAAGAACATTTGGTGATTGGGGCAGACTTTAATGGGCATGTAGGTGAAGGGAACAGAGGTGATGAGGAGGTGATGGGTAGGTATGGTTTTAAGGAGAGGAATGTGGAAGGGCAGATGGTGGTAGATTTTGCTAAAAGGATGGAAATGGCAGTGGTGAACACGTATTTTAAGAAGAAGGAGGATCATAGGGTGACGTATAAGAGTGGAGGAAGGTGCACACAGGTGGATTATGTTCTGTGTAGGAGATGCAACCTGAAGGAGATTGGAGACTGTAAGGTGTTGCCGGGGGACAGTGTAGCTAGACAGCATCGGATGGTGATCTGTAGGATGGTTTTGGAGGCGAAGAAGAAGAGGAGGAAAGTAAGGATTGAAAGAAGAATAAGATGGTGGAAACTGAAGGAGGAAGAGTGTAGTGTGAGGTTCAGGGAAGAGGTCAGACAGGGGCTTGGTGGTGGTGAAGAGGTGCCGGATGATTGGGCAACTACTGCAGGAGTGATGAGGGAGGCAGCTAGAAAAGTACTTGGTGTGACATCTGGAAATAGAAAGCAAGACAAGGAGACGTGGTGGTGGAATGAGGAAGTGCAGGAGAGCATTAGGGGAAAGAGGTTGGCAAAACAGAAGTGGGATCGACAGAGTGATGAGAAAAGTAGGCAGGAGTACAAGGAGATGCGGCAGCAGGTAAAAAGGGATGTGGCGAAAGCCAAGCAAAGGGCATATGAGGAGCTGTATAAGAGGTTGGATACTAAGGAAGGAGAAAAGGATTTATACCGATTGGCCAGGCAGAGGGACCGAGCTGGGAAGGATGTACTGCAAGTTAGAGCAATAAAGGATGGAGAGGGAAATGTGTTGACTAATGAGGAGAGTGTGTTGAGAAGATGGAGGGAGTTTTTTGAGCAGCTGATGAATGAGGAAAATCAGAGAGAGAGAAGGTTGGAGGATGTGGAGTTGGAGTTGGTGAAGCAGGATGTAGATAGGATTAGTAAGGAGGAAGTGAGAGCAGCGATTAGGAGGATGAAGAATGGAAAGTCGGTTGGACCAGATGACATACCGGTAGAAGCGTGGAGATGTTTAGGAGAGATGGCAGTGGAGTTTTTAACCAGATTGTTTAACAGGATTCTGGAAGGGGAGAGGATGCCTGAGGAATGGAGAAGGAGTGTGCTGGTACCGATCTTTAAACATAAGGGAGATGTGCAGACCTGCAGTAACTACAGGGGAATTAAGTTGATCAGTCACACCATGAAGTTATGGGAAAGAGTAGTGGAAGCCAGGCTGAGAGAAGAGGTGACCATCTGTGAGCAACAGTATGGTTTCATGCCGAGGAAGAGCACCACAGATGCCTTATTTGCTTTGAGGATGTTGATGGAGAAGTATAGAGAAGGACAGAAGGAGCTGCATTGTGTATTTGTGGATTTAGAGAAAGCGTACGACAGGGTGCCGAGAGAGGAGTTGTGGTATTGTATGAGGAAGTCAGGTGTGTCAGAGAAGTATGTGAGGGTGGTGCAGGACATGTATGAGGACAGTGTGACAGCAGTGAAGTGTGCAGTAGGTACGACAGACTGGTTCAGGGTGAAGGTTGGACTGCATTAAGGATCGGCCCTGAGCCCTTTCCTGTTTGCAGTGGTGATGGACAGGTTGACGGAAGAGGTCATAACTCCCTGGACTATGATGTTTGCAGATGATATTGTGATTTGTGGTGAGAGTAGAGAGCAGGTTGAGAAAAGCCTGGAGAGGTGGAGATATGCGCTTGAGAGAAGGGGAATGAAAGTCAGTAGGAGTAAGACAGAGTACATGTGTGTGAATGAGAGGGAGGGCAGTGGATTGATGCGGTTGCAGGGAGAAGAGGTGGAGAAGGTGGAGGAGTTCAGGTACCTGGGGTCAACAGTGCAAAGTAATGGAGAGTGTGTTAGAGAAGTAAAGAAAAGAGTGCAGGCACGGTGGAGTGGGTGGAGAAGAGTGACAGGAGTGATTTGTGATAGTAGGGTATCTGCAAGAATGAAAGGGAAAGTTTATAGGACTGTGGTGAGACCTGCGATGTTGTATGGATTAGAGACAGTGGCATTGAGTAAAAGACAGGAGGTGGAGCTGGAGGTAGCAGAGCTGAAGATGTTAAGGTTTTCGTTGGGAGTGACGAGGATGGACAAGATTAGAAATGAGTTTATTAGAGGGACAGCACATGTAGGATGTTTTGGTGACAAGGTGAGGGAGGCGAGATTGAGATGGTTTGGACATGTGCAGAGAAGGGACATGAATTATATTGGTAGAAAAATGCTGAAGATGGAGCCACCAGGTAGGAGGAAAAGAGGAAGGCCAAGGAGGAGGTTCATGGATGTGGTGAGGGAAGACATGCAGGTAGTTGGTGTGAAAGAGGCAGATGTAGAGGACAGGGTGGTATGGAGACGGATGATCCGCTGTGGCGACCCCTAATGGGAGCAGCCGAAAGAAGAAGAAGAAGAAGAAGAAGAAGAAGAAGATGATATATATATATATATATATATATATATATATATATATATATATATATATATATATATATATATATATATATATATATATATATATATATGCATATTTTGTCTGTATTTTTGTCCAAAGGCTACATGGTACATATGAGCGTTTATGGGCAGGACAGGTGTGTGAAGCAGTGGTGGACCTGAGTGGTGGTGTGGCTGAGCGCTGGAGTTTAAAAAAGTCTGTGAACACACCTGAAGGGAGGAGTTTGTTCCCAGAGCTCTCAGAGGAAATAAGAAAGCAGAGCTACATTTGTTGCTGTGTACATGAAGCCCCTACAGGTGAGTGTAACAACTGTAATATACAGTTGTGATTAATTTGACAGAATTGTTATGGAGCACTTGGCAACTCAAAAACAGATAACAGATGTTTAAATCAATTATATTTATGTTGGTTTATATAAAAATTCCCCTAATGCTGTTTTTTTAGGAATGATGGAATTACTAAATGTATACAACATCACATTTAATAAATGTACCTTCTTTCAATTGTATGGTTTCTGTAACACCTCTGCTGTTTACCAAAAGTGTAGATATTATTTAGTTTTTGAGGAGGGTTGGGTGTGGAACAATCAGCATGACTGAAGGAGCAAACCTGTAAAGTGCATTCAGAAAGTATTCAGACCACATTCACTTTTTCACTTTGGTTATGTTGCCCACTGATACTACAATCCTTCAAATTATTATTCTTTTTTCTCATTAATCTGCACTCAGTACCCCATAATGACAAATTAATAGAAATGTCACAAGTATTCAGACATTTTCCAACAACATTTGAAAATTTGCTCAGGCGCTTTCCAATTCTATTGGTCATTGTTGGAATGTTCCTGTGCCTTGTTTGGAGTCTACCTGCGGAAAGGTTTATTCATTAGAAATTATTTGGAAAGGCACAAACCTCTTTATAGGAGGCCTCACAGCTGACACATCAGCACAAAAATAAAGCCATGAGGTAAAAGGAAGTGCTTGCAGAGCTCAGAGACAGGGTTGTTGCAAGACACAGATCTGGAAAAGGCTACAAAAAGTTTCTGCTGCACTGAAGATTCCCAAGAGTATACTGGCGTTAAATAAAAGGGCATAAAAAAGAGAGAACAAGAACTAAATGGTAACTCTGACTGAGCTCTGGAGATCCTGTGTGAAGATGGGACAAAGTTCCTGATCTGGGCTCACCACTGATCTTTCCTCAATGCAAAATATATGGAAAACTGATGTGGAACAAGATTCTCTGGTCTGATGAGACCAAGATTAAACTGTTTGGCATCAATTCCAAACATTATGTCTGGAGGAAACCAGGCACTGCTCATCACTTGCCCAAAACAATGAAGCATGATGGTGGCAGCATCAATACTGTGGGGCTGTTTTTCTGCAGCAGGGACTGGTACAGAGATATTCTTGATAAAAGCCTATTCCACAGCACTCAGGACCTCAGACTGGGCTGAAGGTTTACCTTCCAACAAACCCAAAACCAAAAAAAAAGCACACAGCTAAGACAAAACAGGAGTGGCTTAAGGACACTTTGTGAATGTCTTAGTGTGGCCAAGCCAAAGCCCTGACTTTAAACCCTATTGAGCATCTCTGGAGATACATGAAAGTGGCAGTTCACCAACGGTTCCCATCAGCTTGAGAGGATTTTTCATGAAGAAGATAAAAAAAATCCCACAAATCAGTATGTACATGTGATATTTGTTTTTTAATAAGAACATTTAACCGACATTTCTTGAATTCTGCTTTCACTTTGTCATTATGGGGTACTGAGTGTAGATAAATGAGAGAAAAAAAAAACCCAATTTGAACGATTTTAGTATCAGGCTGCAACATAACATTGAAAAATGTAAAGGGGGATCACTTGTCACAGTTTATATTATTAAGGACACAGTTGTTATAAATACATGGTTGTATGTATTTACTTTTTTTTTTTTTTTTTTTTCATTTTTATTTATTATCTCAAACTGGAGACAGATGAACCGCTGTGGCGACCCCTAAAGGGAGCAGCCGAAAGAAGAAGGAGAAGATCTCAAACATTCATTAGTATTGTCTGTAATAAGCATTCAGGTGGAATGTATTAATTTGCCAATTGTCAATGAGTGTTGCATATAATGAAGAATAATATATGTTAAAAATATGTTAAGAATTTTTAACATTCAAATTGCTGCACACCAGCTAGGTACAGTAAATGTGGCTGGGAAAAAAAATCAATACAATTAACTTCAGTCTAGTTACAATTAGAAAGGCGTATATTACTGCAACAATTAAGATGTTGGGTATTTAGTGGGTTTCAAAATGTTTAAGCATTATAGTACGGCTTTACACAAAAATTTCTTTACACAACTTTATTACGCAATTTAGTGTTTCTTCTGTTCCAATCATGCAGCACTGTCTGCCAAGTCGTTTTTAAAATTATATATAAATATAAATAGCAGTAAACAGAACAACAATAAAACTCTGCCAAATACCATCATACAGTTATTTCAAGAAAGGCTGCATTAAACATAATGGTGTGAGCCTGCTGGTATTAATGAATAGGAGTCGATAAGACCCAAAGATCCGGTGCTCAATGAACCAGTGAAATATTAACATTTTAGATAGCGAGCAATTAGTTGAACATTGTAATGATTTAAATAAATGTCCTTCTAGGCTGTATTATCGCACATAACTAACGCCCCATACTGTATTCCATTACTTTACATAATAGTTTTTAGTCAATTAGGTTTCCAGGCAGCAAAAGTAGTGGGATTGAGCAGCACACTGAAGCTTTAGCTTGCCTGATGGACTTGTTAAATTAATTTGTTCACCCATTTTAATATCCTCAATTCTTTCCAGATGATTACCCTTTGTTAATTAAAAAATACTTTTGAACACATTATAACCAAATTCACTTAATAGCCAATGAATGGTAATGTTAGTTACCCAAAGCCTTATAGTCGAGATGTGACCTGTCTATTAAATTGTAAACATAATTAGCATTCACAAGATAAGAGGCAGCAGACAAGTAAAAAAATACTTCTAGCTAGTGCTGTTGCCCTCTGATGCATACTCTAGTTTATTTGAGAGCCTTGTGCACCATAGAAAATTTGAAATAAATACTGGCACACAGAACAGCTTTGATTTGTGCCCCAAACAAGTCATTTCTCACATCACACTCACTTTCCTTTTCTAAGCACAATGCAGTTGTTTAACTGGCTCAGCTGATCTGCATAGTTTAGGCAAATGGGAATTTTTTTTTTTACAGTTTTAAAAACTTTATTGCTACTGTACATAACTCTGTACATAACAACTGTACATAAAGTAGAGTAACACATGTAAGACTTAAAAAAAGAAAAAAAAATGTGTGTATATATATATATATATATATATATATATATATATATATATATATATATATATATATATATATATACACACACACACACACACACAGTGGAACCTCTTAGCTCACGAGGGTTAGGGACCAAGACCGGTCGCGAGGTCCGAATTTTCGCGACCTTTTGATACGCCCCTTCCAACCCAGTAAAAACCCAAAGAACACTATACGAAATCGATTTAAATGAGTAAATCACACTATTTCACTCCATAACACTTAATTATTAGACTATTTTAACAATACTTTATGTAAATTAACAGCAATTAAAAAAAATAAAGTACAGGTACAGTAAAGTATGCAGTAGAGATGTACGGTATAATAATACATAATAAAAATAGTTTAAAAGCTTTTTTTAGACAATTTTAATGAGATAAACCTTGATTAGAAATGTTAAAACTAGCGTTTTGAGCAGCTCGCGGTTGCTCACGAGCCGATCTGAATGAGAGTCACCGGTCGGAAACACAAATTAATCTACTAATTCTGCATGTATATTAATTCTAAAATTAAATTAGATATGCATTCCCTGATCTAGAACTGAAATATTTCTCCTTTTTAAGCATACTTCATCTCAACCCTCAATCCATATACTTGGTACATTTACCAGTTTTACATAAGATTGGCCAATCTGGCATTTGTAGGGTTTTTTCCACACATATTTCTGCAAAAATGTTTAAATTGGTTGCTATTATTTGATTTTTGGTGATAGACATTTGAACCCTTTTAGATTTGTAATTGGATTCAGGCCAGCATCTGTCAAAATCTCCATGATAAGCCATGATAAGACCTATTTCAGGATGTTTTTCAGTTTGTACATGTTTTCCTTTTGTTGGTCATAACATTTAGGTCTGTATGTCTTTCAATGTTGTCACTGGGTTCCTGCAGTCTGTCTGACCTAGTGTCTTCTATCCCAATCATTTAAGTTTAATAAGCATTTGGCAGACTGTTACTGTGCCATAAACATTCAATTTCTCAGAGAAAGAAGTAGCTTCAGGGTCCATCTTCATAGCCATAAAAATCTTTTTATAATCCTTTTAACTTTTTAATTAATTAATTAAGTAACTGTGTCACCTTGACCTTGAAGGGATGTTATGGTAAAAGAGGGTGTAATTATCAAAACATGCCATCGTAGTTATTCCAGGGACAGATTTATTCTATTAAAATTTCAGTTAATTGGTCAACTTTGTTAACACTGGCTGTATTCATTTGTATATACACTGTATTGTTATGGTCACTGAACTTAAAACTTAACTTATCTGCATTTAACCTTTTGTTAGATTGTTACAAATGGTATCTGTTCTTATGTACTTTACATATTTATTGAAATGCGGCATATTATATATTTATTAAAATATACAATTACACAGAATTGTATCAATTTGTAGATAGAGTACTGCAGTGTTGTGGGCTTTAGTTTGTATTTTAGTATTTAGTTGTAATCATGTGTGTAGGTATTTCAGCTTTAGCTCTAGCTGCAATGTGTATTTTTCTATCTTTCTGTAGGCACTTCTGAGCAGGGCCAGTTTCATGCTCTGAGTGTAATGGAATGGAAAGATGTGAAAACAAGTGCTGGAGCAATAGTTCAGCTGTTGCAGATACGAAACCCATGGGGCAGGAGGTGCTGGGAAGGAGCCTGGACTGAGAGGTAGGTCCTGTATTTTTACCATTTTAGGACCAAATTGTTTTGGTCCTAAAAAAAAATGCTGTGTCTTATATTTATATGTTGCCATTTTTGCATTAGCCTATTTGAAAAAAAGTAGGTAATGGGGAGAGTTTGCTGCCAATAAATAAGTAAAAGCAGATGTTACTGTCATACAGAACAGTAACACATTTATTTATCCTAACTGTGAACCTCTCAAAGTTTCAGTAACACAATTTTTTAAATACCATTAAGGAACATGGTCTACTCCATGATGCTCCACTAAAGCCCCAAAGTGTAATAGGTATGATTTATTAACCCCAGTGATTTAAGGACAGCAGTACTGTAATATTAGAGAGATATATAGAGATATACTGTAAAACCAAAAGAAGAACAATGGCTATTGTAATGTAGATGTACATGAAATCCCACAACCTGTTTCATTCTTTTTCCATTTCCTCTCTTTGTCACCTCTACATACAAATTCACAATTTAGAGGAACAGGGTGGACTTTACTGGACCCTTCATGCTCTGCAGATCTGTTGGGCCACACAAAGGAGGGGGAATTCTGGATAGATCAGTGTGAATTCAAGCAGAAATTTGATGAGGTCACTGTAGGATATCCAATCAGTGAGGATCATCATCTTCAGAGCATTTACACCGGTATCCACAACACGTTTGATGCTTGGATTCCATTCAATCATGGCGACAGACATCCCACTATATTACGCCTTTTTTTTAATACAGCAAGACATTTTTTATTACAATCTGGCTCTAATAGCGACATAAACAATAGTTGTGAAAATAGAGCTACGTACGTATATACTGTATACATGTACTTAAATTTAGCATTGACTACAAAGCACAATTTCTGATGTTTGGAGCTTTAAACAGTTTCTTCTTTAAACTGCTTATCTTTTTATAGTGTCTTGAAGCTGTATAACCAATTTTAAACAGTTTGTGAATTCAAGATTTCTGTTAACTAATAGGAGCACTTGCAGCTTAAGTGGTGGATGATTTTTCCTTATGTCTATTTCTAACCTCTTGATTAGTTATTTTACAAGATTGGGATGGATGTGTTTTTATTAAACTTTTCTTAATTAAGTTTGAATATTATTTAAGAAAACTAGTAAAATGATTGATGATTTAAAAGACTGTCCCACATAAAAAAAGAGCTTTAAGCATGTATGTACCCAACTTGTTTCAAGAATTGTATTAGGAAAAAATAGCCTATAGCAATTGATAACCAAGAGCAGACTAAAATGCATACTTAGATTGAGAGAATGATATAGAAGTAACAAAAATAAAACATTTAACATGATGTTACCATATTGGGCTTCTTGCCTCTTGCAATAGAGCCAGCTTTGTATTTTTTTTTTTTTTTTACATGTTTATCCATGCTACAGAATGTTATTGTAGAGAATCTCAGACCGAATCAAGGAAGTTCAATTAACTGATATTAAATGGATTCTAAAACTTTTCCTCATGTTCTAACAGTCAGCATAATATGAAATTTAATTATATGGATGTCTATATATTATTATCTTATAATAATGCATGTGACTTCAGCTGCTATCTTTGTCACCTCTCTTGTTACAGGTTCTATCTTGACTCACACCCAGCAGATAGGCGGCTCTTGGGTCAAAGGCTACTCAGCTGGAGGTTGCCGTAATAACAGCAGCTTTAGCAGCAATCCTAAATTCTGGTTAAAGGTTCGGGAAGGAGGAGAGGTGCTCATTTCACTTCTGCAGCATGGACCATGGAGCTCACAGCAGATTTCCAAGAAAGGGCAATCAGTTGGCAGCACTCTTCAGCACCCATACTATCAGGCCATTGCACTGCACATATGGAAGGTTTGTGCAAAACTGTCTAGTAGTTGTACAGTATATGGCAAAAGTCACATTGGCAATAGTAGTAATATAAAAATTCAGTGTGTGACTGGTTTATTTTGGTTTCACAGGTGGACAAAAAGCGTTTTAATTTGACCAGGACACTTAACTCTATACCCTCTGCATCCTCACTTACACACACATATGAGCGTGAGGTAGTGGTACACACACATTTAAGTGCTGGGCTTTACCTGGTTGTGCCCAGCACCTTCCTACAGGGAGCACAGGGGCACTTTCTTCTTCGAGTGCATTCTACCTGCCCCACGTATCTCAGGTGTGGACACATTTTGTTTCTGTCTGTCTGTCTGTCTGTCTGTCTGTCTGTCTGTCTGTCTCTCTCTCTCTCTCTCTCTCTCTCTCTCTCTCTCTCTCTCTCATATATTCATATATATATATAAAGAGTGTGTGTGTGTGTGTGTGTGTGTGTGTGTGTGTGTGTGTGTGTGTATATATATACACACACACACACACACACACACACACAGTGGGTACGGAAAGTATTCAGACTCCCTTAAATTTTTCACTCTTTGTTATATTGCAGCCATTTGCTAAAATCATTTAGGTTCATTCTTCTTCCTCATGAATGTACACACAGCTCCCCATACTGACAGAAAAACACAGAATTGTTGACATTGTTGCAGATTTATAAAAAATAAATAAAATGAAATATCACATGGTCCTAAGTATTCAGACCCTTTGCTCAGTATTTAGTAGAAGCCCCCTTTTGATCTAATACAGCCAGGAGTCTTTTTGGGAAAGATGCAACAAGTCTTTCACACCTGGATTTGGGGATCCTCTGCCATTCCTCCTTGCAGGTCCTCTCCAGTTCTGTCAGGTTGGATGGTAAACGTTGGTGGACAGCCATTTTTAGGTCTCTCCAGAGATGCTCAATTGGGTTTAAGTCAGGGCTCTGGCTGGGCCATTCAAGAACAGTCACGGAGTTGTTGTGAAGCCACTCCTTCGTTATTTTAGCTGTGTGCTTAGGGTCATTGTCTTGTTGGAAGGTAAACCTTCGGCCCAGTCTGAGGTCCAGAGCACTCTGGAGAAGGTTTTTGTCCAGGATATCCCTGTACTTGGCCGCATTCATCTTTCCCTCGATTGCAACCAGTCGTCCTTTCCCTGCAGCTGAAAAACACCCCCACAGCATGATGCTGCCACCACCATGCTTCACTGTTGGGACTGTATTGGACAGGTGATGAGCAGTGCCTGGTTTTTGCCACACATACCGCTTAGAATTAAGGCCAAAAAGTTAAATTTTGGTCTCATCAGACCAGAGAATCTTATTTCTTACCATCTTGGAGTCCTTCAGGTGTTTTTTAGCAAACTCCATGCGGGCTTTCATGTGTCTTACACTGAGGAGAGGCTTCCGTCGGGCCACTCTGCCATAAAGCCGCGACTGGTGGAGGGCTGCAGTGATGGTTGACTTTCTACAACTTTCTCCCATCTCCGGACTGCATCTCTGGAGCTCAGCCACAGTGATCTTTGGGTTCTTCTTTACCTCTCTCACCAAGGCTCTTCTCCCCCGATAGCTCAGTTTGGCCGGACGGCCAGCTCTAGGCAGGGTTCTGGTCGTCCCAAACGTCTTCCATTTGAGGATTATGGAGGCCACTGTGCTCTTAGGAACCTTAAGTGCAGCAGAAATCTTTTTGTAACCTTGGCCAGATCTGTGCCTTGCCACAATTCTGTCTCTGAGCTCTTCAGGCAGTTCCTTTGACCTCATGATTCTCATTTGCTCTGACATGCATTGTGATCTGGAAGGTCTTATATAGACAGGTGTGTGGCTTTCCTAATCAAGTCCAATCAGTATAATCAAACACAGCTGGACTCAAATGAAGGTGTAGAACCATCTCAAGGATGATCAGAAGAAATGGAGAGCACCTGAGTTAAATATATGAGTGTCACAGCAAAGGGTCTGAATACTTAGGACCATGTGATATTTCAGTTTTTCTTTTTTAATAAATCTGCAACAATGTCAACAATTCTGTGTTTTTCTGTCAATATAGGGAGCTGTGTGTACATTCATGAGGAAGAAGAATGAACTTAAATGATTTTAGCAAATGGCTGCAATATAACAAAGAGTGAAAAATGTAAGGGGGTCTGAATACTTTCCGTACCCACTGTGTATATATATATATATGTATATATATATATATATATATATATATATATATATATATATATATATATACAGTGAGGAAAATAAGTATTTGATAATACAATATAACAAAGAGTGAAAAATTTAAGGGGGTCTGAATACTTTTCGTACCCACTGTATATATATATATATATATATATATATATATATATATATATATATATATATATATATATATACAGTGAGGAAAATAAGTATTTGAACACCCTGCTATTTTGCAAGTTCTCCCACTTAGAAATCATGGAGGGGTCTGAAATTGTCATCGTAGGTGCATGTCCACTGTGAGAGACATAATCTAAAATAAAAAATCCAGAAAATACAATGTATGATTTTTGAACTATTCATTTGTATGATACAGCTGCAAATAAGTATTTGAACACCTGAGAAAGTCAATGTTAATATTTGGTACAGTAGCCTTTGTTTGCAATTACAGAGGTCAAATGTTTCCTGTAGTTTTTCACCAGGTTTGCACACACTGCAGGAGGGATTTTGGCCCACTCCTCCACACAGATCTTCTGTAGATCTGTCAGGTTTTTGGCCTGTCGCTGAGAAACACAGAGTTTGAGCTCCCTCCAAAGATTCTCTATTGGGTTTATGTCTGGAGACTGGCTAGGCCACGCTCTGGAAACGGTGGTCCCAGCTCTTTTCAGGTCATTGACCAGCTCCTCCCCTGTAGTTCTGGGCTGATTTCCTTAGGATTATTGAGACCCCACGAGGTGAGATCTTGCATGGAGCCCCAGTCTAAGGGAGATTGACAGTCATGTTTAGCTTCTTCCATTTTCTAATGATTGCTCCAACAGTGGACCTTTTTTTACCAAGCTGCTTGGCAATTTCCCCGTAGCCCTTTCCAGCCTTGTGGAGGTGTACAATTTTGTCTCTAGTGTCTTTGGATAGCTCTTTGGTCTTGGCCATGTTAGTAGTTGGATTCTTACTGATTGTATGGGGTGGACAGGTGTCTTTATGCAGCTAACGACCTCAAACAGGTGCATCTAATTTAGGATAATAAATGTAGTGGAGGTGGACATTTTAAAGGCAGACTAACAGGTCTTTGAGGGTCAGAATTCTAGCTGATAGACAGGTGTTCAAATACTTATTTGCAGCTGTATCATACAAATAAATAGTTTAAAAATCATATATTGTGATTTCTGGATTTTTCTTTTTAGATTATGTCTCTCACAGTGGACATGCACCTACGATGACAATTTCAGACCCCTCCATGATTTCTAAGTGGGAGAACTTGCAAAATAGCAGGGTGTTCAAATACTTATTTTCCTCACTGTGTATATATATATATATATATATATATATATATATATATATATATATATATATATATATATATATATATGCATACATGATATTTGATTATTATATCAACATCTTTTCTTTTTTATTTTTGTAGTGCAGTAAAGGTGAGTGTGCAGCAGGAGGAGCGTGTAGGAGGTGGAGAATGGGACATGGCAAGTGTAAGCGGCTGCTGGACAGTTGGCTGTACAGCTGGAGGAGGTCGGAACTTTCCATCACATGGGCAGAACCCTCATGTTCCCCTCATAGTGACTTATGACCCTGGTGGGACAAACGTTAAAGTCATGCTACGCCAGCATAGCCCAGAGAACGCTCTTCATGCCATTGGCTTTCATATTTATAAGGTCAGTAGCAGGTGATAGAGCAGACTGTACATATGTCACTATCATAGGTATAATACATAGATTTTGTTACAATGTGTGTGTGTGTGTGTGTGTGTGTGTGTGTGTGTGTGTGTGTGTGTGTGTGTGTGTGTGTGTGTGTGTATAGGTTCCTGGTGAAGTAGACTGCATGGAGATATCAGGTACAGTGTGCCCTGTCGTGAGTTGCGTTCCTCACTCTCACTCTCAAGAAGTCAGTATCCAGTGCAGGCTGCTCCCTGCTGGCTATGTCATTCTGCCCTCCACATACCAGCCAGGCTGCAGTGCAGAATACACCCTCACCATCACACAGAAAATACCAAGGTAAACACATTTGCACTGTAACTAGTTGAAATTTGGAATACCATTTCTAAGCATATCTTTACAGTTTTACAGGTTTTAGCAGTCATTTGTTAAAGTGTGGGCAAATTAAATTCATTACATAGTCCACTTAGTGAGTAAAAGCTCCAGTGTGTTGCAGGGCTCCAGACAAAAAAAATCAATAAAGAAGCCATTATCTCCTATGATAAAAACAACAGGTGCCAAATTATATTTTTTAGGTGGCACACAAAAATGAACTTTTAAAAATTATAAACATTTACTTCCAGTTATCCCGACGTGTGTACATCTGCCACCTTTTTACAGCATTGCCTGATGTAACAAACAAAGGTATCAATAGCAGCTACAGCCTGAGGAAGAATAAGTGAGCTCTTCTGAAGCACAAGCCTCAATTTTGAGATTTCAAAAAACAGGTCATGGAGAAAGTGATAAAATGCCACAATAGACAAATTTTCAATTTGCTGTAAGATGTGTTTTGCTCTTACTTTTATGACACTGTTTTTGGATGAGGCATCATGCTGCTCCATTTGGAGGTGTACAGCTGTATATTGACCCTAACCTGAAGAGAAAAGAAAAACAGAAAGGGCCCAGTAAATGTGAAGCAGCCAGCCTTGGGTCTTTACTGCAGTAGGTGTTCGTATGGCACAGCCTCCATTCCATAAACTTGTTTTTCGGGCTAAAATGGTACGTTTTCCATATTAGTTGGAGCAAATCATAGATTTTTTCAACTGCTGGAAGATTTTCTTCTGCCACCAATCATGAACAGTTTCTTTAGCATCACCAAACAAGCGAGCACTAACAGTGTTTTCTGTGGCATGCGCTTGCGATTATGTGATCATGAGCATTTTTATGCTTTTGACTGTGTGTTTTCTTACTGTCACTATTTATATGATTCGTTTCTGTAATTAAATCAGTTTTCCCCGTAATTTCTCTGCCTGCTTTAATACAGAAATAGCAAAACATTTCTGTGTCTCGTAATCATACATCAGCCATGAAAACGCTTGAATCCTAAAAGTTTTAAAATGTCTCTCGGCACTTCTATTTATGTTTTCATTGACTGACATAGAAAGATGGTGTCTGTCGTTCTCCCTCTCTCCAACACTGGAGCCTGCTTTTTTTCGTTTGGACATGTTTTTTCAGATGCGGAAAGAGTTTTGCTTTAACCGTTTATTTTTGCGCTGTAACTCAAGCGTAGGCGGCGCATGCGTTTCAACAAATGATGCAATAGGCCATTCCTTACAGAACACGCACATAAAAGTCATAACATGCAGATTTTTCGGTCATAACGTGTACATTTATACAGTCGCAGGTGAGGATCTCGGCAAAAAATATTACTCGCAAATTACTTGACCATTTTAGTCAGTCTGGAGCCGTGTTTCCCTGTCCCAAAAACCTAATTGACACTGCTCAATAAAACTAAATTATGGCCTTTTTTTATGTCTATTTGTGAGGTGCTTTTAATATGAATTTATTTTATGTGTTAGACACCATATTAGTGTAATTCCTAATTTTTCAAAAAACTCACCTGTGCTATATCATTAGTTCACTAAGAAAAAATAGATTTACTATCAAACAGATATTGGAAGAGCTTTGTGCTATAGTTATAGCATCGAGGTGCATCCGACACATGAATTTCATAATACATACTAAATGAAAATGGTGATTCTTTTTGGGTTGTTGAACTGACTTACAGTATAACTGACTTGGATCTGACTCAGTGCAACTATGGATTACAAATAAAGCACCTTAGTAAAGCACCTTAGAGTTATCCTAGAGACAGTTCTAAATAAAAATTTTAAGAGGTAGGGTTTGTAGGATTTTGTTTTAAAGTAAGGTTTTTCGTTATGTTCACTGACATTGGTAAAAATGTTGTTTGTCGGTATGTTGTCTGTGCAGGAAAGCAATAAGCTGTCAGGAGCATTTGGGCCAGGCAGTTCAGGAGGTGAGTGCAGCTTAAAAGCAATGGATATCACATTTATTAATATTCATTTTTAAAATGCATTGACACACAACAACAACCCTACCATTATTGTGTTTGATGACGGGGCAGAACCAGCAGATGACACTGTGCATTCAATGCCATGTTCTCCACCCAGACCCTGTACTAATTTTTCTGCCCTCCTCTGATACATGGGCCTCAATACTGCAGATACTGACACATGCAGTATCACACAAAAGTGAGTACACCCACTCAAGGGACAATACAATAGAAATGAAACATGGATATATTTTAGAATAGTTAATCTGCAGCTCGTATAGCAGTACAGATTTACTGTCTTCTGAAAATAACTCCCTACAGCCATTATTGTCTAAATAACCAGCAACAAATGTGATTACACCCTGAGTGACGTCAAAACTGGGTCCAAAGTGTCAATATTTAGTGTGAGCACCACAGTTGTCTAGCACTGCTTAAATCCTCCTGGGCATGGAATTCACCAGAGCTACACAGTTTGTTGCTGGGATCCTCTTCCACTCCTCCATTAGGACATCACTGAGCTGCCGGATGTTAGACACATGAAGATTTTCCCCTTTCCCAAACTGCTGTTTGACCCAATTTCTGATGCTCTTGAACAGGTTGCCTTCTTGTAAGCCTGCTTTCAAACTGACTTGTTGCAGTGTTAGGCGTATGGTCTGAGTACTGACAAGCGGACCTTCTACTTCTGCAACATTTAAAGCAATGCTGGCAGCACTTCTGTCTGTTTTTGCACCTGATGCACAGTACAACGTCTCAACTTCTTTGATTAACTCTTGCAAGGCCTGTTCCGATTGGTACACATCTTGAAAAACCTCTGTATGACCCTGGCCACTGTAACTCAGTTTCAGGATGTTGATCTTCTAATAGCCTAGGCCATCTTTGAGGAGAGCAACAATTCTAAGTCTTAAATCCTTGCCATGTTCATCATCCAGTGGTCAGTATGAAATAATTGTACTTAAAGCACCAAATGTTAACTGCTCTTATACAAAATACACAAATGTGTATGGTCCTGTTAAGCAGACAAAACATAAACATGATAATTAGGACATGTGGCTTGACATGACATACAGCTGTTTTTACTTGTTGTTGCTACAGCTGGGTGTACTTACTTTTGTTCGAAGCTATTTTTACAATAATGGCTGTATGTTAGGTTATTTTAAGAGGACAGTAAATGTATAGAGCTTTACAATCTGCATATTGACTACTCTAAATTATATCCAATTTTTATTTCTGTAGTATTGTCCCCTGAGAAGATATAATAAAATGGTTGGTGAAATGTAAAGGGTGTACTCACTTTTGTGAGATATATACTAATAGTGTATTAGCTGGTCCATTACCCATGAGATGATTGATTCATCTACCTGCATCAACTGAATTTTCTGCTCAAATAGTTTGGGCTGTATGTCTGTTGGCAAACACAAGGAACATAACCCTCACAGTGCCGCTTGACGTGTTCAGATCGGACTTTTACATACTCAGTAAATGGATAACCATGTCATTCAAACCAATGCCATTCTGGTCGGCAAACTGTAGTGGGTGTTATAACTAATGAGGTCATTTAAAGAGACCGCATTTAGAGAGAAGTTGTAACTCTGAATGTCTCTTCTTTGGCACCAGCAAGTTTTTAATTTGACAGGAACTTGTTCCAAACTGCAAACTGATGAGTGAATGAGTTGATGGGAGTACATCTTTGTTATTTGCATTATGCAGATTTAATGTCATTCCTCTCGTCTTCATTTTCACATGGCAGATTATAAACTATAATCCCAACGGCATTTTAAATAACACTGAATCCTTTCCTACGATAAATAGTTCAATTTCAGTATTTATTTTACTTTGATATGATTGGAAAACACAATTTTTGAGGAAAATATTTACCAAGCCTTATTGTAAAGCACTAATGCTGTTTTTTTCCTGTTACTTTTCAGACTTCCCATGTCTCTGTGATGGGTCTGTAGTGTTTTGAAGGGTTGCTCTTTCTGTCTCCAGTTTTCTGCTGATGTGGTTTGTTTATACTGGCCTTAGATGAAAGCCACAGAGTTTACGTCACATTTAGTACATCTTGTCTACTGAGCCAACTCTAATGAATGCCGATGGCACATTGCCCTGCCGTCTAATAGGAGCTATTGAAGCTGCCGCCCATGCCATGGTCTCTCTTGTCGTTTTTTATAAGCACTGTGCTGCCATACAATGATCAGTTGAAAGCAAAGTGTCCCACCATCAAGAACAAAGAGATCACTCAGGGAGAGTTACCGGCTGACCCACACAGAGCTGGTGTGCCTGCCAACAGCTAAACCAGGTTTGAGAAAGTGTTGAACAAGTCATCTTTCATTCCTTTTGAAGTTTGAAGTGGCTCTGTTAGAACAGCACATTTTATAGCCCATGTTGTAAATGTTTGATCAAAATCTTACTTTGGTACAATCCCAACACAGTAAAACATTTTGTTGGGTAAATTAAATGTGTATTTTCATCTTCCTTTTGCTCGGCATGTTTATATTATGTGCTTGTGTTTACAATTAACAAATAAACTAGTGCAAGGAAAAGCAATTGTGTTTAAATTACTCTGTGACTAACTTTTTTTAATTATGTACCTGTTTCTTGCGGAAAATTAGGATGAAGGACCAAATTGCAACCTTAATCTAGACTAGATGGCCTGAACAGCAGTCCAGCGAGGTCTGAGATATGCACAGTTTGATGATTTCCCTGCTAAAGATGCCCATTTCCAGATCACCTGAAAAATAAAATGTAGATACATTTTGCCACGGCCTTACACAATATTTGAATGCCTTTTTAAAATACATTTTTACTTTATCAATCTAGTTAAAAATAAAGAGTTTTCTGCATCTGATTTGATATTCCCCTGCAGTGTCAAATATTTAACCAGTATTAATTTTCATATTTTTTGGTCAATCTTTTCCATTCGTTGTCTTGAAAGGTCTGTTTTCTTTTTCTTGCTCGTATAAGAGTCAGCAAACCTGCAGCCATAATGGCAGAGATCACACAAGACTAAAACTGACTGGATCAGTGTTACGACTAATACCAAAGTAAGCATGTCACATCTTATATATGAAATGGTTGAACCATTAAGTACAAAATATTTCAGCCAGTACGCAGATCTAATGGTAATATACCAGACCGCTTGTTCGAATATATACTTTTTGGTTTACTAAAACAAATGAAAAAAACACGCTGTTCTATATATAGGCTTTTTCCAAAAGAGTTGCGTGCACGCATGCGCGGTCCGCTCACAACCGAGCCAAGATGCTCGTGCTCGCTAAGCGCTCGTGTGCGCGCCGCTGATGTTGCGGATTTGACGGGTCGGCCGCCGGGACAGCGAGCGGAGGAAGACCGAAACTTAGGAAATAATGAACAACAAATTTGACGCGTGAGTAGATGGAAGCCACCGAAACTCGCCGCCGTCCCTAATTTATCTGTTCCCGTAGTCGGTGGAAATCCTTTGGCTCAAGCCTTCCTTCCCGTGTAGCCGTAGCGAAGAGGAATGAGAGGTGTGTCTGTCACACGCTTACATGTCTACAGCTCTCAGTGGGATGCATTGCAGCGATACAAACTTACATTGTTTGGAGTGTCTGCATAAAACGAATGTTAACCAGGTGCACGACATACACGTGCATTAATAGAGTGGATAGTGAGGCGGCCTCGTAGGCCGCAAATTAATCCCCGGGTTCATCGTGAGCTTCTAGCCGTGAGAAAGTCTACTGGAAGCCGCTGTGCACTCGCTGACACTCCGTTCTTCATTAAACATTAAAATTGCTCACATTTGCATCTTGCAGGATTATTTATGATTAGTGCACTTCTAGTAAGATCTCCCTTGTAGGTTTTACGTGACAAATCACTAGGCCTGAAAGTAAAGTTTTTTTTGCACGAGACTTATTAAGTGCTGCCTTTATAAATGTGCAGCAGAGCAGTGCGCCTCAAACGGGTCAGTGAAGCATATCCAGCTTGTGTTTTCAGTGGCGCTTGAAAAGCAGCACTATTACAATTGTTCGAAATTATTTTTTTTGTTCAAGTTGTGGAAATAAATATTATCAAAGCTGTTCTTATAGTTATTTGCCTCTTTTTGACTCTCTTTAGTCCATCTATAATTCCCAAACAGGGCGGCTTATTAATATTGATAGCTGATAATGCCAGTGAAAAGTTTACTTGCTGGTTTTTATTCTGAGTACCCAGAAATTGTTTCAAAAGACCATGATCCCATATGCACCATCACTTCGGATCCTACACTCATTCTTCACAAATGAAATGTTTTTTTTAGATTTTTACAAATATTTTATAGGCTACATATGTGAAATCATAGCTGCAAGTTACAACTATTGAAAAGGAACTGGCAAAATTTCATTACTTTAGAAGAGAACCCCTCTGAATGTTTGGTATGAAAAGAAGCAAAAATATTTCTGTCTGCTTCCCTATAGTATGACTATTTATTTGGACACATGCAAACTTCTATTGTCATACATTATCATAAAAACAACTAAAGACCTTTCACTATGGTTGGTAAACCACATATTATTTATATATATATATATATATAGTGAGGAAAATAAATATTTGAACACCCTGCTATTTTGCAAGTTCTCCCACTTAGAAATCATGGAGGGGTCTGAAATTGTCATCGTGGGTGCATGTCCACTGTGAGAGACATAATCTAAAATAAAAAATCCAGAAATCACAATATATGATTTTTAAACTATTTATTTGTATGATACAGCTGCAAATAAGTATTTGAACACCTGTCTATCAGCTAGAATTCTGACCCTCAAAGACCTGTTAGTCTGCCTTTAAAATGTCCACCTCCACTACATTTATTATCCTAAATTAGATGCACCTGTTTGAGGTCGTTAGCTGCATAAAGACACCTGTCCACCCCATACAATCGGTAAGAATCCAACTACTAACATGGCCAAGACCAAAGAGCTGTCCAAAGACACTAAAGACAAAATTGTACACCTCCACAAGGCTGGAAAGGGCTACGGGGAAATTGCCAAGCAGCTTGGTGAAAAAAGGTCCTTTGTTGGAGCAATCATTAGAAAATGGAAGAAGCTAAACATGACTGTCAATCGCCCTTGGACTGGGGCTCCATGCAAGAACTCACCTCGTGGGGTCTCAATGATCCTAAGGAAGGTGAGAAATCACCCCAGAACTACACGGGAGGAGCTGGTCAATGACCTGAAAAGAGCTGGGACCACCGTTTCCAAGGTTACTGTTGGTAATACACTAAGACGTCATGGTTTGAAATCATGTATGGCACGGAAGGTTCCCCTGCTTAAACCAGCACATGTCCAGGCACGTCTTAAGTTTGCCAATGACTATTTGGATGATCCAGAGGAGTCATGGGAGAAAGTCATGTGGTCAGATGAGACCAAAATGGAACTTTTGGGTCAAAATTCCACTAAACGTGTTTGAAGGAAGAAGAATGATGAGTACCATCCCAAGAACACCATCCCTACTGTGAAGCATGGGGGTGGTAGCATCATGCTTTGGGGGTGTTTTTTTGCACATGGGACAGGGCGACTGCACTGTATTAAGGAGAGGATGACCGGGGCCATGTATTGCGAGATTTTGGGGAACAACCTCCTTCCCTCAGTTAGAGCATTGAAGATGGGTCGAGGCTGGGTCTTCCAACATGACAATGACCTGAAGCACACAGCCAGGATAACCAAGGAGTGGCTCTGTAAGAAGCATATCAAGGTTCTGGCATGGCCTAGCCAGTCTCCAGACCTAAACCCAATAGAGAATCTTTGAAAGGGAGCTCAAACTCCGTGTTTCTCAGGGACAGGCCAGAAACCTGACTGATCTAGAGAGGATCTGTGTGGAGAAGGGGGCCCAAATCCCTCCTGCAGTGTGTGCAAACCTGGTGAAAAACTACAGGAAACGTTTGACCTCTGTAATTGCAAACAAAGGCTACTGTACCAAATATTAACATTGATTTTCTCAGGTGTTTAAATACTTATTTGCAGCTGTATCATACAAATAAATTGTTAAAAAATCATACATTGTGATTTCTGGATTTTTTATTTTAGATTATGTCTCTCACAGTGGACATGCACCTATGATGAAAATTTCAGACCCCTCCATGATTTCTAAGTGAGAGAACTTGCAAAATAGCAGGGTGTTCAAATACTTATTTTCCTCACTGTGTATATATATATATATATATATATATATATATATATATATATTATATAGCGCTAATGGCTATACAATAGTCATACCAAAAAAGTGAATTGCTATGAATTGATTCATGAGTACAGTGAGGATGATAGTTATTCTTGAGACTGTCCAGTAAAATTAATTATTAAACACCGCTTGCATATCAACAAGCTGTCTGTAAGAGTTGTATGAAGAAATCTCTTTCTAAAATCGTCACATGCTACATATGCATCCGTTGGTCTTTATCATTAAAACATGCATAAATTATCATTAAAACACACACATATGAGCACAGTACATACATTATATATATATAAAATGTGTGTGTCTGTGTTTGTGTATACACAACACAATATACACAATATTACGGTGCTGCTGTATGTTAGACACATGGCTTCTCCCCCTTCTGATTGAGGATGCCCCAGAGGTGCTCAATAGGGTTCAGGTCTGAAGACATACTTGGCCATCACATCACCTTCAGCTTCCTCAGCAAGGCAGGTGTACTCACGTTTGTTGCCAGTTATTTAGACAATAATGGCTATATGCTGAGTTGTGTTCAGAGCACAGTAAATCTGTACAGCTAGACAAGCTGCACATTGGCTACTATAAAAATATATCCAAGTTATAGTATTGTCCCTTGATATACTAAAATGGTTGCTGAATCGAAGGGGGTACTCACTTTTGTGAGATACTGTGTGTATGTATGTTTGTGTGTGTGTGTGTGTGTGTGTGTGTGTGTGTGTGTGTGTGTGTGTGTGTGTGTGTGTGTATATATATATATATATATATATATATATATATATATATATATATATATATATATACCCGAATTTAAAAAATTTGGGACACTGTGCAAATTGTGAATAAAAAAGTAATGCAATGATGTAGAAGTTTTACATTTCTAATATTCTATTCTATTCAGAATACAACATCGATGACATATAAAATGTTTAAACTGAGAAAATGTATCATTTTAAGGGAAAAATATGTTGATATTAAATTTTATGGCATCAACACATCTCAAAAAAGTTGGGACAAGGCCATGTTTACCACTGTGTGGCATCCCCTCTTTTTTTAATAACAGTCTGCAAACGTCTGGGGACTGAGGAGACAAGTTGCTCAAGTTTAGGAATAGGAATGTTCTCCCATTCTTGTCTAATACAGGCTTCTAGTTGCTCAACTGTCTTAGGTTTTCTTTGTCACATCTTTCTCTTTATGATGCACCAATGTTTTCTGTGGGTGAAAGATCTGGACTGCAGGCTGGCCATTTCAGTACCTGGATCCTTCTTCTACGCAGCCATGATGTTGTAATTAATGCAGTATGTGGTCTGGCATTGTCATGTAGGAAAATGCAAGGTCTCCCCTGAAAGAGACGACGTCTGTGTGGGGGCATATGTTGTTCTAGAACTTGGATGTACCTTTCAGCATTGATGTTGCCTTTCCAAATGTGTAAACTTCCCATGCCACACGCACTCATGCAACCCCATACTATCAGAGATGCAGGCTTCTGAACTGAGCGCTGATGACAACAACTTGGGTTGTCCTTATCCTCTTTAGTCCGGATGACATGGCGTCCAAGTTTTCCAAAAAGAACTTCAAATTTTGATTTGTCTGACCACAGAACAGTTTTCCACTTTGCCACAGTCCATTTTAAATGAGCCTTGGCCCAGGGAAAATGTCTGCGCTTCTGGATCATGTTTAGAAATGGCTTCTTTTTTGACCTATAGAGTTTTAGCCGGCAACGGCGAATTGCATGGTGGATTGTGTTCAACGACAATGTTTTCTGGAAGTATTCCTGAGCCCATGTTGTGATTTCCATTACAGTAGCATTCCTGTATGTGATGCAGTGCCGTCTAAGGGCCAGAAAGATCACGGGAATCCAGTATTGTTTTTCGGCCTTGACCCTTATGCACAGAGATTGTTCCAGATTCTCTGAATCTTTGGATGATATTATGCACTGTAGATGATGATAACTTTAAACTCTGCAATTTTTCTTTGAGAAACTCCTTTCTGATTTTGCTCCACTATTTTTCGCTGCAGCTTTGGGGGAATTGGTGATCCTCTGCCCATCTTGACTTCTGAGAGACACTGCCACTCTGAGAGGCTCTTTTTATACCCAATCATGTTGCCAATTGACCTAATAAGTTGCAAATTGGTCCTCCAGCTGTTCCTTATATGTACATTTACCTTTTCCGGCTTCTTATTGCTACCTGTCCCAACTTTTTTGGAATGTGTAGCAGTCATGAAATCCAAAATGAGCCAATATTTGGCATGACATTTCAAAATGTCTCACTTTCAACATTTGATATTTTATCTATATTCTATTGTGAATAAAATACAAGTTTATAAGATTTGTAAATTATTGCATTCCTTTTCTTATTCACAATTTGTACAGTGTTACAACTTTTTTGGAATCGGGTTTGTGTATACATATATATATATATATATATATATATATATATATATATATATATATATATATATATATATATATACAGTGGGTACGGAAAGTATTCAGACCCCCTTCAATTTTTCACTTTTTGTTATATTGCAGCCATTTGCTAAAATCATTTAAGTTCATTTCTTTTCCTCATGAATGTACACATAGCACCCCATACTGACAGAAAAACACAGAATTGTTGACCTTTTTGCAGATTTATTAAAAAAGAAAAACTGAAATATCACATGGTCCTAAGTATTCAGACCCTTTGCTGTGACACTCATATATTTAACTCAGGTGCTCTCCATTTCTTCTGATCATCCTTGAGATGGTTCTACACCTTCATTTGAGTCCAGAAATATTTGATTATACTGATTGGACTTGATTAGGAAAGCCACACACCTGTTTATATAAGACCTTACAGATCACAATGCATGTCAGAGCAAATGAGAATCATTAAGGTCAAAGGAACTGCCTGAAGAGCTCAGAGACAGAATTGTGGCAAGGCACAGATCTGGCCAAGGTTCCAAAAAAATTTCTGCTGCACTTAAGGTTCCTAAGAGCACAGTGGCCTCCATAATCCTCAAATGGAAGACGTTTGGGACGACCAGAACCCTTCCTAGAGCTGGCCGTCCGGCCAAACTGAGCTATCGGGGGAGAAGAGCCTTGGTGAGAGAGGTAAAGAAGAACCCAAAGATCACTGTGGCTGAGCTCCAGAGATGCAGTCGGGAGATGGGAGAAAGTTGTAGAAAGTCAACCATCACTGCAGCCCTTCACCAGTGGGGCTTTATAGCAGAGTGGCCCGACGGAAGCCTTTCCTCAGTGCAGGACACATGAAAACCCGCATGGAGTTCTCCAAGATGGTGAGAAATAAGATTCTCTGGTCTGATGAGACCAAGATAGAACTTTTTGGCCTTAATTCTAAGTGGTATGTGTGGAGAAAACCAGGCACTGCTCATCACCTGTCCAGTACAGTCTCAACAATGAAGCATGGTGGTGGCAGCATCATGCTGTGGGGGTGTTTTTCAGCTGCAGGGACAGGACGACTGGTTGCAATCAAGGGAAAGATGAATGCGGCCAAGCACAGGGATATCCTGGACGAAAACCTTCTCCAGAGTGCTCTGGACCTCAGACTGGGCCGAAGGTTTACCTTCCAACAAGACAATGACCCTAAGCACACAGCTAAAATAACGAAGGAGTGGCTTTACAACAACTTTGTGACTGTTCTTGAATGGCCCAGCCAGAGCCCTGACTTAAACCCAATTGAGCATCTCTGGAGAGACCTAAAAATAGCTGTCCACCAACGTTTACCGTCCAACCTGACAGAACTGGAAAGGATCTGCAAGGAGGAATGGCAGAGGATCCCTGAATCCAGGTGTGAAAAACTTGTTGCATCTTTCCCAAAAAGACTCCTGGCTGTATTAGATCAAAAGGGGGCTTCTACTAAATACTGAGCAAAGGGCCTGAATAATTAGGACCATGTGATATTTTAGTTTTTCTTTTTTAACAAATCTGCAACAGTGTCAACAATTCTGTGTTTTTCTGTCAATATAGGGTGCTATGTGTACATTCATGAGAAAAAGAAATGAACTTAAATGATTTTAGCAAATGGCTGCAAAATAAAAAAGAGTGAAAAATTTAAGGGGGTCTGAATACTTTCCGTACCCACTGTATATATATATATATATATATAATGGCCATTAGGAAAATTTCTAGCATCATGACTTCAGAAAATTTTAGTTTAGTTTAATACTTTTAGAAAGTAGTTGCTGCTGCTTTAATTTTTTTTTTTTTATTATTTCTGTTTTGCTCTGTGGTTATTGCAGTCTTAAAGATGACGATAGTGGAGATCATGACCAGGACAACGGCTCACCGAAAGATGGTGAGAAGGAAAGGAGTGAGGATGAGGAAAAAGACCAAAACACTACTAAGAGGAAGGTGTGTGTCTGTGTATTTGTTGTAACAACAAACAATAATGGCTTGTGACTAACTATCTAGTGAGATTGATTCGACTGTACATTTTTCTTTTTATATGTGTTGTAGGCTGTGGTCCCTGGGGCAGGGGAACACCCTCTTCAATATAACTACACATTCTGGTATTCCCGGCGAACCCCAGGAAGACCAGCCAGTACACAGAGCTATGAACAGAACATCAAACAGATTGGCAGCTTTGCTTCGGTTAGTCATGTGCATATTTGTATACCTTAAGAGCCAGGCTTAAATATATATATATATATATATATATATATATATATATATATATATATATATAATATGCTCACCCAACTGCAATATTTTTTAACCTGTTATCTTAATGAGTCCAGTTACACTCATAATCAATCCCCAAACAAACAAACTTCATAACTAAACAAATGCAAACACACGCTAACTAATGCACTGTCACTCTTCGAGCCGGGTTTTTGTATATTTCATCACATTTAATATACAGTCTGTGCCACAGGTGGAGCAGTTCTGGCGGTTTTACAGTCACATGATCAGACCAGGTGATCTGACCGGCCACAGCGACTTCCATCTGTTTAAGGAGGGAATCAAGCCCATGTGGGAGGTGCATATAATAAAGGACTACTCCAGCAATATATTAATTTAGAGCAAGGGAAGCTAAAATTGTTTTTTCCTTGAATAAGCCTGAGTGTAATTTGTTTTAATCGGATATGTTTATAATCTGTTTGTTTTTTTGGGTTTTTTTTACTCGTGTTCTTTATCCCTAGGATGATGCTAATAAGAGTGGGGGGAAGTGGATAATAAGGCTGCGGAAGGGTCTGGCTTCACGATGCTGGGAGAATCTGATCCTTGCCATGTTGGGTGAGCAGTTCATGGTTGGTGAGGAGATCTGTGGTGCTGTTGTCTCTGTCCGCTTCCAGGTACTAAAACACTGAGCCTGAATTACATCATGTACTTTTGCTGCATTGTACTAATCTAATGGTCTGCAGCTTCACTTCACCAGTCTATAAATTCTGGAAAAGTAACTAATCTGGAAATGAGTGTGTATTATCATGTTGCCTGCATGTTCATGTCCATCTGCAAAGAAGGCAAGGCACTGTAAAATATTATTGTGTACAGGACATCTATACAAACCATTAAGCAAATTTTTAAACAATTTGTTTGATTAGTTGTGTGACTCTAGACACTTGGCATAAGATGTTCTTGTTGCACTTGCCCTCGTGACACATTAATTGTGAAGCAAAATTAGTTAAAATAAATAGAAAAATTGGGTCAGGCTGCATTGCTGGGTATGATGCCATTTAGAGAAGATGGTATAAATTGAGGTAGGTGTGTGTATGTCTGTGACTGTGTGTAGGAGGATATCATATCTATCTGGAACAAAACGGCGAGTGATCAGGCCACTACTGCTCGCATCAGAGACACGCTTCGTAGAGTCCTTAACCTGCCACCAAACACAATCATGGAGTACAAAACCCACACTGACAGCATCAAGTGAGTGGCTGCACAGAACTACACACATGCTTGCATTAATAATTTTATCCCAGTCACCAGGGTGTAGAACATACACATGACGCATGAACCATGAAGCAAAAATGATTATTACATTTTAACAGGTATATTTAATATTCGATTTGTGAAATTTTTTTTCTGTTCAGGGCTTGGGAGGATTTCCATGGACTGGTGAATGCAAGTGGTGGCCGATAGGTCTTGTTCGTTGGTGTGCCATGCCAGTGGTAGGGTCAGTAAAATAAATAAATACATTTAGATATAGCCACTATAATGTAATATCCAGCGAAATTTTATATTTACAATCTCTATTAATAAAATTTTCAGTCTCTAATTTCATATGTTCTTTCATTTGTAGGTATAGTTACTTTCAGTGTGGATGAAGAGGACTTTTCTAGGACATCCGACTCACTTATTTATAAAAGTGTTTTTTTTTTGTTTTGTTTTTTAAATACAATACAAAAAGGGATATTGACTACTGGAAAGCCCATTTTCCTGGTCAAAATATCTGATCACCTAAAATGACCCTGAGAGTGTAGGTGAAGTCGGATGACCAGTAACAAATGTTTTGGAATAGTTGTTAAGAAAATCTTAAGTCGGTGCAGAAACAAGCCTCAAAAACCGTCGTGACCTTGGTTCTGAAGAAGGCTGGTTAACAAAACCAAAAGAAATTTGGTGCATTGTTGTACAGAAAGTCACATTGACCTTATCTGGCAAGTTATTCAGCTTCACATAACCATCATTCTTAGATAGCAAGTCCTTTTGTTTTATATTGTCATAAACAGGGGTACATTTTACTATAGTGCAGTATTTTAATTTCAGTGTTAAAAAATGTTTTGCTTTTGAAATTGTAAAAAACAAAAATATATTTTCAAAGTTTTTTGAAGAGATATATGATGGAATTTGCTCTTGATCATTTTTGTTTTTAAGCTGAGTGTGTTGAAGCTTAAAAGCCTAAAAGATATCGCACTGTGCCTGCTTCCCAGAAGCACTCAGCATTCTGTGATTTTGCCTTGGAAAGAAATTTTTTAAATTATGCTGTCAGCCTAAAAAAGAAATCCTGATTCCCCTTTACCACCAAACAGAATTTAAAAATTAGAACTGTTGTGGATTTGGAAATTGGGGTTGATCATGGTTTGTCTACATCTCTTACATACTGCCTGGATTTATAAACGCATATGTTCAAAGTAATGTTTGGATTACAGATGACTGAAAGCAATAAACGTCAAATATGCAGCTGCTGCTAATACTGGCTTGTGGTGTGATGTACTTTTGACAGGGTAAAAGATGGAGGAAACACAGTGGCCTGTAAGCGATCTTATCTGTACTTAAGCTTCACTCAACATTTAAATGAAAGTGGTAACGAGGCTGTCCATGGCATTTTTCCAGTTTACTTAATATGGCTGTAAAATTTGGAAATTAGAGGAAGCACTGACTAATGAATGACGAATTATTTGTCCCAATAATGTCATGAGTAAAAAATGGTTTAAAATCAGGACCCAAAAAAGCTAATGAGCATAGTATGGGGGATGGTAATGGAGTCAAAGTTTAAAAAATAAAAGTTTTTTAATAAAAAAAAATATTAAAAATCAATTATACCACACATGCCAAAAGTGGGTCAAATTAATGCTTATCAGCTGCAATCTGTTATTTATATATTAGGCAGCAAGTGAACATTTTATAAACAAAATTAATGTGTTAGAAGCAGGAAAATTGGCAGACATAAGGGTTTGAGCGAATTTGACAAGGGCTGAATTGTGATGTCTAGATGACTGGGTCGTAGCTGTCTCTACAGCTTATGTGGTTTGTTCCCAGTCTGCAGTGGTCAGTATCTATTAAGGTGGTTGAAAAAAAGAACAGTGGTGAACTGGCAACAGGGTCATGTGTGACCAAGGCTCATTGATGTACATGGGGAGCAAAGGCTGGCCTCTGTGGGCCAATCCAACAGATGAGCTTCTGTAGCTAAAATTAGTGGTTGCCTTTACCTTCAGCTTCCTCAGCTAAGCGGTTGTCATCTTGGCAGTGTGTTCGGAGTCATTATGTTGGAAAACTGTTTCTGACAGGGAGGGCATCATGTTCTGCATTGGAATGTTACAGTACATGTTGGAATCCATGTATCCCTCAATAAACTGCAACTCCCCAGTACTAGCAGAACCCATGCAGTCCCAGACCTTAATGATACCACCACTATGCTTGACTGTAGGCAAGACACAATTTTCTTGGTACAATTATTTTAATAACTTGGTACTTTAATTATTTTAAATGTGTATTTTACACACAATTTTACATGGTGTGGCCACCATATGAGCAAAACAGTTTTATCTTAGTCTCATCAGACCACAGGACATGGTTCCACTAATTCATGCTTTTTGCAGACTTTCTTGTGAGCCAGCTTCAGAGCTTTATGCCTCCTTCTGGGACAATGGCTATGCAAACCAACTTTTTGCAGTGTGCGGCATATGGTTTGAGCACTGACAAGTGGACCTTAACTTCTGCAACCTCTAAAGCAATTCTGGCAGCACTCATGTGTCTGTTTTTTGAAGCCAGTTTCTGCACCTGACGCACAGCATAAGGACTCAACTTTTTTGATTGATCCTTGCGAGGCCTGTTCCGAGGGAAACCTGTCTTGGAAAACCTCTGTATAACCCTGGCCACTGTACTGTAACTTAGTTTCAGAGTGTTACCAAACTTCTTATAGCTTAGGGCATCTTTGTGGAGAGCAACAATTCTAATTCTCAAATCCTCAGAGTTATTAGCCATGAGGTGCCATCTTGTAAATCCAGTGGTCATTATGAGAGAATTGTACTCAAAGCACCAAATTTTAACTGCTCTTATACAAGACAAGAATTTGTATGGTCCTGTCAAGCAGACAAAAACATAAACATGAAGAACAGGACATGTGGCTTTGCATGGTTAAGCAATGTACAGCTGTTATTACTTAGAGTGTACTATATCTGTGAAGGCCTGATTTACCAACGACCGACACAGGTTTTGTTAACCAAAAGGGTATCAGTGAAAATTGGGATACTGTTGGCTGAAGGAGAGGAGGAAGACATCTACAGAGACAGCAGGGGAATGAGAAGTAGAGGAGAGTGGAGGTTAGAGTTGGTAATTTTAATGTTGGTTCTATGACTGGTAAAGGGAGAAAGGTGGCTGATATAATAGAGAGGAGAAAGGTAGATATGTTGTGTGTTCAGGAGACCAAGTGGAAGGGATGTAAGGCCAGGAACATTGGGGGGAGGGGGGTTTAAACTGTTCTATCATAGTGTGGATGGAAGAGTCCAAGGGGGTGTAGGGGTAATTCTGAAAGAAGAGTACAGTAAGAGTGTAGTAGAGGTGAAGAGAGTTTCTGATAGGTTGATTAATGTGAAGCTGGAAGTTGAAGGGGTGTCATTAATGTAAGTGGGTTGTGAGATGGAAGAGAGAAAAAATTCTGGAGTAAGTTAGATGAAGTGGTGGAAAGTGTATCTAGGAAAGAAAGATAGGTGATTGGGGCAGACTTCAATGGCCATGTTGGTGAAGAGAACAGAGGTGATAACGAGGTGATGGGTAGGTATGGCCTTAAGAAGTGGAATGTGGAAGGGCAGATGGTGGTAAATTTTGCTAATCGGATGGAAATGGCAGTGGTGAACACTTATTTTAAGAAGAAGGAGGAGCATGTGATCTGGGACACAGCTAGGAAGATTGGGGGACTTGGGGTGACAACTGGAAAGAGAAAGGAAGAAAGAGATGTGGTGGTGCAATAAGAAAGTGCAGGAAAGCATAAGGAGAAAGAGGTTGGCAAAACAAAATTGGGTTCGGCAGAGAGATGAGAAAAGTAGGCAGGAGTATAAGAAGATGTGGCAGCAGGTGAAAAGGGATGTGGCAAAAACAAAGGAAAAGGCATATGAAGAGCTTATAAGAAGTTGGACACAAAGGAAGGAAAAAAGGATTGGCCAGGCAGAGAGACCGAGCTGGGAAGGATTTACTACAAGTTAGGGCAATAAAAAAAAATGCAGATGTAAATGTGTTGACTAGTGAGGAGAGTGTGTTGAGGAGGTGGAGGGAGAATTTTAAACAGCTGGTGAATGAGCAAAATGAGAGAGGAGGTTGGATGATGTGGAGATGGTGAAGCAGGAAGTGGATAGGATAAGTAAGGAGGACGTGAGAGCAGCTACTAAGAGGATGAGAAGTCGAAAGTCTGTTGGACCAGATGACATACCAATAGAAACGTGAAGGTGTTTAGTAAAGATGGCAGTGGAGTTTTTAACAAGATTGTTAAACAGGATTTTGGAAGGTGAGAGGATGCCTGAATTGAGAAGGAGTGTGCTGGTACCGATTTTTAAGAATAAGGGAGATGTGCAGACCTGCAGTAACTACAGGGGAATAAAGTTGATCAGTCACACCATGAAGTTTTGTGAAAGAGTAGTGAAAGCCATGCTAAGAGAAGAGGTGACCATCTGTGAGCAACAGTATGGTTTCATGCTGAGGAAGAGCACCACAGATGCATTATTTTTTTTGAGGATGTTGATGAAGTATAGAGAAGGTCAGAAGGAGTTGCTTTGTGTGTTTGTGGATTTAGCAAAAGTTGTGGTATTGTCAGGAAGTCAGGTGTGTCAATAAAGTATGTGAGGGTGGTGCAGGACATGTATGAGGACAGTGTGACAGCAATGAAGTGTGCAGTGGGAACGGCAGACTGGTTCAGGGTGGAGGATGGGCTCTGAGCCTCTTCCTGTTTGCAGTGGTGATGGACAGGTTAAAGTGGAATTGACTAAAAGACAGGAGGTGGAGCTAGAAGTGGCAAAGCTGAAGATGCTAAGATTTTCATTGAGAGTGACAAGGATGGACAGGATTAGAAATTAGTTTATTAGAGGGACAGCACATGTAGGGCGCTTTGGGGACAAGGTGAGTGAGGTGCAATTGAGATGGTTTGGACATGTGCAGAGAAGGGACATGGGATATATAAGAAGAAGAATGCTGAGGATGGAGCCACCAGGAAGGAGGAAAAGAGGAAGGCCAAGGAGAGCCACTGCTGACATAGACACTGCTCCCAAGTCACTCAGCTTTTGGAAAAGCTTGCAAAAAAGAGGTATTCACTGAGAAGAGCATGCATCACTAGAACCATATCTTTGGTCATGAATTCCTGTAATTTTTTGGAAATTTGTTAAAATGGTCAACATATTATATAGATAGATTTGTCAAAATGATAATGACCCAAGTATACAAAATAAATGCTGAAATGCTTTCACAAAAGCAAAATCACTGGTGTGCTGTATAGTCATCTTAGACTCTGTATTTTAAACATCTGAAAAATGCTGGAAATAAAGTATTGTAAAACTTGTAATTTGCAAGCAATTTGAACTAAATAGACATTCACAACATCAGTCTAGATACAGCTTTAATATTTAGTTTTATTTCAAATCTAATCTGCTGCTATACACTTTGAATCACAAGCAACAAAAATACCAAATTTTAAATTGCATACATGTGTAGAAAAAAATATTGTTACATTTTGTGAACAGCAAATTAATAAAATCAGTAGTGTTTCAAAATCATTAACTGGAGGTGATAGTGATGTAAATAATGATTTGTCTCAAAATTGCATTTTACTCCAGCTACATTATAACTCAAGCCATGTATTTAATTTTAATCAAGATACTCATATTAAACTCCAGTAGTTCAAAGTTTTATTATATAATTCTGTCATTACAGTGTCTAAAAATTCGATAAATTCATTATTGGAAATGTATTTTTCTGACTTTCATAGTCCAATGGGGCTGGTTTTGGTTCAGCTCATTTCAAAAAACATATGATTCTGGGGAAAATAAAAGATAATATTTAGTGTTCTCACAATATGCTGAAATTCACTTAGGTATATATAATTCAGATTTTAAATTAAAAGACTTACCAAGAGAAATGTACCAGCTAGAAGTAACACTTTGGTATTCAGATCCATGTTGTCAGAGACTGAGGGAAGAGCACAATTCATAGGTAACATTAGTCAGAGGTCTTTCAAACCAATCTGTTTATGGTTAAAAAAAAATCTCAGGAGACAAAATCACCAGAAACTCTATCATGCTATTTAGTTTAATTTAAATAAATAAAAACTGTGTTTCTCACCATTAAACCCAAAATGTTCATGGTCAATATTGCAGCTTTCATTGTATCCTGGCCACTTTTTCCATATTGTTCCAATGCGCTCACCAATCATGGAGACAACCTAAGGTTTTCATCAAAGGTTAGAAGCAAAATCTTTAGTATTTTATAGCTTTGGTTGTATCTTTACCAAGACGGAAATATGGCTGTCTTTTGGAAAAAAGAATTAAAGGTTAATCTGTCTGAAAACCTTTGTACATTGAAGAACACAGTTATTGGGTTAAACTAAAAGCAAAAGCCATGTGTGTTTAGTTTCATTAGAAGATTTGTAAATTTTTTATTGAAATGGTTTTTTTTTAGATATAACTCCTGGTTCAATAGGCTGATGGTGTTAGTAATCTGCAAACCTTTCATGGGCTGAGTCTTACTAAAGTGAGGCAAGTCTAACTGTGTGCTTTAGAGCAGTGGTCCCCAACCCTTGGGCCGGCACCGGTCCGTAGGTCAATTGGTACCAGGCCACACAGAAAGAATACATAACTTACATTATTTTCTTTTTATTTATTATCTGATTCTAAACAATGTTTTATTTTGAAAAATTACCGGATTCTCTCACCACATCTGTCTATGACTCACTCTTGATGCATGTCATGATGCCTCGGGCACATGTCTTACCTACATCCGCTACCTTCTTAAAGGGGCTGCTCCGGCCGCTAACACATAATACATTACCGCTAAATTGAAACCCCCAAGCTAGCAAAATGAACAAAAAACAACACTGTGTGATCAGAACATTCTCCTGAGAACACATTTTCTGGCATCTAAAATTATTGTGTGATAAGATCATTCTTTAAACCTGGAGAGAAAACCACAGGTTTTAGAAACTAGAAACCAGCACAGCTGAATGTGTTGTCCTTGTTGTACTTTTAAATTACCATAACTAGGTTTACTGTTTCCATATACGTTCCTCCAGCCCTAAACAGATGACCAGAAGGTCAGTATTCCCAAATTAACCCAAGGCTATAGATGAATTCCTGACACAAGTGTGATGTTTCAAATCAGTTTTTCTGCAGTTTGGCACGTTCTTAATGGTTTTGAGACATGTTAGTCATTTCTGGCAACAGGGTGATGGTCAAATACATCTGTCATTAGGTTGGAAGAAGGTTGTATGGCCCGAACAATGCATAATCCTGTGAGTTATGGCACAGGTGTTGTCTCCGACCTGGGGATAGTCACAGAACACAGGCAGGTGATCCTTTTTTCTGGTGCCACTTTGACTCATTGTTGGTCTATCCTTTAGGACCCAGTCACATCAGTGAGCTTTAGGCACTTGTGACTGTGTTGCTGGTTCACTTTTTGTTCTTCCCTGAACCACTTTTGGTAGGTGCTAACCACTGCAGACATGAATACACCACGTGGTCTGTCATTTTGGCGAAGGTCTGACCACTTTTTTCATAATTTAAGCATTGTCAATGTCACTCAGATCCTAATCCTTGCCCATTTTTCCTGATTTTGCAATGCTCAAAACCTGTTTGATTTGCTTGTTTACTTGTTTTATACAACTGTTGTATGATTTATACTTAGATTTTAAAATATAAATTATTTTAGCATTAGGAAAATTTTAACTGAAAAGAGAAACAAACATCTGTCTCCCACAGCGAAAGATGTGATTGAAGCTGGTATGAGGCATCTGACCTGAAACTCTTGGTCAGAGAGGCAGCGGATTGGACAGCAGGAGCCCTCTATCCTCAAGAAGGGAGAGTTTGAAGAGTCACACACCTCAAAGTAGGGTGTGAACATACTCCACCTGAAACATGGGTGACCCATGTTATAGACAGCTACATTGATTTCCTCAGGTGACAGCAAAATATTGATGCAGATTGATCAGCGTCCTATACTTGACAAAAATAAAACTGATAATTTATTTTTTATAAATTTAGTAAATGCCTGAATTCATGTCAAACTAATTATTACATGGTTTGATACACTTCTGTAAAACCTACCTTTATTTAATTTATAGCAACATCAAGTGTGAACTGTAAATGTACTTGTGGCCTACAATGGACAACTAGTTCTCTTTACTGAACATTTTATAAGTATAGTGTTTATGGTTTTTAAGTAAGATATTTAACAGGTATCTACATTCTTAGGCCATATAGTGTATATACTTTATGTATTATTGGATATTCAGAATTATTTGTACCTCTGGTGGACAGTACCAATGAAATCCCTCTGGGAAGTGTAGACCCTCATTTTCATCAAGCAGCAGCCCAGACAGCACATATCTGCTCTAAGTGGCCTTTCAAATAGAAAGATTTTCTGCTGATCCTGGTCAAAACCCTGCAAAGAACAGGCACGAGCAGGACCACAGCACTGCATGCACAAACATGAGCTCTCTAAAAAGCACAAAATGTATAATATTATATATAGTTATGTGAAAATTTCAATACGCTACCCTCTTTGAATTTTAATGGCTTACATATAGAGACAAAATTTAAATCACCTGATCCTTAGGAGGTAAAAAAATGTGATTAAGATTTTGATTTTTTAAATTAGATTTATCTTAAGTTAGATAAATACAGCCTCAGATGAACACCCAATGATCTATTGCAACATGACTATTTATTATACAAAAAAATGGCAAAATGGAGAAAACATTTGTAAAAAAAAATAAATACACCCTTAATATTTCCATAAAATTTAATCAAATGTTCCTTATTAACTAATCATCAGCTTGAGTGTGAGCACCTCTATAAAAGTCCATGTTTTAGCAGTTTGCTGGTCTAGAGCATTCAGGTGTGTGTTAACAGAATGCCAAGGAGGATAGACACCAGCACTGAGCTAAGAGAAGAAATTAAGGCTTGCCAATTTGAGAAACAGAAAGGCAGCTACCAATCTTCCTAGTAGTTGACATCCCAACAAATGCACCCCAAGGACATTGGAATGCTCAGATAAATTGGGAAAAAATATTTACATCTCAGATTCTGCAAGCGTTTCACTCTTTAAAAAAAAAAAAAAAAAACATGACCGCACACCTTAGGTTAATGTGAACGAACCACAACAAATCTGGTACAATGCCCTTTGGGCAGATGAAACAAAATTAGAAATGTTTGGCTATAATGTACAGCACCACATTTAGCAAAACACAAACAAGACATATCAGCACATCTAATACCAACAGTAAAGCATGGTAGTGAGGGGTGATGATTTGGGTTTGTTTTGCACCCAGGGAAACCTGCAGTCACTAAATTGGCCCTGAACAACTCTGTATACAAGAGTATTCAAGAGTCAAATGTGAGGTCATCTGTCTGACAGATAAAACGGGCAAAATCAGGTCATGCAACAGGACAATTATCCCAAACATCAGCAAATCTATATAAGAATGGCTGAGAAAATAACAGATTCAAGGTGTGACAATGGCCCAGTCAAAATCCAGACATCAACCAGATTAAAATGCTGTGGCAGGACCTTAGAATTTTGAATTAACGCCTGTAACCTCAAAGAACCAAAGAAACAATAATGTGAGGACTGATAAAGTCATATATAACACAAATACTTAACATTACTGCTGCTAAAGGTGGTTCTACAAGCTAGTGAATTATGAAGTGTGCTTGGTATAATACTTAGTCAAACATGTCCTTCTGGTACATCAAAGCCACAATCAATGCAAGAGATCACAACTTTTCTGCAGTTTTATGTTTGATCTTAACTTTAATTAAAGCTCTTGAACTGTAGCTGCATGATCTGGGCTGCCTGTGCCTTTGAGCTGTATTTTTCTGTGGGGCAAAAATTATTATTAAATTAAATTGTAAAGACTTAAATTAGTTTATTTAATGTATATGTGAATAAAATTATAGACCACTGCTTTAGGTACATAAATATATAAATATATATAAATATATAAAATATATGATATATAAAAAAAAGCAAGTGGAAACCAAATATGTACTGTAAATATTTTAAAAAAGCATAATTACGTATAGTGAACATATACTACCTTACTATTTAATTATACCCAACATCTTTTGAGAAAATATTAATATTTTTCTTTTTCTTTTTTTAAGTGCTTTTTCATTGTTACATTACACATTTAAACCTCAGCTAAGCAGAGAAATATATTTTTTCTGTTATTTCTGCATCCCAAGACAAAGGACACCAAGAAGGATTTAGTACAACTACCAAATACTACAATCCGTATGCTAATACATTTCCTTAATATAGAAAGAAAGGGGAAAAAAGTAACCTTCCACAGCCAGAAACAGCTGCCTGGTTTCTGTGGCAACACTGTACATCTTGTGGGAAATGCACCGGGGACCTAAGACACAAAGCAAGAAAAAATATATGTGACCAGAAATATAAAAGCATGCTTTAGATGAATTAAACTCAATTTTCTTAATATTTTTTGTTTCATACAGTTCTGAAATACAAAGGCACTACCAACGTTTTATTACATTTGTGCTTGAAGAATATTTAGGATTGGGGTGAGGACATAATGAAACATAGAATACTTGATTCTGAGAATCGTCAACAGTACTACTTGGATTGTATTAATGCAATTAAACTTTAAAGGTAAATTGACCTATAATGTCTATAGCATATTAAGTCTTTGGGTAATTTTACATTAAAACTGACTTTTCATATATTTAACTGTGAAAGAGAAAATAAAGAGATTTGGTGAGAATTTTTTTCATCTGACAGACAGTCATGGGGAAAACAGTTCTATGTAATATCAGGTGATTTATAAAAGTCTGTTCCTCAAAAACACTATAAACCAATAAACAACATCAGGTGATGGCAGATTACAATATATAGTAATTTTTCCAATTTGGAAAGCAGGTGGGAAAACTAAGCACACTTACCAATTACTTCTACAATTCCAAATACACAAAATTAAAGTTAGCAGGATTTGCTAGTGAAATGCTCAAGATTGGTGAAGCATCAAGAAACATATACAATATATACAGTATATACAGTATATACAGTATATATATATATATATATATATATATATATATATATATATATATATATATATATATATATATATATATATATATATATATATACAGTGGGTACGGAAAGTATTCAGACCCCCTTAAATTTTTCACTCTTTGTTATATTGCAGCCATTTGCTAAAATCATTTAAGTTCATTTCTTTTCCTCATGAATGTACACATAGCACCCTATACTGACAGAAAAACACAGAATTGTTGACATTGTTGCAGATTTATTAAAAAAGAAAAACTGAAATATCACATGGTCCTAAGTATTCAGACCCTTTACTGTGACACTCGTATATTTAACTCAGCTGCTATACATTTCTTCTTATCATCCTTGAGATGGTTCTACACCTTCATTTGAGTCCAGTTGTGTTTGATTAAACTGATTGGACTTGATTAGGAAAGCCACACACCGGTCTATATAAGACCTTCCAGATCACAATGCATGTCAGAGCAAATGAAAATCATGAGGACAAAGGAACTGCCTAAAGAGCTCAGAGACAGAATTGTGGCAAGGCACAGATCTGGCCAAGGTTACAAAAAAATTTCTGCTGCACCTAAGGTTCCTAAGAGCACAGTGGCCTCCATAATCCTTAAATGAAAGACGTTTGGGACGACCAGAACCCTTCCTAGAGCTGGCCGTCCGGCCAAACTGAGCTATCGGGGGAGAAGAGCCTTGGTGAGAGAGGTAAAGAAGAACCCAAAGATCACTGTGGCTGAGCTCCAGAGATGCAGTCGGGAGATGTGAGAAAGTTGTAGAAAGTCAACCATCTCTGCAGCCCTCCACCAGTCGGGGCTTTATGGCAGAGTGGCCTGACGGAAGCCTCTCCTCAGTGCAAGACACATGAAAGCCCGCATAGAGTTTGCTAAAAAACAGAGAAATTAGATTCTCTGGTCTGATGAGACCAAAATAGAACTTTTTGGCCTTAATTCTAAGCGGTATGTGTGGAGAAAACCAGGCACTGCCTCATCACCTGTCCAATACAGTCCCAACAGTGAAGCATGGTGGTGGCAGCATCATGCTGTGGGGGTGTATTTCAGCTGCAGGCACACGACGACTGGTTGCAATCGAGGGAAAGATGAATGCGGCCAAGTACAGGGATATCCTGGACGAAAACCTTCTCCAGAGTGCTCTGGACCTCAGACTGGGCCGAAGGTTTACCTTCCAACAAGACAATGACCCTAAGCACACAGCTAAAATAACGAAGGAGTGGCTTCACAACAACTCCGTGACTGTTCTTGAATGGCCCAGCCAGAGCCCTGACTTAAACCTAATTGAGCATCTCTGGAGAGACCTAAAAATGGCTGTCCACCAACGTTTACTATCCAACCTGACAGAACTGGAGAGGATTTACAAGAAGGAATAGCAGAGGTTTCCCAAATCCAGTTGTGAAAAACTTGTTGCATCTTTCCCAGAAAGACTCCTGGCTGTATTAGAGCAAAAGGGTGCTTCTACTAAATACTGAGCAAATGGTCTGAATACTTAGGACCATGTGATATTTCAGTTTTTCTTTTTTAATAAATCTGCAACAATGTCAACAATTCTGTGTTTTTCTGTCAGTATGGGGTGCTATGTGTACATTAATGAGGAAAAGAAATGAACTTGAATGATTTTAGCAAATGGCTGCAATATAACAAAGAGTAAAAAATTTAAGGGGGTCTGAATACTTTCCGTACCCACTGTGTATATATATATACTGTGTATATATACAGTGAGGAAAATAAGTATTTGAACACCCTGCTATTTTGCAAGTTCTTCCATTTAGAAATCATGGAGGGGTCTGAAATTGTCATCGTAGGTGCATGTCCACTGTGAGAGACATAATCTAAAAAAAAATCCAGAAATCACAATGTATGATTTTTTAACTATTTATTTGTATGATACAGCTGCAAATAAGTATTTGAACACCTGAGAAAGTCAATGTTAATATTTGGTACAGTAGCCTTTGTTTGCAATTACAGAGGTCGAACGTTTCCTGTAGTTTTTCACCAGGTTTGCACACACTGCAGGAGGGATTTGGGCCCACTCCTCCACACAGATCTTCTCTAGATCAGATCTCTGCGCTCCCTCCAAAGATTCTTTATTGGGTTTAGGTCTGGAGACTGGCTAGGCCACGCCAGTACCTTGATATGCTTCTTACAGAGCCACTCCTTGGTTATCCTGGCTGTGTGCTTCTGGTCATTGTCATGTTGGAAGACCCAGCCTCAACCCATCTTCAATGCTCTAACTGAGGGAAGGAGGTTGTTCCCCAAAATCTCGCAATACATGGCCCCGGTCATCCTCTCCTTAATACAGTGCAGTTGCCCTGTCCTATGTGCAGAAAAACACCCCCAAAGCATGATGCTACCACCCCCATGCTTCACAGTAGGGATGGTGTTCGTGGGATGGTACTCATCATTCTTCTTCCTCCAAACACGTTTAGTGGAATTATGACCCAAAAGTTCCATTTTGGTCTCATCTGATCACATGACTTTCTCCCATGACTTCTCTGGATCATCCAAATGGTCATTGGCAAACTTAAGACGTGCCTGGACATGTGCTGGTTTAAGCAGGGGAACCTTCCGTGCCATGCATGATTTCAAACCATGATGTCTTAGTGTATTACCAACAGTAACCTTGGAAACGGTGGTCCCAGCTCTTTTCAGGTCATTGGCCAGCTCCTCCCGTGTAGTTCTGGGCTGATTTCTCACCTTCCTTAGGATCATTGAGACCCCAGGAGGTGAGATCTTGCATGGAGCCCCAGTCCGAGGGAGATTGACAGTCATGTTTAGCTTCTTCCATTTTCTAATGATTGCTCCAACAGTGGACCTTTTTTCACCAAGCTGCTCGCAATTTCCCCGTAGCCCTTTCCAGCCTTGTGGAGGTGTACAATTTTGTCTGTAGTGTCTTTGGACAGCTCTTTGGTCTTGGCCATGTTAGTAGTTGGATTCTTACCGATTGTATGGGGTGGACAGGTGTCTTTATGCAGCTAACGACCTCAAACAGGTGCATCTACTTTAGGATATTAAATGTAGTAGAGGTGGACATTTTAAAGGCAGACTAACAGGTCTTTAAGGGTCAGAATTCTAGCTGATAGACAGGTGTTTAAATACTTATTTGCAGCTGTATCATACAAATAAATAGTTTAAAAATCATATATTGTGATTTCTGGATTTTTTTTTTTTTAGATTATGTCTCTCACAGTGGACATGCACCTACGATGACAATTTCAGACCCCTCCATGATTTCTAAGTGGGAGAACTTGCAAAATAGCAGGGTGTTCAAATACTTATTTTCCTCACTGTATATATATATATATATATATATATATATATATATATATATATATATATATATATATATATATATATATATATATATATATATATATTTATATACATATATTTATATGACATGGTACACTTGATCTCACTGTGCCATCCACTGTGTTCTTTTCTTTGTTGAAAGCTTTGTTTTGTGTCTCTAAAACAAACAAATTCTCTGTGAATTATTGTGGCTTGTCAGTATACGATTTAGCAAAATCAATCTGAGATTGATTTACCCCTTTGTGACTATGTCCAGGGAAACTGCCTAAAGCCACATGCACTTTAAATATCTTATTAATTTTTGCAACTGCTGTTACAGGACTGTCAGTCTGCTAAGAGATGATCTTATAGTCAGTGCGTACACAGTGACAACAAACAGCACACAAACTACTTTTCTCAATTTAAACTGGCCTTAATGACTGATTACAAGATTGATGAAGAAAAAAAAAAAACAATAAAAAAGGTTAAATCATTACAGTCCAATTATTTCTTTTTAGGGTACCTTCATTTATGTCATCCCTTTTTCATTTGTGACTTATTTCAGAGAATTGTTGTGGTTTATTAGAGATTTATCTTAGAGAGAAATGGAGTGATATAAATAACAATGCTACTGACCACATTTTGTATTTGAGGCCAATTATAAAATTAGTTAATGTGTCTTAGGTTTAGAAGCTACCAGTTATAATTCTTTAAACACTAGCACTATATGAATAAGGATATAGATCATTGGGACACTATTTAGTTTTTTACACTTAACAAAATATTATAAAAAAAATCTTTATGTTTGGCTCACATATCTTACCCTGAAGCTCAGGTATAGCAGTTATGTATAGTTGGCTGACTGTTTCCAGAGCAGCCAGACCTGCTGGCAATGTCTCTGTTACACACTGCTCTCCTTTATGTCTGTTTGAATCCAAGACTGCAGCATGGAATGTGGGTGAGAGATGTCCATAGAGGGGACCTTGAGCTGGAGCTGGAGTGGTGATGAGGTCCTGAGGGTTTGGCGAAGACCTCCACCTATGTTGGAAAGCTCTAAAAAACATCTCAACGTGTTTTTCTCTTTCCAGACCATAGGGTAAAGGCTGAGCCATTATAGTGGACATGTCCTGAAAGACTGTATGTGTGCGTGTGTTTGCGCATGTGTGTGTGTGTGTGTGTGTGTGTGTGTGTGTGTGTGTGTGTGTGTGTGTGTGTGTGTGTGTGTGTGAGAGAGAGAGAGAGAAAGAGAGAGAGAGAGAGAGAGAGAGAGAGAGAGATATTATAGTATACTTTTTATAGTTAGGATATAATGGTTATAGTTTTTTATTATTAGGCTTTGATTATCATGTTCCAAATAATTAACACAAATGATTTAATGATTCAACCTGCATTTTAACAGCTACTGCAAATCAGTCAGAGAATTCAAGTAAAACTACCATGTGCATGAATTTTTATGTTAACTGAAGTTTTCATTCAAAGAAATGAGCCATTTTTGTATGTGGGAGATGCAATGGCTCCTTTTTATTTGTTTGATTAGTAACATTTTGACAACTCCCTTATTGGATAAGAAACTAAATGACATCAAGAAACTGATAACTAATTTTTATAAATGTTCTGCCACATCAGGACCAGAATTTGCTGATCAAAATCAAGTGCAGAAGACCACAGTTCCAACCTGGTGACGGTGTTTGACTTTTAGCCAGTTGCATGTAACACTTTTGCCACAACACTATGCCTAAACCTGCCTACCTTGTGTTTTTTGTGTCTTGCTATTCCGATTTTAGAATTTGACTAGTTTCTGAATTTTTTATTTGCTTATGTTGTACTATTTGCAGATTGTCTGACATTCTGGAAGCTCTTTCAAGTTTTTGCTTCATGTTTTAGAATTATATACCAATGTCATTTCAATAAAATGCTAACCTCCACTTCATCTGTCCCTGAAAAATATTGTATATAAAAATCTATACTATTGATTTTACCATGTAATATATTGTGAAATGAAGGTTACTTCAATAATTTGATTACAGTTCCAACAATTAAAAGGCATTTCCACCCAATAATAAAAGGTGTACAAAAACAATTGAAATAAATCTGGTTATTGGCCATAATCTTTGAAATGGCATCTTATTAAAAAAAAAGTGAAATGGAGTTTTAAAAAAAATAATCTTAAGTCTTAAGAGTTATAAAAATAAATGTATTTAGTCTAAGTGTATGTAAACCTTTAGACTTTTCTGTTAGCAATCCACAAATCCTTTCTGAATGACAGATGATGCTACATTAGAGTTTTTCTTTCCTTTCTTTTTTCCTTTCTACTTTCTTTGTCTTTAAACTGTAAAGCTTCAACATCTGAACCATAAATATTCAACTTCTAATTTTGCATCCACATAATAACAAATGAGGACATATAATACACTAAACCACTAAATGTCACCCAAATCACTTAATTTAATTGTCCATAAAAAAACCTCTGAATTCAAACAGTGAATCTTTTCTACAGAATGACAAAAGCAGTCATAAGTGCTTCTGCAAATGCTGATTCTTTCCCGTGGTTTTTGTTGATGAATGCAAATGTAAATTTCAGGAAATATTTTATTACCTTTTTTCTGTTGATCTTAGAGTTTCTTGGAAATCCTTATATATTGCAGGTTTTGTGTGTGGGAATGGGAGACTACACTTTAGTGACTCTACTACTTCTACTTCTACCTCTTATACCACCCTCCTGACCCCCTCCCAAATTCCAGGATGTGGTCTTTGTGATACACCACTGAGCCATGTAATTCAGATCCTCCTCAAGACACACACAAGAATTCCTGATTTGACCAATATCACTAAGGAATAACCTTTTGAATTTTCTTTTTAGTATTCCATTATTACAAGTAAAATTCCAAAACTAAACATAATTTTATTCATTTATTTTTAAATGTGCACATAACACATGTATCAGTTTGTCTATTACTAACAGAATGACAGCTATACAGTAGATGAAGCAGATTATTAGTAGGAAAAACTACTTTAAATTAACATTGATCCTAAAAAGTAACTCTTAACCCCAAATTCTAGCAATACTAAAGAAAAGCTTTGTAGCCTAAACAGGGGTTTTGTGGTCTGGTCATGACAGCAAGACAGTAAAAAAAAAAAAAAAAAGCAAAAAATCATGAACAAGGATTTATAAAAAAATATTTTAGTATCTATTATTGACTTTAAGAAGCTGAAGTGAGTACTGCTGATGGAGTTTAGCTTAAAATGAACATGTAACTGTAACTGTAAGTGTGTCAATGCTGGCTTGTGATGTTTGTGATAAGTATCTCAGGAAGATATTTTTTGGGGTCTCCAGCAAATGGAAGTGTTGGAGCTTGGTTGAAATGTCCCATGATGAAGATTCCTATGGTGCCCAGTGTAAACAACAAGGCAATGGTGATGAAGCAGAGTCTGTCAATCACTCTGGCAACCAGGAACCACTCCTCATTCTCCTGCAGAGAAAACAAATAAGATAAATTAAACAATCTATGGTCCAAATGCAAATGTCCCTATCGACAGGACAAACATTTACACTGTCCGTACCAGTGCTCTCTAGAGAATGCTTCTCTCTAGTAAATCACATTTAGCAAAAATAAATTTCAATGCAGGTATATACTGTGTTTTTCCTCTTCAAGTAGTTTTTATTATTTCAACTAAGATTAATTGTTAATTAAGCAGTAAGAATGCTATGAATATGATGTAGTTGAATCTATGGAGTTCATAGTGCAATCATTATTGTGTTTTCATTAACTGCATTAAATGCATTAAACACAAGACACACGATTAATATAATAAATAAAATCTTTATGTTTTTGATGAATTGTGTATATACATAAATGCTATAGTAATGTTTTTTAAAATACTATTATACAAAAATAATAAAACATTATAAAATCATTATTTGTAAACATATAATTTTACTAAAATAATATCAATGTTCTGACTTTTTGGAAATCTTTGTGCTGTTTGGTTCTCTCAGTGATATGTTTGCAGGATGCTACACACTGCTGCAAATCTGGTGATGCCATGGCCAGACTCCAAGTCAAATCCTGGATTGTGTCTCCTTCCAGAGTGTTCCCTAGGGGATTATCAGTTAGAAAAATTATTAAATTAAAGCATATAATAACACACGTAATGTTTAAATGAAAGCATCTATCTATCTATCTATCTATCTATCTATCTATCTATCTATCTATCTATCTATCTATCTATCTATCTATCTATCTATCTATCTATCTATCTATCTATCTATCTATCTATCTATCTATCTATCTATGTGTAATAGGGGTGTAACCGTACACCAAATTGCTTGTAATTTTTTTATTAATGTGATTTATTATTATAAACATTTGTGATAATCAACATTTGAACAGTTTATATTTTTAAACCAATAAACTTATCAAACACGTTAGCTAGCAGCTAAAGTCCCATACGCATGTGGAAAGGCATCCAGACCATCACAGACTACTAACTAACAATAATCTCCACCAACCAGCAGTGCCTTCATACTGGATGAACTCAATCACTTTTTTGCTCGTTTTGATCAAGGCATAGGACATTTTTCCATAATCGCTGACTCTTTTACTGCTCACAGTCACAGCTCACAGATGATCACAAATGCTGAGCTTATAAAACTAGGAGCTACTAACCATATAGACTGTATAAGACTGCAGAAAGAACATCACTTATAATCTTATACTCCAGTAATCATGTTAGTTCTCACTCTCCAGTGTTCTGTATTGTTGAAAGATTTATGATCAAACTCTTGATGTCACCCAAATGAGGATGGGTTCCCCTTTTGAGTCTGGTTCCTCTCAAGGTTTCTTCCTCATAACATCTAAGGGAGTTTTTCCTTGGCACAGTCGCCACGGCTTGCTCATCAGGGACAAATTCACACCATTCACCTTAACTGTTGATTTGTGTAAAGCTGCTTTGAGACAATGTCTGTTGTGAAAAGCGCTATACAAATAAACTTGTCTTGACTTGACAGTCCACTGTCACTCTCAACAACGGAGGTCTATTCAGCATTTAGCAGAGCGGATGCAGCTGGTCTGGGCGACATACCGGGACATGTTCTCAAAACATGCGCTGGACAACTGGCACAGGTCTTCACTGACATTTTTAACCTGTCACTGGCCTAAGCCACCTGAAGACTACAACCATCATACCAGTGCCTAGGCATTCAGCTGCAGAATGCCTAAATTATTTTTGTCCAATTGCACTCACCCCTTTTGTTATAAAGAGCTTTGAGAAATTGGTTCTGAATCACCATACTGTGGGCCTACCACCTTCACTAGACCCACAACAGTTTGCCTGAACAGGTCGACAGAAGATGTAGTTTCCACAGCTCTTTATTTAGCCCTCACCCACCTGGATGAAAACAATACCTACATCAGAATGCTGTTCACTGACTTTAGTTTTGCGTTCAATACAGTCATCCCCCCTGTACTAAGCATAATGACCTGGGTATCTGCACCTCCACATGCAGATGGATTCTAAACTTTCTTACCAACAGACCTCAGTCAAACAAACAGACATCCTTTTTACCCAAGACTGTGCTCCTCTGCATAACTCCAACATCTTCATCAAGTGTGCAGATGACACCACTGTGGTTGGCCAGATCAGCAACGATGACGAATCAGCCTACAGGGAAGAGATGACAGCATAGTGTGCCACCAACAACCTGACCCTCAATGCCATGAAGACTGAAGGGTTCATTATGGACTTTCAGAAATCTAACAGTAGGAGACACTCCCCAATCTACATCAATGGATCTGAGGTAGAGGGGGTCTTCAGCTTTGAGTTCTTAGGAGTTCACATCTCTAGGATCTGTTCTGGCACCAGAACACTTCAGCTCTGATTAGGAAGGCACAACATTGCCTGCACTTCTTGATGATTCTTAAGAAAGCTCATATGTCTTCAGGGATTCTAAAAAGTTTTTACCACTGCATCATTAAGAGCATCCTGACCAAATCATTTACTGTATGATACTGAGGCTCCATTGTGTGTAAACATAAAGTACTGCAAAAAGGTGGCCAAAACACAACTACCTACATTTGAGCGCCTTCACCACAGCAAATGTCTGTGCAGAGCTCACAACGTCATCAAGGACTCCTCACATCTCAGTCATAAACTGTTAAACTTCACCAGGAACATACTCACCAGGACCAGCGGATTCAGGGCCAACATTTTTCCATCCAGCATCACACTACTAAACTCTACACTACACCGTTAGAACACTGTATAACACTGTATAAACACTGTGTACAATTCTGTACAGTTGCACATACAATGCACATATTGCATATTGTAAATTTATTTACCACTCTTTCTTTAGACATATTGTATCTTACACACATCAGCACTAATATTTTAGTTATATGTATGTGTATCTATAAATAGCTTACATACTGTATATCCTGTATTCTGCATCTATATAAAAATTACATACCAGTGACGGGTGGTCAGGGCTTGCAATGCCTTCTCTGCTGGCTAAACACTATCAGAAGCACTGACCTACATTTACAACCTAAATTCTATTCTAGTTTGTGTCATAAAATTTTTATTGATTTATTCCCAACAGTTTATTCTCTTCATTTTGTACTGCTTCTAGTACATGTATGTGGATGTTAGATTTTTTGTCCAATCAGATTTCAGCCTCTATGTGCTGCCATGTAAATCTAATCTGCCCAGGGCCTTCAATGTCAATACCGCCGGCCCTTTTACTATAGTCTCCTTAAGAAATAGCTCTTTTTCTTTAACCAATCAGATTTCATATTCGCTCTCTTTCACTCTTTCATACACGCTCACCTCTAAATTGGAGGTCCTGTGTCAATGGATCTCTAACTTCCTGACAGACAGGCCACAAGCCGTACGGGTGGGCAAACACACCTCATCCACCCTCACCCTCAGCACTGGAGCTCCCCAGGGTTGTGTTCTTAGCCCCCTGCTCTACTCACTGTACACATATGACTGTGTGGCCACTTCCAACTCCACCACCATCATCACCGACACTGTTGTGGTGGGCCTGATCTCCAACAACGACAAGACGGCCTACCTACAGGAGGTTAAAAAACTGGAGCGATGGTGCCAGGAGAACAATATTCTCCTAAACGTCAGCAAGACTAAGGAGTTGATAGTAGACTTTAGCACGAAGCAGAAGCGGTCATACCAACCGCTAAACATCAACGGGACCCCAGTGAAGAGAGTGGACAGTTTCTGGTACTTCGATGTTCACATCACACAGGACCTGTCTTGGTCCTGTCATGTCAACACCCTAGTGAAGAAGGCCTGGCAGCATCTGTACCATCTGAGAAGCTTAAGGGACTTTAAACTTCCCTCTGAGGTGCTAAAGACTTTCTACACCTGCACCATTGAGAGCGTTCTGATGGGTAGCATCACTTCCTGGTTTGGGAACAGCACCCTGCAGGACAGGCGAGCCCTCCAGAGGGTGGTGCATTTAGCTGAACGTACCATCCACACCGAGCTCCCTGACCTGCAGGACATCTACAGCACGCGGTGCAGGACCAGGGCCATCCTTGTATATACACTTTTTTCACATATATCTTAATATTTTTATATAGTTTATACTTTTTATTTATCTACCTTCTTTTTTTCTTGGATTATTTTTCTCCTCATTCTATTCGCTCATGCCGGACTGTCGTAAAAAGCATTTCACTGCATGTCGTACTCTGTATGTATGTGTATGTGACAAATAAAATTTGATTTATATTTTTGAAATGTGTGCAAACATATTTAGTGTACTTGATTTTTCAGCTTTTTGCTATTTTTTCCATGCCATAGCCTTATAACCTTCTACTTGTTGTACGTTACAACGGTGTCTGCACAATTTTCACTGCCATAGCCTTTATATTTTTGTACTGTACATATCCATTTATCCATCCATCTATCCATCCATCCACCCACCCATCCATCCATCCATCCATCCATCCATCCATCCATCCATCCATCCATCCATCTATCTATCTACATGACAACAACCCTATTTATACAGTCCAGACAGCACAAGAGTGGCTTAGGGACAATATTTGTGAATGCCTACAGTGGCCCAGCCACAGCCCTGACTTGAACTCCATTATACATCTCTGGAGATACCTGACAGTGGCTGTTCACCAACAGTCCCCATTCAAGCTAATAAATCTTGAGAGGATTTGCAAGATGTGCAAAGATTGTTGTGTCATACTCAAAAAAGACTGAGGCTGTAATTGCTGCCAAAGATGCTTTTAGTATTGAGTAAAGGGTCTGTATACTTATGTACATGTGATATTTATTTTTATTTATTTACAGATATTTCTAAAATTTGTTATTATGGAGTACTGAGTGTAGATTAATAAGAAAATAAATCAATGTGAACGATTGTAGTATTGTAATATTGTTTCTATATGACTCACAGATCTTCTTCAGGGCACTCCTCATGAACCCATCTCTTTCTTTCAGCTTGCTGAACATCAGCTCAGAGCGTGCTGTCTTCAGCATGTACTCATCTGCTTTCACAATTAGTCCTAATGAGCTGGCTCTCCTCAAAGGGACAGAAGATTGGTTCATTATGCCATCTGCACTCAGTCCACTTTGCGGTGTCCAGCGTTGCATCCTCATCCTCAACACCCGAGGAAAAATGTTTAACAGTACCTGTGGATTGTCATAAACAGTATAAATTTTACAAAGCTTTATGCTCACAAACATATGAAGTATTCATGTTTGCAAACAGTTTTTTACCTGCCTGACTTTATTGGATAGTGGGTGTGTGTTCGGAGTTCTCAGAGATACATTCAAAACCACTACACAGTTCATCACTGTGACTGCATTCACAGACATCACAAACATCAAATACCTGATAAAACAAGGAGGAATTTAGCAAAAAACAAACAAACAAAAAAAAAATTTATTTCCTTAACAACAGATATACAGTGAGGAAAATAAGTATTTGAACACCCTGCTATTTTGCAAGTTCTTCCACTTAGAAATCATGGAGGGGTCTGAAATTGTCATCGTAGGTGCATATCCACTGTGAGAGACATAATCTAAAAAAAAAAATCCAGAAATCACAATGTATGATTTTTTAACTATTTATTTGTATGATACAGCTGCAAATAAGTATTTGAACACCTGAGAAAGTCAATGTTAATATTTGGTACAGTAGCCTTTGTTTGCAATTACAGAGGTCAAACGTTTCCTGTAGTTTTTCACCAGGTTTACAAACACTGCAGGAGGGATTTTGGCCCACTCGTCCACACAAATCTTCTGTAGATCAGTCAGGTTTCTGGCCTGTCACTGAGAAACACGGACTTTGAGCTCCCTCCAAAGATTCTTTATTGGGTTTAGGTCTGGAGACTGGCTAGGCCATGCCGGAACCTTGATATGCTTCTTACAGAGCCATTCCTTGGTTATCCTGGCTGTGTGCTTTGGGTCATTGTCATGTTGGAAGACCCAGCTTCGACCCATCTTCAATGCTCTAACTGAGGAAAGGAGGTTGTTCCCCAAAGTCTCGCAATACATGGCCCCTGTCATCCTTTCCTTAATACAGTGCAGTTGACCTGTCCCATGTGCAGAAAAACACCCCCAAAGCATAATGCTACCACCCCCATGCTTCACAGTAGGGATGGTGTTCTTGGGATGTTACTCATCATTCTTCTTCCTTTAAACATGTTTAGTGGAATTATGACCCAAAAGTTCTATTTTGGTCTCATCTGACCACATGACTTTCTCCCATGACTCCTCTGGATCATCCAAATGGTCATTGGCAAACTTAAGACGTGCCTGGACATGTGCTGGTTTAAGCATAGGAACCTTCCGTGCCATGCATGATTTCAAACCATGAGGTCTTAGTGTATTACCAACAGTAACCTTGGAAACGGTGGTCCCAGCTCTTTTCAGGTCATTGACCAGCTCCTTCCGTGTAGTTCTGGGCTGATTCCTCACCTTCCTTAGGATCATTGAGACCCCACGAGGTGAAATCTTGCATTGAGCCCCAGTCCGAGGGAGATTGACAGTCATGTTTAGCTTCTTCCATTTTCTAATGATTGCTTCAACAGTGGACATTTTTTCACTAAGCTGCTTGGCAATTTCCCCGTAGCCCTTTCCAGCCTTGTGGAGGTGTACAATTTTGTCTCTAGTGTCTTTGGACAGCTCTTTGGTCTTGGCCATGTTAGTAGTTGGATTCTTACTGATTGTATGGGGTGGACAGGTGTCTTTATGCAGCTAACGACCTCAAACAGGTGCATCTAATTTAGGATAATAAATGTAGTGACGTGGACATTTTAAAGGCAGACTAACAGGTCTTTGAGGGTCAGAATTCTAGCTGATAGACAGGTGTTCAAATACTAATCTGCAGCTGTATCATACAAATAAATAGTTTAAAAATCATATATTGTGATTTCTGGATTTTTTTTTTAGATTATGTCTCTCACAGTGGACATGCACCTACGATGACAATTTCAGACCCCTCCATGATTTCTAAGTGGGAGAACTTGCAAAATAGCAGGGTGTTCAAATACTTTTTTCCTCACTGTACGTTCCATGGAACTGGTTTAATATAATGAACTGAAATTTTCAGTGCTGTATCTTATAAAAAACACTTACTTCCCAATCAACGGAACAGCCTGGGATGTTTCTGGAATTTTCTTTGCAATAAGGAAGAGGAAGACAGTTTGCGCAAGTAGGATAATGATTGACATGGTACATTTCTGTCCTCCAGCTAATTAACACACACACACACACACACACACACACACACACACACACACACACACACACACACACACACACACACACACACACACACACACACAATACAATCATGATCAAATATTTCAAATTTCCTATTATTGTAATACATAGACAATTTATTTTTGAAGAGAAAAGAAAGCTTACACTAGTCAGACTGACTTTTGCTTTATAGCTGAGTCAGTTTTGCTTTATTATTTAGTTTAGCTTAGAACAAATAAATGAAATAAATCGGACATAAATTCTTGAATTCCTTTACTTTGATAAAACAATGATAGAAAAAAAAAACCTTTGGCTGGCAGGAAGTAGACCAAAAGTCCAAGAGAAGAGAAAAGCACACAGGGCAAAATTATGTTGATGACGTAGAAAAGTGGCTTCCTCTGGATGATGAGGAAAAAAATTATCTCCTGGTAGTTCAGCTCATCTCGGCTGTACTTCTCGTTCACCACCTTTTTAGCTGGCCGATGCTTAATTACCCATTCTCCATTCTCTAGCCAATCAGTGTGCATAAAATATTACTGAATCAAGTCAAAGATGCAGCTTTAAAAACAGTATATATATATTTTTGGATATTTGTTATGATACTGGATACAAATTTTTTATCTTGGGCAGGTAACTCTAAACTAATCTGCAATATGTTTGATTATATTCTGTCTCAATTTTAGGTCACACTGGTGATCTAAAAGTGCTTTAAAATCTGAAGCAAAGTGGCAGTAAAAATACTGTTGATTGTGTGACCTAATGTACTATAGAAGAACACCTGTAAATGTAGTATACCTGTGAAGGCTTCAGGGTCGATCTCAATCCATTCAACTATAGTGTTTCCTTCATTTGTCAGTTTCAGCTCAATCTCATTAGCACTATACGTCTGAGACCTACAACCCATTCAAAGCAAAGAGTCAAGGTAGCACTATTAATCACACTTATTCACTCAGTACATTCTGTGTTGCAATGTCTTTACTCTTAAAGTTACTGCTTTCATTTCATATTATAAAGTTCACAGTAGAGCCAGGCTTCATTAATCTATAACAATCCAGATTGAGAGTGACAGACAAAAAAGACTAAATGGACTATTGTCTATATATGTAACACTCTTTTTTAAAAGAAAATCTTACATTTGAATATAAATTAACATTTATAATAAGTATAGCTACTAGTTTATTTAATATTTCCACTAATTAATATTTGCTGGTTGTTTCAATAGATAATCTATAATTGTTATTTATTCTGAATAACAACACTCTCTAAAACGTCTGGGCTTAATTATTGTCAGCTGTCAATATCAAACCTTCCATTTAATGGTTGTAGCTCAGCTGCAGCATACTTACATATGAAACACATAAAATAAATCAGTAATGATTCAGTACAGGTTAAAGTAGTAAAGGAACCACCACTACTTCACACGTTTGTGTCACCTTGCTTGTGTTGCTTGATCTCAGTGAAACATTTGATGTCAGATTTAAAAAAATTTATTTTGTCATAATTGATTTTAGACAGATTCATTTTCATAAGTTATAGGAATAGTATGTATGTAAATGTCAATGATGACTTCTCTATGCCTACAGTTTGGTGTTCCAAAGAGCTATTCTAGGCCCACTGATTGTTTCCATACAATATATAAGCGACAGACAACATGTGAAATAAACATTACAACATGTAAAGGACATTGTAAATGACATTAGACATACAGTACAGTATGATGAGTCAGATAGACAGGGCTTTGAGTTACATCATGTACAGCAGTAAAAGACCTTTGTGTGGTGATCTAACACATTATGTACATTAAATTATTGGGATAGCCTTTTTTAAATCTTAATAATATTGTTGAGCAATATAATGAAGAATGTGATGTTACATTATATAGTAAAAAATTTATGCATTTCTTACCCTAATTATATTATATTTTATATATATTATCTTACTAATCATCTATAAAACACTGAATATGATGGCTAAATTAGCAGTATAAATACTCCTTAACTAGGTCTGTTAAGCCCAGCAGACACTAAGCTCAGAGCACAGTGACCTATATTATCTAGCAAATATACATATCTTATATATGCAATATAGCATATCTAACTCAAATGCTAGTTTTGTGTGGTTGTTATGTTTGGGAAATTTCTACAGGGGTTTCCTTTATTCTTACATGTTCACTTAGATCCCAATTGTAAAATTCTAAAGCAACTTTCAAAAGTTGGCTTTAAAGAAAGATTGTTCGCTAATTAATGTCTATGTGAAAATTATAGGCTGTTGTATATTAATTCACTCTACCTGAAAACCATGGTGCAGTTTTGCCAGTCAAAGGGGAAGTAGTTGACTTTGATTGCACAGGAGCTGCGGTAGATTGCAGGGGGAAGCCAATACACCATACCATATGGGTCTATCAAAGCATTTGTGTAGAGTGTGATCTCAAAATTCCCATCAACACTAAAATAAACACAAAATAGAAAAAGGGTTTATGCTTCATTATTATTATTATTATTATTATTGTTGTCGTTGTTGTTGTGTGACTCACTTGTTTTCCAATATAATATCTGGTAGCCAGATGGTTTTGGAGGGAATCCGTGTGCCTGTAATATTTTCATATGCTTCAAACCCTGGCCTGTCAGCCCACCTGAGTCTATAGTCATACCACTGCTACAGGGAGGAACAGATTGAGAGATGAAGAAAAGGTGGCTTAAAATAAAGACACAGAACAAGGGAAGAAATAAGAGGCACCTTATTAGGGAAAAAAAGTTTATACAGTACTGTGCAAAAGTATAAGGCAGGTGCGGAAAAAATGCTGTTGAGTAAGAATGCATTCAAAAATATAATTGTTATATGATTTCTCTTATATGTAGATTAGTGCTCTGTTCTGGCCAAACTATCACTTCCAGGACTTATTCTCTATGCTCAAAGATGATATTGATATTGGCTTTATGTTTGTTTAGGCCTCTCTGATGGTATTGCATGATGGTATCTGCCTGGATTTCGTAGCATTGAGTGCAGGTCTCTACCTCACTGTCTGTCTCTTGCAAAAATACAAATATATATATATATATATATATATATATATATATATATATATATATATATATATATATATATATATATATATATATATATATATTCTTTTTTTATAAATATTTTGCCCATTGTTAGCGTCTCGTTTTCATTAAAATGACATGTTGGACATAGTATGTCGTAATCTGATGTAAAACTTCTGGACCTAACAAACTGCTACCTCCCCCTACTCACATGTAACAGTCAAACTCCCCCAAACCAGTAGCCTATTTTAGGCAGAAATAAGTGTAACTTTAACCACTTAATGTGTTTCAGTGTATCTGTAACAATGCTATACAGTGCATCCGGAAAGTATTCACAGCGCTTCACTTTTTCCACATTTCCACATGGCCTTATACCAAAATGAATTCAATTTATTATTTTTCTTAACATTCTGCAAACAACACCCTATAATGGCAATGTGAAAGAAGTTTTTTTAAAATCTTTGCAAATTTATTAAAAGACAAAATCACATGCAAGTAAGTATTCACAGCATTTGTTCAATACTTTGTTAAAGCACCTTTGGCACCAATTACAGCTTCAAGTCTTTTTGAGTATGATGCTACAAGCTTGGCTGACCTGTTTTTGGGCAGTTTCTCCCATTCTTCTTTGCAGAACCTCTCAAGGATGAATCATAGCCCCAGTCTGAGGTACAGAGCGCTCTGGAGCAGGTTTTTATCTAGGATATCTCTGTACATTGCTGCATTCATCTTTCTCTTGATTCTCACTAGTCTCCCAGTTTCTGCTGCTGAAAAACATCCCCACAGTATGATGCAGCCACCACCATGCTTCACTGTAGGGACGGTATTGGCCAGGTAATGAGCGGTGCCTGGTTTTCTCCAGACATGACGCTTGGCATTCAGGCCAAACAGTTAAATCTTTGTTTCGTTAGTCCAGAGAATTTAGTTTTTCATGGTTTAAGAGTCCTTCATGTGCCTTTTGGCAAACTCCAAGCAGGCTGTCAAGTGCCTTTTATAGAGGACTAGATTCTGTTTGGCCAGTCTACCATACAGGGCTGATTGGTGGAGGGCTGCAGAGATGTTTATTCTTCTGGAAGGTTCTCCTCTCTTTACAGAGCTCTTTCAGAGTGACCACAGGTTTCTTGGTCACTTCCATGACTAGGGCCCTTCTCCCCCGATCGCTCAGTTTGGCCGGGTGGCCCACTCTAGGAAGAGTACTTATGGTTCCAAATTTTTTTAAATTTACAGATGATGGAGACAACTGTGCTTATTGGGACCTTCATTGCTTAATAACATTTTTCTGTATACTTCCCTAGATTTGTGCCTTGATACATTCCTGTGTCTGAGGTCTACAGACTACATGGCTTGCTTTGTGCTCTTATGTGCACTGTGAGCTGTGGGACCTTATATAGACAAGTGTGTGCCTTTCCAAATCATGTCTAATCAACTGAATTTACCAGAGATGGACAATCAAGTTGTAGAAACATCTGAAGGATGATCAGTGGAAACAGGATTCCCCTGATTTATTTTATTTTATGTTTTTTTTTGTAATAAACGTGTAAAGATTTTAAACAAACCTTTTCTACGTTTTCATTATGGAGTATTGTTTGTAGAGTTTTAAGGAAAATAATTAATTTATTTCATTTTGAAATAAGGCTGTAACATAGCAAAATGTGGAAAATGGGCTGTGAATAGTTTCTAGATGCACTGTATGTAATTTCAGTTTGTTTTTAGCACTTACCATTTCTACCCAAACGCATGTGGTCAGTGTCTCTTCTTTTTCATTCTATGAGAACAAATAAGAAAATATAAATGATAATAGGCTCATAAAACAAGTCACACATATGCACAGCCTTCAAAATTATTGGCACCCTTCATGAAAATTAGTACAATTAAATATATAAAATGAATTACATTATCTGGAGACAACAAAAGCAGAAGATCTATTTAAGTATCTAAAATATCTTGGTCCACTCTTTCATGCATAACATTTTACACTGCTTTACATTTAACATTGATTTATTTTATTTTTTTTTGTAGAGTTTTCCTTTGAATTTAGACCAAGGATTTTTTTGTAGAGCTCCAGAGAGTAAATGAAGAACAAAATGATCATAAGCAAGCATTGATCAACTAATTTTGTGTTGACTGGGAAATAGGTTCTATATGTTCCATATAATAATGTGTTCTATATGTTTATAACTCTCGGGGGCTCTACAAAAAAATCCTGGAGGCAATAATATTTTGGGTTGACCACAGCACAAGATGTCGTTCGGAAGTTTGGATGCTATTTTTGTAAGAAAGGTACCACAGGTACAAACTGCTTGTTCCTAAAAAGTGTAGTTTAGCAGTTGCTATTAAAACTTGACAAAAAGAAGACTCAACTGCGCAATTCTAAAACTATAATTTAGCTTTTTTCCCCACTTGCAATATGTTCCTGAAAATATGTTTGTGTATTATATTATAGTATTTGTGTTACATTACAAAAATAGCCTAATAAAAAAAAAAGTCTGCCGGTAGTGGGAGTGTTCAGGAAAGTACTGTTATGGTGAGCTAAAATGATCATTTACAAATGAACAAATAGAATTAAGCTTCTTAGCATTTCAAGCTATACAAAATCTAATGCTTAAAAAATAATAACTATAAATGACTATTAAATAAACTAATAATTATAGTGGCATATTTTACTAACAAACAAACACAATCAACTTGAGGTAACAATACAAGCATCCTCTATGTTGGCAATCCAAAATCTTAAAAACTCATTATTTTTCTAATATTAACAAATTTGACTTATTTTGACCTATTAATAAATGTAGTGATATGATCATAAATATGTCTGAATTTACTGTAATTTTTTTAAAACAATGCAGTAATTTATCTGTATTATAATAAAAAGATGTTTATAGTCTAGTTATAGTCAGTCACACAATTCTTAATTGATTTAAAGAAATAATATCTTAATATACATGCTACTGTATTCGGTTCTCTGCTGATTCCAGAGTAAGAAGTCACATCAAATAAATGTTTACTATTTCTGGAATATGCATTTACCTGCATATGTAACCTCAAATAACAGCTCCAACTTTTATGAAAACTTGCATTTGTCATTAGTTCTTTAATTGGTGTTTGTCCATGCTTTCCTTCTCTACTCCTTATCACACATACTCTTAATGTCATTTCTAAAACACAATTGGCATTTGACATAATTTATATCACCATTTTCATTGAAAAACATAACATTCCTGAAAAGTGTTCAATGTGTAAAATGTTAATTTTATACCATTATTTCTACTCATTTTTATGAAGGGTTTCATTAATTCTGGAGATCTCTCTCTCTCTCTCTCTCTCTCTCTCTCTCTCTCTCTCTCTCTCTCTCTCTCTCTCTCTCTCTCTCACACACACACACACACACACACACACACACACACACACACACACACACACACACACTATTGGTCTTCACCAGAGAGATTAGGTTGGTCAGGGTCATCTTGAGTTTGACCTCTGTGATGTCTCTATTGTTCTCCATTGGTCTGATGTTCTTGTTGTAACTTCTCATTAGATCTCCGTGCAGATCCCCCTCAAGGTTACACACTATACCTACATAAAACCAACACACACACACACACACACACACACACACACACACACACACACACACACACACACACACACACACACACACACACAATAATTGTTATTCCTTACACTACAATAGTGATGAGTATTATTATTATTATTAGGAGTAAGCTTTACAAAACCATGTCTAACAAATTAAAAAATAAAATCACTACATTTGCACACAAAATAGATGTATTGTATTTTTTTGATAATTAATGCTTCGAAATATACAGCATTTGTGTATATTTTACACAGTAGGTGGAAAGTAGCAGATAATATTTATTTTTGTCAAAGAGAACAGCTCTAATGAATTTAATAAACCATATATAAAAAAGAAAGAACATGTGTATATGTGAATGGCTTACCTGATGTGAATAGGCTCAAAAGTGTCCATGTCCATACACACAGAGCTGGGACAGAAAGCTTAGTCATGACTGTGCAGTGACAATGAGCATTTGCGTCTGTCTCTGTATACAGAATTTTTTTTTTGCAGGGTAATAGGTGTGGTTTTTGTCTTGGTGTTATTTTCAGAACAACTACTATTATTAATCCTCACCACTAATGATCCCTGCATAGTCAGCTGTCACACACACACACACACACACACACACACACACACACACACACACACACACACACACACACACACACACACACACACGCACACACACAAACACTCTCATTGCCACATTGGGGCAAAGCAATGACAAGTGGGAATGTACTGTATTTTGATAACACATTCTTTCCTGTCCCTGCCTCTCTTTACTGTAAAACATTGAGGTTGAATTACACTGAGCACCACAGCTATGGTTACAGATAACTTGATGAAAGTGGAGGTGTAGAAAGATGAATGTGAACAGCTGCCCTTTATTTGTAAACTTTTTTCCGTGTGTGTGTGTGTGTGTGTGTGTGTGTGTGTGTGTGTGTGTGTGTGTGTGTGTGTGTGTGTGTGTGTCTGTGCTGTGTCTGTGTCTGTGTCTGTGTGTGTGCCTGTCTGTCTGTTTTATGTCAGTCAGGAAATCACAATGCATAATAACATTCCTGTAATAAAAATCCCAGTGTTTTTTAAACCTGTAATGTACAACTTTGTTTACTAATATTTGATTTGAAGCATTTGACAAGAATCACTAGGAAAGGTGAATAATACCTTACTAAATTCTGCATAAAACAAAAATGTTAACCCATTATATCTTGTCAGAGATGGCAAGTAATGAAGCGTTACTGAACCTAAATAGATTTTTCTGGTGTCAGTACTTTACTATTTATTTTTCAGACAACTTTTTACTTTCAGTCATTAGATGTTTTACACAAATATCTGTATTTGTGTATAAATTATTTAAACAGGCTCTTTACTTTGGTTGTAATCTATTTTGTGACATGATCAATATTTTTTTCCTCTTTGCTTTTTCAGCCTATTAACCTATGTCTGTCACTGCTTTTCCATTATATCACTGGTATATCATTTCCTGGCACCACAGATTTTGGCTAGCCTATGAAGCTAATAATCAGCAAGGCAGAAGGCACCAAGAAGTATGGCTAACGTGCATGAGACAGAGGGAGTCAGCGATGTAAACATGACTGAGAACAGAGACATTCTTGATCACCTGATCATCATTATCTTTGCTCTGCTTGTGTTTAGAGCAAAGATAATGATGGTGGTTGTTCAGCCTGGATACAATAATTATGTAACAAAATATAAAATAATTTTGTATTAATATATAGATATGATGTGCGGTCCAGTTACCAGTGTGACACTAAAACAGGTAGTAAGTAATGGCGACTTTTTTCTTAAGTACATGTCAGAGCCCATACTTCTTTAGTTTAACTTGAGTGAAAATGTGTAGTGAGTACTTCAACTTTTACCAAAATCTTTTAAAACATGACTATTTGTTCTTCTATTTGAGTAAAGGATGTGTGTACTTTTGCCATCTCTATATCTGGTTAGATAATGTTTAATAATATTTATAGGCAGCAGAATTAAACAATTACACAATTTGCTCAAATTCATTTGAGGATTAAAATAAAGAAAAACCCTCAGAACTAGAACTAATTCACTTTCTTAGAATACAGTACTTCCCCTTGTGCCTATATAAATGTTACATTCAGTACATGTTTGTCTGTCCAGCTGTCTCTTAGTCTCCTGATTCCTGATAGCAGCAAATGGGCATTCTAAAGAGTATCTAAAAATAACAACCCTTGTGTGAGCCACCCAGACTAGTATTAAATACTGATATAGCAAAATTTGGCTTTCCTGCTACATTCTAATATTTGTGTTACCATTACAAAAATATTTTAATAAAAAAGTAAAACTGTCTGGCAGTGTGAGTTTTCATGAAAGTACTTTTATGGTCAGCTTATATCTTTGTGACTTAATGACTTAAAAGAAATATCATTTACATATAAACTACCATGAATAAAACTTCTTGACATTCTAAGCTATAAAATAAGCATAACTTTTATGAAAACTGTATTTGCCATTTGTTCTTAGTACCTTTGATTGGTGTTTTTCTGTGCTTGCCTTCTCTACTCTTTATTACACATAATCTCAATGTCATTCATGAGACATTTGATATAATAAACAGCATTGCCATTTTCAACAAACAATTTACAATTTTGTTCAACACTACTTTGTACCTAGCTAATAAATATTGACATTTATTTTTAAATCATAAAACCACACTTCACAGATCTTTCAGACTCTCGACAAAGTTACATTCATATGTAGTTTAAATCACCATTACATGACCATCATAAATGTGACCATCAAAAATGTAACTAAAATTAATAGTTTTCTACAAACCTTGGTTTCAAAATTATAGATACCTTTTGAGAATAAGAAACAGAGTCTATAACGTTTACTATAAACAGACACCTAAAATGCATTTTAAGCTCCTTTACAGTATATATTCAGTATAGACTAATGCATGCAGACTTCCCTCTTTAATTCATACTATAGTTTTAAAGGTGAAGCTGGTGACATATGGAAGCATATATGCAGCAAAATCTATTTAAAAGTTGCAAAATTAACATTAAAATGTATTACCCAAATTGATCTGATATGTATAATATGTCTAAGCAGAAATTATAAACAGATCAGTTGAATGTTATTTGTCCTTAATGCATTTTAATTCAAGGTTTGGACAATTAGGATTGCATTTTCATCATAACCTCGTGGGATATTTGTAGTAAAATTCATTGTGTATTGTGAATGTATTTTTGAAAATGCATTGTATAATGTATGTATAGCAAAAAGGTAGCAAAATAGTGAATTAAATTTCTTTTTTATTGCACTGACGTTTAATACATTTTAAAAATGCATTTATATTTAACACCCCACGACAAATGTAGTTAAGTCAATGTGAATTTGAAAATGCCATCGGAGCTAACCACACCTACACTCCGTCACGGAGAAGTCCTATACACAGCTTCTATTCCACAAACGCTGCCCAAGTACTGCCCATGTGACATGTACCATAGTCCACTTATTGTCACAGGGCTTCAGAGGAAGAGGTGGACCCCTCTCCTATTCCCTCCATGTCTTGTCATTTGTAGTCTTTATGAAATTGTTTAAATTTGCCCCATCCCCTAGTTTTTTTTTAAAGCCCTCATGTTTCTTTGCATGACAGATTACTTTGCCCACCTCATATAGATGCAGCAGGCTTACAGGATTGGTGAAATGGCAGGATCACAATGCTAGCAATTGTCTCTATGCAATTTTTCCAAATGTTCATGAGCCTAGCTCCCTTTGAGGGTACTGAGTAGAGAGTGAATGAGAGTGAATGAGTGAGGTTCATGTTGCCCCAGCTGTCGGCCAAGCATGCCAATGGGCTAAAGGCCTGGTCACACAGGAAAACCTATGGACACATGGAGTGCAAAACTGTTTGCCACAGTTGTAGTCCTAAGCCACTGTAAAAAAAAAAAAAAAAAAAGATTATTTTGATTACGGACCAAATACATTTTTTGGTTCTTGAGTACAGTTACAAAAGCCACTAGGATGGCAGTGCTGACAGTGCTGCCTACCATCCAAAATCATTCTAGTTGGTGACAAGGTGGTCTCTTAGCCAAGGTCAGACCAGAGTCCCACAGAGCACCCTCCCTTAATGATACTAAATTGCATCCTGAAGGATTCAAACTACAGTGCCACATTTATTTTAAAAGTATGATTAACCTCTCAAACTTAACTAATGATAGAGGGTGATGGGTAGGCTAACCATGCACAAACCACTCACCATTCTGGGCAATGCCTGCTTCAAAATCTAGGGTTACATGATCATCTTGTTGAGTTTTAGAAGACACTTTGAGTAAGGATATTGTCATATATTCTCTCACCTGCGATGTACACGTCACACTGTGCATCTTAGTGTGCATCATTATTGCCAAGGTTGCTTATTAATGCCAGCAGAGATTTTGATCTGGTTTATGTCTTGTCTCCATGCTTGTCTTTCCAATGGTGGTCTTCCTAGCGTTTTGTTGTGACTTGTACCTGTTTTCATTTTGCCTTTGGTTTAGTCTTTGCATTTAAGCCCTGGTGTTTATTTGCTTGGGGCAGATTAATCCTCAGTGCGAATTAAAACTACATACCAAACCTTGCATTCTCGTACCATGTCTCTGTTTTTTAATCCTGCATTGTTTTTTGCCTATGTTATTTGCTTATCATAGGAGTTTCAGTTCTAGTTGATGGATATACCTTCACATTTCAGAATAGTTCGCTTTTTTATTTCTTAATATTGAAGCTTATCTGCTTTTGCATGCATGTTTAACTCAATCTATTTACATTTAACCATCTGAAAGTAATCAATAGTCAAATAATCCAGCCAAAAATCACACTTACTAGAAACAACCCACCTGTTTCTTCCAATGTACCAGTGGAAAAAATTCTTAATAGTAATTTTATTTTATAGAACTTAGGTCATTAAAGTGGAGTGAATGAATATATTCTTTGTTTAAATTTTGTTAGATTAATATCCCAAAGTAGTGTAAGGAGGTATGCTTATGTTTAATCTCCCCAGTCAGGATTGAAAGTAATTCTAAATGATCAAGGCACTACATTTACATTTTACATTACATTTACATTTGCGGCATTTAGCAGACGCCCTTATCCAGAGCGACGTACAAAAGTGCTTTGACTCTCTAGCAATAAATAAATCTATACTGGTACGCCAGATTACAAACTCAATATAAATATAACTCTTGAGTACTACAAAAAAATTTGAAATACACTCTATGTGAGCTATACATACAGTTAAGAATTAATAACTTGGCACCAGTGTTTACTGTTCACAGCTGAACTAGTCAAATGATCAGACATTAGGGTTACAAAATATTCGTAAGTTCTTGTTCTTAAATACTGTACAGCCTGTAAGGTGTCATTTAAGAAACTGGGTAGAATGGACCTTCATATAGTAAAAATGTAATGCATTCAGGACATGAGAGCAAAACTCAACACATTATTGCAGCTAACAGTAAAGACTTGAGTCAATCTCAGCTGGGGCTTAAATTTTCAAATTGTGTGCTTTTGTGCCTTTTTGACCCAGGGATGAAGAGGACAGGCCAGCAAATCTATCCAGTGGAGGAGGGCATGGGTATCAAATGGGTGTTCCTCATGTTCAGATGCATCTTGGGTTTGCTGCCTAATACTCTGGTTTAGCCAGACACTGAACTAATGGCTCGACCTCATAAAAAACAATATTATAACACAACAATAGAGCACTAGGTTTTACTGTACCCACAGTTCACACAGGATTTCACATAATTTCACCAGTTCTCCTACTCCTCTTAATTGATCCATATAAAAAACAAACGTCACACTGCTGTGTGTGTCTAAACAGCTAAACAGTGTTCAGAAAGTGCATTGAGTCTATTGCTTTACTCAACTGGTGTGTGATACAATAAAAACCATTTAAAAACAGATTGGAGTGTTTTAATAAAGGATAACAAGGGGGTAGTGATGGTTAAGCTGGTTTTGGATTTATTCAGATAAATTAAAGTTGCATTCTGTTCCTACATGTTTTTTTTTTTTATTTTTTTTTTTACAAAAATATGAAATGGTCATATCTATACAAATAAATACAATAAAATTATACCAATCCAGTTCAAAGAGAGATTTCACATCTCCTGTACTGCAGTGAATAAATTAAGGACACATATGTCCCATAGAAATGCTTTCAATTTAAAATGTGAACATCAGTACAAGAAAAAACTTCATTATTCTGTCATAATGTAAATGTATTGAAATAAAAAGTTTGGGGTATATTGTTCCCTAGAATGTGTATAAAGAGTACTGTAAAATACTTTAAGTGATCATCTCTCTGACAGCTAATATGCTGCTAAAATATTTTTTAGATTTATGAAAAGTTATCATTTATACCATTCTTCTTAAGTCTCAGTCTATGAAATTCTGAGTACAAAATGCATCACTTGAAATAGTTCTGCCCAGGTTTAAAAGAGAGGAGCTTTCAAACAAGTGATATTATACAGTGCTAGATCCAAGATTAGGTGATTAGAACCCACTGTCTGAACAAATTCAGACTGTAATGTGGAGTGATGCATGTTTGCCTACAGTTTTTACTTTTTAAGTGCCTCAAGTGCTAGAGCAATGATGCGTGGCATGGTCCTATAGAATGACTCATTCTCCAAACCAACAAAACTGTAGAAGTTTAAAAGATGTCCTCCTACAGTTGCTTTGATCCTTGCTTCATATAGACCATGTTCATTTTTAGTGGTGAGGTCAACCAGTACCTGTAATTAGACACACCTCTAGGGTTAACACAATGTTCATACGCACAATATGCAAAGCCTATTACATAGACATGTTTGAAAATTTGGGGTCACTGTGACATTACCGTAGAGATAGACACCTAAATAACCAGATATATAACTAAACTGCGGCAAAAATTAAAGGAATATTTTACCATATTATTTTTAAACCCATTGAAAAAATATTAGGGGTTCTTCACTAGAGTATTTAACATAGAGTCTAGTATTTAACATTGACAAAAGTATATATAAAAAATATATAAAAGTTATTTAAAATGTTAATATATGTTTTTGTATTGGTCAAATTTGAGCAGGAACCTTGTGTAAAATGTCATATTTATGTCATGTTATTGCCAAAATTGGTGCCCAACTGCAAAAGCCATAATTCAAGTCCTATTCACATTGTACATATGGACTTACTTTCACCAGCACATATGAATTCTTAATTTGCCCACACTTGACGAACTATATGCATGTTATAAACTGGTCAATACCCTGCAATTCAATTCTATAATCTAACTGTTTTGAAATTCTACACTTGTTTTTTTTCTGTCTATAGTTCATGCTGTTTGACAATTGCCTTGATATGTTTTTTCTCACGAATTAGATTTTCCTGCAGGCTTTAGAAACTCCAGTTGGTCACCTGCATTTTGATGCATATATACCTCCTGACATTTGATCTTAATGTCTTTTTGCACTACTTAAAATAAACAGCTCTTATAAAGGCAACTAAAAGCAGGCAACAAGTGTTTGTACACACTCTTCACTCATTTATTCTTTTACATTCCCACCTCTTGGAAATTCATGTTGAGGTTGCTTGGTGTGATGTTTAGAATCCATTTGTATGTTTCCTTGGTAACAGTGACCTGCTGTGCCAACTCTGCAACCCCAGGACACACTAAAACACAGATACATACTCCTTCAGTTCAGAAATACATGCTTTCAATAAGTTTGTAAACCAATCTAATTTACCCATAAATTGTTTATTGAATTGTGGACTTAGTGTAAAACAAGAGCTGATAAATGGTCAGTGTTTTAATGGATAATACCTTTATAAATACTGTTGTTACTTGATTCATGTTCATAAAGCAGCTGCCTTCTGTGTCTTCTCTGAGCAAACCCTGGGGAAAAAAACACTGCTGTATATTTAATTTTTCAAAGGATTTTCAAAACCGCTGTATTATAATGAAAATAACAACATTATCCTGTCATGAGTTAAGATACTTTGGTTTCTTTTCAAACTTGAAACACATATATAATTAGAAATACTAATATTTGTTTAATTTTTATTTCCAAAAGTACTGAGGGAATGTAAATCACCACTTTTCTTCTTGCTGGAGTAGAGTTGAAGTAGCAGTGGAAGCTGGGTAGGGGTGAAGTTTGTTACTGGTAGTCTTTCTTCTATTAAATCAGACATCCATAAGTAAGTTCCACTCTGCACAGACCTCTCCTGGGTCCTAAACTCCTGAGGTGTAATAAGTTCTCCAGCTCTAGGTACTAGACTCACACTTCTTAAAAAATTGTGCCAATTCATGTTGTCCTTTATGTAGGGATTCAGAGTTGGTTCAGGTGTTAGCTCTAGAATGTCAGATGTTCTTCTGGAAATGATCAAATCTATCCAAAAGGACTGTCTTTTCAAATCTTTAAGTGAAGAAATGTGGCGAGTTGCCAGTCTAAAGCAAAGCAAAGTAATGGTGGAGCGCAGATCTCTGTCCAGCTGTTGAAGTGTTGAATTATTGTCCTTAAAATGACACAAAATTGGGTTATGTATTTTAATTACAATCCCATAAATCATGAAATCGCAAGTCAGAGATTTGTACTCACCATTTATTTCTGTAAATAAAAAAAGCTTAGGATATTTTATAATAAAAAATAAAATATATTTAAGATATATAGCTGAAGAGTTTTTTCAAAGTTTATATTAAGTTAAAGTTTATTGATTTTGTTCAGAAACTTAGCATAAATTATTTTACAACATGTAAGAAGTAGTTTTTGTAAGCATAACATTTTTGTTACCTGCTGAAACAGGTCCACCTCTTTATTGTGCTGAGTTGATTCTTCATGTTTGCTGTGGTATTCCAAACTATCAGCGATGCTGTTAAGGTAATTCTCCCAGTCATCCACTAGTGGTCCCACCTGCTCAAATACAGGTGATGGGTTTTGGGCAGTAGACATGGAGGAGTGGCTTACCTGCTCTTTTAAAACAATACAGTAATCAGTTTTTAAACCTATAAAATAATAAAACAACACCAACATACAAGGAATCCCTTTCACAATAGAGAAATATAGTCTTTAGGGAGCCATAAGAATGTTTTATCATACAGATCATTTGGTAGAATAACAATGATCTGGGTTACCAGTCAAAATAATAACCAATTTATTTGTGAATACTCTGAACAAATAACCATTTACACAGATGTGTGATATTTATGTAAGATTTAAAAAACGAAATTTCTCCATTTTGTGTAAAATTTATTGTAGAATTTAATCATATAATCAATAATACAGGCATGAAAATTTTGTGGAACTCAATCATTTTATATTAATGAGTTGAATGAAAACCATGTTAAATATCTCTACTTGGACAATTTATATTATTCAATTAGTTTTATTCAGATATAATTTATTTTATATAATACATATTTTTGGTGATAACTGATGTGTATTTCTTAGATTTACAGACGGTGAACGGACAGTTTCTGAATGTGTGGTTCCGACTGTGAAGCATGGTAGAGAAGGTGGGATGGTGAGGGATACTTTGCTAGAGACACTGTTGGTGTTTTACTCAAAAATGAGGACACACTTATCCAGCATGGATACCACAGCATTTTGCAGCAACATGCCATCCTAATCTTGGTCCCATTACACTTAGTGGGACCATAATTTGTTTTCCAACAGGATGATGACCCCAAACACATGGTTATGTAAGAGCTAAATTTTTAAGAAGGTGAGTGATGGAGTGCTGCATCAAATGACCTGGCCTCTACAATCACCCACTCTAAATTCATATTTTGGAAAGAGTTGGGTCAGAAAGTAAAGGAAAAGCAGCCAACAAGCAGTCGACAATTCTGGGAAGTCATTTTTTGACTGTTACTGTATATATTTGTTAATTCAGTGAGTTCCGGTGCCCAGAAGTTAAAAGGTAATCTAATGGTAACGGTTATCAGTCAGAATAACTTTTTATTGTTTTGCAGTTAAACTTCACATACATCATGCTAGATTAATGTTTCTAACAGCAAAAAAGTTACTTTTTAGAAGTGTTTAATTAAAGCTTATTATAAATATTATATGTTCTTAAACGGTACATTATCCATCATAGTTACTCAATTACTGGCAACATGTCTAAAGAAAATAATTATGAAATGTCACAGTTTGACACCAGGATGAACACACTGAGCTGGCAGTCATACCTGCTATAATGGTTTCTCTTCGTGTTCGCATGTTGACTGAAGAATGATAGATATGTTCTACCAGCTGCGGAATACTCTGGGTAAAAAACATCAGGTCAACTTTATCTCGAATATAATCATCTGTTCTCTGCAACATATCCAACAGAGTCTGCAAGAACAAATATAATTCTAGAAGAAACAGAGACACCATTAAGAAAAATTAGCAAAGATTTTTCTGGAAGCCACATTGAGAACAATAGAAAGACTTGATATTTGTGAATAAATGTACAGAGGGAATAAAGACATAGCAATATTTGGCCCTGATTAACACTGAAGCCAGACATGGTTGGGACTGGTTAATAACCCTAATATCAATTCAACTATATTGCAAGAAGGTGAGAGATCTTCCTTAATCTATGAGCAGTCACTGTGTACATTATTGTTTGGTTTATAAAATATCTTGCTAATAATAGTGTAACTGAAATAGCTGCAACTGTCATGTTAAGATTACAGTGGTGGACAGTAACAAAGTAAATGTAATTCATTACTGTACTTAAGTAGCTTCGGTCGTTCCTTGGAGGTGGATAAAAACTAAACTGGTCAAGCATGCAGCATGCCACCAATCAGTGCACACTATGTTTTAAACTTGTATTGATTGCCCTTGGTGATATCTACTTAGCATAACATAACATACACTTCAGTGTTATTTCAACAGCAAGCAGAGCATTTTGAGCATAATAAATGATGGAAGAAACTTCTTACTCTAACTTGCCACAACACTCGTGGCCTTATTTCCACAAGTTTTTTTTGCTTGTTTGTTTTATTGTGAAGTACTTGATAAGAAGGTTTTGGGCTCATAATCATTATAATAGATATTAAAGTGTTTGACTAATTAAAATCATTCTATAAATAGATTGGTGTGCTAAGAAGAACATTTGTTGACTCTTTTCACATAAACTGAGTTTATTAAGAGTTTTGTGACAAAAAAGATAATAGTACATTAAAGCCATAATAATTCATAGTACTTTGGATAATTAAGTACATTTGAAGGCAAATATTTTTGTACTTTTCAAATTAAAGTTTAAAGGGAGCACTTTTACTATTTTACCTAGTGTATTTCTACTTTAACTCAAGTACATGGTTTGTGTACATGGTTTGTGTCCTCCACTGCAAGATTTTATTGCCTCTATGCCAACATGGATACAGTAAGGCAGATTTCGGGAATGAAATGAACACCATCCTGAGATCCATACAGTAAATTTTTTAATTTCCAAAACTGTGGGAAGAATAAAGATATCTCTTATCTTTATCTTAAACACATAGTTTGCCAAGTTGGTGTGGAGTGGCCTGCACAGAGCCCTGAACTAGGCATGGTTTGATGTGCATGTGACACCTATGATTGAATAACATGCAGTACTGAATTTGTTACAAAAGGCTTAACTGGTTCCAGTTTTGAAAATAAAGACATATTATACTTCAGGGTTTACTTCCTTTTCTGTTTCCCTAAGCTGTTTTTCATTAGCCTACTAAAATGTACTTATCCTAATGGTGCTTATGCATTAAGCTTAATATAATTTCAGTGGTTATGAATCACAGTATGCTCACTGCAATCTGAGAGAAATAAGCTTAAGCTTTAAACAATTGAGATTACTTCTAACAACATATTAGATGTATGACAAGTGCAGTATCTCCCCACATCATATATCCATTTTTTGTGTGCAAGTTCAGTTATATAACCATTACAGATGTAGTTTTACAGTAAATACATTACTTTTACTAGCTTTTTACTACAATATATTAAAATGGGTGTATTGTTTCAAAGTACGTCATAATGCTCAGAATACACAATATAAGTATTAATAAACAGGATTATTCAGATTCTTAAATGGAAATAAACCCACGACAGTTTTTGAAGCGGTTCTGACAGTCATCCTGGGCTTGGCGCTGGCAGCCAGATGGGTCTACGGTTTTAGAGCAGTTCAGCATGTGGAAATGGCAGAGTGAGATGAACTCTGACATGCGCTGTTCTTCTGACATCTTTGATGTCTTCAGAAGCTCTGCACATGTGGGTTCCCTGCTTCCAATAGATTCTGGGATTGGACACATGCAATATCTGCTTTAGCTTATATATATTTCCTTTGTGTATGTATTTTTAACCAACACTGAGAAAGAGCAAAAACATATGGCAGTGTGAATGTGTGTGGCCAGCAATGTGTGTGACTCACTATGTATTTCAGAGAGGATCCAGTCTTTGTAAGCTACAACACGAGTGTATACTCCCGGCTTGCCTTTCTCCCCACAGCCGTCGCCCCAAGATGTTATACCATATAATTGAAACCTCCCTGAATCAAGGTCCTGGAGGATTAGTGGCCCACCAGAATCACCCTACAGAGACATAGAGCGTGGGGGTAAGAATACACAATATAGCTTTTACAGAAAATTTTAGTTAGTGATCCAGATGGAAAGTTGTTTATTGCTATGCATGTTTATAAATAAATATACACATACAGTAATATGCAAAAGTTTAGGCGGTTGTTAAAAAGTGCTGTAAAGAGAATGCTTTAAAAAAAAGTTGACATTTGTTTATTTATTTTTTTTATCAGTAGAAGCGAAATCCTAATCAAATACATTTTTTGTGTGACCACCCTTTGACTTTCAGTTCTTACCCTTGCACACTTTGTACACTTGCAGAAAGTCAGGAACTTTGAAGGGTCAGAGTCAGGTGTATGATTAAGCAGTTTAATCAAGCTGGTGCTATTAATAATTAATTTCAAAAGGGTGAAACGCAGTCATTAATTGAAAGAGGAACAGCTGTGCAGGAGGCTTAACCCTGGGTAAGGAACATCCAATCTCTGCTATTTAGTTGAGGTTGTGGAAAACAGTTTCATGACACATATCATATACCATGGCAAGACTGAGCACAGCAGCAAGGCATAAGGTATAAGGTATAAGGCATACTGTATCAGCAAAGTCTCACACAGGCAAAAATTTCAAAGTAGACTGAAGTTTTAAGATGTGCTGTTCAAGCTATTTTGAAGAATTACAAAAAAACGGGCAATGTGGAAGAGGAGAAGCAAGGTCCAGCAAAGAACTGGTGGAAACAAGTTGAACAAGAGGTGGGAAGTGACAAAGTACAACTACTTAATTACTGCACATAAGTTGTTTTTTCTGGTGTCAGTACTTTTCCTCACTATTGTTTTTTTGGACAATGTTTTACTTTCACTCAATATATTTTTTTACACAAAAATCTGTACTTTCTACTTCTATTTACAAAACAGGCTTGTTACTTTAGTTTTAATCTATTTGGTGAAATGATCAATATTTTTGGATTTTTTTATTAATGCACAATAAATGCAGCATGCATTTCTGGTTGACCATTTTTGGTAAAAATATAAATAAATAAATTTGAGGTGAAATTAAAACCTTCAGCGCAACACACGTTTATTCACAACGTCCTTTCTTTACTCAGATATAAAAAAACTCCACCAAAAAATTGTTTAATCAATAAACATTTGTTTTACTCCCAATTGTTTAAGTCCCAATCAGCTTTTTTTTTTCTCATAATGCCGAAATGAACTTGAACTGTTCTGTCTTTTTTGATCATACACATAAGATCCAAAAATCATTAAAAACTGTAAATGGTCTACTTTTATTTGTATACACTCATAATAACAACAAAATGCTGTGCTTTTGTGAAATAAAGAAAACGGACAGGATGCACTTTTTGCTGTCTCCGTCTGTCATCTCTCTTCATAGACACACAAATTACACAACCTAAATCTCTGTACAAACTTGCCTCACAGACATCATAATTATATAAATAGAAAGCTCAAAATGTCTACTTTTAAATAAACAATCAGATAAAACAGATATTTACTGCTTATGAAATTCTTCTGAATGTTAGGAGAGGTACAGTTCCTCGGGTATTACATAATTAACCGTCCTGTGGAAACATCGCAAAGGTACTGTTTGGTGTCCTGGTGATATAAATAATTTAAAACACCATAATTACTTTAAAACATTTACAAGAATATTTTGTCTCCATGCTCAATGTTGAGTATGGTTTCACTAATAATAAACATACATTTGCATAAAATAATCAATATTTGTCCATGCACATGTTGATTAGAGTATTAAATACTGGAAAATTATTATTTTAAAGTACAAACCCGATTCCAAAAACTTTGGGACACTGTACAAATTGTAAAAAAAAAAAAAAAAGAAATGCAATAATTTACAAATCTCATAAACTTAGATTTTATTCACAATAGAATATAGATAAAATATCAAATGTTGAAAGTGAGACATTTTGAAATGTCATGCCAAATATTGGCTAATTATGGATTTTATGAGAGCTACACATTCCAAAAAAGTTGGGAAAGGTAGCAATAAGAGCCTGGAAAAGTTAAATGTACATATAAGGAACAGCTGGAGGACCAATTTACAACTTATTAGCTCAATTGCTCAAGTGGAGCAATATCAGAAAGGAGTTTTTCAGAGAAATATTGCGAAGAGTTTGAATTTATCATCATCTACAGTGCATAATATCATCCAAAGATTCAGAGAATGTGGAACAATCTCTGTGCGTAAGAGTCAAGGCTGGAAAACCATACTGGATGCCCGTGATCTTCGGGCCCTTAGATGGCACTGCATCACATACAAGAATGCGCCATAATGGAAATCACAACATGGGCTCAGGAATACTTCCAGAAAACATTGTTGGTGAACACAATCCACCGTGCCATTCGCCATTGCCAGCTAAAACTGTATAGGTAAAAAAAGAAGCCATATCTAAACACGAATCAAAAGTGCAGGCATTTTCTCTGGGCCAAGGCTCATTTAAATGGACTGTGGCAAAGCGGAAAACTGTTCTGTGGTCAGACGAATTCAAGTTTGAAGTTCTTTCATCATTGCATTCTGTTTTTATTCACAATTTGTACAGTGTCCCAACTTTTTTGGAATCGGGTTTGTACATTTAGAAAATGTGTGATTGAGTTGCTATTAAATGAGTTCACTAATGACAATCATGTGAATAATCAGGATTACCCACTGAATTTGACAAATATTTTTATTTTTAACATAAATAAGCCGCACCTGTCTACACTAATGTACTTTACACAGGCTTTAACGAAAGACAGGTTACACACGGTGTAACGGGTGAAATATGTTGCGCTTCTATTAGGAGCATAGCGGTATTTTGGGAATAGACTGCCGGTATTCTTCCGGTATTACTGCGTGTGTGTGCTTTGTTACACGAGCAAAAACTTGAGTTACGAGCTCGAGACGCCGCTGCTAGATGGCGAAGCGAAGCCAGAAAGTGTAGATTGTGATGAAAATTAAGATAAGCAAAGAAGAAAAAGTAAAGATTGTAAAGTTTAGGGATACGTAGTGTACAGTGATAGTAAAAAACGAGTTTTCCCTCCGCCTCTGCTTATCGCCTCTACCCCCCCTCCACACACACACACACACACACACACACACACCCCACCGGCATTTTTGTTAGCTCATCTCATCTCCAAGGAAAATACACTGAATAAAACCTTATTATATCTTTACATACTCTTTCTAATATGTTTTTATACAATATTTGTTATTTAGAAATAAAAATATTTTCCAATTTAATAACATGAAACATAAAAACAGGGTGTCATTTTGAGGGTTGGAACGGATTAATGCCATTTTAAGTATTTTCAATATGGAAAACTGATTTGATGTGCGAGCAAATTGGGATACGAGCTCGTCCACGGAAGGAATTCAACTCGTAGGTCAAGGTACCACTGTATTTCTCTGGGGAGTTTATCCGTGCAGCTCAGAACACAGGTGAGGTGCGTTTTTTCGTTTCCGTTTGGAAATTTCATTGGTCTAATGTTATGGGGTTCAGTTTCTTGGCTTAAAAGTTTGTGGAACTGGGAAAAACCCAGGAAAAATCTATAAATAAGCCGCTTCGTTGTTTAAGACGTTCAAAACGTGGGAAAAAAGTAGCGGCTTATAGTCCGAAAAATACGGTAAATATTTTAATCGATTGACAGCCCTAATATCAATTTGCCATGATGTCCAGTTACCACCGACATTAAAACAGGTAGTAGTTATGGCTACTTTTCACTTAAGTACATTTTAGAGCTCATACTTCTTTATTTTGAGTAAAAAAAAAAGGATAGTCAGTACTTTAACTTTTACCAGAGTATTTTAAAACAGGAGTATCTGCACTTTTAGAATGTAGGTACTTTTGCCACCTCTAAATAGAACCCAGGTACATATATTTACTGTCTGAAGTTTGACCAGAAGTGGTCTTTAGGGAAGAACTGTGGCCAAGAATCCATACCTTTTGACATGGAGAAAAGGCTAAACGACTCAAATATTTATTTAAAAAATATAGAAACTAAGGTGCAGACAAAAAGGAAGCATGTGTTCTGGACTGATGCGTAAAAATCTGAAATATTTGGCTCTTGCAAAAAAACAAGCTGTTTGCCAAAGGGCTGAAGAGCAGTACAATAATGAGTGTCTGCAAAACGTCTTGAAGATTTGGTTAGGATTAATGGTATCCTTAATGCTGAGAAATGCAGGCTGATACTTATCTATTATGCAATACCATTTGGGAGGCATTTGATTGGCCTCAAATTTATTCTGCAGGAGGACAGAACAATCTTCAGCGTAAAAAAGAACAAAGTGTCCTGGAAGAAATAGTTTTGTTCCCCACAAAGTCCAAATCTTAACATTATCAAGTCTGTTTAGGATTACATGAAGAGAGAGAACTATTTGAGGGACCCTGCATCAACAGAGGATCTGTGCTTAGTTCTTCAAGATTTTTGGAACAACCTATATTTTAAGTTCCTTCAAAAACTGTTTATTTTTTAAAAGGTTTTTATTTTACAGCATTTTTTTACAAGTTTGCAAAATCTTTTCACAGCACTGTATAATAAATACATACTGTATACATACTGTATACATACTGTATTATAAAAATACATTTATATTTCAAATTAATGTGTCATACCTGACATGAGTCGATACCTCCAGACAAGTAGCCAGCACAAAACATGGTGTTGGTAAGCAGCTGTTTACCCAGGGCGATTTTACATATGCTCTGAGACAGAAGTGGTACAATCGCCTCCATTACCACATCAGCTGCTGGACCGTCTACACTCACACAAGTATCAGTCACACACATCAAATGAAAAACATAAACACACTTGTAGTACAATGCATCTTCTCTATTCTGACATAGAATCAGTTAATTTGGTCTGAAAAGTTTTTTTTGTCACCTTCATAAAGTGAGCCCCATCCAGCAATCAGACATGGTTCTCCAGAGGGTGGCTCAGTGTCAGAGGGCAAACACACCGGCATCACACGCTCTGATAAAACCACAGGAGAGCTTAGCTCCACCAGGGCAATGTCATTATTAAATGTCTTTGGGTTAAACTGCAAGGTAGATGGGAAGATGCAATCAATATACGTGTATTACATCTGAATTCTATACTACAGAAGTCCTCACAGCAGTAGAAATACAGGTATGTCATCAAAGGCACCATTTTTAGCAATTATCCAAAAAAAAAAAAAAAAAAAAAACATGCTGCAGATTACATTTACATTTCAGGTTCATATTTTCAACACTCTAACAATTGGAATGGATATACCACATACACAGCAAATACATTTGGCTTGAGATAAAAAAAAGAACATTAGATGATGACAGAGGTTGTTAGAATTAGTTTGAATTTCAGCTTTCAATTCCACACTGTCAGGCTGCAGACGCGGAAGCCGATATAGTCCGATCATTGTCCTTTTATTTCAACAACCGTACAACACAAAAACACTCATAAGCCGTTGAAAACAACAAACAAAGACATCCGCTCGATACGCGTTGTCCGCTATGAGTTCGAATGTCCCACGCATAATCCATAAAGCCTTCGGCAATGAGTAATCCAAGTCGGAAGTGGAATTCGCATATACAGCCGGCGGTCGAGCAGCCACGCGATTGTCCAGCTTGACAAATTAACGACCGACAGCCTGTGACTCAAGAACGTGAGTTTATGTAGTCTGATCTTTCATGAGCCACAGCTGTCGGTAATCTTGGGAAGCAGCGTGACTGCTATCGAGGGGGGCGTGGCAGGGTGGATCTCTGACAGCTACAGACGGGGGCGTGGCAGGGTGAATCCCTGACAGCTACAGAGGGGGGCGTGGCAGGGTGAATCCCTGACAGTACCCCCCCCTCCAGGGGCGACACCTGACGCCCCAAAACCCACCTATGCCAGGCGGGCCAGGGCACTCCGAGGAAGGCCTCCTTAGACGCCTGGGAGCAACGGAGGCCTGGTGAGCATCCTCTGCGGAGAGCCGGCATGGGACAACACCTTGCAGGAGGATCCGGAACGGAGCCAAGCCCTCAATGCTGACGGGAGGCTGAGTAAAGCCCCTGGCGGGGATTGGAGCCGGAGCGACCTCCATGGCGGGGAACCGGAACTGGACGCCAACCATGACAATGACCAGGGAGTGGAGGACATCCCGGGCGGAGACCAGGAACGTCGTACCACCCTCTGAGGGACCTGGAGGACCGACGTCGCCGTCAGAGGGACCTGGAGGACCGACGTCGCCATGCGGGGATCTTGGGGGCGATCCGTCGTCCTGAAGAGGACCTGGGGGCGAGACGTCGCCTTCTGTGGAGCCCGGGGGCGAGACGTCGCCTTCTGTGGAGCCCGGGGGCGAGACGTCGCCTTCTGTGGAGCCCGGGGGCGAGACGTCGCCTTCTGTGGAGCCCGGGGGCGAGACGTCGCCCTCTGTGGAGCCCGGGGGCGATCCTTCGCCCTGCGTGGAGCTTGGATGCGATCCTTCGCCCTGCGTGGAGCTTGGATGCGATCCTTCGCCCTGCGTGGAGCCTGGATGCGATCCTTCGCCCTGCGTGGAGCCTGGATGCGATCCTTCGCCCTGAAGAGGACCCGGGGGCGAGACGTCGCCTTCTGTGGAGCCCGGGGGCGAAACGTCGCCTTCTGTGGAGCCCGGGGGCGAAACGTCGCCTTCTGCGGGCGCTGGGGGCGAAACGTCGCCTTCTGCGGGCGCTGGGGGCGCTCCTTGGGACCCTTAGGAGCAGATCAGAGCCTACTGAGCAGCCTGGAAATGAGGTGAAGCCTGCCTGGAGATCCACGAGCGGAGAAGGGCTTGCCTGGAGGTCCACGACATCAGTGGAGCTCTCTTTGGGACACTGAAGCGGAGACGAGCTCGTGGGGTCGCTCGGAGGCGGAGACGAGCTCTCGGGAGGAGCCTGGAGCGGAGACGAGCTCTCGGGAGGAGCCTGGAGCTGGGCGGAGCTCTCTGGATGGACCTGGAGCTGGGCAGAGCTCTCTGGAGGGACCTGGAGCTGGGCGGAGCTCTCTTGGAGGTCCTGGGGCGGAGCCGAGCTTTCCGTGGGCGAGATGTCGCCTTGGAAGGGGCTCTGGGATGGGGCGTCGTCTGGAGAGGGACTCGGAGGAGTCACTTCGCCTTTTGTGACCGGAGGTGTCGGCGCGGCGCTCTCGTGACGACTCTGTGGCGGGAAAGCATGCTCCTGGAGACTCTGTGGCGGCGCGGCGCTCTCGTGACGACTCTGTGGCGGGAAAGCATGCTCCTGGAGACTCTGTGGCGGCGCGGCGCTCTCGTGACGACTCTGTGGCGGGAAAGCATGCTCCTGGAGACTCTGTGGCGGCGCGGCGCTCTCGTGACGACTCTGTGGCGGGAAAGCATGCTCCTGGAGATTCTGTGGCGGCGCGGCGCTCTCGTGACGACTCTGTGGCGGGAAAGCATGGTCCTGGAGACTCTGTGGCGGCGCGGCGCTCTCGTGACGACTCTGTGGCGGGAAAGCATGCTCCTGGAGACTCTGTGGCGGCGCGGCGCTCTCGTGACGACTCTGTGGCGGGAAAGCATGCTCCTGGAGACTCTGTGGCGGCGCGGCGCTCTCGTGACGACTCTGTGGCGGGAAAGCATGCTCCTGGAGACTCTGTGGCGTCGCGGCGCTCTCGTGACGACTCTGTGGCGGGAAAGCATGCTCCTGGAGACTCTGTGGCGGCGCGGCGCTCTCGTGACGACTCTGTGGCGGGAAAGCATGCTCCTGGAGACTCTGTGGCGGCGCGGCGCTCTCGTGACGACTCTGTGGCGGCGCAGCGCTCTCGCGAAGACTCTGTGGCGGGAAAGCATGCTCCTGGAGACTCTGTGGCGGCGCGGCGCTCTCGTGACGATTCTGTGGCGGCGCGGCGCTCTCGCGAAGACTCTGTGGCGGGAAAGCATGTTCCTGGAGACTCTGTGGCAGCGCGGCGCTCTCGCGAAGCGCGGCGCGAAGCGCGGCGCTCTCGCGAAGACTCTGTGGCGGCGCGGCGCTCTCGCGAAGACTCTGTGGCGGCGCGGCGCTCTCGCGAAGACTCTGTGGCGGCGCGGCGCTCTCGCGAAGACTCTGTGGCGGCGCGGCGCTCTCGCGAAAACTCTGTGGCGGGATGGTGTGCTCGCCGACTCTCGGAGATGGTGTGGTGCGTCCACGAGAACCCCGGAACACAGCAGCACGCTGGTAGAGACCCTGAGATGAAGCAGCCCTCTCATCAAAACATTGGGGCTGAGCTGCAGGCTCATGGGAGATCCGGCACGGAGCCGCGTGCTCTTGAGAACGTTGGAATGGAGCACCTTCCTCCTCAAGGGGACTGTAGTGGAGATCCACCACCTCTATCCCCAACTTCCCCAGAAGCAGCCCGCTGAATTCGGCGAGTAAGCCGAATTTGCCCCCTTTGGCGCTCCATAGTGAGCTGGCTTTGGCAAGAACTTCTCCAGACAGGAGGGAAATACAGAGGGCAATCTTGGCTCGTTCGGAAGGAAACCGGGAAATGTTAACAGCCACATACTCGCCGATGCCTTGCAGAAATCCGCCCAATTCGTCTTTTTTCCCCGAGTAACGAGCCGGTAATCCCCTCGCGCTCTCTGAGGGGCGTGGCGCAGCCGCGCTCTCATGATCCGGCTTCTGTGGATCTGAACCGCGAGAAGCGGCACTGAGCTTCCGGAGGAAATCCGAAGCCGGGTTCAGCTGCCGATCCGTTGTGGTCGGAATCGCGGAATGGCGAATCCGCGTTCGGTATAGGTCGGTCGTTCTGTCAGGCTGCAGACGCGGAAGCCGATATAGTCCGATCATTGTCCTTTTATTTCAACAACCGTACAACACAAAAACACTCATAAGCCGTTGAAAACAACAAACAAAGACATCCGCTCGATACGCGTTGTCCGCTATGAGTTCGAATGTCCCACGCATAATCCATAAAGCCTTCGGCAATGAGTAATCCAAGTCGGAAGTGGAATTCGCATATACAGCCGGCGGTCGAGCAGCCACGCGATTGTCCAGCTTGACAAATTAACGACCGACAGCCTGTGACTCAAGAACGTGAGTTTATGTAGTCTGATCTTTCATGAGCCACAGCTGTCGATAATCTTGGGAAGCAGCGTGACTGCTATCGAGGGGGGCGTGGCAGGGTGGATCTCTGACAGCTACAGACGGGGGCGTGGCAGGGTGAATCCCTGACAGCTACAGAGGGGGGCGTGGCAGGGTGAATCCCTGACACACACACATATGATTTACACATTTAGATACCCAATGAGTTTGTATGCAACAGATCATAAGTAGCTCCTTTACTTCTTTACACAAAATTACTTTGCCTCATCTCGTATTTTATCACATTATCTTGTATAGTATTTCTTTGCAAATTTCTTTCAATTGCTGTTGATTTGAAGATTGCATATTTTAGTATGATCAGTGTATTTCTGCGCTCAAAGGCTTCTTCTAATTTTGGACTTTGCCCTATGGAGACTCTTGGTGATGTCACTGACTGTTGTTTTTGGTATTTTTCTTAACAACTCATAATTTTTGCAGTTATTTTCATTGGTTGACCTGTATAATGTATGGATTGCATTGCCTATGCCCAATGGTGGTGCAAAATCACTGATAATTCTTTTAATTTAGCAGACTCCTTTATCCAGTTACAATTATTCACAGTGAGGAAAATAAGTATTTGAACACCCTGCTATTTTGCAAGTTCTCCCACTTAGAAATCATGGAGGGGTCTGAAATTGTCATCGTAGGTGCATGTCCACTGTAAAAGACATAATCTAAAAAAAAAATCCATAAATCACAATGTATGATATTTTAACAATTTATTTTATTGATACAGCTGCAAATAAGTATTTGAACACCTGAGAAAGTCAATGTTAATATTTGGTACAGTAGCCTTTGTTTGCAATTACAGAGGTCAAACGTTTCCTGTAGTTTTTAACCAGGTTTGCACACACTTTGTTTGCAATTACAGAGGTCAAACGTTTCCTGTAGTTTTAAACCAGGTTTGCACACACTGCAGGAGGGATTTGGGCCCCCTTCTCCACACAGATCTTCTCTAGATCAGTCAGGTTTCTGGCCTGTCGCTGAGAAACACGGAGTTTGAGCTCCCTCCAAAGATTCTCTATTGGGTTTAGGTCTGGAGACTGGCTAGGCCACGCCAGATCCTTGATATGCTTCTTACAGAGCCACTCCTTGGTTATCCTGGCTGTGTGCTTCGGGTCATTGTCATGTTGGAAGACCCAGCCTCGACCCATCTTCAATGCTCTAACTGAGGGAAGGAGGTTGTTCCCCAAAATCTCGCAATACATGGCCCCGGTCATCCTCTCCTTAATACAGTGCAGTCGCCCTGTCCCATGTGCAGAAAAACACCCCAAAAGCATGATGCTACCACCCCCATGCTTCACAGTAGGGATTTTGTTCTTGGGATGGTAATCATCATTCTTCTTCCTCCAAACATGTTTAGTGGAATTATGACCCAAAAGTTCTATTTTGGTCTTATCTGACCACATGACTTACTCCCATGACTCCTCTGGATCATCCAAATGGTCATTGGCAAACTTAAGACGTGCCTGGACATGTGCTGGTTTAAGCAGGGGAACCTTCCATGCCATGCATGATTTCAAACCATGACGTCTTAGTGTATTACCAACAGTAACTTTGGAAACGGTGGTCCCAGCTCTTTTCAGGTCATTGACCAGCTCCTCCCGTGTAGTCCTGGGCTGATTTCTCACCTTCCTTAGGATCATTGAGACCCCACGAGGTGAGATCTTGCATGGAGCCCCAGTCCGAGGGCGATTGACAGTCATGTTTAGCTTCTTCAATTTTTTATAATGATTGCTCCAACAGTGGACCTTTTTTCACCAAGCTGCTTGGCAATTTCCCCGTAGCCCTTTCCAGCCTTGTGGAGGTGTATTTTGTCTCTAGTGTCTTTGGACAGCTCTTTGGTCTTGGCCATGTTAGTAGTTGGATTCTTACTGATTGTATGGGGTGGACAGGTGTCTTTATGCAGCTAACGACCTCAAACAGGTCCATCTAATTTAGGATAATAAATGTAGTGGACATTTTAAAGGCAGACCAACAGGTCTTTGAGGGTCAGAATTCTAGCTGATAGACAGGTGTTCAAATACTTATTTGCAGCTGTATCATACAAATAAATAGTTTAAAAATCATATATTGTGATTTATGGATTTTTTTTTTTTTTATATTATGTCTCTCACAGTGGACATGCACCTACGATGACAATTTCAGACCCCTCCATGATATCTAAATGGGAGAACTTGCAAAATAGCAGGGTGTTCAAATACTTATTTTCCTCACTGTTTGCAAAATTCCAATGATTAGTCCAGTGTCTTAACCACTGAGCCACCACTTCAGCTTTCTCCCATAATTAGTTCTCTGTTCCTTCTAATGTTTTTTCCTTTTTAACCACAACAAACCAAGAGTAGATATACAGAGCTGATCATTTTTTAAATAATCAAACAGAGCACACACTGGCAACAAGAAACCTGCAACTTTCCAATACTTCTGAACACTTGGAAAATGGGTTGGTTCAAACAAGTTGTTTAAAACATCTAATATTATGTAAATCTAATCTAGTGTAAATATAAGGATTTACATTTACAGAGCTGACATCCAATTTATCTTTTGATCTGTTTTCCGTTTATTGTAAAAAAAAAAAAAAAGATGCACAGTATCAAAACACCAAAAAGGCAATGCAATAAAAGCTGTCTATTGATGCATATGTACAGGTATGTAAACATTACCTTTGGGTGAGCAATGATGCGGTTGACCTTCATGACCTGCTCATCAGGGTCAACCTTAGTGATGTCAAATTCCCCAACCACAGCTCTCCAGTAATGTTCACTCTGACTTCTAAAATGTAAGATGGAGAGAGAAAGGAACTTTTATGAAAGTGCAGCAACCAGAGGTATATAAGACGAGTAGACCACAAAAACCAGCAAAATGACTTCACCAATCTTTGTTTTTACCACCCAAATATTGTGTACATTGTGCTGACAAAACAGCTTTGAGCCTTTAAGGCATAGATTTCACAAGACTTCTGAAGGTGTGCTGTGGTTCTGTAAGATGCAAAGTGGAACCTCCATGCATTTAATTGTTTTTTTAGGACATTCTGCAGATTCTTTATCAGATTGAAATCTGAGAAAATGTAAGTCAAAGTCAATATTTTATACAATATTTCTTGTTCCTCCAACAATTTCTATACTTTTTTGCAGTGTGACAAAAAAGCATTAGGCTGTTAAAATCTGCCACTGCCATCAGAAAATACCACTGCTATGAAGAATTGTATTTGGTCCTCAACAATATTTAGGTGGAGCATCCAAATTAATGACAGGACCAAGGGTTTCACTGCGGCAACGTCTTCATATCGTTTTCTGAAGTTGGCTTTTTTTTCTTCAAGTTTTCCTACAGTAATGAAGTAATAAAAGTTTTTCCTTACAATGTTCAAACATCTCTGTAAATATAGATTACACACAGAAACTATTCTTAGTTTAACCTGGGCATGCTGTCACAAATGCAAAAAATACATTCACAGACACCACTGTAGATTGATGAACTAAATGTAATCATCTGTGGTGCTGCTCATAGGAATGCAACTTGAATAGAAGGTACTGTTTTGCCATCAAAAAAATTATGCCTACTGCTAATATTTGATATATTTCACACATTTTAATTTTAATTTTAATTTTTACTTCTACTTCAGTTGCACCCTGGTTGGTTCAGTGATAAATCAAGTACTTCACATTTACCCTACAAACAATAGCAAAGGAAATTCAACTAAATCAAATTCATGTCACCACCTGCTTGCTCATCAGGAACAAATTTACACTTATAAAGAACATTATTTTTATCACCACATTATCTGTGTAAAGCTGTTTTGAGACAATGTTCATTGTTAAAAGCGCTATAAAAATACAAATGAATTAAATTGAAAATGAATATGGAATAAAAATCAGCTGATTTGAATACATCTGTTCTAGGCTCTTACCCAACAAAGCAATGTGCAGCAGTGATGACCCAGTAGCTGTCCACCAGGACTCCTCCACACATCAAAGCTCCATTTAGTTGCAGGTTGACAATCCAAGGCCAGCTGCCAGGGGGCGCCTGAGAGCCACCCATTATGCGGGAGCGTGGCTGTGTAAGGGACTTTCCACCTAATATCCTCTGCCCACATAAAGCTACAGCATACAGATGACAGAGAGACGTAAACACTATGGCACTGTTTTTTTTACATACAATATAATGACAGATTTTGTATTTAAAAATGAGTTTATTAGAGGCATGTAGGACGTTTTGGAGACAAGGTGAGGGAGGCGAGATTGAGATGGTTTAGACATGTGCAGAGAAGGGACATGGGGTATATCCAGAAAGGAGGAAAAGAGGAAGACGAAGAAGGCGGTTTATGGATGTGGTGAGGGTAGGTAGTTGGGTTGAAAGAGGCAGATGTAGAGGACAGGGGGGAGTATGAAGACAGATGATCCGCTGTGGCAACCCCTAATGGGTAAATCCGAAAGAAAAAGAAGAAGATATTGCCAGATTTTGTATGTGCGTGTTTGTTTTGTTTCCTTGACTGTGCTCAGCTTTAAAAGTGTGTATTTACTCTCTGTTCTGGTTTCTGTGGCTGGCTCCAAGTTCTGCATGGTGTTAATGAGACTGCATTGTAATAGCCTGGAGCTGCAGCTCTCTCCCATGATTTTAATGCAGGATTCAGAGTGCAGCTCTAAGGTAGAACAGCGACGTTGGTAAAACCCACACATCTGACTCAAAGCCCAGCTTCTCTCAGTCTCTTCAGTCAAACTTTGAGTTTGTCTCAACATCTCACAGCTTGGCTCCATTAATAGAGACTCTGCAGCCCCTGAGGCAACAAAAAAATTTGTATCAGAGAGTGAAACACAAAAATCAGCTAACTAAAATCTGCAATATTGTGATATCACCAGCATTTTATATATCCCCAGCAAACACCTATGTTCTCCAATAAAATATATCAACATATTCTAGCAAAGTGTAACATCACACAAGTAGCAACATTCACCAGTACACACAAGAACTCCAGGAAATATCAGCATTCTCCAGTATACACCGGTAGTCTCCAACAACCAATAAAACATACACCAACTCTAACACTAACAGTCTTTAACGCAGTCATTCTCTAACAACAGTCACAAATGCATGTACCACATTATCTAATAAACACCAACATTCTCCAACAAGCTCGGTCATTCTCTAAAAAAACAACATTCTTAAAACAAGCACAAATATTTTCCAGTACCACTAGTATTCCCCAATAAAAGCTCAAGATCAAATTCAATGGAAGACAAGCCAAGATGAAGTCTGTACAGCAAAAGCAGATTTAGTATTTTCTGACCAGAGAGAAAGAAAGAGCAGCAGGGTCAACCATAAACCATTTTACAGAGGGATAGCAAGACCCTACAGAGGTTAGTGAGGATGGCTGAAAAGATCATCAGGGTCTCTCTTCCCTTTATCACAGACATTAACAACACACGCTGCATCTGTACAGTCACCAGCATTGTGGCTGATCACACACCCCTCATACACACTCTTTACTCTCCCGTCACCTGGAAAAAGAAGCATTTGAGCCCTCACAATTATACTGTGTAAAAAAAAATTTCCACAAGCCATCAGACTCCTTAACATGAAGGAACTGGACTGACACACACACACACACGCACACACACATAGCTGGACACTATTATAGCTAAAATATAGTAGATCCTAAATATTGTTTTAGCATGGTGTAACCATGACATTACAAGGGTTTGGCCAGAATTGACTTAAGGTAAGCATCAACATCTGCCTTACATGAAGCAAGTTTGGCAATGTTATACACAGACAGGTTTGGATGCAAATGGAGTTTTTGTTATCAGGGAATGCAGACTGTGACATGACAGTCCAAAAAAAACTTTTTCTAACTCTTTGTAATGCTTTCATTACTCATTGTATCTCTTCTGGTATATTAACACTCTTAATGTAACTGAACTTGATAAAATTTGATATATTTTATATATTTGTGCTATATATTATTTCCCCTTGCATGCTTCAAAACTGACTATTTACTATCAAGTGTGACATTCTTCAATTCTCCAATATGTGATGGATTAAAGAATTGCGAACTTAAAAAAACCAGGATAAATGCCCAACACACTGGTCTAAATAAAATTGCTTTAGGAAAGAATTGCCAAAACATTTTTAAAAGGATTTTCTTTGTTTAAATACAAATTCAGATACAAACATGGCATTTATCAATAATTCCATTTGATGGGGACAGTTTTAAAGTGTAAATATCAGATGTTTTGGGCTGCATGACATGCTCTGGTATGATATTTAAAGGGTGTGCATGTGCTCACCACATGTTCCGGAGCGCTGTCCACAGTCCTGAAACAGGCAGGGAATGCAGCCCGTACAGCTGGCTTCTGCTCTGCGCATGTCTGCTATCGCCTGGTCCATGGAAGTAAGCGCACGGACCAAAGCTGCCTCCATCACAACTGTCCCTCTATTTGAGAGAGCTATTAATAAAAACAGTGAGAGAAGGTCTTAGGGATATTTTATTTCAATCGCTCTTGAATAATATAGATATTAAATATGTATACATAGAAAGACAAACCATAAGGCTGGGGCAAAATTATAAGAGGATGAATTTTGCATTGTATAATTATGACCAATAGTATAGTGCAAAATCCACACTACACCTCAGTATGAATCAAAACAATTCCCTCAACCATTCCAAGGAATGCATCACATAAGATTTGATTTGGAATATGGTAATTTATTTTAAGTACATATATATTTTTTCCTGTATTAACATGCTACATATTACCCCTGATTTTCACACTTACACAGACAGCTGCAACTACAATAATGCTATAAATATGAATCAAATTATTTAATGATCCAAGACTTTGCATGTGTAGTCTTTTTTAGACCAGGTCTGGAAAGTTGCTGAGAACACAAAATTCAAACTTACAAACAAATAAAGTGGATTTTTCAATCTGTGAAACAATAACAACATTTAAATAACACTAAACTATTGTTAAACTAAATATATGTACTTATTATACACTTCTGTTATTGAGTGTGCAAAATGTGAGCATTTCATCATATACTAACTAAGATTATAGATTATATGCTATCAAAATCTAACTAGCATAACACCAAAATCACAATTTAAATTGTTCTGTAGATATTATGCATTTTTGTTGCTCTATCAAATTAAATATTCAGACTGGCATCTTCAAATAAGCTTCAGAATAACTTTAAGGTTGTCTTCTTTTATAATATATAAAATAAATACAGGCAAATTATCTCTTTTCTTTGTAAAGACTAGAGTTCATTTAAATATACACTTGCGTTTGTTGCTCTATAATGCATTCTAAAACTTAAAAATGTTTTTATTTAGCATATTTTTCAAACCGATAAACATGGACTAATGTTCAGCAGAAATTAATAAATTAGTATTTACTTTGTTGTAAGTTTTATCTGCTAATAGTTTTATCACCTAGTACATCTTAAACTGCTCATCCTTACCTTTGAGCACACTTTGTGGCATTCTGTAGACTTCTCTTTCCACAGGTGCTGCTGCACACCAACCAATCAATACCAGCACCAGGACTGACATCAGTAGCATTGTCCCACACCCTGTTTTAGGTAAGTCCTTTTAAAAAAACAAGGGAGAGAAAAATATCTCTGCTGCTTTCTCTCTCACAGAACTTCTTTGTGTTAATGCTAAAGATTATGCATGGGTTCTGCTAGTACCATGTACACCTCCTTCTGCTCCCAAATCTACCCCATTCACTCACTTAATCCAGACATCTGTCCGTCCACAATTGTGCATGGAGGAACAATAATAGAGCATCAGTTTCTGCATGGAGGATATATATACAGCCTCACCAGTCAGTGTAAGAATGAGTGCTGACCCTCATCACAGAATAAAAAAAATATTTAATAGTAAATAGAGTAAGAGAGAGAGAGAGAGAGAGAGAGAGAGAGAGAGAGAGAGAGAGAGGGTGGGTATTGGTGGTATTAATATTGAGGCACAAGGGGTGTGTGTGTGTGTGTGTGTGTGTGTGTGTGTGTGTCATTTTATTAGTGAATGAAAAAGCGCATTGTCTGGCTCTGAGCTTGGGTACTTCAAAGACATCCAAAAATCACAGACCCGCTGCCCTCCGTGATTAATTTCATGCATTAATGTTCACCATTATCTGCAAGATCGTTTTGTACTTAACCTTTCTTCCAAAAACTTTACATAACCACAGTAAGGTACTGTTAAAAAGGGTGTAAACATACATTTAAGACACATGCATTTGAAACACACATACAATTGTCCAATTCTTTCAATGGCAGTGCTGGAATTTAAGTTTAAAACCTCGTTCATTGGTCCATCCACATTTAATTACTGTAACATGAAAACTTTCTTGTAAGTTTTGCCACCTGTGTCTGTCTGTCTGTCTGTCTGTCTGTCTGTCTGTCTGTCTGTCTATCTATCTATCTATCTTTCTATCTATCTATCTATGTATCTATCCATCCATCCATCCATCCATCCATATGTATAAATAAGAGCAACATGATCCATTTTCCACCCCCATTCTCATTGTTATTCTAGTAGGGTTCTTGCCCTACTTCTACTTCATGCCTTAGTGCAAAGGAATATGTACTATCTGTTGAAATGTAATTGTTGATGTAAGTGTTTCATATATTTGGTCAGAATGTATAGATTCTACTCAAAATGCATACAATTGACAAGCATAATTAACAGATCAACAGGACACAGAGGGGACATGGAATACAAAAAGCAATTAGCCAGTGTGAAAATTCTAAATATAAAACAGAAAAAAACCTAGAAAATAAAACTAAAACAGAAGCAAGAAAATGTGCTTATCAGACAAAAAAGAGGGATAGAGACACAAAACCGATATAGAGAATGTAAAAATGAAAATGTCAACCACAAAATGGACATTGATTAAACAATGAAAAAGTGGGGTTAAAAGGAAAACTGGTACAAAGATGAGAGTGAGAGAGGCTGTAGGGATAAAAGCACAGAGCCGCTGGCCAAACCACAAACAAGCCTTCCGCCTCCATTCATCTTCTGCCTCCCTGTTCTTCTAATTTCTGCTCTTTGATGTATTCCTGTTTAACCAGCCACAATCTTATTCACTCATTGGTTGTGTTGCTCTTTTTATCTATTCAACTAAGTGGCTAAGGACATCACATTCAAGAAAATGATTATGATTAAGTTAAAGTGAAAAAAAAGGAAGATCGGGCAACCCGAAATTAAATTATGGTTTCAATTTCCATAGGCAATTTGAAGCTTTATTTATTTAATCTTATTGCTGTCTTGATCTCTCTGGATGCTTTATAAAATTTGAGAAATCAGAACCAACTCATACCACTGTTAACATTAAACCATAAACTCTATTACTGTGTTTATGTATGTGTGCATTTAAGGGGGTTGCTGGATTGTTAATGAAAGCCTTTGCTATTGTCTCTGCCAGAAGACAATTGTAAAGTGGGTCATTGGGCTTGTAACTAAAAAAAAAAAAAAAAAATCACACAAATTCTCCCCTCCTAGAGAACTCAGTGTGACGTGTTTGGCAACAGTTAACTTACCCCCAAATCCCTGTGCTTCTTCACTCTACAGCAATTTGGCAGTACTGTATCGCTGGCATCATTGGACAACCATGTAATCGAGTAATAAGATATACGATATATAATTCAAGTCAAGTTTATTTCTATAAAGCTTTTCACAACAAACATTGTCTCAAAGCAGCTTTGCAGAATTTAACTGTTATGGGCAAAGGACAAAAAAGGACTGGACTGTTGCTCAGTGGGCCAAAGTCGTCTTTTCAGATGAAAGGAAAGAAAATTCAGCATTTCCTGTAAATTAAGGTCCCAGAGTCTGGAGGAAGAGGAGAGGCACAGAATCCAAGTTGCTTGAGGTTCAGTTTAAAGTTTGCACAGTCAGTGGTGGTTTGGAGAGTCATGTCATCTGCTGGTGTTGGTCTACTGTGTTTTATCAAGTCCAAGGTCAGCACAGCTGTCTACCAGGAATATTTAGAGCACTTCATTGGAGATGCTGATATTATTTTCCAGTAGGATTTGTCACCTGCCCACACTGCCAAAAGCACCAAAAGTTGGTTAAATGACCATGGTTTTGGTGTTTTAGACTGGCCAGCAAACTCACCAGACATGAACCCTATAGAGAATCTATGGCAGACCTGGGCAAACTACAGCCCGCGGGCCACATCCGGCCCTTTGTACATCCCTGGCGTGAGGCCCATCATAAATTACAGGGATGCAGCGAAAATCTGGCCACCGAAAATTTTTGGCTGGAATATCTAAATCACCAAAACAACACGGCAGAAACACAATTGTAATGACGCAATAAAAAAGCGCAGCCAGCACACGGTTATCTGGATAAAAGCCAACATGTGTGGACTTATTTCAATATCTCGAAGAAAGGCCCAAGGATAGCAATTTGCAAAACATGCAATGCTAAAATTTCAAGAGGGGGTGTATCTGCAAAGAGTTTCTCCACGTCGGGTTTAATTTATCACCTGAAATCCGAACATCCCGATTGCCATTCTAAATATGAGAAGAACGTGGCACAGAAAAGTAAATGCCCAATCCGTCTGCAGCGGAGGTTTTTGAAAAGGCAAGAAAGTTTTCCAGTGACGGTGCCAAGGCAAAAGGCATAACACAAACAATTATGGAATTCATTGCCTTAGATCAGTGGTCGCCAGTGAATCGACGGGTTAATCTTAGAAACATTCCTCGTGGATCTCGAAAAGAATAATAATTATAATATATTATTATTTATTACACGGCTATTCATAATGCTGTAGATTAGAACGTTCAATTTACTTGAAACGGGCTTCCAAACGTTCGGCGGTCAATTATTTTAGTTTAACAGACCGTTGCTAATAATAATTGACCGCTGTCTGTCTGTCAATACTATGAATGGTAACAAATAAATAACAATAATTTTTAATAATAATAAATAAAAAACTTTTGTAATTAATTCATTCTTTGAATTGCAATGCATTGATTTTAGTGAGTTAAGTACACATTCATAGCCATGAATGCAATGGTTCTAATAATTGACATAATCTTTTCTTTCAGTGTTTTGGTTTTCGGTTTTGGCCTTGGTTTCCTCATTTTTGGTTTTTGGTTTCGGCCAAGAATTTTCATTTCGGTGCATCCCTAAAATATTATCGTTGGTGTGGCCCTAGTTTACAAAGCATGCAGGGTTTATCACTTCTTGAACTTTACTGATCAGAAGATGTTAGCTCCAAAAATAAAAGCATAGTGCAGCATGGCAGTGGTAGCCTCATTATTTAGACAGAGCTGGTGTTTTATTCTTGGTTTATTTTTTACATCACAAAAACCTGCAAATTTCAACAGGGGTGTGTAGATTTGTATATATGCACACTCACTATCAACTATATTAGGGACAACTGTACATCATGCAGTTAAATCTTTAGAATCATGCAGTTATCTAATCAGTCAATCATCAGCAGTTTACAATATACTTAATTGATCAAAGTGACCCTTCAGTACCAACATCTATGCCACAATTAAAGTCACAAAGGTACACAGACCGATTTTTTTGTGTAAATATAAGCTGAGAACGACCTGAATGTGCAAGTGCAAAGATGTTCCTAAAAAAGTGGACTTTAGTGTATATAGGGTAGCCAGTACAAAGAAAAATATCCTGCTCCTTTTTTTCCTTTTTTAATATTAGCAATCTAATAACACTCCCTTTGTTCATCTGGAACATGTTTAAATTCTACATTTCATATATAGCTATGTATAAAGTATATAGCTTTATTTATAAGTAAACGAAAGTATTAGCATAAAAGGTTTTTGCAGTGCAGTAAAAACCATTCACTGTGATATTAAAAAGATTGAGATCAGTTCCAAGACAAGAATTTCCAGATTATATTTTCTGATATTTATATCTAGAGGTGTTAAAAGACTAAGATCATGTCACAATGGGGTTAGTTGAACAGACAGGTGTTTCTTGCTGTGTAGATAGTCCCTGGTAGATCACCTGTCACCTGTGAAAACTGCATTTGATGGTTAAAAAACAGGTACACAAACATTAATACCAGAGAGTTGTCTATAAAGGAAAAGCAAACCTTAAGCGGGAATATCAGAAGCCTGTCTGTTCTCTGTTGTCTGGATGTAGTGAGTACAACAGAGTGGAAAGAAACCACATTAGACAGGTTGGTTGATGACTTAAAAATTATAGAAAAACCCAAAACATCATGATGCAGCAGGCCAATGTTTCAAGTCACAATGCAAGAAATGAAGGCAGAGGAAAAGTGGAAGATTTTATACTGGCTAAGTCAATTAACCAGGCCTTAACCCAAATGAGCAGACATTCCTCCTCCTAATAAACAGACTGAAGGATGAACCCCCTAAAACAAATATCAACTGAAAGAAGCTGTACAAGCATCTGTGGCTGCTGAGACATTGCCCATTGTTAAAAGCACTATACAAATACAAATTAATTGAATTAATTTGTTCTACTTTAGTTTACTTTAGTTAAGTTAACTTTTTTTTGCTTGGAGAATGTTGATGGAGAAGTATAGAAAAGGTCAGAAGGAGTTGCATTGTGCGTTTGTGGATTTAGAGAAAGCATACAACAGGGTGCTGAGAAAGGAGTTGTGGTATTGTAAAAGGAAGTCAGGTGTGTCAAAGAAGTATGTGCAGGACATGTATGAAGACAATGTGACAGCAGTGAAGTGTGCAGTAGGAACGACAGACTGGTTCAAGGTGGAGATTGGACTGCATCAAGGATCGTCTATATACCCTTTTCTGTTTGCAGTGGTGATGAACAGTTCATACACAATCGCAAACCACAATATCATCTGCAAACATCATAGTTTACGAAAACTCCTGTCTGACCTGTCTGTCAAGACAAGGTAAGACAAAAGTCTACGTGGACCATAATGTTTGCGGATGATATTGTGATTCGAGGTAAAAGTAGGGAGCCGGTCAAGAAGAGCCTGAAGAAGTGGAGGTACGTGTTGGAGAGAAAGGAATGAAAGCCAGTGGGAGAAAGACAGTGTGTGAATGAGAGGGAGGGCAATGGAGAGGTGCAGATGCTGGGAAAAGAGATGGTGAAGGTGAAGGAGTTGCTAAGAAATAGAGTTGTTTAGGTAAACGCTTTGTGTGTGAATCTGTGCAGCATGGCTAAGAAGCAAACAAACTTTCGCATGAGAGTCCCTCCTTGCCCCCGTTTTATTACGGGGACACATACACATGAGTTTTGCGTTGTTCGCTTGGGAGTGGCTCATGCTCAATCGGCTCTCTTGAGAGACAATTGTCCGTGCTGTAGCCGCATGGCTATCCGCACTCTCTGCTCCGGCAGATCACTCTGCGAGGAGAGTGATCTCAATCGCGGCTCAGGCCCCGCTCTCGCCGAGGTGAAGCAGCACCGAAGGTCATTGGGCTCGTAGGCCGACCTAGCAGAAGGCATGGAGACGGATGAGTCCCCTCCAGCCTTTCCTGCTGGGCCGAGCTCCCGTTTCCGTGGAAAACACTCGCTTCGCGGTCCTTTCTTCTGGCACATGTTACTCAGAGCTCCAGATCTCTTTCTTCAAGGAGGGAGAGTTTCCGGATGCTAGTGAGCCTCCTCACAGCCTGTGTTTTTCGAGAAGCTCTTGGAGGTAGTGACGCGGGCTGTCGCTAAGCTAGAGATAGCTTGGCCCGATGAGATGCGGAAGCAACGCATTCTCAGCAAGCTGGATGAGCGTTTCCTGTGTCCTGTGGCAAAGCCTCCGCCTCCGGGGCCTACTGTTTTTTCCCTGACCTACACACTGAGGTGTCTAGGTCCTGGGAGACCCCATATAGCTATACACAAATATAGTAGGGTTCAGGAAATGCGGCTATGGGGAGATACCCAGGGTTGAAGAGACACTATCTGGCTATCTTTCCCCAGGTGTTGCATCGCTGAAGGATCCAGTGTTGCCTGCTAAGCCATTGAAGATGATCAAGATGGCGCCGGTGAGGTCTTTAATTACTTACAGTTCCATCTACACACTATGGACATCATTATATGTGACAGAGACACTCTTATATCTATTGGTGTACAAAGCACTTTTAAACCCGGACCCATGCTGGCCGAGCGAGATTCTGAAGGAGAACAAACGACGCGACCCGTACCGGCGTCCGCGAGGGAAACAAGCCGGCGTCAGGAACAGGCTGAGGGCACGCGCACACTGACCTAGTATCCTGTTAGCCAATGTCCAGTCTCTGGAGAACAGGCTCAATGACCTCAGAGCAAGGGTCACGTTCCAGAGAGACATTCGGGACTGCAACCTTCTCTGCTTCACTTAGACATGGCTGAACCCAGAGGTACCGGACCATGCCATCCAGCCGGCCAAGTTTTTCTCAGTTTACCGCATAGACAGAACACTGGACTCGGGGAAGTCAAGAGGAGGTGGAGTGTGTCTGATGGTGTGAACAACCACTTGTGCGACAGCACGAGCATTGTTCCTCTTTCACGCTCCTGCACACCAAATCTGGAACTACTGACCATCAAATGTCAGCCGTTTTATCTACCTCGGGAATTCAGCTCGGTCATAGTCAGTGCCGTTTATATTCCACCTCAAGACACAGACACTGCAGTATGGGATTTACATGAGACTTTTCACCAAACACAGCATCGGGACGCTGCACTCATTGTGGTAGGAGAAAGTGAAAGGACACTGGACCACTGTTACACAACATTTAAAAACAGCTACAAGGCACAATCACGTCCACCGTTTTGGAAATCGAACCATGCCGCCATCTTCCTCATGCCTGTTTAAAAACAAAGGCTGAAACAGGAGGCTCCGGTTCAGAGGGAGGTCGTGCGCTGGACTGACTAATCAGTGGCTACTCTGCAGGATGCTTTGGATGGCACAGATTGGAACATGTTCAGGTGCAGCTCTGATGACGTCATGTTTATGAAAGCGGTTATGGGATTCATCGGGAAACTAGCGGATGATACGGTGCAAAAAAACACCATCAGAACGTTTCCAAACCAGAAGCCGTGGGTGGATAAAACCATCTGCGATGCTCTGAGATCCCGCTCCGCTGCCTACAACACGAGGCTCGCCCCCGGGGACATGGATGAGTACAAGGCTCCGTCTTACAGTGTTCGCAGAGCGGTAAGGGATGCAAAGCGGTGCTACGGGAGGAAACTGGAGTCACAGTTCCAACATGGTGGCTCTAGGAGCCTGTGGCAGGGACTAACAACCATCACGGAGTATAGAACACCATCTTCTAGAATGGTGAATGCGGACGCTTCTCTGGCAGACGAGCTAAACAGTTTTTACGCTCGTTTCGAGGCTGCAGCTAACCACGCCAGCAGCGCTAGCAGCACAAACAGCGTGCATGTTGAGAGAGCGGAGAGGTAAACACCTTCACCATTTTGGAGCATGACGTGAGGAGGGCATTCAAGAGAGTGAATACCAGAAAGGCATCACAGTTCGGGTTCTGAAAGCCTGCGCTGACCAGCTAGCACCGGTGTTCACTGAGATATTAAACCTCTCACTGGAACAGTCTGTTGTCCCCTCATGATTCAAACAGTCCACAATTGTTCCTGTCCCGAAGAAACCCCAGCCCGCTTGCCTTAACAACTACCTCCCTGTAGCCTTGACCTCAGTAGTAATGAAGTTCTTTGAGAGACTGGTCAGAGACTTCATCACTGCCTCACTACCAGACACACTGGACCCACTACAGTTCGCGTACCATCAGAACCGTTCTACTGAGGATGCCATTGCTCATCTCCTCCACACTACGATGAGCCACCTGGACCAAAGAAATGGAAATTATACAAAGATGCTGTTTGTGGATTACAGTTCAGCATTTAACACCATAATTCCCTCCACACTTACCTCTAAGTTGAAGGTCCAGAGACTCAGCCTGCCGCTGTGCCAATGGATCTCTAACTTCCTGACAGACAGACCACAAGCCGTACGTGTGGGCAAATACACTTCATCCACCCTCACCCTCAGCACTGGAGCTCCCCAGGGTTGTGTTCTAAACCCCCTGCTGTACTCACTGGTATACATATGACTGTGTGGCCACTTCCAACTCCACAACCATCATCAAGTTTGCTGACGACACTGTTGTGGTGGGCCTGATCTCCAACAACGACGAGACAGCCTACCTACAGGAGGTTAAAAACCTGGAGAGATAGTGCCAGGAGAACAACCTTCTCCTGAACGTCAGCAAGACTAAGGAGTTGATCATGGACTTCAGCATGAAGCAGGGGCGGTCATACCAACCGCTAAACATCAACGGGACCCCAGTGGAGAGAGTGGACAGTTTCCGGTACCTAGGTGTTTACATCACACAGGACCTGTCTTGTTTCTGTCACACCAACACCATGGTGAAGAAGGCCCGGCAGCGTCTGTACCATCTGAGACGCTTAAGAGACTTTGAACTACCCTCTCAGGTGCTAAAGACTTTTTACACTTGCACCATTTAGAGCGTTCTGACGGGTAGCATCACTTCCTGGTTCGGGAACAGCACCATGCAGGACAGGTGAGCCCTCCAGAGGGTGGGGCATTCAGCTGAACATATTATTCACACCAAGCTCCCTAACCTGCAGGACATCTACAGCACACGATGCAGGACGAGAGCTAGGAAGATTATGAAGGACCTCAGCCATCCCAACAATGGACTCTTTTCTTTGTTGCGTTCAGGGAAATGCTTCCGCTTCCTGAAAGCGAACACAGAGAGAATGAGGAGGAGCTTCTTCCCGCAGGCCATTCAGAGTTTAAACCAGGAAACACCCAGGATCTAAAAACTGGCCCACTCTCTCCATAATCTCCCTTTTTTTTTCTGCACATATCTCACTTTTTGCACTACAACACTTTAAACTCTGGACTCGCACAGCACAGTGCACTTTACATTTTATTTTATACCACACCATACCGAACAAAGACACTTTACAACACACCATACCGCACACGTACACTTTATGGACAATCACAAAACCACCTTAAATTGTTTACGTTTTACTGCTTACTGCCATAAGCAGGGCCTACGCAGCAGCAGGTCAAGCCGTGGGCTGCCTTCACACTATGGGTGTGTTGCAGGCATACCAGGCCGATTTGCTGCGAGAGTTGGACGAGGGCTTTAATTCTGGGGCTGACGACACCAAAGAGTTATGTCGCGCTGCCGACACCAAGGAAACGCGCAGGCCGTCAGTCGCTCCATGTCAGCCTTAGTAGCCACAGAAAGGCATCTGTGGATCACCCTGTCAGAAATTCCGGACAGGGACAGGGTTTTTCTGCTGAATGCTACTTTTGGAATGTTCAACGATTCGGTAGAGGTGGTAATCAACAGCTTTAAGGTGTCTAAAACGCATTCGGTGGCATTTCAACGGTACTTTCCCTGCCGGTCTCACAGGGCTGCTTGGCAAAGGGGGTCGGCCAACCTGAGGGTGGTCCTCTCTGGGAACAAACGGGCAGTGGTGCAGCGGCCCTGACAATCAGAGAGCCCTGTTTTGGGAAGGGCGGTTTACACCTCATTATACAGTGCCCATACCTCCTCAACACCACCCTACGGCTTCAGGGCATCCGCATTCTAAACTATATCGACGATTGGTTGGTGTTAGCTCGATCAGAGCTTCAGGCGGTCCGGCATTGAAATGTTGTCCTCGCCCAGAGAACCACCTTCTTGGGCGTAGTGGGGGATTCGAATGTGTTGCAGGCACAATTGCCTGGATCAAAGTCATCTTCACTGCAGTCAAGAGAGTAAATGCAGGCCAGTCACTGACTGTGAGGCAGTTCCAGAGGCTGCTCAGTCTCATGGAGGCAGTGTCCAGTGTGATCCCACTTGGCCTCCACCATTTGAGACTCCTCCAGTGGTGGCTCAGAGACAGAGGGTTCCCCCGAAGGGCAATCCGTTTTATACTATCAAGGTCTCGCAGCAAGCCCTGCGGGCCTTAGATGTATGGCGAGAACCTACTTTCCTGTCTCAAGGCCCTGTCCTGGGAGCTCCTTGTCATTGCGTAACGCTAACAACGGATGCATCCCTCACAGGACGAGTCCGTGGAGGAAGTCAGAGCAGCTGTTTACCTGCTTTGGCCCTCACAGGAAAGGTTTCCCAGCTAATAAGCAGACGCTCAGTAGATGGATTGTGAATGCCATTTGTTTGTATTATGAGTCCTCTGGTCTTCCCACTCCTTTCGCAGTTAAGGCTCATTCCTCCTGGTGTATGGTGGCCTCTATGGCCTTGTCCACTGAAGTGTCGCTCCAGCACATTTATAACGCTGTGGGATGGTCTACCCCGCTGACCTATGTCAGGTTTTACGACCTCGACCTCTGTCCTGAATGCAGGTTGTGCTCAGACACACTAGGGAGGGACTGGTCAGTATGCCATGATTTGACACTCGGTCACAAAGCGTTTTCGACGCAGCTCGATTTCCTGAAAGGGAACGTCTCTAGGTTATGTATGTAACCCTAGTTCCCTGAGGGAATGAGAGCTGCATCAATGGGCCATACTCCCTGCATCCCTGACCTTCTCCTTTTTCAGAGGTTGATATTGCTCCATTTTGTAGCTTCCTGTTTTGCGCGACGTCGCCCGCCAATGACGTCACAACTGCCTATTGACCAGATTTTACACGTGATTTAGAGCGTGAACAACGCGGATGGACAGGATTAGAAATTAGTTTATTAGCGGGACAGTGCATGTAGGACGTTTTGGAGACAAAGTAAGAGAAGCACGATTACGATGGTTTGGACATGTGCAGAGGAGGGACATGGGTTATATCGGTGGGAGAATGCTGAGGATGGAGCCGTCAGGAAGGAGGAAAAGAGGTAGGCCAAAGAGGAGGTTTATGGATATGGTAATGGAAGACATGCAGGTAGTTGGGTTGAAAGAGGCAGATGTAGAGAACAAGGGGGTATGGAGAAGGATGATCCGCCGTGGTGACCCCTAATGGGAAAAGTTGAAAAAAGAAGAAAAAGAAGAAAAAGAGGAAGTTTACATTTAAACTTTATGTTTATATACTTATATATATTTTGCAAAAGGTTCAATAAAGGTATCATGTTCTAAGTTGCTTAAAAAAACACATTTTACGGAAAATATCAGGAAATTAAAGCTTAAATCCGGTTCAATTGTCTGATTCATTGTTAATCTCAAGCTTTAATGTTTTCAGTGTACAGCAAAAGCAGATGAATTAGCTATGCTACTCCAATACTTTTGAAAGAGACTGTATATATTACATGCACGAATCATACTGTATGTATTTCAAAAAAGCCATGTTCTATCATACAGCATCTCACCAGTTGGTGAGTGTTTGGACTAACTTTCCCGTGTTCTCCAAGCACATATCCTGACTGATGTTGTCTTTCACCTCTAGTTGTAGTTTTAACTGATTCAGTATTTCCGTTAATCACATTTAAATACAGTGATACAATTATTTGTGTCCAAAACTAATTTTTATATACCAGTTAGAACAATAAGAGCATACTTGAGTGTTCGCAGCGAAACTTGCAATGGTCAGATGTCTTTATTTATTCTTCTGGGCTTCAAATATTGAGCAAGGCCTTGCTATATTATAATATAAACACAAATCAAATTTATATAGCCTAATATTTTCCTTAAAAAAACACATCTAATCCATTGCATGCAACTCTGAAGTTGATCTAAAGTTAGAGATGCACTAAATGCAATCTATGACTGCTATTAGACTGAAAAACTTCAGTGTTGTTGAACTATATGTAAAATCATTTATTATCCATTAGTGGTTTTTTTATATATATATATATATATATATATATATATATAACTGACAAAAAAAATTTATTTTGCATATGACATTAAGATTTACAATAATGCATTGAAACAATACACCTATGATGTTTCACAAAAACCAAATTACAACAAAATAATGTGTTCAGGCAAAAGCGTTGAAGGGATTTCAATACTGGATCGAACTGTGTTAGCAGTTAAGCTTTCAGTATTCATGGCTGTGACCACTGGCGAGCTGAGAACAAAATACAGCACACTACAGACCTGCAAGGGACGGATTTCTTATTCAAGGTTCTGTCCCGCTCCCGCAAAAATTTTATTTACTTCTGTTCCTGTCTCCAATATTTAAGTTTGATCCCTCTCCTGCCCGCAAAATCTCACAGGTGAAATGTATAAGTAGTTTTATTTTCAATGCACTGACCGATTCTTCCTGCTGAATAAAAAAGAAAAGGAAATAAACAAACATGTTTTATTTTATTTGAGTTTGACATTTTGTGTAAATGATGAACATGGACATAAATAAGGACTCAAGTGAAACGATATAAAAAATAAAAAATTAAAATAAAAAAAATAAAAAAAAACAGGCCAAGGTTTTGTTGTGTTGTGTATTTCTTTCACTAATAATGAAGTAATATGTAGCACTCAGTGATTCTTATCTGTCTTGCGCTTTAGACATTGTGCAGGGGCTGCGCGGGAGTGCAGGTCTCTACAGCACACCAAAAACTATGTACAGCGCCATCCGCTGGGCTAAATCTACAATTATTCAGTTTCAATTCTTTTCACATACACATGAAATGCTTTTCTAAGTGCTTTTAAGCTTTTCTAAATGCTTTAATAGTTACTTATATCAGTATTTGTATTTAAATTTTATTGAAATTCAAACGATTTATCTTTTTTATACATGGCAATTCCAGAAACGCTCCGGAAGAATAAACTCCTGTGGTTTCCATCAACGTGTTGTAAGTTAAATTAAAGCGGCTGCCAGGTTTTTTGCCAGTATATTTAACTGCCCAAGAGTATTGGTCATGGCTTTAAAACATCCATCTTCTCCCGCTCCGATGCCGGGTCGCGGGGGCAGCAGTCTAAGCAAAGATGCCCAGACTTCCCTCTCCCTAGACACTTCTTCCAGCTCTTCCGGGGGGACACCAAGGCGTTCCCAGGCCAGCCGGGAGACATAGTCTCTCCAGCGTGTCCTAGGTCTTCCCCGGGGTCTCCTCCCAGTGGGACGCGCCCGGAACACCTTCCCAGGAAGGCGTCCAGGAGGCATCCGGAACAGATGCCCGAGCCACCTCAGCTGACCCCTCTCGATGTGGAGGAGCAGCGGATCTACTCCGAGCTCCTCCCGAGTGACTAAGCTTCTCACCCTATCTCTAAGGGATCGCCCAGCCACCCTGCGGAGGAAGCACATTTCGGCCGCCTGTATCCGGGATCTTGTCCTTTCGGTCATGACCCAGAGCTCATGACCATAGGTGAGAGTAGGAACGTAGATTGACCGGTAAATCGAAAGTTTCGCCTTGCGGCTCAGCTCCTTCTTCACCACGACAGACCGGTACATCGACCGCATTACTGCAGAAGCTGCACCGATCCGTCTGTCAATCTCCCGTTCCACCCTTCCCTCACTCGTGAACAAAACCCCAAGATACTTAAACTCCTCCACTTGCGGCAGGAACTCCCCACCAACCTGAAGTGGGCAAGCCACCCTTTTCCGACTGAGGACCATGGCCTCGGATTTGGAGGTGCTGATTCTCATCCCAGCCGCTTCACACTCGGCTGCAAACCGTCCCAGTGCATGCTGAAGGTCCTGGTCTGATGAAGCCAACACGACAACATCATCTGCAAAGAGCAAAGACGAAATCGTGTCGTCACCAAACCGGACACCCTCCGACCCCTGGCTGCGCCTAGAAATTCTGTCCATAAAAATTATTAACAGAACCGGTGACAAAGGGCAGCCCTGCCGGAGTCCAACATGCACCGGGAACAAGTCTGACTTACTGCCGGCAATGCGAACCAAGCTCCTGCTTCGGTCATACAGGGACCGGACAGCCCTTAGTAAAGGGCCCCCGACCCCATACTCCCGGAGCACCCTCCACAGGCCGCCGCGAGGGACACAGTCGAATGCCTTTTCCAAATCCACAAAGCACATGTGGACTGGTTGGGCAAACTCCCATGAACCCTCCAGCACCCTGTAGAGGGTATAGAGCTGGTCCAGTGTTCCACGGCCTGGACGAAAACCACATTGTTCCTCCTGAATCCGAGGTTCTACTATCGGCCGTATTCTCCTCTCCAGTACCCTGGCATAGACTTTCCCAGGTAGGCTGAGAAGTGTGATCCCCCTATAGTTGGAACACACCCTCCGGTCCCCCTTCTTAAAAAGAGGGACCACCACCCCGGTCTGCCATTCCAGAGGCACTGTCCCCGACCGCCACGCGATGCTGCAGAGGCATGTCAGCCAAGACAGCCCCACAACATCCAGAGACTTGAGGTACTCAGGGCGGATCTCATCCACCCCCGGTGCCCTGCCACCGAGGAGTTTCTTTACTACCTATCTAGACTTCAGCTTGGGTGATGGACGAGTCCGCCTCTGAGCCCTCAGCCTCTGCTTCCTCAATGGAAGACGTGACGGCGGGATTGAGGAGATCCTCGAAGTATTCCTTCCACCGTCCAATGACATCCCCAGTTGAGGTCAACAGCTCCCCACCTCTACTGTAAACAGCATTGGTGGGGCACTGCTTTCCCCTCCTGAGGCGCCGGACGGTTTGCCAGAATCTCTTCGAGGCCAGCCGATAGTCCTTCTCCATGGCCTCACCGAGCTCCTCCCAGGCCCGAGTTTTTGCCTCGATAACCACCCGGGCTGCAGTTCGCTTGGCCTGCCGGTACCCGTCAGCTGCCTCAGGAGTCCCACAAGCCAACCAGGCCAGGTAGGACTCCTTCTTCAGCTTGACGGCATCCCTTACTTCCGGTTTCCACCACCGGGTTCGGGGATTGCCGCCTCGACAGGCACCGGAGACCTTACTGCCACAGCTCCGAGCGGCCGCTTCGACAATGGAGGTGGAGAACATGGTCCACTCGGACTCAATATCTCCGGCCTCCCTCGGGATCTGGTCAAAGCTCTGCCGGAGGTGGGAGTTGAAGATCTCTCTGACAGGAGGCTCGGCCAAACGTTCCCAGCAGACCCTCACAGTACGCTTGGGTCTGCCGAGTCTGTCCAGCTTCCTCCCCCGCCATCGGATCCAACTCACCACCAGGTGGTGATCAGTTGACAGCTCCGCCCCTCTCTTTACCCGAGTGTCCAAGACATACGGCCGCAGGTCAGATGAAACGACCACAAAGTCGATCATCGACCTGCGGCCTAGGGTGTCCTGGTGCCACGTGTACTGATGGACACCCTTATGCTTGAACATGGTGTTCGTTATGGACAAACTGTAACTAGCACAGAAGTCCAATAACTGAACACCGCTCGGGTTCAGATCAGGGGGGCCGTTCCTCCCAATCACGCCCCTCCAGGTGTCACTGTCGCTGCCCACGTGTGCATTGAAGTCTCCTAGTAGAACGACGGAGTCCCCAGTCGGAGCACTGTCCAGCACCCCTCCCAGAGACCCCAAGAAGGCCGGGTACTCTATACTGCCGTTTGGCCCGTAGGCACACACGACAGTGAGAGACCTATCCCCGACCCGTAGGCGCAGGGAAACGACCCTCTCGTTCACCGGGGTAAACTCCAACACATGGCGGCTGAGCTGGGGGGCTATAAGCAAACCCACACCAGCCCGACGCCTTTCACCATGGGCAGCTCCAGAGTTGTAAAGAGTCCATCCTCTCTCGAGGAGTGTGGTTCCAGAGCCCAGGCCGTGCGTAGAGGTGATCCCGACTATCTCTAGTCGGAACCTCTCAACCTCAACCACTTTAAAACATTACTTTTTAAACACTTAAATTATTTTGTCTTCATGCTCTATGTTTGCTCTTTAAGTAAGTCCTGCATTAATGGGATCACGCTATTACGCTCACTGAGTCAAGTGAGTTGTTTCTGCTGTAGTGCTAAAAGTAAAATAATATAATTTTATGTGAAATTTTAGACACTGTTTAAAATGTATTGAACACCTTAATTCAATTCGATTCATTTTTATTTGTATAGCGCTTTTAACAATGAACATAAGTATGTTCTTTATAAGTAAGTTTGTCCCTGATGAGCGAGCCGGTGGCAACTGTGGCAAGGAAAAACTCCCCGAGATGGCATAAGGAAGAAACCTTGAGAGAAACCAGACTCAAAAGGGAACCCATCCTCATCTGGGTTGCACCGAATGTCCATTTATAGCAGATATACGATGTTGCGGGGTACAGTGATGATGATCAGAAGCGAAAAGTAGTCCTGAGTCAATATAGCAGTCTGTTGACATTAACTACAGTCCAATCCATCCTCAAAGCTTCGGTTCTTACTCCGGAATTTCATGGAACAACCCAAGGCGTTGATGAGAAACCATCCCAAGCTGCACAGAGTGGCCTCCAATCGAAGGGACACTATCCAGAGGCAAGAACAGTGGTCACCGGAACCTCAGGAGCATGTTTAACTCGACCGAGAGAGAGAGAGAGAGAGAGAGAGAGAGAGAGAGAGAGAGAGAGAGAGAGAAGAGAGGGGTGACAGGAAGAGAAAGATATGGATTATATGTCTTTATTGTTGTATGGAAGTTAATGTCACTGTGCAATTTGGACTCCGGCAAGACTCGCTATAGCAGCATAGCTAAAAGGGAGAACCAGAAGGTAACACCGACATGAGGGATCTCTGGGATAAGAGACGACCCACCACACCAAACCTGAGTGAACGTGTGAAAGTGAGGGGATGACAGCATACAAATATCCCAGTTCACCTAACACTCTATATCCCTATAACACTCTGATCCCTCCAAATCTGTGCCTTTACCTAAGAAAAAATCTACTGATAAAAGTGTAACAAACTCAATGACCCCGTACTGGAAGAAAGACAGACAGGCAATAGTTCACCAAGCAGAGCCATCTTTATTTACTTTCGTCTTCACCCTGGCGGTTTCCTTTCCAGTATTCACGCTAGGGCTCACCCACACACTCGCGGTTCGGGACGCCTTTCCTTCCCGACGTTTGCCGGTGTGGTGCCTAATTCAAACCCCCGGTCTGAAATCAAACCCACTACGCGTGCACGCGGACAGTACCGTCATATTTCCTGTAGATGGCACTAAAAACACGGAAGGTTGGGTCAAATGTTTTCCTGGTCCGAACGCCAAAAGATCAATTTGAAGAAAACGTACAAAGCTTCCTGTAGATGGCAGAATAAACTCAGGAATGTAATCATTTGCTTTTAAAACCAACCGCGTGAATTCTAACCGCGTATTTATTTTAAGTTAATACCTAGACTCACTTAAATCACTCGGATACACAAGTAAAAAAAAATGTAAATAGTTAATTTCATTTTATTAACATGGACATACCTTACACCCCCCCCCCCCATTTATTTTTCCTCCATAGTCAGAGTTGCCAAACTTGCTGTGATACACCTACACAAGTAATAATGTATGTGTAAAATACTACATTTAATTTAACAACATTTACAGCTGTATTATTTAGGGGGGTATTATTTAGGCAAGCTGAATGTAAACCCCTGCCTGATTTCTACCCCCCCCCCCCCATTTATTTTTCCTCCATAGTCAGAGTTGCCAAACTTGCTGTGATACACCTACACAAGTAATAATGTATGTGTAAAATACTACATTTAATTTAACAACATTTACAGCTGTATTATTTAGGGGGGTATTATTTAGGCAAGCTGAATGTAAACCCCCTGCCTGAATTCTACCCCCCCCCCATTTATTTTTCCTCCATAGTCAGAGTTGCCAAACTTGCTGTGATACACCTACACAAGTAATAATGTATGTGTAAAATACTACATTTAATTTAACAACATTTACAGCTGTATTATTTAGGGGGGTATTATTTAGGCAAGCTGAATGTAAACCCCCTGCCTGAATTCTACCCCCCCCCCCTTACAAAACCATGCAAAATAAAAATCCACTACTAGAAAAGGTGTGTAAAAAGTGTTACTCCTTTATTTCTACTTTTGACAGGCATGACACAAAAAGTGCACTTGTGATGTCGCCTGGATACATGACTGGTGGTGCCACTGATTGCAGCAGTCACAGGCAATCTGAAATGTAGAGAAAACATAATTTTCTTCAAGGCACTAGACAGACACTGTAACCAATAATTAAATTGTGATAGATAGTGAATAATCTTGGCCATAGAAAACAGTAAATACCCAGTTGTTATCACCACTTTTCTCCCCACAGACATGGCACAGCTGGCTCAGGTCATCTAAAATAAACAATTCAAGTGAGAAGATTATATGATTTGCATTGAATGTACAGTCAGTGAATGTACATTTAAAATGTACATTGCAAAAGAAAATAGATCCTATTTCAACCAAACGTACAGGTAAATTTCTGCTAAACAAGCAGGTAGTGAAATGAGTTGGTGAGGATGATGGCAGATAGGTGTGCTGATTAAGAAGGATGTGCAGTTAATAACTAGGGAGGAAATGTAGAGAAGAGGCAGGCATTTTTACTGCTGAATGGTGATCATGAAAAGTTGTCCTCCTTTTTTTAGAGGCTGCTATGATTTTTTCAGGATTCATTTTAGGATGTAAAAAAAAAAAACATGATTCATCTAAAATGGAAATCTTTTCTAATATTATAAGCCTTTACAATCACTTTTTATTTATTTAACACGTCCTTGCTGAAAAAAAGTAGTCTATATTTTCAAAACAAAAAACGAAAAATTCAACACTGACCCAAACTTGTAGTGTATTTTCTTACAAAAATAATAAAATTAATAAATAAATAACATTTTATATATATATACATATATAATCAGCACAACTGACTCCACCATTGATAATAAATCAGAATATTAGAATGAATTCTAAAGGCTCGTGTGACACTTCAATCTGCAGTAACAGCTGAAGAAAATTCAGCTTTGCATCATAGAAATAAATTATATTTTATAATATATTAAAATAGAAAACCATTATTTTACATTTGTATAGAATCTCACAAAACGTATTATTATTTTATTTTTTTATATTTCAATTTATTTTTGATCAAATAAATGCAGGCTTAATGAAAATAGGATTCTTCTTTTAACAATATTTTAAATAGTAATGTTACGACTGATACTGTACATTACACATACCACTGTTTTGGAGAAGAGTGACAGCTATTTCTTTTCTAAAGTCTTCCACTCCTTCTTTTGTGTTAATTAAAACAATTGGCTCCTCTCTAAGTACAAATTCAGCAAACTAAAAGAGGAAAATATTAAAAGAAGCAATTTCATTATAAAGGAAAATAAAACACTATAATAACCAACTTAATTGTCCTTCTCCAAGATCATAAGTTCAGGGTAATTAAGTAATTTATCTATTTTAAATCACTTACTTTCAAAGCAAAGATGCCACATGATGTGCCATCTTGCTGTTTTGGGTGAGGCAGTGTATCGCAGGACCACCTTGAAAAATTGCATCCCTTTTGTCGCATAAAAGCCCTTAACACATAAAATCATCATGATTGTGATACTGGAATAAGTCATTTTCCCGTAGAGATGAATTTTGTACAGAAGCATATTTTTGGGATGAACAACTTCAAGTACCTCGTTACATCCTGGCATTGTCTCAGTTTTGCTGAACTTTCTCCCAGAGGATCTAGGAACAAAGCCCGCCTTTGAGAGGGCAGCATAACCTTTTAAGATTTTAAACAGTAATGAATTTAGATTTTAGATAATGAAGAGATTGACATGCATTTAATATTAACAATTTATGTTTAAATGAAGTTTCTTGTAGGTAAAATGTCTTCATAAACATTATAATAAAAAGTTAAACAACCATATTAATACTTCTCTTCGAAGGAATCTACTATGTTTTGTATATTCTCCAAACAGCTTGTTTTGCACTTGCTGGGACAGCTACATCCTTTACGTATCTGCCCCATTTACTCTGGTAATTTGTTGTTTCTTTTAATATTAACTGTTAATGTTATTTTGGTAAATCTACCTTTAAAAAGAAGCTTAAAAGTTTACCACCTAATATTTAAGCAAACACTTATATTAAGTGTTATAATATAACACTTAATAACATAATAATAACATAATAAATTAAGCAAACACAATATATTAAGGCATACACTTTGCAGAACACAATATTGGAAGTTATTTCCAAGGTTTAAAATATAATGTCTATGATTCAATTCAATTCATTTTTATTTGTATAGCGCTTTTAACAATGAACATTGTCTCAAAGCAGCTTTACACAGATAATGCGGTGATTAAAAATGAATATGTTCTTTATGAGTAAGTTTGTCCCTGATGAGCAAGCCGGTGGCGACTGGCGACTGTGGCAAGGAAAAACTCCCCGAGATGGCATAAGGAAGAAACCTTGAGAGGAACCAGACTCAAGAGGGAACCCATCCTCATCTGGGTTACACCGAATGTCCATTTGTGGCGGGTATACAATGTTGCGGGGTGCAGTGATGATGATCAAAAGCGAAGTGTATTTCTGAGTCAGTGTAGGAGACTGTTGACATCAGTGTAGGAGACTGTTGACATCCAATCCAGGCAGGCCTGGATGAAGTGGGAAGATCCACGGCGGGGAGAGGGGCAGGAACAGTATGAACACTTTATTTGTTTACCACAACTACCACAACAGTGGTGGTGGTCATTCACAATGCCAATGAGATACTTGTACATTGTGGGATCAACCTGAAATTTAAAAAGAGGACTGAAATATGTTCGAATTTGATGTTTCATAATTTGTACATAAATAAACCCGAGCAAACCAACCTTAAATTTAGATTTGTTTCCATTCCAAATCATTCGTCATTACATATGAGTCAATTTGGAATGCCTGCTCTTTTGTTTGTGCATTGAAACGCCTCACAAGAAGAAATATGTATGCATTAATTACCTTAAACAAGGAAACAAAACAGTGTGGAGTTAGCAGTGGATGTTAACATTTGATATCTACAGTTTCAACCACAAAACTTTTTAAAATGCTAAAAAAATCTTACCTCACTTTCGAGCTCATTATTTGGAGCGGTTTTGCTAATGTCTGCAAAAAATATTTTATACGGCCCAATTCTGGAGAGCAACACATAGGCATTTTTTTCTGCCCATGCCTCTTGAACAACTGTATTGATAAATGTCATAAGAAAATAATAAGTATGAGAAAACATGACTGTTAGCTTTCATTACTTTATAGCTTTACTCTCTTCTTCTGCTGACTTACTGCTGATGAGGCGGTGCTGTACTGCTTTTGCTCTAGTGGTAGGTGATGATGACACAGATACAGAGACAGGTGATGCAGCTCTTTTGGGGATTGCAGGTGATGGTGAAACCCTTGGGGAGACAGGTGATGCAGCTCTTTTGGGGATTGCGGGTGATGGTGAAACCCTTGGGGAGACAGGTGATGCAGCTCTTTTGGAGATGGCAGGTGATGGTGAAACCCTTGGGGAGACTGGTGATGCAGCTCTTTTAGAGATGCCAGGTGATGGTGAAACCCTTGGGGAGACTGGTGATGCAGGTCTTTTAGAGATGGCAGGTGATGGTGAAACCCTTGGTGAGACAAGTGATGCAGCTCTTTTAGAGATGGCAGGTGATGGTGAAACCCTTGGGGAGACAGGTGATGTAGCTTTTCTGGAGATGGCTGGTGATGGTGGAACAGATACAGTGGTGGTGACATATGACTCTGTCACTTTTGAGATTGCAGGTGATTCAGCAGTTGGACAGGTTTTTTGTGATGGATTTGCGTCTGTTGATCTGGATACAATCTTGTGTGGAATGCGTGGCATCTCCTCAATATATAATCTTAAGTGGTCAATATTTATTTATGGCAAAATAACCCCTCTCTCATCTATCAGATCAGCATTCTTGCCTTCAATGTCTTTAATTGTGTATGGACCTAAAAAATTTGGATCTAATTTTCGACCTTTTCTCTGCTGGCTCCGAACATTACATCTCCACACCTTGTCACCCACAGAGAATTTCACTTTCTTTGCTTTATATTCTTTATTTGTCATTTTGTTTTGGACCTGAGCAGTGTGGGTAAGTGCAGTTTGAAGAACTTCATTGAGTTTCAGGACATCCTCAGTCATTTGTTCAATTCCCACCACAGCTTCAACAGAGCTGTCGATCTGAAAAAGGAACATTTACTTCTAGTTAAAAATACCTGATCATCTCAAATTCATGCAGGCAAGTTCAAGTTCAAGTTCAAATTCTAATTTTATTTGTCACATACACATATGACATAGTGAAATCCTTTATACTACTGTCCAACATTGAAGTAAAAACATAAAAAATATTTTTAAAAAAAGTATAAAAGTATGGGGGTTTATTAAAGTATAACTATAAAATGTAATACACACACACACACACACACACACACACACACACACACACACACAAATATATATATACTATAAAAAAATATATACACATTAATTAGACAGAAGGGATGGAATTATTATCAGACAGACATTGATAGAATTACAGATAAAAATGACCCAGTGTGATTGTTACTAAACTGTCCATGTGCTGCTATTAAAGTGACTCTGTGCTGTGCTAGTCAAAGTTCATACTAAATGCGATACATACAATTAAAAATTAAACAAAACATAGAAGACAACCCACCTAATCTTCTGGGACCTGAAAAGGGTATCGTGCCTCACGACCAAACATCATATAAAAAGGAGATAACTTTGTTGTCATCTCTTTTTTGGTCCTTAGTCCAAACATAACAGCATCAAGGTGTTCCAATTTGCTGAGAGCCCTTAAACAAATAATTAACATTAAAATAGTTTTAGCAGAAGATATATATAAATACCTGTGTATTCTTTACTTGGTTTCTAACAATCCTTACAAACGCCATTAGAGTTCTGCAATAAACACATTACATTTTCATATAGGTGGGTGTAAAAAAAATATCCAATTTAAGGATCTTTGTGTTAAAATTTATGTATAAATTTAGTACCTCTGTATGGTTCCATTCATCCTTTTAACTAGACCGTTGGTCTGGGGATGATAGGGTGAACACAAACTCCTTTTAAAGCCAAGAGTTTTGGACACATTTTGGTTGATCTGATTATAAAACAAAATTGTTATTTAATTATTGTCAATATAGGTAAATATTTTTCAAAGTACATTTGAGCACTGTATGGTATGTTACAGCTTGGATTTACCTGATTAACAAACTCCCTCCCTTGGTCTGTGAGTATGCGTTTTGGTGCCTCAAACTGATTGAAAAACTTGATAATACAGTTTGTGACCTCCTCTGCAGACTTACTTCTGAGTGGATAAGCCTGTGGCCATTTGGTCAAGTAATAAATTATTACGCATATATATTGATTGCCACTGTCTGTGCAAGCGAGTTTCCCGATCAGATCCATCCCCAAAAGTTCGAAGGGTTGTGTGACCTTGCAAAAAATATGATAAAAATAAAAATGTGATAAAAATATTTAGTAAATTATGTAAGTATTCTATTACATATGAATGAATGTATGGATGAATGGATGAATAAATGGATGAATAGATGGATAGATAGACAGACAGATAGATAGATAGATTACCTGTATAGGTGTAATTTTGACCTCTTCTTTGATTGATGCTTTAGTGGCCTGACATGCCACACATTCAGACACCTGTTTAAAAAGAATTTATCAGTAAGCATCAAAAGAAAAGAAAGATTTTATTCAATTTGTTCACTTTGATCAGTGTCATTACCCATTTGTCAAGATCCTCTGACATCCCTGGCCAGTAAAACCTTTTGGATATGGCATTTTTGGGGTTTTTTTGTCCACAATGTGCACCAATGCTGCTAGCGTGAAACTCTATAAAGCATTTATTTGCATCCTCTGCACCTCAGACAACCTTTAATCTCAGTTCACAGGCAGTTCCTTTGTATCTTCTGTAGTACAGCTGACTATCTGAATGATATAGTAACAATACAATACCTATTAATTAAAGCATCAAGAATTACAATTATACAGTACAAATAGAGAAAACTAGACATCTGTACATCAGGTCCGTTGTCAAACAATGTAAAACAAATTGTGTAAAAAATAAAGCTTAGCATAACATTAAATTATAAAAATAACAGGTCTCTATTAAATTATCCTAATGGAATATACTAATATATAGCTACATTTTACGTTGCAAAAGGGTTTTAAAAATAACAATATTGATTTATCACATAGTCTTATGTCAAAATACCTTCAATATCAAAAATAGCAGTTTTTTTCCGAAAATTTGACTTCTGGTCCTTGATAATCCCAGAGGATACCCACCGCCTGTTTTGTAGGTTACAATGGCACTGTACATTGTAGGATCCATAATCTACAGACCAAAAAGCACAAATGAATAAGTAAGGGTTGGCTGTCAACAGGGTTTTTTTTTGGCATAGATTTCTATATCTTGTTTTACTAATTGATAGTATGATGGTAAAAAAAGTGTAACATCTAAAAGTGTAACATCTCAAAATGTTTACATCCAAAGGTAACAAAAATGTAACAATTAAATGTTTTCCCTCTTGATGTAGACTAACACAGAAAGGACCTTTAAATGTTACAACATATTAATGTGATTTATTCATTATTCATTATTCAACTAAATTCAAGATAGCCAGACACATTTTAATATAAATAAAAAATATACAAATAAATAAATAAATAAAATAATGTAAATAATTGAAAAAAAAAAACTAAATACTATCACTTTTGTTTTACGTAAGATTTGCAAAGCTGTGATAAGCTACCATAGCTGACAAACCAAAAAATGTGAATAGTTTACATTACTTTTTACTTTAACAGTGGGGGTAGGGAGGGGGATTTTAGTGTAGTTCGAAAGTGTCCTTTTGAACACTGTCCTGTCCGTCTCCATCTTTCTTTCTTGCCTATCAATCTAATCAGTGCAGTAGTTTGCGTTGCAGCATTTTTCCCCTTGCATCATTTTTATTGTATTTTATTATTCAGTAACGGATATGATTTAGATATAGTAAGTTAATTACTTCAAATACTTTAAGTAAAAGTACACAAAAAACTACTTAAAGTACAGTTTCGTGAGTACATGTAATCAACCCCAGTCAACTCTACTATAAATCTGGCATATAATCTGGCTATAATGTGACAATAGAAACATATTTACCTTTCAGAATGACAAGTCGAAAGAAAGTTGTTGAAAGTTGTTTTCTTCACGTCCTGCTGTTTAAACCTGGAAATTAATATTTTACACACTAATATCTTGAAAATAAAGTGTTAATGCCAATATCTGTAATTAAAGACTAATTATACAGGTAAAACTCCTACCGTTTTGCGCCTCCTCTTGGCACACGGCATCCCCGCACCCAAGGCAGAGTCCTGATTGGTCATTCCTTCACGTGATCGGGTGTTGGATAAAACATGACACTTTAAATTGTACAGCAAGTACAGCAAGGTTGAAACAACTTTTAAAAAGCATAGCTGTATCATTTTCTTTTAGTATTGCATTGGTAAACCTTCCAAACTATTAGAAAATATTTTACATTGGACTTTGTTCATTAAAATTCAATTAATACTTATAAATTTATTTATTTTACAGAATCACAAAATCATATTTAATGCTTTGCAAACCAAAGACAGCACACAAATAAAAATAAAGTGAAATTGTGTTTATTTTTATTTGACTTTGCGATTTGTGTATGGAGGAAAAATAAATAGAACTGGGGGGTTGAAGAATTAAGGCAGGGGGTTTACATTCAGCTTACCTAAATAATACCCCCCTAAATAATACAGCTGTCCATGTTGTTAAATTAAATGTAGTATTTTACACATACATTATTACTTGTGTAGGTGTATCACAGCAAGTTTGGCAACTCTGAGTATGGAGGAAAAATAAATAGGGGGGGGTGTAAGGTATGTCTATGTTAATAAAATGAAATTAACTATTTAAAAAAATTTTTACTTGTGTATCCGAGTGATTTAAGTGAGTCTAGGTATTACCTCAAAATAAATACGCGGTTAGAATTCACGCAGTTGGTTTTAAAAGCAAATTATTACATTCCTGAGTTTATTCTGCCATCTACAGGAAGCTTTGTACGTTTTCTTCAAATTGATCTTTTAGCGTTCGGACCAGGAAAACATTTGACCCAACCTTCCGTGTTTTTAGTGCCATCTACAGGAAATACGACGGTACTGTCCGCGTGCACGCGTAAGGGGGTTGATTTCAGACCGGGGGTTTGAATTAGGCACAACACCGGCAGTCTCTCCCGGATCAGCACGCGCTTCCTTCGCCGTCTGCGTCACTCGCGGATCGGCCGCTTTCTCTCTTAGCGCCGCCCGAGTTTCCTCACGGACCGGCACGTTTTTTCTCGCGTCCGCCCGAGATCACAGGCCGGCCGACACGTCTTTTCACCGGCACCCGCTCAGTCCCCGTTTGGCGACCCTTCCTCTCGTCTCTCTGCTTGGTTACACTCCCCTCGAGGTTGGCATCTCTCTCCTCTTTATTGGTGTTACCGGACTGAAACAGAGCGCACTGATTACTTTTATCAGCTGCAGGTGTTTCTTACCGCTCGTTTTCAACCTCAACTTGAAGACTGAGACCGGAACACTGATTGGAAGGTTGTTCCATAACTGCGGGGCTTTATAAGAGAAAGATCTGCCCTCTGCTGTAGTCTTCTTTATTTAAGGTACCAACAAATAGCCTGCACCTTTTGATCTAAGTAGGCGTGGAGGATCATACTGGTACAGAAGTTCACTCAGATACTGTGGTGCGAGACCGTTAAGTGCTTTATACGTCAGTAGCAGTATTTTATAATCAATGCGAGATTTAATTGGGAGCCAGTACAGACTGATTAAAACAGGGGTTATGTGGTCATATTTTCTAGATCTAGTGAAGACTCTTGCTGCTGCATTCTGAACTAACTGAAGCATATTATGCACTTACTCGCACACCCAGACAGTAAAGCGTTACAGTAGTCTAATCTAGAAGTAACAAAAGCATGAACTAGTTTTTCTGCATCCTGTAACGACATCATATTTCTAATTTTAGCAATATTTCCAAGGTGAAAAAAGGCGATCCTGGTAATATTATTCACGTGAGCCTCAAAGTAAAGACTAGGGTCAATAATAACACCAACGTCCTTTACACGCTCCTCAACATTGTTAAGCTGATCTCTCTCATCTGGCTTTGCTGAGATATACAGCTGTGTATCATCAGCATAGCAATGGAAGCGAATACCATGTTTATGTATAATGTATAAAAGAACACTAAACTTTACCACAGAGAGTGTGGAGAACTCACGATTTACATCAACAAACTGATAGCGATCAGTCAAATCAGACCTGAGCCAAGAGAGAGCTGTTCCCTTTATTCCAACAACGTTCTCAAGTCTTCCAAGCAGTATAGTGTGATCAATGGTGCCAAAACCTGCACTAAGGTCGAGCAAAACAAGTAAAGAGACAAAACCCTGATCAGAGGCCAATAACAGGTCATTTACCACCTTAACTAGCGCCGTCTCTGTGCTATGATGAGGCCGAAATCCTGACTGATACATTTAAAAAATGTTATTCATAAGTAGGTGTGAGCATAACTGCTGTGCTACAACCTTTTCTAAAATTTTGAATATAAAGGGGAGATTTGATATTGGCCTGTAGTTGGACAGCTGACATGGGTCAAGGTCAGGTTTCTTAATTAAGGGGGTGGATAACTGCCAGTTTGAAGGATTTTGGTACATAACCAGTGCTAATGGAAGAGTTTATTATTTTTAAAACAGGTTCAATTACCTCTGGAATTATCTGTTTAAGGAAACTTGTAGGCAAGGGATCGAGAATGCAGGTTGATGATTTTGATGATGAAATTAATTAAATTAAGTCATTCTCATGAATAGGAGTGAAGCTTTGTAGTTGATTGTCTGTTATAATTACACTGCTGTCTACGGGGTTACTTGTAAAATAATTTGGATTTAATTAATTCTTGCATGATGTTTTCAACTTCATTATCAAAAAAGTTCATGAAATCTTTACTACCTATTGATGGTGTTCATGTGAGTGCAGTGCTTTTATTTCCTGTAAATTTTGCTACCGTGCTGAATAAAAATCTAGGATTATGCTTGTTATTTTCTATGAGGGTGGAGAAATATGCTGATCTAGCAGCACTAAGAGATTTTCTGTAATTTAGGAGGCTCTCCTTCCATACTATTTGAAATACCGTTAATTTTGTTTGACGCCATTTTCATTCTAATTTCCGAGTGGTCTGTTTTAAGGTGCACGTATGATCATTATACCACTGTGCAAATTTTTTCTCCCTGGTCATTTTGGTCTTAAAGCTACATCATCTAGAGTCTTAAAGCTACATCATCTAGACCATAACGTTACGTTGATTCTAGGTATTTATTCAATTCAATTCATTTTTATTTGTATAGCGCTTTTAACAATGAACATTGTCTCAAAGCAGCTTTACACAGATAATGCGGTGATTAAAAATGAATATGTTCTTTATGAGTAAGTTTGTCCCTGATGAGCAAGCCGGTGGCGACTGGCGACTGTGGCAAGGAAAAACTCCCCGAGATGGCATAAGGAAGAAACCTTGAGAGGAACCAGACTCAAGAGGGAACCCATCCTCATCTGGGTTACACCGAATGTCCATTTGTGGCGGGTATACAATGTTGCGGGGTGCAGTGATGATGATCAAAAGCGAAGTGTATTTCTGAGTCAGTGTAGGAGACTGTTGACATCAGTGTAGGAGACTGTTGACATCCAATCCAGGCAGGCCTGGATGAAGTGGGAAGATCCACGGCGGGTAAAGGGGCAGGAACAGTGGTCACTGGAGCCTCAGGAGCATGTTTAACTCGACCGAGAGTGGCTTTAGTCAAGCTCTGCAGGGTCAGACGGAGATCTATTTAATATCGTAATTTCTGGAAAAAACGTGTGCTGTAGCTGACGTGAATGTACGCTTAATACAGTTACGTAGTGAGGTACTAATGCAATGACTGAGGCAGATTTAAAAAAAGATGAGATAATGGTCTGAAATAGCTTTAGGCTGTGGAATTATGACAATTTTTTTTTTTTTTTGGCGAAATGTTAATAACAAATCAAGAGTGTGTCCACCACTATGAGTGGGTCCTATAACATTCTGATTAATTCCAACTGAATCTAGAATGGACACAACTTCTGCTCTTAAGGAGTCTTCCTGATTATCAAAATGAATATTAAAGTCACAAACAATTAATGCTTTGTCTGACAGCTAAATTTGTGATGAAATCTGCAAATTCAATGAGAAAATCAAAGTAGGGCCCTGGTAAATAATAATTAATGAAATTGACTGACTAGACCTACTTTTGGACACTGAAGTGATTTGTAGAGTGTATTTTTCTGTTCATATATGTGTAGTTTTTATATTTCTGATTTGAATTCTTTTACGTGCGCCATTTTGCATGTGCTAACGAAGTGAAATGTATTTTAGAATAGGTGGAGCTATAGCATGACTGACCCCACCATTTTGTCTCATACTGCTCTGTGTGCAGGTAATTGTTTCTTTATCATATAGTGCTTAAGAAATTATTCTGCCCGCTCAATTGCCAGTTCTCTGCTTTGTTATGTGGATGTTTCGTGCTAACTGTTTTATAAAGCACTTTTCATGTGTTTTTTTTTATTATTTTATTAATAATGGTAATTTCTGTTGGAGAAGTATAGAAAAGGTCAGAAGGAGTTGCATTGTGTGTTTGTGGATTTAGAGAAAGGTGCTGAAAGAGGAATTGCAGTATTGTATGAGAAAGTCAGGTGTGTCAGAGAAGTATGTGAAGGTGGTGCAGTACATTTATGAGGACAGTGTAACAGCAGTGAAGTGTGCAGTAGGAACGACAGACTGGTTTAAGGTGGAGGTTGGACTGCATCAAGGATCGGCTCTGAGCCCTCTCCTGTTTGCAGTGGTGATGGACAGGTTGATGGACGAGGTCAGACAGGAGTCTCCATGGACTATGATGTTTGCAGATGATATTATTTGTGGTGAGAGTAGGGAGCAGGTTGAGAAGAGCCAAGATTTTGTCGTATTTGGAGGAGAAAGAATGCTGAGTTGCCTCCAAAGAACACCATACCTACTGTGAAGCATGGGATATGGGAGATAAACTTTTGTTATTGACTAAATACTTATTTTCCACCATAATCGGCAAATCAATTCTTAAAAAATCAGACAATGTGATTTTTCTGGATTTTTTTTCTCATTTTGTCTCTCATAGTTGAAGTGTACCTATGATGAAAATTACAGGCCTCTCTCATCTTTTTAAGTGTGAGAACTTGCACAATTGGTGGCTGACTAAATACTTTTTTGCCACACTGTAAGTGTAGCAGAGTTATGGAGAATTGCTGTGGGTGGAGATATAGCATGATTGACCCCACCATTGTGTCTTCTACTGCTCTGTGTGCAGGAAACAAATAACTTTAACATCATCCAAATGAGTAAGACAAACCAGGTCAAAGAGAATATTATATATTCTACACATATAAAGTTTCTTTCGGCTTCTCCCGTTAGGGGTCGCCACAGCAGATCCTCCGCACGTTTGATTTGGCATATGTTTTACGCTGGATGGCCTTCCTAACGCAACCCTCCCCAATTTATCCGGGCTTGGGACCGGCACTGAGAGTGGCTGGGGATGGTTCCCTGACCGGGAATCGAACCCGGGTCGCAGCGGTGAGAGCGCTGCATCTTAACCACTAGACCACATATATTATTCACATATAACTTTCTTAATTTGGGTGTTTTCTTTTTTTTTTAGTTTTCCTGAAGCAGCACTATAGATGTCTACCAGCTGATGTCGCCAGAATTCAGATATTTTAAAACTGTAAAATAGCACAACATTCAAGACTGGACAAAATCACACAGAACAATTATAGGACTCATTATTGTAAAATGTAGGCCCGCAAGCATACACATACATAAACACACACACGACACACAACAGTGTTTTTATCTTATTGTTGATAAAAAATTTTAGTTCACTCATCCCTTTTAGGCTGTCATACCAAAGTAAGAGTAAGGCTAATTGTCAAAGCTATTGTCCACAACAATAAAGAAAGTATTAGAGATGGGACATATTTGCACTGGTAAGCACATGTGTATTTAAACAATGAATGAGGGTGACGGTCTGCATTATAAATGACTCTGCTTAATAAACATTTAATACAAGCCCAAGAATATTGTTTCAAGTCCATCCAGCAGATGAAAGTATTAACCAGTTTAAAATTATGAATGTAAGTAGTCATTTACGAAAGTGTTAACAGGAGAAATCCATTTCTTCTTAGAAATGATTTAATTCTATACTACAGTATGTACAGTACTGTAGACTTGCAGTTTTCATTATATAAAGAAGCATGGCTTTATCTAATCTGCCATCTGATCTGTTGTGTAGCCTATCCACATCAGGGTTTCGCATGATGTGCTGAAATATATTTTTGCTCACTACAGCTGTAAATAGTGATTATTTTAGTTAACGTCCTCTTTGGGTGTAATGAGATTTTTTTTTTACATTCTGTGTGAACACTCAAGAGATAATTTTGTGTGAAGGTAACAGAAGTCCAAAAGTTTCTGATACACTCAGAATTTGTGTGGAACCAATGACCATTCCTCTAACTTGACCACCTCTTGACGCTCTTAGCCAGTGTTTATACATTATTTAAAATATGTTTAGGGTTTTATGGTTAAACTACTATATCATAACTATAATTTACATAGTAAAAAGCCAGAATGTTTAATAATTCCCAACAGTTATTTAATAATTCCCTAATGCATTTGCCATTTTATTCTATTCCAAAATTTTTTTATTTTAAAACTTTTTGTTACATATTGTCACATGAAATATTATTTCAAACATTTCCACTGAATGGGCTTAGTAACAATTTTTTCACTTAAATATAAAAATAAACTTTTAATTCCTGATATTTACATGTATATACTATATATATATATATATATATATATATATATATATATATATTTATATTTTTATTTATTTATAAGCTTTTAACAATGAACATTGTCTCAAAGACGTCAGCTACAGCAGCAAGTTTTATCAATAATCTTCCAGAAATTACGATACTAGATAGATCTCCGTCTGACCACGCAGAGCTCGACTGGGCCACTGAACACCTAGAATAAACGTTACCTTACACTCCAGATGATGTAGCTCCCCTTAAGACCAAAATGATCAGGGAGAAAAAATTTGCACAGTGGTATAATGATCATACGCGCACCTTAAAACAGACCACTCGAAAATTAGAACGTAAATGGCGTCAAACAAAATTAACAGTATTTCAAATAGCATGGAAGGAGAGCCTCTTAAATTATATAAAATCTCTTAGTGCTGCTAGATCAGCATATTTCTCCACCCTCATAGAAAATAACAAGCATAATCCTAGATTTTTATTCAGCACGGTAGCAAAATTAACAAGGAATAAAAGCACTGCACTAACATGCACACCATCAGTAGGTAGTAAAGATTTCATGAACTTTTTAAATAATAAAATTGAGAACATCAGGCAAGAAATCAAGACAATTAATATAAATCCAAATTATTTTACAAGTAACCCTGTAGACAGCAGCATAATTATAGCAGACAATCAACTACAAAGCTTCACTCCTATTCATGAGAATGACTTAATTTCATTAATCTCCTCATCAAAATCATCAACCTGCATTCTCGATCCCTTGCCTACAAGTTTCTTTAAACAGATAATTCCAGAGGTAATTGAACCTGTTTTAAAACTGTTTTTGAACCTGTTTTTGAACCTGCTAGTTAAGGTGGTAAATGACCTGTTATTGGCCTCTGATCAGGTTTTTGTCTCCTTACTTGTTTTGCTCGACCTTAGTGCAGCTAGAAGTAAACTTTCCAATTACGTAGCATCTCTGGATGGTGTTTCTGTTTCAGCATGTAGGGCTGTCAAAGACCTTGGTGTGATTATTGAACCTAGTCTTTCCTTTGAGTCTCACATGAATAATATTACCAGGATCGCTTTCTTTCACCTTAGAAATATTGCTAAAATTAGAAATATGATGTCGTTACAGGATGCAGAAAAACTAGTTCATGCTTTTGTTACTTCTAGATTAGACTACTGTAATGCTTTACTGTCTGGGTGTGCAAGTAAGTGCATAAATAAGCTTCAGTTAGTTCAGAATGCAGCAGCAAGAGTCCTCACTAGATCTAGGAAATATGACCACATCAGCCCTGTTTTAATCAGTCTACACTGGCTTCCAATTAAATCTCGCATTGATTATAAAATACTACTACTGACGTATAAAGCACTTAACGGTCTCGCACCGCAGTATCTGAGTGAACTTCTGTACCAGTATGATCCTCCACGCCTACTTAGATCAGAAGGTGCTGGCTATCTGTTGGTTCCTCAAATAATGAAGACTACAGCAGGGGGTAGATCTTTCTCTTATAAAGCCCCACAGTTATGCAACAGCCTTCCAACCAGTGTTCGGGACTCAGACACAGTCTCAGTGTTCAAGTCGAGGTTGAAAACGTATTTATTTAGTCAAACCTTTGATCAGTAGATTTTTTTCTTAGGTAAAGGCTCAGATCTGGAGGGAACATGGATATAGAGTGTTTGGTGAACTGGTATATTTGTATGCTGTCATCCCCTCACATTTACACGTTTACTCAGGTTTGTTGACGGTTGTGTGGTGGGTCGTCTCTTATCCCAGAGATCCCTCATATCTGTGTTACCTTCTGGTTCTCCCTTTTAGTTATGCTGCCATAGCGAGTCTTGCGGGAGTCCAAACTGCACAGTGACATTGACTTTCATACAACAATAAGGACACTTAATAATCCATATCCTTCTCTTCCTGATACCCTCTTCCCTCTCTCTCTCTCTCTCTCTCTCTCTCTCTCGCTCTCTCTTGGTCGAGTTAAACATGCTCCTGAGGCTCTAGTGACCACTGTTCCTGCCCCACTCCCCTCCGTGGATTATCCCACTTCGTCCAGGCCTGCCTCTGGATAGTGTTGTCTTCGACTGGAGGCCACTCTGTGCAGCTTGGGACGGTTTCTCATCAACACCTTGGGTGGTTCCATGAAATTCCGGAGTAAGAACGGGCGCTTTGAGGATGGATTGCACTGTAGTTAATGTCAACAGTTTGCTACACTGACTCAGGATACAGTTCGCTTCTGATCATCATCACTGTACCCCGCAACATTGTATATCTGCTTCAAATGGACATTCGGTGCAACCCAGATGAGGATGGGTTCCCTCTTGAGTCTGGTTCCTCTAAAGGTTTCTTCCTTATGCCATCTCTGGGAGTTTTTCCTTGCCACAGTTGCTCATTAGGGACAAACGTACTTACAAAGAACATATTTACTTTTAATCACCACATTATTTGTGTAAAGCTGCTTTGAGACAATGTTCATTGTTAAAAGCGCTATACAAATAAAAATGAATTAAATTGAATGAATTTAATTTACAAAGATTAAGCGCTAATAAAAGTATGTATTAGTTTGTTTGACTGGGAAAAAGTAATAAGGATTAAGTATCCTTTTTGTTGTATAACAGTTAAAACCTCTTTACGGTGTGATTATGGTGTATTTGGGGACTCTGGCAAAAACAGCTATGACAGCATAACTAAAAGGGAGAGCCGGAAGTTAACAAAGACATGAGAGATCTCTGTAAAGCTGGCTTGCCTCACCGCCGTCAACAATCCTTTTTAAATACATGAGCGAGGGGGGACAACAGCATACAAATATCCAGTGGAGCAGCATGGAAATTATTTGCTTTCTACCTGAAAGGTTGCACATACCAGGTAACATGGACGGGGGTCAACATCTGCTCCACACAGACTCTCCACTGGCATCCCACAAGGCTCAGTATTTGGTCCTCACCTTTTCTCCCTCTATACTCACTCTTTTGGTAAAGTCACATTGTTTTTTTTTAACACTGCTATGCTATACCAGCACCTTCTTACCTCAAAGACCTTATCACTACTTGCACTGCACCATGCTGCCTGGGATTGTCTAGCACTGCTCGTCTGGTCCCACCTTAAGTATACATTAAGACTCTTCTCTGTTCTAACACCGAAGTGGTTGAATGAACTTCTAGGAATTAACCCCTAGATGTCAATAGTCTAATCTATATGTAAAAAAAGCATGAACCAGTTTTTCTGCATCCTGTAACGACCTCATATTTCTTAGCAATATTTCTAAGGTGAAAGAAGTCAATTCGGGTAATATTATTCAGATTAGCCTCAAAGGAAAGACAAGTCAATGATCACAATAAGGTCTTTGATTGCTGTACATGCTTAGACAAAAAGACCATCCAAAGATGCTACATAATCTAAAAGTTTGCATGTGGTCCAAGTAAAAAGTACTATTGTCTTAACAGTTAAACAGAAGAAAGTTAAAAAGCAGCCACTGTCTAATGCCCTTTACACACTCATTAACATTGTTAAGCTTGTTGATCTCTTCTTTAAGTTTCATGTGCTGTGGCTTGATCATGTATTGCTGCTTCTGGAATAGCTCACTAATCATTATTAAAGAAGTAACTCATAGTGATAGCAAGTGAATTCAGAAACTACAGAAATATTTAATCTGCTAATTTCAGAGATGTACAGTTGTATGCAAAAGTTTAGGAACCCCTGACAATGTCCATGATTTTTATTTATAAATATTTGGGTGTTTGGATCAGCAATTTCATTTTGATCTATCAAATAACTGAAAGACACAGTAATATTCCAGTAGTGAAATGAGGTTTATTGGATTAACAGAAAATGCACAATATGCATCAAAACGAAATTAGACAGGTGAATACATTTAGGCACCCCAACAGAAAAATCACATCAATATTTAGTAGAGCCTCCTTTACCAGAAATAACTAGAAATAAATTTAGCCTGTAATGAGTATCTGGATTCTGGATGAATGTATTTTGGACCAATCCTCCTAACAAAACATTTCCAGTTAAATTAGGTTTGATGGTTGCCGAGCATGGACAACCCGTTTTAAATCACCCCACAGATGTTCAATGACATTCAGGTCTGGGAACTGGGATGGCCATTCCAGAACATTGTACTTGTTCCTCTGCATAAATGCCCGAGTAGATTTTAAACAGTGTTTTGGGTCGTTGCTTGTTGAAATATCCAGCCCCGGCGTAACTTCAACTTTGTGACTGCTTCCTCAACATTATTCTCAAGAATCTGCTGATATTGAGTGGAATCAATGCGACCCTCAACTTTAACCAGAGTCCCAGTTTTTGACCGTTCTCACCATCCTTCGCCTTTGCCTCACCAATATTTTATGTGGCCTGCCACTTCTGGCCTTAACAAGAACTGTGCCTGTGGACTTCCATTTCCTCACTATGTTCCTCACAGTGGACACTGACAGCTTATATCTCTGCACTAACTTTTTGTAGCCTTCCCCTAAACAATAATGTTCAACAATCTTTGTTTTCAGGTCATTTGAGAGTTGTTTTGAGACCCCATTTTGCCACTCTTCAGAGGAGAGTCAAAGAGAACAACAACTTGCGATTGGCCACCTCAAATACTTTTTCTCATGATGGGATGCACCTGTCTATGAAGTTCAAGGCTTAATGAGCTCACCAAACTAATTGTGTGTTCCAATTAATCAGTGCTAAGTAGTTACAGGTATTCAAATCAACAAAATGACAAGAGTGCCCAAATTTATGCACCTGTTTAATTTCGTTTTGATGCATTTTGTGCATTTTCTGTTAATCCAATAAACCTTATTTCACTACTGAAATATTACTGTGTCCTTTCGTTATTTGATAGATCAAAATGAAATTGCTGATCCAAACGCCCAAATATTTTTAAATGAAAATCATGGACATTGTCAGGAGTTCCTAAACTTTTGCATACAACTGTATTCAGTCTAATTGGGAGGAAATTATTTGTGCATCTTGGAAAAGAAGTGGAAGGTTGGCCAAGTCAAGCACCGGACTGTAAAAGACTGATCATATTTTTTACTTTCTGAAGAGGAGATTAAATGGAAAACAAACTGACAGACTGTAAAACAAACATCAACTGGCAGTACAAGCCAGGATAAGCATCACTATAAGAATGTAACAGTTTGATGTCAGTAGATCGCTGGCTTGATGCAAGTTTTGTAAGTAACATATTCGCATATTCATATAAGTCTTATTGGCTTTATTTTTATTTTAAGACTACATCACTATTTTTGTGTGCCCAATTATTGGGATTGTCTGCCACCAAATGTGCAAGTCTCTAAAATGTTTACCAAATCAAAATGTAAATATCAGTTATAATTTTGCATATAATAGGCTGAAAAAGAAACCAAGAAGTTATATATCTAAGCATTTTGTATTCATTATTTATTATATTTTAGCAAAAAAAAAAGTTTTGAAAGAGATAATATACAATATATTTATCTGGATAAAATAAAATGGATGAATTGTGCTGTTTTTGCTTTGCTGTTTTGGTCTTTAACTTAGATTGTTTTTATATAGATTACTAGCGAGTAGTGCTGCCTATTTATCACACCGTTCAGATACAGATAATCAAGCAAATTTTTAATATTTAAATATCTTTTTTTTTTTGTCATTAATTAATAGAAAAAAGCTGTCCAAACCTGCCTGGCATTCTGTACAATAGTAAAGCCAAACCTTATAATGCCACCCTTGGCAGCTACAGCTGCAAACAAGCATTTGTTATAACTGGCAGTGAGTCTTTCACATTGCTGTAGAGATATTAGTATATGTAGTATATTTTGGCCCACTAATCTTTGCAGAATAGTTTTATTCAGCCACATTGGAGGGCACGAACGGCCTATTCAAGGTCTCAATAGGAGTTTTTTTGCATGTGTGACATTCTTCTTCATGATATTTTGGACAATTTTCTGGTCAACAATTATGGTAAGTCATCCACTTTCTGAAGCTGCAAAGCAGCCCCAGACCATCATACTACCACCATCATGTTTGAATGTTGAATGTTGTTATAAAATGATGTGTTAGTTTTATACCAGATATAATGGGATGCACACCTTCCAAAAGGTTCAACTAATGGTCAGCATTGTCCATTAATAAAACGAAATCATCATTTAAAAACAGCATTTTTTATTTACTCGGGTTATATTTGTGCAATATAAAAAATGTGCTCGTTCACAATTATCTAACTAAGACAAATTAAAAAAAATAATAGGAAAAATACTTTTTCACAGCACTGTATTTTAAACTATAGAGAAGAAGGATTTGCATATACGTGCGCGTGCGTAAAAAGCGCACCGAATCGAGTGTTCCGCGCGCCTCCAGCCACCGAGAGATGCGCAGCAAAAGCAGCCACCTGCAGCACGACTCTGAGAAGCGGAGCCTCTACCCGAGAAAACCAGGTAAGTGGGAACACTGATTTATCCATCCCAGTCATTCTTATACATGTTCTAACGAAAGACAATTGAACAAAACGAATGGAAACCTTTTTCCACAGCCCGCAAACTTACATTCATTAAACTGGAATTTAAATGATTTTATTCGTAATGTAATGAGAAGTTGCACATCTGCAGTCGCTTTCAATAAAATGTGAGACCGGAACGTATTAATACGTAATAACGATTTTAATAACATTTTATTTTGCGTTTTATATTTTGTATCCAGAGTCATTTAGCTGTAAAATGCGTCTTGCAAATAAATGTACATTTTTATTTTGCTTTAACACAGAGTTTAGTTTCCTCACCTAGTTTTAAGCTCAATTCAATTTAATTAATTTTTATTTGTATAGCGCTTTTAACAATGAACATTGTTTTAAAGCAGCTTTACACAGATAATGTGGTGATTAAAAGTGAATATGTTCTTTATAAGTAAGTTTGTCCCTGATGAACAGCTGTTTCTGTTTCCCCTACATATGAAATAGATGATCATTAGCATCCTACTTGGTATACTACATTTACAGCATTTTTCGCAACTGTCTAAAACTTTTGCACACTACTGTATTTAAGTGCTGCTATAGCCCATTAGTATAATGCTTAGGATGATATTCAGTGGGATTTTGCTAGAGAGCTAACTAGATAGCTATCTGGCAATAGTTTTGATAGCTGACTATGAATCACAAAACATGTATGAACACAAGCTTATGATGGTCTTGGGTTAGGTTCCTGTTTTCTTAATTTCCCTGTGTTTCTCTGCTTTCTTCTCTTTGCTGTTTTTTCTGTGTTTGTTATCTCCCATGCTTTATTGTGTGTGTGTGTGTGTGTGTGTGTGTGTGTGTGTGTGTGTGTGTGTGTGTGTGTGTGTGTCTGCTCATCTTCCTGATTGAATCAGCAAATGCACCTGCTCCTCATCATTGCATCAGCCTGCAGTCCCTAAAAACCCTGATTTTTCAGTCACTCACTGCCAGATCAGTTCACCTACCAATGTGGTAGTGTCTCTAAACCCACCGTACAGTTTATGCCCTGTTTTGCTTCCACATGTTTTTCATGTAATTCTGTTTCTCCTGTCCCCCAAGTTCACATTTTAGTGACGCGAACTGTAAATATCTAATCCTATACCATCATTCTAAATTTAAGCCGCAGTATTAAAATAACAATGAGCACAATAATGCTTTCTGTGCCAGCCTTATAGGTCTTGGATTGTGCACTGGACTTGTTTGCTGACAAACTGACCCTCTACCAACCCATGTTTCTTTGTACATGTTTATTTATTATTTTTTTATTTTCATTACATTAGTTTCAAATAGCAGAGAACTGGCAGAAACCAATTAGACTCAGGTACATCCATTTACTGTGCAACCTCCAACATGGAAACAAGGCTAAGTGGCTGGCTGCAGGTGCTGTGGACTGATGAGTCAAAATCTGAAAGATTTTGCCAAAAAGCTGGGGAGCATTACAATAATTAGTGTCTGCATGAAACAGTAAAGCATGGTGGAGGTTTCCTGCAAGTTTGGGGCTGCATTTCTGCAAATAGAGATTGGAGATTTGGTAAGGATGAATGGTGTTCTCAGTAGTGAGAAATACAGACATATATTTATTCATCATGCAATAACATAAATAAGATGTCTGACTGGCCCCTAATTTATTCCGCAGCAGGACAGCAGTGTGCAAAGAAGAATTGATGCTGTTTTAGAGAAAAATTTTGATTTTATTTGGATTTCTCATTAATTCATTTACATTCCATCTTGTTAATTGATAAAAAATAAACTATTAACACTTCTATTTTTGAAGGCTAAAACTTCTGCAACATACTGTATATTCAACACAACAGGCAACCATTGTCAATTCAAAGAGAACATTTTAATACAGTTCTTGTTTTACTTTTGGACCAGCAGAATATTTCATGGTTTTAATGAGTCAGGGAATTGGTCAGTCCTAGACCAAACATTACCAACTAGTAGTGTATTAAGTGATGTTGTACAGAGTAATCAGAAACAGAAACATGTTCAAACATAAACAGGAAATGCAAAAATATACTCAAATGAACCTAAACTTGTGTGTGTGTGTGTGTGTGTGTGTGTGTGTGTGTGTGTGTGTGTGTGTGTGTGTGTGTGTGTGTGTGTGTGTATATATATATATATATATATATATATATATATATATATATATATATATATATATATATATATATATATATATATAATTTTTTGTAAAATATTTATTGAAAAAAATTAAAGTGTACATGCATGTAATGTTTACAATGCATGCAGTAAATCTCAGCGAAGAGACTCACTGTTCAGGTAGCAGGTGTTAGGCCACTTAGACAGGGTACACGTAGGCTATTAGCAGAAAACAAACACTGCTGACTAGCACATTTGCTCACACACATGTCACTAAAGAAAGTTGGACTGTACCCACTGTTTTAACAACATGGTTTATGTGTTTGCTGTATGTGTCTATACTAAAATAAGAATGGGTATCTGAAAACTTATGTATTTATTTATTTTATATATGTTTGCATTATTGAAATATTAAAGGTATTCAAACAATGAAACAGAAATTCATTAACAATATTATATTGACATAATTGCTGCACTAAGCTGCCTGTGTTTGTACGTGTTTGGTCTGCAAATGATTTACATGAACATTGCCATTGCAATCATCTCTGCCTTTGGGTTGCTGGGCAGCATGTGTGTGTCTGTGAGGGCAGTTTAAAAAAAACTTGTTTTCTGAAGTACATGTCCTGATGGAGATTCTTGGATAGATGATAATTAAGAACGTTTGTTATTGTCAGAATATTTGTCAAATGTATTATATTGCTGTTATAAAATTTATTATACTTAAAACTAAAACTTTTACAAGAGGTTTTGATAAATTGCCCATTGAAAGCCGTTTCACTCCAGATTTTCCATGTTAAGTGTCTAGTGTAGTGGCAGGTTACATGTTGTGTGACATCCTCATTCAGTTCCAACTTAATAAAAAACAGTATAGCTCCAGTCCGGGTGCATTTTGGGTGTGGTAGCTCTTGAAATAGACTTATTTCATTAAATATTATACTTTAAACGAAAATAATAAAAAAAATATATAAGAAATGTGAATTCATCTACTCATAACTGGCACTTGAATGCCAAAGATACACAATCTTGCATTAGAAATTAAGTGCACTGTTAATTTACCTGTTGCTAGTAGCTCACACTGAAACACAGCTAAGAATCATATAATATGGATGAACTGAAGCTTGAAATGACCTTGAGATAACACATCCAGCCTGAATTCAGGGTAAATGCGAACAAATGTGGAAATGTGTGTGTGCTTAGTGCCAGATTTAGCACTGTTGACTTATCACTGCTTGTTATCCAGTAATCTTAAACTGTAGACTTGTGTAGTATAAAGAGTTTACTAATGATAAATATATAAATAATGAATGGATGCATAAATCAGTGTGTTTTTACTTGGTCTCTCATATAACTTTATAACTACAGTCCTTATACATGTGTGTACAAAAGGAAGATGCCAGGCTTGAGAAACCGTGACACATGGGAACCACTGCTTCTGAAGAGCTCTCGCATCACATCATGTGCCAATGGCTGTTCTCTGGGAATCACAGCACACTTGACATACACTAACCCTGACCCCAAACCTGTGGAAGGTGAATACATATTTTCATTGTAATATACAATATATTCGCAAAGGTCAGCAAATACTAAAGAATTTTACAAATTAGTCATTTTAGCTCCTATACTGTATAATAGAATTTAAATTAAATAAGTTGATAAATAATGAATATGGTGAATAGTGAGCGGAAGAATTACAACACTTTCCATATGCAACCCCCCTTTTCAAGGGCTTATAATTTTCTTCCCATCATTCTGGTTTCAGTTGATCTATGTCAGATGATGTTGGTTAGGAACTCTACAGGTCTTTTTTAAAAGATGCATTTTACATACTACATACTAGAGAGTTTCCTGACCTTTAAAACTCAATGTAAGGCTTTTTATCTGCTTACATTTAAGAGAAATAATGAGGAAATACACGTTAACTGGCCATGAAACTGCTAAGCAGCCAAATTTGCATTAATTTTTACTACCTTTAAATGTAATAATGTAATTCATACACTGTACACCACATTTGGATGTAAATAATCTTGAAAAAGAACAATGTGTTTTGTAAATTTTTGAATTATAATTGATATAACAATACACTGTGGTATAAAGCTAAATACGCATTACATTTGTCAGGTCCAAATGTTCATGGGCCTGACTGTATGTTTTTGAAATATGCTTTAGTTATGAATTAATAACTAACCCTTTATAACATCAAAGAATATAAGATTTACAATCTGCATTGTGTAGTACCAACATATCACTGTAGCAGTGGTTCTCGAAGTCTTTGTCTCAGCTACACCTTAAGCAACTTTGCAGCTAAGAGTCCTTCATGAGCTAAGAAATTTAGAGCAGGACACATGGCACTCTCTTACCAAACAAATTTCTTCATACATCTCTAACAATGTGTATTTTCTGCAGTGTGATTTGTTGTTTACTTGTGGTATAGGAGTGTTTGTGTACCCATTGGGTGAACGAGAGGTGGTGGTGGGATTTGAGGCTATAATTTCTGGAAGGCTTCTGAGTATAGAGGTCCAGAGTCGAGGGAAGCTGGAGGACCACTGCCCTGAATGCTCCCCAGTTTCAGGCGTTCATGGGAAGGAGTGGGCCTGCTGTGGTGAGACAAGCCAGGACATACAGTGTTCCAACGGTGAGAGAGACACAGGGCTGCATCATTTGAGATTTTGACATTATAAGATCCTTTCTATTTAGTTCTGGTATGGATGGTAAAAATGTAAAATCTTATCACTTACAGTACATCTCAAATTCACAAAATAGCACTTGACAACTCAACCCAGGAGTCTGACACCAACTCTTCCCCATGCCATTAGAGGAAATGAAGAACATAGCGAGCCTTAGGAAATGTTACACCTCCTTTTTGGTCTTGGGTCTTTTGTCAGTGTGGGGAACTGGGTAAACATCAAATGTAGACATTGCATTCATCTTACTAGTCAACAAAGAACCAGACCGAACCTTTAGATGTGGGAACCAGGACTGTTGGATTTGGCCATTCACTGTGGGACAATTGAATTACTCCCTGCAGCAACAGAGCACTGTCAGAGCTTTTGGGCAAATGCAAAATAGGAGGCTGAGCTTAATGAGAGTCAGTAAGCAGAAGCACAAATGGTGCGTTTTGGGGTGCAGCTAACCCAATACTAAAAGCGTAATTTAGGTCTGGATCCATTTGTGGTGAAAAACTACTTTGTTTACATGTTTGTTTGTTTGTTTTTGTAGTTTTATAGTAAAACAAGTAATCTAAAGGAATGCATTTTAAACAGTTATTATAACTTACTCAATTTATTTATTACAAGAGAATTATAGACTTTTATAGAAATTCATGCACACAAATAAAAGTACCATATTTTTCGAACTATAAGCCGCTACTTTTTTTCCATGTTTTGAACCCCGCGGCTTAAACAACGAAGCGGCTAATTTATGGATTTTTCCTGTGTTTTTCCCAGTTTCACAAACTTCAAGCCAAAAAACTGAACCCCATAACATTAGACCAATGAAATTTCCGAACGTAAACGCAAAAAAATGCACCCCACCTTTGTGATAAACTCCCGAGAGAAATACGTGGTACCTTGACCTACGAGTTGAATTCGTTCCGTGGACGAGCTCGTATCTCCATTTGCTCGCACATCACATCAGTTTTTCATATTGAAAATACTTCAAATGGCATTAATCCGTTCCAACCCTCAAAATGACACCCCGTTTTTATGTTTCATGTTATTAAATTGGAAAATACATTTCTAAATAACAAATCTTGTATTAAAACATAATAGAAAGAGTATGTAAAGATATAATAAGGTTTTATTCAGTTTATTTTCCTTGGAGATGAGACGACTTGAGCTAACTAAAACACCGGTGGGGGGGGTGTGTGTGTGTGTGTGTGTGTGTGTGTGTGTGTGTGTGTGTGTGTGTGTGTGTGTGTGTGTGTGTGTGTGTGTGTGGAGGGGTGGTAGAGGCGATAAGTGGAGGCGGAGGGAAAACTCGTTTTTTACTATCACTCCTGTACACTACGTATCCCTAAACTTTTAAATTTTTACTTTTTCTTCTTTGCTTATCTTAATTTTTGTCACAATCTTCACTTTCTGGCTTCGCTTCGCCATCTAGCAGCAGCGTCTCGAGCTCGTAACCTCAATTTTTTGCTCGTGTAAAAAATCGACTGAGTGGCCGCTCGTACCTCGGAAAACTCGTACATTATTGCACTCGTAGGTCAAGGTACCACTGTAGTTGTGAAAGGAAGGAGGAAGACGGTGAACAATGACTTACTTTGTCGGCTAATGTTTAGATACAAGCCGTTGTAACGCGTTGAGTCTGGGTGAAGGGATAGCTTGGTAACGCCAGTTGTATAAAAGCACAGACAGGTTTCCAAAACTCGTGCTTTTTTATTTTTCTTGGCAACAGCGTTATGGGTTAGTCAAAGAAACTTAGAAATGAGCATCAGAAAATAAAAAGGACACAATCCTCGGTCTCCACACACGCAGTAATACCGGAAGAATGCAGTGCCGGTCTTTTCCCAAAATACCGCTATGCTCCTAATAGAAGCGCAACATATTTCACCCGTTACACCGTGTGTAACGTGTCTTTCGTTAAAGCCTGTGTAAAGTACATTAGTGTAGGCTTATAGACAGGTGCGGCTTATTTATTTAAAAAATGTAAAAATTTGTCAATTTCGGTGAGGCTTATATAAGGGTGCGCTTTATAGTCCGGAAATTACGGTATTTGTAAATTGCTATATTGTAATAATTCCATACATTTGTTGTGTTTGTATTACCTTGGATTAGGGATCCAGAATCTTTCTTAATTTGTGTGTCTGTATTTAGGCCATTTGCTGCTGGATGAGGATCTGGAGAGAACCAATTTCATCACAGGAACAGGGATCATCTCTCCCATGGAGGTGGTGTCTATTGTAATCAGTACCACGCTGGAACTCTCCACTTTAGAAAATGGAGCTATACATCTGATCTATCCTACCGTGCTCACACCTATAGTAAAAGATAGACTACAACCTGCCAAAGGTGAAAATGGAGGGAGATCAAATGAAACAAGGTGAAGGTTTACTTATTTGTTGCTGTTGTTGTTTGAATTTCAGTTTGTATCCAAATATGTGTGAATAAGCAACTTTCAAGATTTTAATGATCAAGATTCATCAAAGTTGCATATTATTAAACTGATAATTAAAACATTCCTGTAGCATTTTCCATACTCCTATTTGCATAAAATTAAAATATATGTATATTACAATATATTTTGTATCGATCCTTGATAATAACAACTACCCTCAGGCTTCCTCTTTTTCTTATACATTTTCTACCATCTTCACTTAAGTGCAACAAGGTGTTTTGGGAGTGTTTCTGGTAAACAGGAAAAGATGCTGGAAATGAATGAGCATTGCGTTCACTCATTATTCTCTAGCCCTGCAACCAACCAAGCCCCTTATGAGCTCAACTTTCAGCTGCTTGTTCGAGGGGCCTGTCTTCTTGCAGGTAACATTTGAATTAACATTGCATTTAGCAGCTTACATTATCCAGGTATATGACTTGCCAAACTTAAATACAAACACTTTAGCGCCATTATGAGGAAGAGACTTCATTCTATGGCTAGAGGGAAAAAAAAACATAAAAACCCCATCATATTTATAATACAGTTGTTATAATTTTTTTATTATGTTTTAATATAGTGTTGTTTAAATGTAAATCACCATTGACATAATGATTCACTTCAAAAGTAAAAATGCATCACCCAGGCTATTGACCTACATAGTGAATAAGCCTTGTGCTTTTTATAAAGAATTTCATGGAAAAAAAATGCTGACGTGTCAAACCGAATATATATATGGTTATGTTCTAAACAATTGAAGTCCATATAATTTATTGCCCATAACAGCTGAGTCTAGTGACCAACAATGAAACTGTAAATGATTTCCAGCAGACAGTCCTCAGTATCACTTGCTTGTTATCAAGCTCCAGATGGTCCCTCACTATCAATTTCAGTAAATTGTGCTTTAATCATGCCTTTTTCTGGCATAAAACTTTATCACTCACAAGTTTAGTTATTACATCTATTTTCTTATGGGACATTTGCAAGTGTAGCATTTGGTAATAAATCTTTTTATGAACCAATATATCATATGTTTTACAAACTAGCATATCAAATTTTCTATATACAGATTAAATGCAGTGCAACTTTACCCTCAAAGCCTCATCGGCCTAAAGTGACTCTATGTAGAGTTTTAGTCTTAATTGTACATTGTGGCCTAGCCACTTGACTAGATGATCGTGCCACACAATGAGTTTGGCAGCTGTTCAGGCATAATGGGTGAAGAATCCAACTTAAAATAGGATGCCAGTGTATAGTGTATTTAGTGCAACTGCTATGCTGTTGTCCTGATTTGTAAATTCATATTTAGACTGCTTAGATGCTATTTTACATAGTATCTGCAAGTTCAGAAAATAATATGCAGCCACTGATAGCGCATCTTTGTCTGTGACTGTATGTAAAGGTACCTTATGCTGTATGAAACTGCTGGGGTTTTCTACAGCTCTGTTCTTTAATAGGCTGCTGCATTTGTGCTAATGTTATTTGGCTTATTCAAATGCATTAATTAACTTGTCTTCCATGGTCCTTTTAAGCAGTCTTTTGTCTGCTTTTGTTTATGTAACTGTTACATGACAAAGAAGCTTACTTCATTTCCTGAATTAATAAATGCAGTAAACTAACTACTGGTCAAGCTGTCATATTCTGTAAATTAGTAGTCTAAACTTGTATGTTTCTAATCAAATCACCACATTGTTTACCATTCATATCAGATTCCAGATTTGTGATTTTACATATGGTAGAATATGCTGGATACTGATATAACAATTATCTGCTTTAAATCAGATGAATACCAGGTTCAAGCCCACATTCTTGTCACGAAGGTGATTTGCATTTTGCCACACTAATTAACTCTGATTTCTAAAGAGGTATTATGAAAGATATTGACTTTGACTTTCAAGGAATGCAAAAATATCAATTCATCTTCAACTGACATCAGTTTCAGTAGAAGTCAGGAACTAATGCATCTTCTGAATATACACTAACAGCTGTTTGGCAATACTTTATCTCTTTTTATGTCCTGTCTATTTTACATATATTACATATATACATATGAGGTGTGTGACGGTACAAAAAATTCATGGTTTGGTATGTACCTCGGTTTTGAGTCATGGTTTGGGTAAATTTCGGTATGGTTAGGGGGAAGAAATGCAAGACATTAAATTGCTTGTGTTTTTTTTTTAATAACTCGGTTTATTATTAATAAAAATTGTGAACATCAGTTTAAATTTTATATATATATATATATATATATATATATATATATATATATATATATATATATATATATATATATATATATATATATATATATATATATATTATACACAATTTCTATGTCTAGCTTCAAGAATTTTCCTTAAAATCCTGACAATTCTGCATATCAAGGGAGTGAATGAATGAAGGATGGAAGAAATGAAGACATTACTTAAAGTATGCTAAAATGAGTAGAACAGTTAAGTAGAACATATCTTTGAAAAGTTAAATAATTAAATAAAAAAAATAAAAAAAAACCACACACTTACATACACATCTGTATTACCCAAATGGGGTCTAAGAAATGTAAACTATTTAATAAAACATTTTCCATTTATTTAATTTTATGAAATCAATTTATGTAATTAATTACTCAATTTAATCAATATAATAAAAGAAGTGTATTGCATTCATTTAATATATTATTTAAAATTGTTTTGAAAATTTGAACTGTTCAAAAGTTGATGATTACAAATATTAATAATAATAAACTGCGTTAATACGAAAAAAAAAAAAAAAACACATACTTACATACACATCTGTATTTCCCAAATGGGGTCTAACAAATGTAAACTACTTAATTAAAATTTTTTAATTTATTTAATTTTATTAAATACATTTATGTAATTAATTACTCAATTTGATATATTAATACACAATTACAAGCAATTTTATGTTTTGCATTTCTTCCCCTTAACTTTACTGAAATTGAACCGTGACTTAAAAACCGAGGTACGTACCGAACCGTGAATTTTGTGTTTCCAACCCTACGTATCTGGTTCCACTGGTTCAACTCAGGTCTTGAAAGCCCAACCCATGCATTGCGAGCGGATGCAGACCCCAGTGCTCAGTCTGCCTCTGCTACCTACATCACCCTTGCAGAGGAGCACCTTTATGATCGGCACTTGGAAATCATCTTGCACCTGAGTGGTGAGGAAAGCCACTTAGAGACACACAATTACAATATACAGTTGGTCTTTATTTATTTAACCTTTTTTTTTTGTAAAACCCAAAATAATTAACAAATATATTCTGCTCTCATGGATGTCAAACAATTGAAAACACAACAGAATTTAATTTTTTTTTTTTTATAAAAAATTGTTAAATGTAGGTATGAATTAATTTGAGTAAAATATATTTTATGTACAGTATATTGCCTGGTGATTTTTTTTTTACACCTGGGCAATTAAGAACAGGAAGTTGTTTAACCATGACTTCCTGTTTTACAGGGGTATAAATATAAGGTAAAACATAGGTCCAAAACATACAACAAAATCAGCACAAAAAGGTTTAGTGACCACAAACTCTACATAGGACTTGTCATGGCCACTGGAAACTTACAGTATATAATTTACAGCATACAATGTGAATTATGAGCCTTATTGGTTTAGGCAGTTTTGATTCTACCTCTAGTTATGTTTGGGATTGTAATGCTGGTGTCTTGGGGGAGTTGCATTAGAAAGCAAAGTTTGACAAATCATATTTTAAATTCACAGTATACATTAAGCAATGTTGATGTTATTGACAGAGCCTCACAACCCATTGATCATCTTGGAGAGGGGCCGACTTACCTTCAGCCAGTATGAACAGCTAATTAGTACCCGCCGTGATTTCATTCGTCGGGTCCATAAAGAAGCAGAACCTGAGAAAAAAGTAAAATTTTACTTTATTATTTATATGTTAAGTTTTCTTGAGTTTTGACATTTTGACTGGTCACTATACAATTAAAAAAATATATTATTTGTCTTGTTTACAGCTATTAGCACATCACTTTGTAGTTTTACATTAAAAATACTGTCTTAAGCCTGGGTCTCATGCAGTGATTAACGACCATCTTTGATCATCAGCTGGAGTTTGTAAGAAAGCGTTACCACAAGGATGTGCTGAACAACCCAGTACTGATGCTGAACTTTTGTCCGGATCTGTTGTCCGAGCCAGTGGAGCTTCAACAGGCCAGCCGAGAGCTTCTGTTCCTAATTAACTGCAGTGGAAACATGACACAGCACAACATCAACAAGATCAGAGTGAGGAAATTTTTCTCCTAAATGGAAAACTATTTTGTTTTACATGATAAACTTAACTGCTAATCTTAACCACTCATCTCCCATCTCACTCAGGAAGGTATGCTGGTGGCCATTAAGAGCCTTCCCAGTAGCACGTTGATAAACATTGCTGGCTTTGGCACCATTATAAAGCCTCTATATGCCTCCAGCAAGCCCTGTACTGATGTAAGTGCTTACTTCTTTCATATATACTAAAATTACAGAAGATAGGCAGGAGAGTTGTTGAAGACGGCTGTATGAAACAACGCTGAAATTTTAGGTCCTCTTACATTTAAATTTCTATTCGGTAGAATTTTTATTTACTTTATGTACTTTCTAATACCACAGAGAATTTATTAGCTTGATCCAGAGAAATTCCATGCTATTAAATGTTAATATAAGGCAGCTTATGAAGATAAATAGGAGGATAAATATAAGTAAATAAAAATTTGTAAGGTTTTTAGATTATAATTTAACAGAGTAAAGCAGTCACTTTACTCAACTTTATTGACAAAGCCAAAAGTGGTTACCTTAAGCTATGATAATGTCTACTGAGTGTTGTTCTTGGTGTGTGTGTGTGTGTGTGTGTGTGTGTGTGTGTGTGTGTGTGTGTGTGTGTGTGTGTGTGTGTGTGTGTGTGTGTGTGTGTGATGGTCATTTATCTGCAGGCAACCTTTCATGCTGATAAGAGTCCATGTCCTTGTTAGTACAGCAGGTTTCCATGGCAGTGCAGTATCAGGTTTTAGCTGCTGCAGGGTTAAAGTCGGACAGCCATATGGTTTCCTATTTGACATTTTGCATCATGTATTAGCCAAAAAAAAAATGGCTTGACTGCACTGTTTAATGCTTTTCCTGCAAAATTAACCTGCCTAGATACATGTAGCTGTTAAATGAACTTCTATTTGAGAAATTGTTTTATTGATTTAAACCTCATTTACCTGTATAAAAACATTTGTTGATTTATTTTTTACACTTTGCCATGTCACAATTTATACAGTTTAACCTGATAAAGAAATATAAATTGTGAGTGAAAGGAAAAAGTAGAGATATGTATTATGCATTGTTATGTCTGGCTACCTTTGTGCTGCTGTTCAACAGAATCACTACCTATGTGAAAAAAAGCATCCTACATAATACATTGCCATCAACAGCTCAGCCATAACATTGAAACGCTTGTTCCAATAGGTTAAGTAAATATATTGATTATCTCAATACAATGGCACCTTTGACAAGGGCCAAATTGTGATGGCTAGACAACCAAATCAGAGTATTTTGAAACTGGTAGGTCTTATCTGGTGTTCCAGGTGTGCAGTGGTTAGTGCCTACCAAAAATGGTCCAAGGAGGAACAAATGGTAAATTTGTGAGAAGCCCATGTGTGCCCAAGGCTCACTGATGTGTGTGCAAAGTGAAGGGTTGCATGTCAGGTCTGATCCCACAACTGGTGTTGGAATTAAAATAAAAGAACAGTACATCGTAGCTTGCTTTGCTGCATATCGGCGGACTGGTCAGAGTGCTCATGCTAACCCCTGTTCACAACAAAACGTGCTTTCAGTAGTCATGTGAGCATCATCACTATTACATTTCTAGTTCTTTCACAATACGTTCAGTGGTGGCGTTACCTTTTGTGTCTGCAAGAGCTCCTAAAGATGACTGATTGACATTAATCAGATAATGTGAGTAAGAAATTATGGAAAGCTCCATGTGGCAAGTAAAAGAAATGTCTCAAACTGTATTTTTTTTGTCATAAAGACTATGAAAACTATAACCATAAGAAAATATATCTTTGACTCTGACAGATAAAGTGAATAACATTGATTATAATTATTTTTTACAATGGCACCTGTTTATAATAGGCAAGTGTAAGAATCTGACCACTTGGGCAAAGACAAAATTGTGATGGTTAGATGACTGGTTCCAGGCATCTCAAAAATAGCAGGTCTTGTGTGGTGTTTTCAGCAAGCAGTGGTTAGTAAACACTAAAAGTGGACTATAGAGCAATGAAAGACGGAGACCTGGTGTGTTCAATCAAGTTTCCCTTTAGATCATGTGGACAGCTGGGTGCATGTGCATCACTTATCTGGGGATTAGCTGGCAATATAGGAAGTAGGCAAGCTGGCAGAGACAGTGTAATGTTCTAAGCAGTGTCCTTTTGGGAGATAAAGATTCCTGGCAGTCATGTAAATGTTAGTTTGACATGTACCATCTATCTAAGCTTGTTGCGGGAAATTGGATTCTCTAATGGCAGTAGCCTTTTAACAGCAACATAACATAGAGTTGAAGGTGTTGGCTTGGCCTCCCATATTTCTAGATCTTAATCCAGGAAAGCATCTGTGTGACATGCAAGACAAAGAACTGTGATCCATTGCGAAAACAACTTGCTCCTTACAGGACTTAAAGGATCTGCCTTTACCACAGCACATCTTCAGAGATCTTGTGGAGTCCATGGCTCCATAAATCAGAGCAATTTTAGTGGAACAAGAGAGACCTACACGATGTTAGGCAAGTGGTTTGTAATGTAATGGCTGATCAGTGTATATTCTTCAACAGTTTGTAGTGTAAAATTTTTGATTCAGTAACTATTAAACTGTCCTGAAAGCAGTGAAACTTTGGCAGCACACCCTTTATGTCTGGCTGAACTATGTAAGTAATTGATTAAACAGTCTGAATTTTTAATTAATATAAATAAAATCATCATCTCTGTCTTTATTCTAAAGATTGTTATGGCCCAGGTGCTTGATTATGTACAGAAGTTGCATGCAGATCTGGGTGGCAGTAACCTGCTGGAGGCACTGTCCTGGGTGTACCATCAACCTGCTCATCGAAGCTGCCCTCGACAGCTTTTCATCCTCACAGATGGCTCACTCTCCAATGTTAGCCAAGTTCTGGAAATTGTCAGGAGGAACACCTGTAATGCCAGGTAACACCTAAATCATAAATACTTGCCACACCAAGTAACTAAAACATAACCTTCAGCAAACACTTGTAGATAAATATATAACACGATCACCATCCAAGTTACACCTGATAAATAATGTGAGATTAAATAATAACAAGAATGGCAGTTACTGACCAAAGCAACTCAGCAAATATCCCTTTTGTTGAAAATATAGCTTGTACAAGTAAATATAACTTAAGAAAAATAATAACAAGTTAATGTCACTTCAACCAAAGTATGTCCTCAAACAGTTTTTTTATAAAGTTCACTTCCCTTTGCATAAACCAAGAGGAAGCAAAAGTTAACAAAACTTTCAGATTATTATTGCTTTGGTTGGTTTTATCAGGGAGATTGTGAGATGGATGAGGCAATAGAGAAAAATAAGAGTATTTTTAGGATAACTTAAAAACAAATGTTGTGTTGTATCACAGTACTTGGTAGGTTTCCTTTAAAAATACATAGTAGAGACAGGAGGAGAGTGGAAAAGGAAATATTGTACAGACCATGACTTTTAGATAAATGCAAAGTTTCTCTGTATGTACAAATATATATGTAACATCTAAGATGGCAGATTAAATGAATAGTGTAAATGTATAGTGTTACACACAGATACATAATTTACTTCATATACTGTCATTTAATGCTTATGCAAATGTAATTTACTGTATGTGAGCATTGTATATGTGTTTAAAAAAAAACTGTTTTTAAAAAAATTACTATAAGCTATTTCACAAAATCCACAAATGCAGAAATCATGTATTCCATGCACATACTGTGTTTTTCTGTTGTTGTTTTTTCTCTCCATATTTCTCAAAAAAAAACATCAGTAAGCATATTAAGTATTCATAATGTGTTATTTATTTTACTGTCTTAGATGAGTCATTGTGTAATGATAATTTTGGTGGTGGGGAGGGGCTATTAGCTGTCTCTCTAAACAGAGCCAGTATTTTTGTGCACTAAGGACATTAGGAGTATACAATCCAAACAGACATGAGCTGAATTCTAAGCAGTGCACATATCTCAGGCACCTGTTCTCCTTAGACATTTAATTAGTGAAATGGCCCTGTTTTTATCCAAAAGAGTACTGAAGACTTAATCACAAACTATGTGTATGTGTGACCAGTAGGGCTTTAGCCTTTGAAGATAGATAGATAGATAGATAGATAGATAGATAGATAGATAGATAGATAGATAGATAGATAGATAGATAGATAGATAGATAGATAGATAGATAGATAGATAGATAGATAGATAGATAGATAGATAGATAGATAGATAGATAGATAGATAGATAGATAGATAGATAAGTAAAATATCTATACAGTATATAATAGGTGCATGCATCAGCAATTAGGGGGAATGTTGCACTGATATAATCAATGTTTCATGTCATGTTCTTTTCCACCCAACTATTGAGAAGAATTTACTGACTTTAAATTACACTACAATAAACACATGTATACACTACAGTTTTCATTCTAATTCATTAATTTACTCTATTTCGTGAATAGAGTAACTGAGCTGTGTGTGTGTGTGTGTGTGTGTGTGTGTGTGTGTGTGTGTGTGTGTGTGTGTGTGTGTGTGTGTGTGTGTGTGTGTAGATGTTTTGGCTTGGGTCTAGGGTCAAGGGCGTGCAGGAGGCTCCTTCATGGTGTTGCCAAGCTGACCGGAGGAAGAGCAGAGTTTCTCTGTGATAATGAGAGACTGCAGCCAAAGGTAAAAGATCACAGCTGCCATCTAGTGGAGACACAACAAAAAACTTTAATAAAAATAATTTATAAAGCGTTGAAGCATAGAAATGAAGATCGTGAAATACCCATAACTTGGGAGGGTTAGGATTTGTTGAATGTTAAAATCTCAGCAATGTCAGGCATATGTGATTACATGTGAAATGTGCATTTTATTAAAGATGATTGCCTTGTTCCAGCTGATAAAGTGTCTGAAGAAAGCTTTGCAACCTGTGCTGACCGATGTACGCATTGACTGGTACGTGCCAGACAACATGGAGGCTCTCCTCTCACCTAATGAGATCCCGCCACTCTATCCAGGGAATCGTTTGATCGGCTTTTGCACTCTCTATGATGTCTCCGCATTCAAAGTTAAGAAGAATGATGTAAGTGTATGTGAGACATACAACGGGAGGGTAGGAAGTGGGACAGTTAACTTGGTTATGTTCTGCATTCTGTTTTGCATTTGCAGTCACTTCAGTTTGTAGCAACTCATTTGTATGTTTGTCAGAGTAAAATAAACAGTACTGCTTTACAATTACTTTACATGGGGGAAAATGCTCTTATATCAGAGTTACTTAAATAGGAACTGCAGAGTGTTTAAAGCATGTACTAATAATAAATTAATGAGGATCTGGCCTCTAAGTATGGTATGAGTCTTATTAATGCATGCATGAACAAGAACCACCTTAAATACACCTTAGTTAACGTGTGAACGTTTTAGTTAATTAGTTAAGCTATCAATACCTGTAGGGCAGAGGTGGCAAAACCACACACATTATTCACTTAAGTAGAAGTACATAAACAAAAAAATGCGGTGCTTTTGTAAAATAAAGAAAACATTCATGGTGCGCTCTCGGTTTTCTTTATTTTACAAAAGCACAGCATTGTGTTGTTATTATGGGTGTATCCAAATGAAAGTAGACCATTTAGAGATTTGAATAATTTATTGCTCTTATCTGTACGTTTAAAGAAGACAGTAATTTAGGTCCGTTTCAGCATTTTGAGAAAAAAATGCCACAAAATGTGCTATAAAGGGTTATTTATGTAACCCGTCACAGACAAATAAATAAAACAACCTGAATCTCAGTGAATACTTGCCTCATAGACATAATACATATATGTATAGAAAGCTCAAAATGTCTACTTTTTCCAATAAACCAATTCCAATCAAAAACAAATATTCTCTGATTTTGTAATCGATACAGACGTTAGAAGAGGTACAGTTTATCCGGTATTACCTCATTAATCGTCCGTGTGGAATGACAATCATGCGAGCAATCGTGATTAAATATTTTAATCGATTGACAGCTCTAATATTTATATGAGATGAGGTCCATTTAACAGTGTAGCACTAAAACAGTTAGTAGTAATAGCTACTTTTCACCTAAGTACATGTCAGAGCCCAAACTTCTTTACTTTATCTTGAGTAAAAAAAAGTATAGTGAGTACTTCAGCTTTTTAGCTGTAATTTTGTAGTTTAGAGTATTTTAAAACATGAGTATCGTCTCTAGGTTACGTATAAAACCCTAGTTTCCTGAGGTACCGAGATGCTGCGTCTAAACGCTTTGGGAACGCCCCGCGTTGTCCAAGCTCTAAATCGACAGGTACCTAAGGGCCACCTTGGCCAAAGGCTTGAAGGGGGGCTCAGATAGAGCCGCTAACACAACGGCCAAATCCCACACAGTCACTCTGGGTTGTATCCCGGGCCTCAGCCTCCGGGTGCCACGTAGGAAACATGTCACGAGAGGGTGTTTTCCCAGCAACTGACCCATAGGTGGGGTACAGTAAGCCGCGATAGCAGACACGTAACCCTTCAGGGTGGACGGAGCCAACCCTGTTCCAAACTGTTCCTGCAAGTAATTTAACAAGGAGGTTCCTCGAGGAGGGACAGCAGGTCCAGACATACTCCTTCCTGGTGGATTCTCTTCAGAACTCCCGGGAGCAGCGCTAGGGGAGAAGGTGTTCAGATGTAGCCTCGGCCATGTCTGCACCATGGCGTCCTGCCCCAGTGGGGCTGGGTGAGAGAGAGAGAACCAGAGGGTGTGCAAGTCTCCTGAGTTGCAAACAGATCCACCAGGGCTCTGTTATATCTCTGCAATATCTTCTCCATCACTTCGGGGTGGAGCCTTCCTTTCCCAGGCCTCAGCCCTTGCCATGAATATGTTTAAGCCATGATTTAGTCACCTGGATTGGTTTTCCAACAATCTTGAGGAGTTCCCCAAAGGTGTTGAGTGGTTATTGGCTGTTTTTTCTTTATTTCTTTTTGCCTCCAGTCTAACTCATCCCAGACCATCTTAACTGGTTTTACATTGGGTGATGGTGGAGGCTAGGTCATCTGATACCGCACTCCATCACTCTCATTTTTGAACACACAGGTCATAACCTAGAGGTGTGTTTTGGGTCATTGTCTTGTTGGAAAACAAATTATGCTTGCACTTAACGTAAAACAGATAGAATGGCATGTCACTGCCAAATGCTGTGGTAGCTATTTTGGTTAAAAGTGCCTTCAATTGTAGTAATACTTTTAAACGTATACTTTGCTGCAGAGGTAGTTCTTGGTTTTCCTTTCCTGTGAAGGTCCTCATGAGAGCCTGTTTCATGGTGTCTGATGGTTTTGGAGACTGCACTTGGGAAAACATTTAAAGTACTTGAGATTTTTTGAATTGCCTGACCTTCATTTCTTAAAGTAATGATGGACTGTTTTCAGTGTTTCTTGCCATAATATGGAATTGTACAGCAATTGTAGTTGCACTAATAGAGCTATTGACTCTAAACTGACACTCTTTTATTGCACAAGACAGCTGATGGTTTAAAGCAGTGGTCCCCAACCCCCGGGCCAATCGGTACCGCGCCGCACAGAAAAAATACATAACTTACATTATTTCCGTTTTATTTATTATCTGATTCTGAACAATGTTTTATTTAGTAAAATTACCAGATTCTTTTCCCCACATCTGTCTATGACTCACTCTTGATGCATGTCACAATGCTATCTTCGGTCACATGTCTTACCTCCATCTGCTACCTTCTTAAAGCGGCTGCTCCGGCTGGTAACACATAATACATTACCGCTAAATTGAAACCATTAAGCTAGCAAAATGAAAAAAAAAAACAACACAGTGGATTCATGTTTATTATTATATTTAGAAAATACCAGTTATTCTGCCGGTATATCATTTTATTTTGTTGTATTTATCCGCCACACCTTAAAATGCCTTTAAACGCCACACCGTGAAAATATTGTCTGACATTAAACTGGTCTGTGGTGCAAAAAAGGTTGGGGACCACTGGTTTAAAGCACATTAAGAGTTCAAGAATTGTCACAAATGAACTCTTGAAAGACACACGTGAACTGAAAATCATTCCAGGTGACTACCTTATAAATATGATGCAAGAATGTCATGAGTGTGCCAAAATATAAAACATTTTCTGGATTGTTTAATATGTTTTTGTTTACTGACTGAGATGGTGTCCAAACTTTCGACCAGTAGTATATGTCCTGTGAATTGCCACAGTAGATTAAAATAAAGAAACTAAAGCAATTCATTACATAGAAAATGTTTTACTTTTGAGTCAACAGAAGTACACATTGACCATCACACAACTGAGCATGAATTTTTTTCCATGCTTGTTTAAAAATTGAGGCAAGTATCTTATTTTAGTATTTTTAGGTTTATACTGAAATTGTAAAATATGATATTACAGTCATACTAAAAAAAGTGTGTATCTGTGTATGCAGGTGAAGAATCAGGCCAACAGGCCTTTGCCATATGGTTCATTTGGGTCAGTGTTTGAGCTTTCTCCTGGATCATCTGAGCTGCTGCAGCCACTGGTGTCCATGCCTGAGAGAGAGGGAAGAAAAGAATTGGGGCATGAAGAAGACACTGAGGATATGCTGAGAGAAAACTCACAAGAAATCTCGTCTGAGTTTTCCTGTGCTCCAATCACAGAACACGCAGACAATTTAGGTGAAACATATACCTATTATACAGAGATTATGCAGTGTGTGTTTATATTATCAACCTAAAGTATATTAATTTTAATACTTATAGTGAATTGTGTGAAAGAAACTTCTAAATGAAGAAGAGATCGTTTTCATTCATTATTTTAGGATAAAACTCCATATGTATAACAAGATGATTCAGTTGATATCTGTAGAATATTTGGTGTATTTGATTATATTATATAATATTAGACCATAGTAAGATTTGCATGTTTATGATGAGAGGTGGAGTTTATTCACTAGTAATCCCTGGATAGAGCTACTCAAATCTAAAAACCACTCAATTCAGCACAACTTATTTTTGCAACAAGAAAATTTTAAGTTTTGTTTCTATCATTTATTATATTAAAAACACAATTGTGCAGTATTTCAAAAGCTATCATAAAAAGATGACACATAGAGTCGCAAAAACATTTTTAATGAACCATATGAAAATGCATGACGCCAACACGTACAGAAACCAGACTATGCACATACATTTATCACCATCAATAATGATCAGCAACAAGGAAACTGCTAAAATAATATCTCTACTTGTGAAATGTAATGTCTAATAATACACACTATAAAATGTCCTTTAAACCAAATTCATTCAAACCATCAAATCTGGTAACCCAAAAACACATTTCCATCTCTGGTAATACAGGCACATAAAAAGACATGAAAAGATGTCATTAAATATGTCTCAGAAATACTTGATTATTTCTTTGTTAATTCCCACTTAACCTAATGTTTTATTTTGTTTGATTACAAGCCACTGGTGACTACACTGCAAGCGATGTGCGATGGCGGATGGAGCAGGCATCATACTTTCAGGAACAGTACACCCTAACAAGGTGCTCTCTGGGCAGCGAGAGGGGTGTGTTTCCCTCCTTCTCTCCTCCAACTGAGTGTCTGTCTCTTGGCATGGATGCTGCATCACTTCCTCATGGCCTGGAGAGAGTGCAGCCTCAACACACTCATAATCTCACACGCTGGGACACATCATGGAAACAAAACATCACCTCATCAGTGGAGGCAGAGTCTGGGAAGGTGAGAAAATAAATATTCTGTCCTGGGAACATTGGTCATGAGTCAGCTATGAATCTGTCACAATGCTTAATACACACATTCATCATTCTTAAAGGCAGTTAAGAGTCTTCTTCAAACTGTGCTCCTAGCACTGAGACAGCAATGCTACTCACTATTAAATCTTGCTGCCCAATGATTCATTATTTTTTAAATTATTATTATTTTATCAGTTTAGCTTTACAAACCAATGTGAAACAAATAAACATATAAAAAAACATATAAGTGTAGTTGTGTGGTGTGTTTATATCTGGTGTATACACTGATTAGCCATAACATGAAAAGCACTGCTTTCAGTATTTAAAGTAGTATTTAAAGTTAACATAATGTAATTGTGCATGTGTATGTTCAGGGTGGCCGGCTATTTGATGGTGAGGGGTGTGTGCTCAGACAGAAAGCCTTAGCTCGTGCTGCTATGGCTGGCCGCAGTTTTTCTTCACCACAGGGTGACCTAGACATGCACCGACTACGAAGGGCACTGGAGAGAGTCTCATTCGAGCAGGCATTGGGGGGCAGACTGGAGGAGAGTGATACAGAGACACACAGCATTCCACAAGGAGCTCTGTCTCTTACAGACTCCAGTGAGCCAACACACACATGCACACACACTACAAATATAGCAATGTAGTAAAACATAACACATAGAGGACAAAACCAATTGAATCATTATATCTGTTGGTTTCTTTGTTTGGACACACAAAATAAACATGAATGTAAATGTTTTTACTAAACTATTATCTTTTGGTTGCTGGTATCTTTTAATTAATTCACAGAATAAACATAAAACATTGTTTCCTTCACCAGATGGTCTTCTCTTCCCAGCTTCACCATTGGATTGGGATGGTTTTACTGATCCTGATTCCCTGTTTGCAGCTGCTCCTGTAGGCTTTTATCAAAATCTAATTGAATTCAATGTTATTTGTATGCACCATTTCAACTGCCATTCATTCATGTGAGGAAGTGACTTCTTTGGTCATTAGGCGTTTCTGGTTAGCTAACGTGCTCATTGAAACCACATTGGCGGGAGTGATACACTGTGATATTGCAACAGTTTCTTTATTCTTGCAATTAAAAATGTCAAAATTAAAACTAGCACCATGCTGTTCATGCTCTCTCAGACCAGGAACTAACTTGCTGTCAGAAATAAAAGTGTTTTAATTTCCAAAAAACAAATTACAGCAGTGAAGGCTGGATACTGGCAAGTGAATATCAACTGTTATCTAAAATCAACAACAAACAACACATACAACACACAGTTCCGTGCTTTAAAAATCGTGCTACCGGAAATATTTTAGGACCAGACATATGCAGTTTCATAACAGCACATTTGTTTTTTTTTACATCGTTGAAATGGTCCATAAATATTTTAACAGTGGACAGTGGAATTTTAAAGCAATAACACACAACAAAAACAGCCATTCTAATTAACTCAATATCAGGTTGTGCAGGTGCCATGTCGGTCAGTGATACATGGCCTGCTGGGATCAAAGCCGATGTCATGGGAAGTCAACATGGACCTGTGTGCCCTCTGGAGTTCTGAAGATGCTTCACGAGACATCTGCGATGAGATTGTGCACCATCTTGCTGCTCGCGCTGTCATCCAAGACTTCGAGAACATGGCAGAAAAGGAGATAAACATAGAGCATGGTGAGAGAAACCCAAAGATAACTGGAAAAGGAAATGAGGGAGTATTTTCAGATGTGCGTGGTCTGAGCAATAGTGTAATAAATATTTTATTTGTTAATACCACAATTATATGATGATAGTCAGACTTACATAAGGATTTTGACTTCTCATAAATTTGTTCTGTTTAAACATTTGACTTTAATCAAAATAAATAAATAAATAAATAAATAATGACCAATGAATTGAAGAATGTATGTAAGCATGTATCCAGGTATTACAAAAATGTTTTGTTAAATGTAAGATCTATCATATAATGAAATTAAAGGAACAGGGAAGAGGTCCTAAACTACTCATTAGTTAAATGCAAATGCTAGAAAAAACTATTTGTAGTTTATAATTTTTCTATAAAAGTATTCCAAATCATGTAGTGTGAATGGTTTGATGCAGTCACTCTGACACTAAAGGCATATATCTAATTCTGATTTGTGAATGTGGTTACCTGATGTTATGTACATCCAGTGTAGCCAGTATACAATGCCTGACAATAGACCAATCTCTAAAAAACAATATTGCTGTATTGTGTTCTATAAACAACTAATTTATTAGTTTATATATTGTTATACATTTGTCAGTTCAGTGCAACATCAGCCTTGCTCTGTTTATTAAACTTAATATTTTATATACATTTCCTCTCTTAACCATGCACAATCCAAAAGAAAGAGGGAAAAACTTTCCAGAGTCTCTGTTGTCACTATGGAAAGTTTAAGGCTTGCAGTGCAGCTGCAGGAAAACAATGTCAAATATGGACAATCATTTATAGACAATAAATTAATTGACTTTTTTCAGTCATATAGACTTGTAGAGTCAGTTTAGACTATTTCTGATGATATGTCATTAAATGTCTTTTATGGAATTATCATAATAATCTACTACCTGGACCTCTACTACAAGAAAATAAATGTAAATGTATTTTATTATTTGATTAGATTATTAATTAATCTCTGTAATGCAGGTTCCTCCAAACGATATCGAATGAAAGCTATTCAGACCAGCAAGAGCTGTGGAATCATCTCCATGTACACGACCTTCAGTACTACTGATGCCAGCTCCAGTAAATTGTTCTCAGACTCCACAGACATACGACGCATGGGTATACACACTTGCACAGCACAAGCTAATATTGCAGATACAGCAATATTGCAACTAATACTTAGCAACTTAACAAATTAACATCAGCCATGTGGCCATACTCACAACAATTAGCACTCGGACTGCTTGCTTTGTCGCACAGTGGAAGTATCTACCAGCTTGATTCTGAGTGCCTACTTGTCATGTTTTTTTAATGAATATTGTGGTTTTGTACATTAAAACACTTTTTGCTTAAAAACTGTATGTTAAATGTCTAGTTCATCCATAAAACATTAGCCGATTGTTTCTTGGTGTACACTTCCTGGTTTGATCCTGATCTAGGGTTACTGTATATACAGTGTTTTCTGGTGACAATTCTTCAGTCTTGCACACAGTTTTTATCGACAATGTTTATTGACTGAGTTTCTTTGCAGCCTGTGATCTTGTTATAAATGCTGTCTTTGTATTGGTGAAGATCATAACACTGTGCCTATAATATATTTGTGTTTTGTAATTCGTATGTATAACCCTGGTTTATGTTTTATAAGGTGTGCGTTTTGGAAGTAGACACACAACTGTTTCCAGGAGACAGAGGGAATACTCAATTGGACGCAGACCATCCCACAGAGACAGTGATGAGACACACGACACACACAGCTCTGCAGGTAATCATGCAGAACTGCATACATTACATTTATAACAGTTTATGTTTTTATTGTTGTGTACACCTATAATGTTGGATTTCTGATGCAGTTCACCACTTTAATTGAATAAATGTTCTTAAATGCTCCCAATTTCTCGAACAGTTTGGGCAGCAGTGAATAAAAAAAATTGTGAATGAACGTGAGACAAAAACGAGTAAAGAAAGATCAAGAGTAAGAGATCTAGGGATACTAGAGAGACACAGCCAGAAAGGAATCTGTAAAGAATTACTGAAACTGTCTGATTTGGTTTAAGTCCAGCGAAAACAGCTTTGAAATAGCTAAAAAAAAATTATTTGTATTTTTGCCATTTTGTTTTGTGTAAAAATATACACTTTCATTACCAGTGTTGTTCTCGTTACTGAAAAATAGTAACTAGTTACAGTTACTCGTTACTTCATTCAAAAAGTAACTCAGTTACTTTGTTGATTACTTTCACCAAAAAGTAATGCGTTACTGTTAAAAGTAACTTTTTAGTTACTTTTTTTAAGAACCTTCTTTAATGTTCCCATTAATACCCTTTTATGCGTTATGGTCTATACAAACACAAAACTGACTTAAACACAAAGTCATTTTTAAACACTATTTTAGTAAAGTCAGACCAACACAAACTGAATATATCACAAGGATTTCTGAAATAAATAACAAAACAAGCTGAATAATATATTCACAATCAAAAACTAAAGTAGTTTTTGCTGTTGTGTTGAGCTCTTTAACATGTTCCTTTCACAGCTGAAGTATGAAAACTATCAACAATGTAGAACAGAACTTTGTCTTTATACTCAACTAAAGTGAAATAATGAGCCTATTTCCACTTTGAGAAACTCGTCTTGCTCTCGCCTTGACTCGCCATTACTGCCGCACAGATCTAAATAAACGGAGACACGCCCACAGCGCGTCTTCTTCGTGTTTACAGTGGTTCATCCACCAATCCTACAATGCGGCGCTGCTGTAAGCAGGTTATTAATGCAGGTCGAAATTAATACATTTAAAAAAGTAACGGGTAATGCATCATACGGTAACGGAGTAACTTTATTTTTAAAAGTAACGCGTTACAGTATTAGTTACTGTAAAAAGTAACGCGTTACTGCCCAACACTGTTCATTACAATAAACATTAAAATATGCAGTGTAAACCTTGTAAACAGTGAATCTGTTTTTGTCAGGTGTGGGTCCTGGCAGTCCATCTGCTGCTTCAGCCCACTCTCAACGTTCCATTGAAAGCAAGTCTATGGAGAGTTTCTTCAACTCCAGGTGGAAATATTTATAGACTTATGCTGAATTATGCTAACCATAAAGATCGCTAAGAAACTAGCGCATGCTTTCATTATATTATTATTAAAGATTATATTATATTATATATATTATATTTCTAATTGACTACTTACAATGTTTAGAGCTCTGAATGACTGTTTTGCTACCTGATCACCTGAAGCCATATCAATTAATCTTGTGCCCTTTGTTCAATTGAGTTAGACCTACTTTTAAACCTCAGCTGTGGTAAATGATTCCCAAAACTCTACTATTGAATATAATTACAAATAGCAAATTTTACATTTACGGTTTTAACAATGAAACAAAATGCTCATGGCATACCAGCATTTCTCTACGCCCCAGCCTCCACTGTACTGTATATGATTTGTGTATAACATATTTTCTAACTTTCAAAGTTGTGCAGGTTATACAAAGCGTAATGTTTAAAACCTTACTAATATTCGCTAGAATGGGCTAAAATTCAAGCTTTCTTACATATCTGATAAATGTCATCAACTAACAATTTCAGGAGCACTTTGAAGACCCCAACTATAAAATACAACCATTGCGAGTTTTGTTTAAAAAAAAAGATCAATACAAGCAAAACAATAAGAATGCCACATACATATTGTGTATTGAGTCCATTTATGACCACAAAAATCAGAAAAAAATCATTTTTGTGTATGTCTTTTGTAATCTAGAATAAAAACATGCTTATGAATATTAGTAAATTTCACCACTTTCTATACTTTATCCATAGTAATTGAAAATTATTTAATTCATATTCTTAATTCTGTACAAGTAATTTATCAAAATGTATTTAAAAGTGGGTTGTGGGAAGACTAAAACCCTCTCTGACCCAACATGTGTGTGTTGGCAGATTTAATTTTGGCAAATTGAGACCTACTCACAGCTCAGGAAGGCAAACCACTCTTAAACCACAGTGCCTGTCTGCTGAACTTGAAACACAGACAGACTCCAAATCTCCTGACTACCTGCCCCTGGTGAGAATCTACAGCATTCATACTAAGAAATCCAATTTAGAGAAATTTATGCTAATTGCTATAACCAAAGGACAAATTGTTGTCATTGTGACTCCTTAGTTGCGCCTGCAGCTTGCTTCAGGTGCCTTCCTGCTGTCCGAGTCGTTCTCTGAATGCATTCGCATCCCACTGGATCGGCTGAAGCGAGCTTCTCCCTACCTGATCCACCGCAGCAGCTTAAGCCCCCCTTACCACTGTATCTCTTCTCCCTCCACTCATCCCATTGCCTCCTTCAGGCTGGATGACCAGAGCACCACTCGGCCACCTCATGCTATCTCAGGCCGACCATATTCCAGTGATCCTCTTACTGTGCTTGGAGAGCCCTTCATCAAAGAGGAGGGCTCTGTTGAACTCTTAGGGGGAGTTCTACAGGCTGACAGTGGTCGTGGCTCTGAAACAGACATGTATGAAGAGGCAGAGCAACAGGGGGAAGAGCTGGCACAGCTGGATGTGGAGAGTTCTAGCTGGGCAACGTCTGTGGCTTTAGCATGGCTTGAGCACCACTGCGCAGGCTTTTTCGTGGAGTGGGAACTTGTGGCAGCCAAGGCAGACTTCTGGCTCAAATGTCAATCACTTCCAGAGGGTGTAGACCTGACTGGACTAAAGGCAGCTGCGAGACAACTGTTCCTGCTGCTGCGCCACTGGGATGAAAATCTTCAGCTTAACATGCTCTGCTACAATCCAAATTATATGTGACAGGACCAACGCAGTACAATTCAGCATGCTCTGGAACGAGGAATTCCAGCTCAGCATGCACTGCCAGAAGCAAGTTTATGGTAGAATGTTGACATGTTTGCCTACAAATTAACACAAAGTCTCTAAAACAAAGTTCCTATTAGGAATTTGTTTTTGTAATAAAGTCAAAATGTTTTTATAATTCCTTTGGTAATAATATGATACAGACAGACATACCGATCGATCTTTGCATTGCATAGTAAAGGTAAATGCAAGTAAATGCAGTTTAGCATCTACCAGTAGTACAAATAGTGGCAATTGTGCAAAATGGCAAGTGAAATTAAAAGAACCTCCTACCTTAAATAACTTAAAACATTGACATCCTACACCATGTGGCCACCGTCCTAGAATGTTTAATGTTCACATGTTCTCTCTACCCTTGCTTTGCAAAGTTTTAAATATTCAGAATATACATGACGATGAATGTGATAAGTGATTAATTAAATGACTGTAATAACAAATAGTTTTAATTACTTAATACGTGCCTTTGAAAATTGCCTAAAATTATTGCTGGGATTTAACTTGTTTTCTGCCACATTTTCTTACTGCTGGAATCACTTAGTTGTATGTGTTTTTGTAGCTGAATCTTGTATTGTTTACTGTGTAAAGAGCTTTATTAATAGTTGGTTGATTGAAATGCATTAGAATTGATGATGCTGCACTAAGATATCTAACAGAATCAGTAAATCAATCAGAATATCTTGCAATAAACTTTATTTTTAAAAATAGTTTTGCTATTGTGTACTTCCAGTTTACAATGCTATAGCTGACTGTTCATAGCCTGACACATTTAGCAGATGAGTCACATTAATTGTGTGCTGCTGCTTTGTCTTTAAGAGATCACACAAACACTGTAACTAAGCACGATAAAATCTAGTTTCTAGTCATGCAAAAATAAACATTAAATCACACCCTTTACTAATACGAGAAATGAAATAAAGAGACAAAAAATAAAAAATTCCAAGAACAAAAACAATTGCAAAGAATAAAACAAAAAAAGCCACTGGAAGTTTTATGCTGTTTTGTGCCCTGTACTGTATTCCTGAATTAGTTATTTGGCCAATGCTTACTGATATATTTGTAACAAATGTTATGATGCTGAGATGAGACGCAAAGCAACAAATTACTTCAAACTGGTCTACAATCATAGTTTAAAGCATTGAAACTTGCCTATGAATCTACAGTCTACAGTCATTTACAAGTGCCATTCTACTGCTATTAAATGAAAAAATATAAAATCTCTAGCGACTAGACACTTTAGTGCTAATCATGTTCATTGTCCTTAATTGTAGACTTGGGGGAGTGCCTGTAATGGGGACCTGATAAAATGGCCAAATAGAAACTAAGAGTATCTGCTTAATATTGAAAATAAGAAATTTTTAAGATTATGAGGTGACTGTCATAATCAATCATAATTGCAAATTTGTAAACAGAACTTTGAATTGTAGTTCCTGTTGCAAAGTCAGCTTCTTTCTTCACAGCCCTCTAATTCTCTATTAAGAATAAAGTTAATACCAGACTTGCTGCTGTGGTCTTCTTCCCTTTACACTAATTTATTACACACTCCATTAAGTTTTTTAAGGTACACCTAATCAGTAAGAAACGCAATTGATATAGTTAAGCGAGCTGTGCTTCAAACACACCAAACTCCCTGAGATCAACTTCTTGCCCTGACCAGTTCAACAGTTTTGATGCAAATCAATCAAATCTGATCCAGCTAATTAATGTCTTCTGAAGAAGAATGTATGTTGTTTCATACAAATTTTTTTTTTTTCGCTTAATGATTGAATTTTTAAAGTAGGTAAAATTGTATTTTTATTTTAATTATCATTGCCACATTACCACAATGGAAATGTCTCATTTAATGTAAAATTATATTTGAAGATGAAACAACAAAAGGTTAGTGTCTAAAAACACATCATATTATACAATATGTCACAATAATAAGCCAGACAATAGCCAGTTGATATTCCAACTACTAATTAGCTGAATCAGGTGCAAAGTGGCTGAAAAACAAACTTTCCAGGACCTCAAGAAAAAAATGCTAAAAACTGCTGCTATAGGTGAGACCTTTGTTCCAATGTGTTAATGTCCCAAAATAACAGAGCAACACCGTTTTTTTAAGCCTTGTGTAAAATGCTACATGTAGAAAAGTAGTTCTTTAAGAATCTTCAAAATCAAAATGTTTTCCTCCCACTTTTTCCTGCATGCTAACATCTGAACGCAGAGGTCACAGCAGTGTTAACGTTCTCTCTCCTTCACCCACATAAGAGGTATTTATGGAGCAAGAACATAGACACAATTGCTGGTAATGCAGCACTTATTGGCGTTTGGCCTTATGGGACTCTGAGCCCATGTCCGATGGAGAAGGGGCCGGATTGAACCAAAGACACAGCAAAATTATGAGATGGCAAACATGCAAGGACAAGGAGCTGTAGATGGTTGAGGGATACGTGTTCCATGACAGCTCTATCAGACCCAGTATCAACACCCTGAGAGAAAAAAAAACAATGAAGAGATATAAAGTAGATTGTCAACAAATTGCATATTGAGAAACATAATAAATGAGATAGGAATGTAAGATGGCAAGTCAAAGAGAAAAAGCCAAAGAGGAAAAATAGGGGACAAGAAGAGAGCAAGCACAGAAAACACCGCCAGAGGTAAACAATTAAAAATAACAGAAACTTTGTAAAAAGCAAATGCAGCACACACAGTCACCTCAGGCATGTGTGTGTTGGTGCATGTATTCTTACCTCAGCAGGTCAGCCAGTTTTTTGACTCCACAGCTCCATAGCAGGTAGGGCAGTGTGTGGAAGTACCAAACATAAAACTGGTAGTGAAGTGAGCGGCAGAAGCACATGCCAATAAAGTTGGATGAGAATAAGATGAGAACAATCTGTGAGATTGAGTTAGGGAACACTGAACTATTGATCAGATGAACAAATAATTAACAAAATACACATCTACAAAAAATAAGTAAATAAACAAAAGAGGGCAGAAAGACAAAAGACTTCTTTCATATAAAAAAAACAGAAGCAGTGCTCTCCAGATATAAATGCTTTTGTTACGTTTCTTCACCATGAGCTGGCTTAACAACTAGCCTACAGTTGCGTGATTACTTATCACCCCAAACCGTTTTTCCTACACGCTTTACCAAACATGGACTTGTATCTCTCTATGTGATGGCATATAGAACAAAAAGAATCCCATAACAGTCCATTATCTATATATATAAAGCTCAAATACCACTGACTGACTCACTCACTCATCACGAAATCTCAAAAACCACTGAATGGATTGCAATGACATTTGGAACATACCTTCCTCTTGGGTCTTAGGAGCTCACTAAGAAAGGGTTTTGAAAAATTCGGCCTGGATCACGGCTAACTCGCGAAAAACGCGATTTCTCACGCATTGTAAATTCTTTGAAATAACATTACGGATCCTAATAAAACTTAGTACATTGTTTCTTATTAGATGTTAGATGCACGATAAAAATTATTAGTACGTTATTTGTTGATGTTACGTTCTGATCTCTGATCATCCAGTCCTGCTCAGTGCTTACTGTTTATTGCCATATTGCTTAGCGTTCTGCCTTCCATAGCGAAGCACGGGTACTTCCAGCTAGTACTGTATAAATCAGCTCTTAGAAGAAGATAAATAAAAAGATATGATCAGCACGGAGATTTTGTGTCATTGGCTTCCTCTCTGATGGATCTTTTAAAAGAGCCCAAATACTGCTGCCTGACCTGAAAAACACACAACACAACACAACACAACACAACACAACACCCACAGAGAAACAATTTAAACATATCTGCAATACTCTTTATGAATTCACTTAAGCAACAGGATAGAAGCTGCATAGAATAAGTTCTGCCAGCTGCATGTTACTACACTAGAAAAAGGCTTTTTTTAAAATGTTCTTTAATGGTCCATTAATACTTTAATATTGCATAGAGGTGTGTCTAGCTAAATCGCATCAGTTGTGCATGCTGCTTCAAAGTGGTCCATCCAGGCTCGAGGACTAAACATTATTAAGCAAGACCTACCATTTTATAATGAGTTTCTTTTTGCACTCAAAAGCGCTGTAGCTGAAAATGTGATTTGATTTATGGTATTAAAAGTTCTATGTTAAATAAATAAAACAGCCTAAAAACAAAAATATTATTAGTCCACTACTTTTTTAAGTTAATGTAGCCAATGAAGCTACACAATGAAGCCAACCAGTAAACATTACTATCTGTGCAACCCAGCCACAGGAAGCTTATGTTATTGTGGATCAAAACGTCCCCTACCTCTTCCATCTCTTTAAAGCAAAACAGACAAGCGTGGTCAGGTGAGCGAATAACAGGACCAGATGGAAGTACCTAAAAATAAAAATTGTACATAAAACCTTATGATTGTTATATGAATAAACATTCCTCTTTTCTTTTAAATTTGCTCTCAATAATGTTTGATTATTAGGTATATTCTTGCTTTTCACAAAGAACTGAATGTATCATCTGTATACACACAATCTGGAAAATAAATTCACACATCCAAACTCTGCTGTGTGGCAAAGAGAATACCTGCTGAGGAAAATGTCCTCTGGCAAGAAGCGCCAGTTCACTGTCCACTTAAACAGAAACTGACGGCCCAGATCAAACGCCCGGCTTATGTACCCTGCAGGATTCTCGCAGAGGAAGGGCAAACCTAATACAAGCTGAAAAGAGAGAAATAAGTGAAGGTAAGTCCAATGATAGAAGAAAAAGGGAAAAAGAGCTATGGAAACACAAAAGGCTAAGATGAAGGGATGATATTAATTTATTTGTGGCTTATATACTATCAAACAAATTGCTTTTCTAAAGAAAGTGATTAAGTTTTGAGTATATTAACCCTGTAAGTTGACCCTGCAAACTTAGTAGCCAGCAAGAGGCTTTGTGACACAGATGTGATTCCAGCAACAAGAGGCCAGCAAATAGACACAATATTATGCTCTATGCATATTAGGTTTCATGTGATAAAACAATAAATTCAAATGATTGACCAATAAATGTTAATCACACAGTGGGGTGCATCCAAATTTGCTTCCTACATATCTTATTGGGTGGACAATGAACATTAGTGAGTAACATGTGGACTGTAAACGTGGTATAAATGTCTAAACATGCTTATGTGTGTCCTGTTAAAATGTGAGACCTGGATAATTGCACAGAGTGTGAGCTTGGGAAGGGTCTTCATCAGTCCAAACTCGGAGAGAAGGATGAAGAAGAGTCCTGGAGCGAAAAGCATGACGTTCATCTTCACTGACACGGCCAGACTGTTCACATTACAGAATGTACAATTGACAAAAATGACTCAATTTCAATCAGACACAATCACTACAAGAGATGATTAACTAAGTAAAGCTGAAATATATGCTTTTTTCTGTTTGTTTAGTTGTTTTATTTTATTCTGAATTCCCTCTTTGCTACCAGTCAAAGTTTTAGAACACACATTTCCCAGTTTTTATTGAAACTTGCACAGATTAATGATTAAAATTTAAGAAATAATAAATTTAAATAAAATATTTTCAGAGCTGACACCTTTTGCAGGTGTAACAGTCGAACACTTTTTTTGTACAATAGAAATCAAGCAGAAGTCCCCTCAAATGTGTGCACTTTTTGGATGCTTTACTTTCACCTTTCTGTCCAGTTGAACCCAAACCAGCTTGATGGGCTAAAATCTATAGACCATTCCACTGAGCGTTTTACATCCTGCAGAGAAATATTTTCCAAATATTTCTTAAGAGCATGAGAGGTTGTAGTAATATAGGCTGTTCAAACACTGCTTTTATGCAGACAGAGGGTTTGTAAGTAAGCAACAAAAGTTGGGTCTTAGGAATTTTTACCATCAACTTACTAGGGTTAATTCACTTCTGTTGCTTCAGAACAGCTTTAAGTTTTTAACCCATTACTTCCTTCCTGTACAATGCATCTGAAAAATATTCACAGAGCTTCACTTTTCCCACATTTGTTATGGTACAGCCTTATTCCAAAATGGATTAAATTCAATATTTTCCTAAACATTTTTACAAACAATAGCTCATAAAAATTTTTTTTTAAATAAAAATAAGTAATAATAATAATAATAATAATAATAATAATAATTCAATAATGAAAGAAAATAAATCACATGTACATAAGTATTCACAGCCTTGGCTCAATAATTTTTTAAAGCATCTTTGGCACCAATTACAGCCTCAAGTCTTTTTGAGTATGATTATACACCTATTTTTGGGCAGTTTCTCCCATTCTTCTTTGCAGAACCTCTCAAGCTCAATCAGTGCAAAGCCATTTTCATATCTCCAGAGCTGTCCAATTGTGTTCAAGTCTGGGATCTGGCAACGTCACTCAAGGACGTTTACAGAGACGTCCAGTAGCCACTCTATTGTTATCTTGGCTGTGTGCTTAGGGTCGTTGTCCTGTTGGAAGATTAACCGGAGCAGGTTTTTATCAGGGATGTCTCTGTATATTCTCTGCATTCATCTTTCCCTCAATCCTGAGTAGTCTCCCAGTTCATGCCGCTGAAAAACATCCCCACAGCATGATACTGCCACCACCATGATTCACTGTAGGGATAGAATTGGCCAGGTGATGAGAGGTGCCTGGTCTCCTCCAGACATGACGTTTGGCATTCAGGCCAAACAATTAATGAATTTAGTTTCTAATGGTCTGAGAGACCTTCAGGCTCCTTTTGGCAACCTCCAGGCGGCCCGCTCTAGGAAGAGTCCTGGTGGTTCCACTCATCAAGGATGATGAAGGCCACTGTGTTAATTGAGACATTCATACTTTATGGCTTGGTTTGTGCTCTGATATGCACTGTTAAATATGGGACTTTATATAGACAGGTGTGTGCCTTTCCTGATCATGACCAATCAACTGAATTTACTCCAATCAGGTTGTATATAGAAATATCTCAGGGATGTTAATTGGAAACAGGATGCACTTGTGCACAATTTTCAGTGTAATGGCAAAGGATGTGAATACTTGTGATTTTGTTCAATTTTTTTGTGAAAAAACTTCTTTCACATTGTCATTATGGGGTATGCTTGTAAAATTTTTAGGAAAATAATACATTTAATCAATTTTGGAACAGGGTTTTGGCATAACAAAATGTGGAAAAAATGAAGCGCTGTGAATATTTCCCGGATGCACTGTACATTGTTTTTCAGTTTTTGGTAACCTAAAATAAAACCTTAAAAGTTAAAGATTGCTATTTCAGTTTATTCAATAGACTTAATGCTTAAATTTAAAAAACTTTGAGAAATTAGAGTGTTCTAAAACTTGTGAATAATAATATTTCCAACCCTGTCCTTGTCAGTGTCCTATTACCTATAGAGGGCACAGCCCAGGGTCCAGTGTGCATCCAGCATGAGGTTTACTGCTCCAAAAAGCAGCATCATGGCCACAGGGTCGTTAAAGAGTCGCAACACGAAAATGGAGTGGATCCGATATGACGCACAGCAGACAAAGAAGAAAACATATGGCGGGACCTGAAGAGACAAGATGTATGTACATTACTTTTTATATGGTTTACTGTGGCTATTTAATAAATGAGGAAACACGTGCAAATCTTATTAACTGGCATCTTATAAAAAGGTTCATGTGTCATTTAAATTAGGACTGTAACATTTCCTCGAGTAACTCGAGCAATTCGATTACAAAGATTCATCAAGGCAAGTTAGTTTGCCTCAATGCCTCGTTTAGTTGTAAAGCCATTAGGGTTGCACAAGCCAGTGCACTCTTAGTGCCGGCCTCAAGGCCGGATAAATGGGGAGGATTGCGTTAGGAAGGGCATCCAGTGTAAAACATGTGCCAAATCTAAAATGCGGATCACAAACCAGAATTTCATACCGGATCGGTTGAGGCCCGGGTTAACAAGAACCGCCACAGGTATCGTTAGCCAACAGGGTACCGGTGGAAATTTTGCTACTGTTGGCTAAAGGAGGAGGGGGAGAGGAGGAAGATGTCTACAAAGACAGCAGGAAAAGTAGAAGTGTAGGAGAGTAGAGGTTCGGGTTGGTTTTTTAAATGTTGGTACTATGACTGGTAAAGGGAGAGAGATAGCTGATATGATGGAGAGGAGAAAGGTAGATATGTTGTGTGTTCAGGAGACCAAATGGAAAGGGAGTAAGACCAGGAACAATGGAGGTGGGTTTAAACTGTTCTATCATGGTGTGGCTGAAAAGAGAAATGGTGTAGGAATGATACTAAAGGAACAGTACAGAGTGTATTGGAGGTGAAGAGAGTTACTTATAGGGTGATGAACATGAAGCTGGAAGTTTGAAGGGGTGAATGTTTAATGTCATCAGTGCCTATCCTCCACAAGTGGGTTGTAAGATGAAGGAGAAAGAAAAATTAATGAGTGAGTTAGATTAAGTGGTGGAGAGTAAACCTAGGAATAAAAGATTGGTTATTTCAATGGCCATTTCAGACTTCAATGGCTATGCTGGTAAAGGGAAGTTAGAGCAATTAAGGATAGAGATAGAGGTGTGTTGAGAAAATGGAGGGAGTATTTTGAGCAGCTGATGAATGAGGAAAATGAGAGAGAGCAAAAGAGAGAGAGAGAGAGAGAGAGAGAGAGAGAGAGAGAGAGAGAGAGAGAGAGAGAGAGAGAGAGAGAGAGAGAGAGAGAGAGAGAGAGAGAGAGAGAGAAGGATGGATGATGTGGAGATGGCGAAGCAGGAAGTGAATACGATTAGTAAGGAAAAAGTGAAAGCAGCGATTAAGAGGATGAAGAGTGGAAAGTCGGTTGGACCAGATGACATACCAGTAGAAGCATGGTTATGTTTAAAAGATGGCAGTGGAGTTTTTAACCAGATTGTTTAACAAAATTTTTAAAGGTGAGAAGATGCCTGAGGAGTGGAGAAGGAGTGTGCTGGTACCAGTTTTTAAGAATAAGGGAGATGTGCAGACCTGCAATAATTACGGGGAAATAAAGATTATCAGTCACATTATGAAATTATGGGAAAGAGCAGTGGAAGCCAGGCTGAGAAAAGAGGTGACCATCTGTGAACAGCAGTATGGTTTCATGCCGAGGAAGCACCACAGACGAAATATTTGCTTTAAAATTGTTGATGGAAAAGTATAGAGAAGGTCAGAAGTAGTTGCATTGTGAGTTTGTGGATTTAGAGAAATTTGTGTTACTGTATGAGGAATTCAGGTGTGTCAGAGAAGTGTGTGAGGGTGGTGCAGGACATGCATAAGGACAGTGTAACAGCAGTGAAGTGTGCAATAGGCATGACAAACTGGTTCAAGGTAGAGGTTGGACTGCATCAAGGATCGGCTTTGAGACCTTTCCTGTTTGCAGTGGTGATGGACAGGTTGACGGACGAGGTCAGACAGGAGTCTCCCTGGACTATTATGTTTGCAGATGATATTGTGATTTGTGGTGAGAGTAGGGAGCAGGTTAAGAAGAGCCTGGAGAGGTGAAGGTATGTGCTGGAGAGAAGGTGAATGAAAGTCAGTAAAAGTACGACAGAGTACATGTGTGAAAGGGAAGGCAGTGGAGTGGTGCAGTTGCAGGGAGAAGAGGTGCTGAAGGTGGAGGAGTTTAGGTACCTGGGGTCAACAGTGCAAAGTAATAATGAGTGTGTTAGAAAAGTAAAAAAAAGAGTGCAGGCAGGGTGGAGTGGGTGGAGAAGAGTGGCAGGAGTGATTTGTGATAGAAGAGTGTCTGCAAGAGTGAAAGGGAAAGTTTAAAGGACTGTAGTGAGACCTGCAATGTATAATTTAGAGACAGTGGCATTGAGTAAAAGACAGGACGTGGAGCTGGAGGTAGCAGAGCTGAAGATGCTGAGAGTTTCATTGGGAGTGACGAGGATAGACGGGATTACAAATGAGTTTATTAAAGGGACAGCACAGCAAGGGAAGACCAAGAAGGAGGTTTATGGATGTGGTGAGGGAAGACATGCATGTAGTTGGTATGAAAGAGTCAGATGTAGAGGACAGAGTAGTGTGGAGACGGATGATCCGCTGTGCGACCCCTAACAAGAACAGTCGAAAGAAGAAGAAGCAGCTTTGTTTAGTCTATTTAACTATAAACGGTGAACTGCATTTCCCATTGACCATTTTTATGATGCACCACTCTGAAACATTCTGGACCAGAAACACAGAAGACGCTGCAGAATGAAAAATGGAGGAACAGGGAAGAAACAATGAGGGGCAAGGAGAAGATTTATATGAAAGCCCGTTTCCGCCACATTAAATAAAAGGTTTGCCTAATTTGCCTTGCTTTCGGTCTCCTCTGATTCAAAAGGGGAAACAAAAAAACAAAAAACAAAAACAAACGACGAACGACGTTGTTTTTTCTTGCAATTCCGAGTTTCTTTTAGGAAATCGGGTGGCTTTACCCGCTCTGTAGTGCCAGAAAGTTTTACACATTGAAAATCAAATAGGCTACAATCAATAGAATCACAATTGCAATAGAATAACAATCAGCTCTGGCAGAGAGACGGAACAAGACAGATGAAGCAGAGGAGGCCTCGTTTATACACCCATACACCAGCAGCTTCCGCTTCGGTTAACAGTGGCGGCACTAGAAATGTCGGATGTTTAAAAAAGTCAGAATTACAAGGAATGAAGTCAGAATTAAGAGGAAAAAAATTGGAATAGGCAAACTTTTTTATGTCGTGAAAATGGGCTTCCATATGATTCAGGCCAAAGAAAGAGACAAAGTTTCCTTTCGTTTCTGATCATTCCAAACTTAAATTTTTTTTTTTTTTTTTCTTGAAGTAATCTGCAATTTATTTTTATTTATGATTTTTTTTTCATGTATGTATTTGTATTTACATTTTGATGTAATATGGCAATTAAATGCACTAAATGGGTTTAGTTTTCACAAATATTTCTTTATGCATTTTCAGAAATAAAAATGTAAAAAGATTTTTTGAAAGGAACAAGTTACCTGTTCACTTTAAGAGTCCTGCTTTTATTCTTCTGTTTATTTAGTATTGCTCTTTAATAAAGAAAAAGTACTTCTTATTCGATTACTCGATTAATTGTTGGAATAATCAGTAGAATACTCGATTACTACAAAATTCGATAGCAACAGTTCTAATTTGAATATTACACATAATTTTATCCTCTACTGGTTGTACCTTCTATTTAGAAGAATTAGGGTTAGGGTTAGGGTTAGGGCTGTGTATTCCAGGTAGTGTTTAATTAATTTCTGTGCATGCTTTAGTGGGTCTCACCTTGTTTGTACGGTGATAAATGCGGAAGACCAACAAAAGAGTTATAAGATAGAAGCTAGCAAACAAATACTGCGCCAGTCTAACATTCAGCCCCCGGTCCGTAACATAGTAAAGAGCAGTGAAAATGTAGACAAATCCTGCTGGGTACCTAAAAAAAAAAAAAAAAAAAAAAAAACACCAGAACACAGTTTGAATGTTCTTAACTGGCTAAAGCTTTACATTCAGTGATCCAGATAATCATTCTTGCTTTCATATAAATTAATATTGTGGACTTGTAAGCTTTACATAAATTTTTAAATAAAATGATACAATTAAATAATAAGACAGAGCACTGGTCTGCACATTTGAATGAAACTCACACTAAAGGCCCAGTGTCTCCCTTTAACTGGGTATAGTCATAGGTACCGTTAATAACACCCTCAACTTCATCCATGTAGGCTTTCCAGTCAATCTCTGTATCTGTGGAGGGAACAGTGTGTTTAAAAGATACAACAGTGAAAAGACATACTTTAATATTCAGACAAGAATAATATAACATGGTGAGTACATTTTACTAATATTTATTGAGCATTTTAAAAATAATTTTACATAAATGGGTTGTATACTTCCAAACTGCAGTATATTTACTTAAGTAGTCTATATGGTCAAATGTTTTGTACATTTACATACAATAAGTCTCCAGATCTCCAGTTTCTATTTTGCCCGTCTCCAAACCAGGAGGAAACATATGATTTTAGAATTCAGGTTCCTCTAAAAAGTGAGCCAAGTGAGAAGATGCCAAACTTGGAAAAACATCAGCGCTAGATTTGAAAAAATTTTGTTTGTGACACTTTGATTAGTATTCACATCCGTCATGCCAACTGAGGTGAAAGTTATTTGCAGCATTTGACACAGCTGAGCCTCGTCATTGGATTTTTACGCTGTCTGAGTTATCAGTGGAAAAATTCATCGCTCATTAAGAATGAATCTCTCATTAATTAATTCAGTTCTGTTAGCAAGTCTTGTAATTAAAACAATGTTATGATTTTTGTCGTGTTGAAACTTAGTCAGCTGTCATCTATACAGAATGTGTAAGAGCTCTTCTATGTTTTGGTGATATGACGGCACAGGTGCGTGCCAAAAATGCTGTCAGCCACTTGCTGATTACAAACTGCATTGACTACAGCATAACTGTACACAACCCTGGTCAAATGACCACCAAAATCTCATTTAGCTTTAGTTTTAGAGGTCTTTAGGACTGATCGTCTTTAAAATTGTCTAATGTAATTTATCTGGGTACCAAGGCAAAGTACAAATGTAAATAAAAACATTTACAAATAAACGGTAAACTATGTTTTATGTATTTCCAAGAAAATTTTTACTTAAAACCTCTTTTAGGGTCAACATTACAAAAACAAATCCCAGATACAACATTTCGAATGTGGAAATTTCTCCCTATTCACCAAACCAGAGGCGATAAGGGAAGCAAAAACTTCCTTAGACAAGAAACCAGACTTAAAAATAAATAATATACATCTAATCCACCGTCATAACAGCCTGTCTGCATGTCTCAGATAAATCATTTTACATTCGTATTACAGTAAAAACAAACATTAGTAATAACATAATCTTAACTTAAAGCACTTAATACGTAATGTGAAAATGTAAACATATAATTACACTATACCCTGGAATATAAGCATTAAAATATCTTATTTCTGATTTATACACAAGTCATCTATTATAGGTCATGAAATGAAAAATGCAGTTTAGATAGTTAGCTGTTCCTTTATGTCCTGCACTTGCTAATTTATTATTATTATTATTTTTTTTTTAAGAAATAAGCCTGAAATGATCAGCAAAGAAACCCCGTTTTGAGACATGTTTAAACGATTAAATGAATGTTTTCTTAGTTTTGGGGAAATGAGGAAGGTTCAGGTGTCATGTAGCACCACAATCATGGACTCTGTGATTTCAGATTGTCCATGTTACAGGTACATCATTAGGGGTGAACTGGGCGCTTCTGACCTGATAGTTAACACAGGTTTATGTTTGACTCGGTTACTTTCCCCCTTTGCTTTTAACAGTGAATTAAATGTTTATTCTTCAGACTGCATGCACTGGCTGTTAGCAGGTTAGCTAGTCCGGGACTTACACGCTACTTTTTGAATGACCCACACGTTGATTCCGATTTCCACGCACCAGAGCACCGCCGCCACCAGCGCTGTGTACTCCGGTTTGAACAAAATCAGGTGCTTGTCCTGCCATATGGAGTTAATTGTGGTGTTAAACGTGGACGTACGAGAACCTCTCTTCTTGCCTCCTGCCATGTTTGGCGGTATGACAGCAGCGACAAGGCGACGGCAACTGCAGGAAATACACGTCCCCGCTGCCTGTTATTTTCCCACCCGTTTTTCAACGGCGTCTCCCGTGTACTGGAAGGGGCGAGATTTGTCAAAATGCGGGTGGGGAAAAGAAACGTGTATGCCGAAGTCACGTCTATGAAGCCGCCATCTTGGAAGGGCTCATATTCCCCCTTTGGTATGATCACTGAATATAGAGTATACATTTATGATTGCCACTTTCTTCATACTTTCCTTAATAATTACTTATTATTGCTACATTCATGCTGAATTACATCATTATTCTATTTTATTTACATTGCCTACTGTCTGCTAGTATAAGTGTATTTGTAATCTTTCAGGGTTCAATAAAGTATTGTATCTGTCCATCTTTCTATCTATAAAAACTATTTGTTTGATTATTGAAAAAGTCAGTTGGTGTCAACAATTCTCATACAAGAATTTTGTTTATTTTTGCTCAATCAAAAACATATTTCTCAAAAAGCCCCAGCCTGATGCAGAGGGTGCCTGTATGCCCACTGAACTGCCTGTATGCCCACTGAACTTCAGTGAACCTTTGGTAGAAATAAAATGTTATGTAGTGAACTGACAATGCAGAGTGATACACAAAGCAAAATGACCCAGTGCTCTACTAAATATCAGCATTCTTACAACAACACTTGTCCAGTCAATTTAAGTCAAGTCAAGTCAAGTCAAGTTTATTTGTATAGCGCTTTTCACAACAGACATTGTCTCAAAGCAGCTTTACAGAAAACAACAGTTAAGGTGAATGGTGTGCGTTTGTCCCTGATGAGCAAGCCGTGGCGACAGTGGCAAGGAAAAACTCCCTTAGATGATATGAGGAAGAAACCTTAAGAGGAACCAGACTCAAAGGGGAACCCATCCTCATATGGGTGACATCAAGAGTTTGATCATAAATCTTTCAACAATACAGAACAATTTGTGATCATCATAGATCCAGCATCAGCTTCTCCATGCCAGGGCCTTTAAACACTCGGCATCTACTTCTCCATGATCATCCATAGGTCCATAATCTTCACGAGGTGGGACGTGACTGGAGCTGGCCAAACCTCAGGATGCCTCGGGATGGGGAGAGAAAGAAAAGCAGTGGAGAGGAATTAGCGTAGCTGCTGTTCATGATAATAACAGCACAAGTTGATAATGTGCATGTGATTATATAGTCTGGAGCACAAGGTTGTGATGTGATGTGTGTTATGTGTAGGCTTTGCTAAAAAGATATGTTTTTAATCTACACTTAAACTGGGAGAGTGTATCTGAACCCCGAACACTGTCAGGAAGACTATTCCAGAGTTTAGGAGCTAAATGTGAAAATGCTCTACCACCTTTAGTGGACTTTGCTATTCTAGGAACTACTAGAAGCCCAGAGTTTTGAGATCTCAGGGAGCGTGAAGGATTGTAGCGTGTTAAAAGACTGAAGAGATACATGGGAGCCAAACCATTTAGTGCTTTATAAGTGAGTAGCAGTAGTTTGTAGTCTATTCGAAACTTAATAGGAAGCCAATGTAGGGACGATAAGATTGGGGTTATATGATCGTATTTTCTTGCCCTAGTAAGAACTCTTGCTGCCGCATTCTGAACTAACTGAAGCTTGTTTATTAATGATGCAGGACATCCACCAAGTAATGCATTACAGTAGTCTATTCTAGAGGTCATAAACGCATGGACGAGCTTCTCTGCATCAGATATAGATAACATATTTCTTAGCTTAGAAATATTTCTAAGGTGAAAGAAGGCTGTTTTTGTAACTTGATTGATGTGATTTTTAAAAGATAAGTTGCTGTCTAAAATAACTCCCAGATCTTTTACTGTTGAACTAGTAGTTACAGAGCAACCGTCTAAATGCAGGCTGGAGCTTCTGTGTACTATTTTTTGGGCCGATGAGCAAAATCTAAGTTTTATCAGAATTTAATAGCAGAAAGTTATGGGTCATCCAATCTCTTATTTCTTCAACACACTCAGTTATGCGAGCTAATTGAGCTGTATCGCCTGGTTTGGATGAAATATATAGCTGGGTATCATCAGCATAACAATGGAAGCTAATTCCATGCCTTCTAATAATATTTCCTAACGGAAGCATGTATATTGTGAAAAGCAGGGGTCCTAGAACTGACCCTTGTGGCACGCCATAATTTACTAGCATTATCCTGGATAGCTCTCCATTTAAATCTACAAAATGGTAACGATTGGACAGGTAGGATTTAAACCAGCTTAATGCCTGTCCCTGAATACCGATGTAATTCTGTAAGCGATCGAGGAGAAGATCATGATCTATAGTGTCGAACGCAGCACTAAGATCTAGTAAAACTAATAGGGAGATGTAGCCTTGGTCTGAAGCTAAAAACAGGTCATTGGTGATTTTAACTAGAACAGTTTCTGTGCTATGATGGGGCTTAAAACCTGACTGAAACTCTTCAAAAATATTGTTCTCCTGCAAGTGGTTACATAACTGGGCAGCGACAATCTTTTCTAAGATCTTAGACATAAATGGGAGATTTGAAATTGGTCTGTAATTCGATAGCGTGTTTGGATCCAGATTAGGTTTTTTAATGAGGGGCTTAATAACTGCTAACTTGAGGGATTTAGGGACATGACCTAACGATAGTGAGGAGTTAATAATATTGAGAAGAGGCTCTAATAATATTGAGAAGAAGCTCACCAGCTGTATATAACACTTCCTTCAGTAGTTTAGTGGGAATTGGATCTAACTGACATGTTGTTGATTTAGCTTTCATAATAGCATCATACAGCTCTTCCTGTCCTATACATGTAAAACAGTGTAGTTGTGGGGTTGTAGGTACCAATGTGTCGGGAGATGCTGTCAGAGGTTGAACTGCCACAATTGTTTTTCTAATGTTATCTATTTTTTCAGTGAAGAAATTCATAAAGTCTTCACTACTAAACTGTGATGGAACACATTTTTCAGATCCGTGATTTGTTGTTAATTTAGCGACTGTACTGAAAAGGAACCTGGGATTGTTTTTGTTGTTTTCTATGAGTTTGCTCAGGTGTTCAGCTCTAGCAGCTTTTAGCGCTTGTCTGTAGCTAAGCATACTGTCTTTATACGCAGTTCTAAATACCTCCAATTTAGTTTTCCTCCATTTTCTCTCCAGATTACGTGTTGTTCTCTTTAGGGCATGCGTATGACTATTATACCAAGGTGCAGGTGCTTGTTCTCGAACCTTTTTTAACCGGATGGGGGCAACAGTGTCTAAAGTGCTAGTGAGGATAAAGTCTATGTTGTTCGCCATCTCATCAAGATGATCAGCAGTTATGGGTTTAATGTGAAACTGAGATAAATCAGGCAGGTTATTTATGAATCTGTCCTTAGTGGTTGGAACAATAGTCCTACCACTAAGTTAATCTGCTCTACCGGTAGTGTGTACAGTAGGAGATAATGGTCTGTGATGTCATCACTCTGGGGTAAAATATCTATATCAGTGACGTCTGCTCCGTGGGATATTATTAGGTCTAGTGTGTGGGTAAACGGTGGGTTGGTCTGGTGACGTTTTGTTTAACCCCAAAAGAGTTTAGTAAATCGACAAATGATAGTCCTAAAGCATCGTTTACATCATCTACATGAATATTAAAATCTACAAGCAGCACTTTATCAAAACTGATCAAGAGATCGGATAGAAAACAAGCAAACTCGAAGAAAATCAGCGTAGGGCCCTGGGGGTCTTTACACGGTGACCAGAGCGAGTTTTCTATGTATGTCTGAAAGTACAATTTTAAGAACGAGCACTTCAAATGATTTAAAACTGAATCCTAATCTCTGACTAACATTAAGAGAAGCACTATAAATGGTTCCTACGAACGAGTCCTCACCTGTGCTCGAATGCAGACAAACAACCGGCATAGTGCTTATAATCACGAACAGATTTATTATACAGAGATGTGAGTGAGAGAAAATAAATATAAACAACACTAGTGATAGTCGAGTTAACTAACTACAGGCACAAGTCGGGAAGACAAAAACAATTAAGGATTATTAAAAGAGGAAAAACGGATAGATAGATAGCAAAGTTTGTTTGAAAAACGCCGAGAGAGATACAAACACGTAACTCGCGGCAAACAAGTCAAACACAGGAAGCTACGTCACAGGAAGTGAGGTCAATTTAATGAACTAATGCGGTGAGATTGTTTTACGATTAACTTGAATGATTTTCAAAATGTTTCGAAAGGTTTATGTCAATATGTCCATCTGGGGTAATTACCTGGAATGGATGTCTAACTATCTCTAGGAGTTCCCAGAGATGTTGAGTGCTTGTTGGCTGCTTTTTCTTTACTCTCCAATCCGACTCATCTCAAAATCTCTGCACATGCATCAGGCTAAGTTGGGTCATAACCGTCCCAGTGGCCATGTTTCTTAGTAACAACTAGGTAGATAACTATAATAGGTGATATATATATATTTTTTTTACCTCAAACAGCGTTTTACTGTGTCTGTGTTGATTAAAGTTAATATGACGATGTACATTATAACGTTAAATGTTTTGAAGTTTTAATTATTTTTATATCTGATTCTGTACACAGATATGTTGATTTGGCATCACTGTAATCAGGGCAGGAAGTCTAAGCTGTGCTGACATTTCATATCAAAGTAGACTCAGTCCCCCATTTGTCTTTAACAGTTTCTTTAAATGTCCTTTATTTTAAATAACTGTTGTTAGCACTATTTGTGAAAGCACAATCTGTACATCTATTTTTTTTTCAGTCTATACTAATAACTAAAAAACTTTATAAATATATTCTATATAGTCATATGTAATATATATATGTTGTGGAAATTGATCGAACAGAAGTGAATTACAGCCGACTTTTAGGAAAATCTGAGCCTCTCCAATATGGTGGACGCGGGCACGGGTTTTTTTAATTTTTTTTTTAACGACATCTCGCGAGAGTTGTCTGATCAATGGTGGGAAAATGCTTTTGATCACGTGATCAAAACTAAACTCTTAACTTCCGGGAATGACACTACTTTTGACTGGCTTGAGGGTAAATTCGATTCATTATTGAAGTTACGTTAATATCGGTGTTATATGTTGCCTTAGCTGGAATAACCACTGTATTTGTTTTAATCACACGTGTCAGTATGTTTAACTCTCATATTGCCATGTGGTGGAAATTCACGTCACTCCAGTTAGCTAGGTGAATGCTAACCCTGAGTTCAAATAGATTCCTGTAGAGCACTATATATTATACCATCATCTGCCTAAAGATTCTCCATTAAGTACAGGGGTCACCATCCTTTTTGAAACAGAGCTACTTCTTGACCCACTGGTAAGTGGCGCGATGGTAAGCTATTTTTAGAAAAGGCCCACGGGCGATTCATGTGGTCCTTGCGGGCAACATGTTGGTGACCCCCGAGCTAGTAGATGACATCAAGAATCACATCACACACGATCAATCCTAAACCCAGTAAAGTTTAAGTGTTCTGAATCATGTAAAGTGTTCTGACTGACACGCTGGGGCAAGTACAATCTCCTGATCAGCGCACACCAGATAGTGAAACTCTTACAATTGGTCCTTTGAGCTAGATAGTAAACCTTCCTAACAGTGCTGAATTATAAAAAATGTGCAAAATGAAATAAATATGAATATATTCTTAAATATTGATGAAAATAAGACATGCATTCAAACTGAATCCAAATAAATAAAAACAGTTGCATTCAAAATTAATAAAAAAAAAGACCCGGAAACACTATTGGTATGAATTTTGCTGATAGTTCCATCAACTATCGTGTCGATTATCAATGAATTGATTGGCCTCTAATTAGTTCAGTATTAAAGAGCTGCTGACACAATCATTGCAAATGAAATTCTTCATCTCTTTTGTTCTCAAAAATGATTACAAAGTTAGTCTTTTGCATCAAGTTCTGTCACAGGAAGATTTCATGGCCAAAAGTTGATCTGCAATGTGATACCCTATTTTGTAACATTTTAAATGTAACATTTATTCTCAAAGCTATTTTATTTACATTTTTATTTAACTAAGTACTGTTTAATGGTCTAATTGACACTGAGAGTTAGACAGACCACATGACCTGGAAGGAAGGCAAATTTAGTTTTATGGCATTTTATGCATACATTTAAAAAAAATTGTTTTTATTAAAGTTCATACCTTTTTATAAAATGTATATTATAATTAAATGAATTTATAGCATAAAATAATATTTTGCATTAATCAATTGTTTGTTACTCTTTTGTTTGTAGCTCACCCCCTGTAAGGATAAACAAGAGAAAAAAGAACATGGAGGAATTCTCTATTGGGACAGTGGAGACAGTGATTTTAGGTTCCAGCATTGCTTTCTCAGGCCTCTTCTATTATTTATACAGAAAGAAACGCAAAGCTGTGGACAAACTCAATGTGAGAACCATCTTCAGAACTGATCTTAAAAAGCACATTTAGCATCTTTTATTGTAGTAGTATAGTTATTATCAGATATTTTTTATAGCATTGTAGGAATCAGGTTCTAGAGTGTTTTGAAATATGTGAATTTGTGGTTCCAGAATGCTCCTCACATTGCTATAAATGAAGAGCTGGTGGATCTTTTGAATGCCACACCTGGGAAGTGTCTGCAGTATGTGGTTATTAAAGGTAAGCTGGAAAACTGGAATTATACTGAGAATTATACTGTTGAGTGACTAAGCTTTTCGTAAGTGTAGTACTAATTCAATTGGCCATTTACAAACACATCCTACACCATTGCTCTGTCCCTCTCTCTCTGCAGGCACAGTCCAACCCTTAGAGGAGCCCCTGTGCAGTCAGTTTAAGGAAGGAACCTTTGGTGTTATTCAGAAACTGCTCCTCCGAGAACATAAACTTGTGTGGAACGGTTTGGCACGTACCTGGTGAGATATTGCTGATTTTGCATTTAGTAATTCTTTCCTTATGTTGGTTAAGTTACAAAATATATTCATATTCCCTGCCTACCTGAGGTTTCTGTAGTATATTGGAAATTCTGTAAAATTGAGTTTAATCCTGAAGGGTAAAACGTTTACAAACACTAAATCTATGCCACTATGTGGCCACTATGTGGCAGACTAGGGCTTTCCAGACTGTTTCATATTATATTCAGAGACAGTCATGGATATTAATCTACATTTATAGCAACATGATCAATGCAGCAGCTTATACTAAACGTAAAAATCTGTATTTAAAACTTTATTATATATATATATATATATATATATATATATATATATATATATATATATATATATATATATATATATATATATATATATATATACACACACACACACACACACACACACACACACACAAACACACACACTGGCAATCAAAATTAGAGAACAATTTATAAACAATTAAACAATTCTGAAATGTTTTCTTCACTGCTCAACAGTTGAAGGAGTTTTTGTCCTGTCTATACCATGCTACCAGAACACCTTTTCCACAAAATAACTAAGGCATTTAAAAAGTCATTATTTTGCAGAAAACACACTGATCAAAATTAGAGAACAGCAATGACTGTAGCATGGAAAAAGATTACAACAAAATTTTCTGAAGGTTACCACAGTCAGCAATTAGTAGGAAGTGTACAGGCCTCTGCTCTGAATGACTTCAGCACATCTGCGGCCACAGGACAGCACTAGTCTCTCACACTGCTCTGGTGTGATTTTGGTCCACTCTTCTTCCAGTCTCCTCCACAGTTCATTGACTGTAGTGGGTTTCTTGGCCATAACTTTGTCGCCAAGGATTTTCCAGAGGTTCTCTATTGGGTTGAGATCAGGACTCTGGGCAGGCCATGTCATTATTTCAATGTTTTCAGTTTCAAGAACCTGTTTACCCGTTTTGCTGTGTGACATGGAGCGTTGTCCTGCATGAACACTGCGGGCTGATTGGGTGATGAACGCAGGGAAGGAACCATATGTTGTTGAAGAAGGTTCTGAATAAAATTTGCATTCACTCTGCCATGTAACTGTATAAGAGGCCCAAATCCTGCTGCAGAAAACATGCCTCAAACCATGACACTTCCTCCTCCACTTTTCACTGACTTCTTTACACACTTTGGGTTCAGTCTTTCTCCAGTTTGTCGCCGAACATAATCTTTCCCATCGGACCCAAATAATTTAAACTTGCTTTTATCACTGAAGTGAACTTTGGACCAGTTCTCCTCTGTCCACACAACATGCGCCTCAGCAAAACCTAGTCTAGCCTTTTGATTCTTTCTGCTAATGAGAGGTTTGGTCACTGCAGAGTGGGCTTTCAGTCCAAATGCTCTTAAACGTAGAGACACTGTATGATGAGACAGATCCTTTTCAGCGCTGAACTGGTGAGCAATTCCAGCTGCAGTGTGGAAACGATTGCCCATTGAGATCCTCCGCAGTATCCTGTCCTCTCTTGTATTTGTCTTCCGTGGACGACCAGCCTTCTTGGCAGACTTGAATGAGATTGTGATGTTGTAAAGATTCAATATTCTTGAAATCACAGATTTGGAATGACCAACTTGTCTTGCTATGGCTGATAGGGTCATCCCTTTGGCCTTCATCTGGACAACCTGCTGCCGGAGGCTTTCAGTCAATTTAGAACGGACCACCATCTTGCAGAGTCAGTGACACTGGAAGTTAGGCTGCCAGTTAAATAGGGGTTGACAGATAATCAAGGAATTTAGCACCAGGTGCCAGATTAACACCAATAACTGGGAGGTATCTGAAAGTGTTCTCTAATTTTGATCAGTGTGCTTTCTGCAAAATAATCTTTTTTTTTTAAAATGCCTTAGTTATTTTGTGAAAAGGTGTTCTGGTAGCATGGTATAGACAGGACAAAAACTCCTTCAACTGTTGAGCAGTGAAGATGACATTATTTCAGAGTTGTTCAATTGTTTATAAATTGCCAGTGCATATATACTGTATAATGTGTGTGTATGTGTATATGTATATGTGTGTGTGTGTATATATATATATATATATATAATTCTACATGTAAAATTAAATGTTATGTAAATGTATAATAGTTCACCTGAAAGAAAATGTATGAAAAGAGTGACAACTATGAATAACCTAATAAATTGTGATTTTAATTGCAAAATATGTATATAATGCATAAACCTTTTTAAAAGGGCTGCAACTAACAAATTAATCAGATTGTTGCCATTTATATTAATCAAAAAGAAAAAAATTATAATTAGATTCTTTGCTTATTATAACTATAAAACCCTTATTCATGATATATCTGTATAAAAGTGTACTTAAAAAAATGCAAAAACCACAGATTGAGTTTACTATCTTTAATTTAGGCATTTTAAAGCCTATAGTGGCTGCTTGTTGAGGAGTGCATGGGGGATTTCTCCTTTGAACAATTCACTCATGCTGGGTTATTTCTTTATGTAAAAAAAAACAGCATTTGAGTATGCAAGGTAAAGCAAAGTGTGTAAATCAACATTTGTTTTGTATTTAATGATAATTGCAGATGGCACGTTGACAACCATGCTTAAAAATATCTATATAAAATATAATACCTTATTTTGACAATTTTTTAAAAAGAAAATAGACATTTTGTTTTGTTATGAAGACATAAGCATTTACAATATATAATTAATTACATATTGTTTAATAATTAAATTGTATATGTATAAATTAAATATACAAATATTGAAAACAACCATTTAAACGTACAGTAAAGCCACAGTAAATCATGTTTGGAAAATGGTAAGTTACTGTTGTAGTAGACAAATGCTATAAAAGAGAATGAAACGAAGAAACGCAGCAACAGGTCTGATTTAAAAAAAAAAAAAAAAAGAAAAAATATGCATTGGTGTACAAGTGCATAATAATTTGCTGAAAACCACAACAGTGACTAAAAATGTAATAATTTACTGCTGCTGTTTTTTGCTGCTTTTTAAATTTAGTGTTTGTTCGCTGTGTTATAACTGAATCATCAGTACATCGCGAGCGAGGTAATTGCGCAACCTGATGCTTGTGAGTCACAACAGAACAGATCCAGTGCAATTGTCCCGAAGTTACAATCAGTTTACACAACAGCACTTCATTAAACTACACCATTTTCACATGATGAGGATTAAACAGTTGTTACTTACTGTGCTGATGTTTCGCCATCCGTGACAACACTGTGTTTTCTTTTCACATGCTCGTGCATCACTGTGCTACTTCCATACAACACAAGCTCCGCTTTGCATAACTTGCAGGTTACAGTGTTCTTTGTTGCGTTTATTATAAAATGCTCCCATGCCTTGGATGACTTGGCGCGCACACTTTTTACTGCTGCCGGTTGACCCTGTACTCTCCGCCATTTCACTTTACGGCCATTTTGATAACGGCATTCGTTGACAAAAATTTCATTATTGATTATTATCGATTTTATTAATTAGTTGTTCCAGCCCTAGTTCTAAATGTCTTAACATAATATAACACTAACCCTAGCATAATATGATTGGTTTCTATTAATGTCAGTGGCTGTGTTTGACACATTTTGTATCAGACGGTTCTTGCCCCATGTCTCTATCGCCTCAGGGGTCCTTGACCTAAAAAACTTTGAAGACACCTGCTCTAAACCATAGACACTCATTAGTTTGCTGACACAGACAGAAGCACAAAACCTTTTTGATGTACTGTTTTTAATCACTGTATAAAATCAGGTTGATGGAAACCTCTGTAAATCCTCCTTGTTTTGCTAACTTACAGACATAGACACACACAACAAAAAACTTTCCATAATTTGAAACAAGATAGTGGCACAAATGGATGCAGCACCCCTTTCTCTCAGACATTGTTTAATTGTGCACTGTAGAGTGCTTTCTGTTCACATTCATGTTCGCATAGTTTGCCGTCATCTTTGTCCCACGTAAGATACAGTCGCAATTTCCTTTTGAGGAAAGCATGAGTCCCACCTCCCATCATGTGCTCCCTCTACTGGGGCACGACTAAGATCATCCTCACCAGCTGCATCACTGTTTGGTACAGAGATTGCTCTGCATCCTGTCGAAATACTCAACAACGCATAGTGAGTGCAGCCAGCAAGATCATCTTTGTCTCTCTGCCCTCCCTTATGGACATCTTCCACACCCACCTCACTAGCAGAGCCATCAGCATCACTGCTGATATCTCGCACCCATTAAACCTCCACTTCAGCCTATTGCATAATAACAAAATTAGCTGTTTACATTTACTCAGACGTATATTCATTCAGATGTTTACAAGATATATTCACTCGGTTTATATATATCTATATATGACAAGTCTACTGCTGTTACCTTCATACATAATCTGTTTCTATATTGCACTGACTGTTGATATTTGTATACAAAATCTTTACATTGCAATGACAATATAAACACTTGATGAAAGAGAAGAGAAACGGTATTTTAATTCCACTGTATGTCTGCATATATGGTGGCATTGACAAATAAAACCTTGAAAACACACACGCCTCATTTCCATTTATTGTATAGACACTTACAGTGCTTCTCTCTCCTGCAGGGTGGACCGCGAGCGTGTGCTGCATGAGCGTGTGAGCAGCGTGCCCTTTTCTCTGGTGGGAAATGATGGAGCATGGGTGCAGGTACTTCGTCCACTCGAGGCGTCTGGCCCTGAGATGGAAACGGTGCATGAGAAGTTCCACCAGGCAAACTACGGCTTTAGTGACCTGCTCAGCCAGTATTTGAGTGGCGAGAAAAGAAAGGGCCAGCTGGAGACGGAGGAAATGCTGAGAGTGGGTGTGTCCATCACTGCTGCTGGGGAGCTCATCCTTGATTCAGACCGCCTGCTAAAACTCCGCCCCCCGACTGACGGTTCGAACTACTTCCTGACCAGGGCTGACTTTGAGTCACTGAAGCTTGACCAAGAGGGCCAGGCATCGTGCTGGTGGGCCCTGGCGGGTGTGTTTGCTCTAGCGGGTGTTGCTGTAGTTCTGTGGGCAGGATTTCGGTGTTATAGGCGGATCCAGATGAAATGGGAGAGAGAGAGGATAAAGAGGGAGTTTGATCGACCTGAGGAGGGTGTGGAGGACCGCGATAATGCGTGTGTAATCTGTTTGAGTAACCCGAGAGGGTGTGTGTTTCTGGATTGTGGACATGTGTGTTGTTGCTACAGCTGCTATGAAGCACTCCCTCAGCCAACATGTCCAGTGTGCAGGCAGGGGATCATTAGAGTTGTGCCCCTCTATCAGTCCTGAACACAAAAGTGCAAGAGATAGTGGATTATGACACTACAGAAGTCTGTGATGCTGTGAGTCCAAAGGGATAAGATGTCCAGTACGTTATCCTCTACCAGGCTTCAGAAAATAGAAGCTGAAGAAATGAATGGAAGGTGGAGTAAAACAAAACCCCACAAATGAACACAGAGAGAAATGATAGACAACTGGCTATCTTACCCTTATACTGTATTTGTTAATCTTTCTCTGTCTCCATCATTGAAAAGTTTGTTTGTTTGATAGTTGCCTATATAAAAAATGTAAGAAATGTGAAGGGTTAAAATGTGTATGCTTGTCATGGAGTTACAACAAATCCTCTCAAAATGTAAGACCTTTAGAATATAGGTATTCTGTACAACTTTCCTGATCCGTTTTGACTGGCAAGATATAGGAAAAAATGTTTCATTTTCTCCTATAAGTATGATGAAATGTCCACCCTATGTGCCACTGTCCAGAGGATTTCCCATTGAGGAATCGTTGTAGACCACCAACCAGCATATCCAGTAACAATAACATAATATTTGTCCAATCTTTGATTTTAGTATCTCAACATCTGTCAGTGAATCTTCATTCTGTATTTCTCTGGTGGAGTCCACTGGGATAGGTTGCAGATTTTTTTATGTATGTTCCTTGTTGTACTTGTTTTTCATCCTCCTTTAAATGTACTTCTATTCCGATGTAGCTGAAACTGTTGTTCTTCGCTTCTAACTTGAAAGGCAGCTTTTAATTGAAGAATGAAAATGATGGAGAATGCATCTGTACCACTCGAAATCCCCATCACCTTGCAGGAATCATCCAGCCAGTAAAATCCTGCTGGATCTTCCTTTGACACTGTAGCTCACAGTTGTTGCATGGTGTATTTCACCCTGTTATACTAGAACAAAGAAGCATCTGTTAGGCCATAAACACATTTTAGAAACTCTAAGGCACATGTCTTTAGCAAGGTCTTAAATGTTTATTTCTTCAAAGCCTCTTAGAACTACTCTACAACTCCAGCAGTTGTTTCTTTAAGTGTGCACACACCTCATGGAGATGCACTTCTGATCTTCATCTTTCACTTCTTTGAAGACATTTCTCTTCCAGGTGCTGAGTTCTGTATTCTTTGCAGGCATGAAGATATCATCATGTACTTTCAATCTCCTCCAGTTATGTTTGTGGGTCATCCACCTTTATTAGTCTGGACTGATGCACTCTAACATAGGTTCCACCATGCCTAACAAATACAAATACACTATCTTGGCCTATGACCACACATGGTTCTTTGTGGTGCACTGAAGTGGTTGATAACATTCAAATTCTATATTCCCAGCTCAAGCCCATGTTAGTCCACAGCCACAGTCTCATAATAGGCTGATGCCATAGGCAAACCCACTACAGGCATATTTGGCTGTATGTTCTTTAGAATTGTATTGCTTTCATCATCATGATTACCTGAGCAGGCGAGTAATTTATTTTCAGTTTATCAGCTAAAGCATGTAAGGTTTCAAAAGGACTGTCTCCTTTTCTTTTGTTGTCATGTTTTCTGGCATAAAGAATTTTATTTTCATTTTGTCTGAATATTTGTCAGTTGTAAATGTGACATTTAAAATCTTTATTCTTCCTTAATTTTCTCTCAAAAAGGGAAGAAAGAGAATCACTTAAATGTTGTGGCCTTGTTATGATGAGACGTCTTTAATTTAGGAATCCACCTGTGCATAGATTAGAGCATTTCCCTTTTTTTATAAACCCTTTTTTTTTTTTTTGTAAACTTGAAACTAGCCATTTTTTTGCTTGATGTGTTAAAAAAAAAAAAATCAATGAATTATGCCTCAATAATATAAAAATCATATATGTATGCTGAATCCTGTGCAACCAAACTTGATCTGTACCTCCTGAAAGCACGGGAACATTTATTTTAGGGCCTAAATTTGTTCTCGATTTTGTGAGTCTCCTCAGTTGGTGTTTAAACCATTTAAACCGTATTTTTCGGACTATAAGCCGTTACTTTTTTCCCACGTTTTGAACTCTGCGGCTTAAACAACAAAGCGGCTTATTTATGAATTTTTCTTGGCTTTTTCCCGGATTCACAAACTTCAAGCCAAAAAACGGAACCCCATAACAGACCAATAAAATTTCAGAACGGAAACGAAAAGCGCTGGAACGCACGACGATGCCAAAAAATAAACTCCCGAGAGAAATAGTTGTGAAAGGAAGGAGGAAGACAGTGAACAATGACTTTCTTGGTAGGCTACTGTTTAGATACAAGCCGTTGTAGCGCGTTGAGTCTGGGTCAAGGGAGAGCTCGCTAACTCCAGTAGCAACAGAAATCATATAAGCATAGACAGGTTTCCAAAACTCATGCTTTTTTATTATTCTTGGCAACAGCGTTACGGGTTAGTCAAAGAAACTTAGACATGAGCATCAGAAAATAATAAGGACATATTCCTCGGTCTCCACACACGCAGTAATAGCGAAAAAATGCGGCGCCAGGCTATTCCCAAAATACCGCTATGCTCCTAAAGGAAGCGCAACATATTTCACCTGTTACACCGTGTAACAGACACTGTCTTTTGTTAAAGCCTGTGTAAAGTTCATTAGTTTTAATGGAGGCTTATTTATGTTTAAAATAAAAATCTTTGTCAAATTCAGTTGGTGTGGCTTATATATGGGTGCGCTTTATAGCATTACAGTAGTTTAAAATGTTATTTTTTTTTTTTTTTTTAAGTATAGTTTTTTGCTTCAATTTAAATCATATCCATTACTGGGTTAAAAAAAAGAAAGGAAGAAAAATAATGCAAGTCGGCAAAGATAAAAAAGGAGAAAGCAAGACGGGGAAGTCAGGTACTGACTGTTTTGTTATGATTCTGAAATTAGGCCGTGTGAAGCTGTTTTAATGAGCATAAAATATAAATTTTAAAGTTTATCCACTGGAAGTTAAAACAAAATTATTTTCCACACAATCGAGCAATAATTATGGAACAGCATTGAGCTTCCAAATAGACGGAAAATCACCAAGTGGCAATAAAAGAAGTGATGTATAAAGGTTTGGAAAGCCTTGCAAAGCTTTCTCTACTGAATCAATTAAAATTTACCCTGAAAGTGTATGAAATGAATGTTGTAGTAGTAATAATAATTAGATAGTTGTAATAATGACGTGTTCGAGTCCGTTCATTTTAATGAATTGGAGAAACTCGTTAATAAAACCAGCCTAAATGATTTACGAATAGAACTGATTTGGTTCTCAAATTCAAATCACTGATTCAATAATCCCGTCGCTGTTTAAGATAATGTCGGCATTTCTTTCTGGAGTGCAACTTATTCTTCACTCTTATCTTATTGTTATTCTAATTATAATAATTCAGACAGTGTTTCAGTTGTTTGTGTGTGAGAGACCATACAATGGTGTCAACTGCTTTACTATATATAGTATGCATACTTTAAATTAATTTAATAAACTTGTCAAATGTATTTATTTGTCTCTTCCTGAATACACAATAATTGTTATGCTTATTGTTCTTCTTTCGGCTGCTCCCATTAGGGGTCATCAAAGCGGATCATTCGTCTCTATACTACTCTGTCCTCTACATCTGCCTCTTTCAAACCAACTTACCTGCATGTTTTCCTTCACCACATCCATAAACCTCCTCCTTGGCCTTCCTCTTTTCCTCCTTTCTGGTGGTTCCATCCTCAGCATTCTCCTATGAATATACCCCACGCCCCTTCTCTGCACATGTCCAAACCCTCTCAATCTCGCCTCCCTTACCTTGTCTCCAAATCGTCCTACATGCACAGTCACTCTAATAAACTAATTTTTAATCCTGTCCATCTTCATCACTCCCAACGAAAACCTCAACATCTTCAGCTCCACCCCCTGTCTTTTATTCAATGCCACTTTGTCAAAAAGTGTATATACTATACAATATCGCAGGTCTCCACACAGTCCTATAAACTTTCCTTTTTACTCCTGCAGATACCCTCCTTTCACAAATCTCTCCACTCACTCCACCCTGCCTGCGCTCTTTTCTTCACTTCTCTAACACACTCTCAATTACTTTACACTGTTGACCCTATGTACCTAAACTCCTCCACATTCTCCACCTCTTCTCCCTGCAACCCCACCACTCCACTGCCCTCCCTCTCTTTCACACACATGTACTCTGTATTACTCCGACTGACTTTCATTCCCCCTCTCTCCAGCATGTACCTCCACCTCTACAGGCTCTTCTCAACCTGCTCCCTACTCTCACCACAAATAACAATATCATCCCCAATCATCATAGTCCATGGAGACTCCTGTCTTATGCTCTGCTGCACTTCCTCATTCCACCACCATGTCTCTTTGTCTTCTCTTCTATTTTCAGATGTAACCCGTACCTTTGTAGCTTTCTCCCTTATCACTTCTGCAGTAGTTGCTAAATCATCCAGGACCTCGTAACCACCACCGAGCCCCTGTCTGACCTCTTCCCTGAATCTCACACTACAGTCTTCCTCCTTCAGTTTCCACCATCTTATTCTTTTTTAGTCCTCACTCTCCTCGTCTTCTTCACCTACCAAGCCATCCAACAGAACACCATCCGATGCTGTCTAGCTACACAGTCCCCTGACAACACCTTTTAGTCTCCAATCTCTTTCAGGTTGCATCTTCTGCATAAAATATAGTCCACCTTTGTGCACCTTCCTCCACTCTTATACGTCACCCTATGATTCTCCTTCTTAAAATAAGTGTTCACCACTGCCATTTCCATCCTTTTAGCAAAATCTACCACCATCTGCCCTTCCACATTCCTGTCCTTAAGGCCATACCTACCCATAACCTCCTCATCACCTCTGTTTCCTTCACCTACATGCCCATTAAAGTCTGCCCCAATCACCAATCGTTCTTTCCTAGGTACATCTTCTACCACTCCATCTAACTTACTCCAGAATTTTTTCTTCTCTTTCATCTCACAACACACTAGTGGAGCATAAGCACTGATAAAAAATTTTTAATCACCCCTTCAACTTCATGTTCATCACCCTATCAAATGCTTTCTTCACCTTCACTACACTCTAACTGTAATCTTCCTTCAGAATTACCCTGATTGTTATTACATGTAGGAAAAAGGTCAGATAATTGGGAAATGGGGCCCAGAGCCCACTGGATGCCAGTGATTCAGACCGAGCTGAAAGTGAAATGCTATTGAATTCTTATTAAACAAACCCCTGGCCATATTTAAGCGATCACTTTGACTTCAAGTGCAAGAAAGCCAAAAGCTTTATTATGCAGTGTAAGCTGTGTTTGCCTGAGACGACTGAACTGGCATCATCAAACCTGCGCAAACATGTTAAAGTCATTTAATAATAGCTAATATCTTTTGTGTACATCATTGTTGTACTGGTGCGTTTCATCACTGTGTGACATTATGTTAATTAGCACCAGAGTTGGAAATTAAGGGGGCTGCGGAGAAAGTTGTCACTACACAGTTAAACTAGCTCTTTTACCAGTGTCCGGATTTAAGCATCATATGAAATGAATAAAGTGTTATATTTTAGAGTAGATCTGCTGATGTTGCATCAAATGACTATAACAGGAATGTTTCTTTTCGCTGCGAAAGTGCATAATTTAATACTAACTTTTTAATTTCTAATCTGTAAAAATCACTAAACAAATTCATAAATGGTTCTTAGTTTGTTTTATCTGTAGTCAGAATATGCCTTTGTCCTATGTAGTTTATAACTGAAATGATTTTATTAAAATTTCCACCTGAATGTAAGTAAAAGTAAGTAGGTATATGAGGTCATGTCAGTTGTGTCAGGATCAGAATTAAAATTATTATAGTTTTTCAAGAGTTATTGTTACATATATTTCTTTTGCATTTAACCTGTTCTTCTGTCTGTAAATTTATACCATGTGATTGCTTTAAAAATAATGGTAAGAGGACGTATTTTTACCGTCCTGTATTGCAAGACCCTACAGAGGAAAGTGAGGACAGCCGAGAAGATCATTTGACTCTCTCTCCCCTCTATCATTAACGTTTACACCACACGCTGCATCCGCAAAGCCAACTGCATTGTGGACGGCCCCACACACCACTTACACACACACTTCACCCCTCTACCATCAGGAGAAAGGTACTAAAGCATTCGGGCCCTCACATCCAGACTGTGTAAGGTTTTTTCCCTCCAGTCATCAGTCTCCTCAACACACAAAACTGATCTGAACTCACACACTCACTCGGCTAAGTGTTTCTGAACTGCTACAAACCTCAACTCAAACACACACTCATTTCAAACCATACAAATCCATGTCTTCTGCACCACCCATAGTATATTATAACTATATTATAACTGTTTACATGCTGTTTTGCACATTTTGTGTTTATTTCAGTACACAAAAGTGTAGTTACAGTTCTTTTTTTGCACCTTGTACTGTATAAGACATAATACAGTAGGTTTACTGGTTGGTGCTATATTGTGTTCTGTGTATCTGTCCTACACTGTCTCTCTGCACTGTCTTTTGTTGGCACTGTTTGCAACAGGTTGCACACGATGCACTTTGTAACGATTTAACTTTTAGTCCTTAGCTCTGTGTTCTTGCCTGCTGATTTATGTTGTTTTATGTAGCACCAGGGTTTTATATATATATATATATATATATATATATATATATATATATATATATATATATATATATATATAGTGAGGAAAATAAGTATTTGAACAACCTGCTATTTTGCAAGTTCTCCCACTTAGAAATCATGGAGGGGTCTGAAATTGTCATCGTAGGTGCATGTCCACTGTGAGAGACATAATCTAAAAAAAAAATCCAGAAATCACAATATATGATTTTTAAACTATTTATTTTAATGATACAGCTGCAAATAAGTATTTGAACACCTGTCTATCAGCTAGAATTCTGACCCTCAAAGACCTGTTAGTCTGCCTTTAAAATGTCCACCTCCACTACATTTATTATCCTAAATTAGATGCACCTGTTTGAGGTCGTTAGCTGCATAAAGACACCTGTCCACCCCATACAATCAGTAAGAATCCAACTACTAACATGGCCAAGTCCAAAGAGCTGTCCAAAGACACTAGAGACAAAATTGTACACCTCCACAAGGCTGGAAAGGGCTACGGGGAAATTGCCAAGCAGCTTAGTGAAAAAAGGTCCACTGTTGGAGCAATCATTAGAAAATGGAAGAAGCTAAACATGCCTGTCAATCGCCCACGGACTGGGGCTCCATGCAAGAACTCACCTCGTGGGGTCTCAATGATCCTAAGGAAGGTGAGAAATCAGCCCAGAACTACACGGAAGGAGCTGGTCAATGACCTGAAAAGAGCTGGGACCACTGTTTCCAAGGTTACTGTTGGTAATACACTAAGACCTCATGGTTTGAAATCATGCATGGCACGGAAGGTTCCCCTGCTTAAAACAGCACATGTCCAGGCACATCTTAAGTTTGCCAATGACCATTTGGATGATCCAGAGGAGTCATGGGAGAAAGTCATGTGGTCAGATGAGACCAAAATAGAACTTTTGGGTCATAATTCCACTAAACGTGTTTGGAGGAAGAAGAATGATGAGTAACATTCCAAGAACACCATCCCTACTGTGAAGCATGGGGGTGGTAGCATCATACTTTGGGGGTGTTTTTCTGCACATGAAACAGGGCGACTGCACTGTATTAAGGAGAGGATGACCGGGGCCATGTATTGCGAGATTTTGGGGAACAACCTCCTTCCCTCAGTTAGAGCATTGAAGATGTGTCGAGGCTGGGTCTTCCAACATGACAATGACCCGAAGTACACAGCTAGGATAACCAAGGAGTGGCTCTGTAAGAAGCATATCAAGGTTCTGGTGTGGCCTAGCCAGTCTCCAGACCTAAACCCAATAGAAAATGTTTGGGGGGAGCTCAAACTCTGTGTTTCTCAGCGACAGGCCAGAAACCTGACTGATCTAGAGAAGATCTGTGTGAAGGAGTGGGCCAAAATCCCTCCTGCAGTGTGTGCAAACCTGGTGAAAAACTACAGGAAACATTTGACCTCTGTAATTGCAAACAAACAAATATTACCATTGACTTTCTCAGGGGTTCAAATACTTATTTGCAGCTGTATCATACAAATAAATAGTTAAAAAATCATACATTGTGAATCCTGGATTTTTTTTTTTTTAGATTATGTCTCTCACAGTGGACATGCACCCACGATGACAATTTCAGACCCCTCCATGATTTTTAAGTGGGAGAACTTGCAAAATAGCAGGGTGTTCAAATACTTATTTTCCTCACTGTATATATATGTATATATATATATATATATATATATATATATATATATATATATATATATATATATACAGTATATATTACATTACACAGGGTGCATCTAAAAAAAAATTTGAATATCATTAAAAATCTATTTTTAATTTAGATTTATTTTAGTAATTCAATTAAAAAAAAAGTGAAACTCATGTATTATATAGATTCATCACACACAGACTGATATATTTAAAGTGTAATTTTGATGATTTTGGCTCACATTTAACAAAAACCCACCAATTGACAAAAATTCACGAAAACATTTTTAGTAAATTGTTGGTCTTCTGTAAAGTATGATAATGTACTGTAAATGTACTCGATACTTAGTAGAGGCTCCCTTTGCTTTAATTACGGCCACATTTTGGTGTGGCATGGAGGTGATCAGTCTGTGGCACTGCTGAGGTGGTATGGAAGCCCAGGTTTCTTTGACAGTGGCCTTTAGCTCCTTTACATTTTTTTTTCTTGTTTCTGATTTTCCTCTTCACAATACCCCATAGATTCTCTATAGGGTTCAGGTCTGGTGAGTTTGCTGGCCGGTCAAGCACACCAACACCTTTTGGTGCTTTTGGCAGTAAGGGCAGGTGCCAAATCCTGCTAAAAAATTAAATCAGCATCTCCATAAAGCTGGTCAGCAGAGGGAAGCATTAAGTGCTCTAAAGCCTCCTGGTAGACGGCTGTGCTGACCTTGGACTTGATAAACACAGTGGACCAACACCAGCAGATGACATGACTTCCCAAACCACCACTGACTGTGCAAACTTTACACTGGACCTCAAGCAAATTGGATTCTGTGCCTCTCCTCCAGACTCTGGGACCTTGATTTTCAAGTGAAATGCAAAATTTTCTTCCCTTTCATACTTTCATCTAAAAAAGACGACTTTGGCCCACTGAGCAACAGTCCAGTCCTTTTTAACCTTTGCCCAAGTAAGATACCTCTAGGGAAGAAAAAAAAAACAACTTTTTAATTATATTGTAATTTATTGAGATGCACCTGTATATATGAATATATTTTAAAGTAGTCAATGTGCAGCTTGTATAGAAGTATTTCATACAGTACATACAGATTTACTGTCCTATGAAAATAACAGCCATTATTGTTAAAATAGCTGGCAATGATATGGTATATGTACATATTTATACATACATTTTATATATATATATATATATATATATATATATATATATATATATATATATATATATATATATATATATATATATATATATATATATATATATATATATATAATGGGGGAAAGTGGTGGCTCCAGCGGTTAAGGCGCTGGGTTACCGATCGGAAGGTCGGGGGTTCAAGCCCCGGTATCGCCAAGCTGCCACTCTTGGGCCCTTGAGCAAGGCCCTTAACCCTCTATGCTCCAGGGGACCCTTACGAGAAAAGTAAATCAAGGACCGTGACGTCGGAGCGACGTGGGGCCGCCTTTCCCTGGGCTCACCACCTGCAGGAGGGACCGTAAGGGACCGGTGCTGAGAGGATTGGACAGCAGTCAAAGGCGGGGGCCTTGACAGCCTGATCCCTGGACACGGAGAAGTGTCTGGGGAATCTGCTTAGACTGCTGCCCCCACGACCCGAATTACGGATAAGCGGGAGAAGATGATATATATATATATATATAATGTCTATATCGATAGATCGATCGATAGATATATTATATATATAGACATATATATATATATATATATATATATATATAATATGTACAGTAAATAGATATAAAGGCTATAGCAGTGAAGCAGTGAAGAGATGTGTAGACAATGTTAAAAGTACACAGAAAATAGGTATAAGGCTATGGTAGTGAGAAATGTGCAGACACTGTTGTGTACTGTAAGGTGTATATATAGATACACAAACAAAATAGTAGTGCAGATGTATGTAAGGCACAATATTTGTAGAGAATGAGGGGTAATTAAAATATGCAATATGTATATTTTATGTATAATTGTATAAAAGTTATATACAGTGTATATACAGTGATCTAACAGTGTAGTGTACAGTTCAGTAGTTCAGTTCAATTCATTTTTATTTGTAAAGCGCTTTTAACAATGAACATTGTCTCAAAGCAGCTTTACACAGATAATGTGGTGATTGAAAGTAAATATGTTCTTTATAAGCAAGTTTGTCCCTGATGAGCGAGCCGGTGGCGACTGTGGCATCCATCCTCAAAGCGCACGTTCTTACTCCAAAATTTCATGGAACCACCCAAGGCGTTGATGAAAAAACGTCCCAAGCTGCACAGAGTGGCCTCCAGTCGAAGAGAACACTATCCAGAGGCAGGCCTGGACGAAGTGGGAAGATCCACAGAGGGGAGAGGGGCAGGAACAGTGGTCACTGAAGCCTCAGGAGCATGTTTAACTTGAGAGAGAGAGAGAGAGAGAGAGAGAGAGAGAGAGAGAGAGAGAGAGAGAGAAGGGTGACAGGAAGAGAAGGATATGGATTATTAAGTGTCCTTATTGTTGTATGAAAGTTAATGTCACTGTGCAGTTTGGACTCCAGCAAGACTCGCTATGGCAGCATAATTACATGGAGAACCAGATGGTAACACAGACATGAGGGATCTCTGGGATAAGAGACGACCCACCACACCACCGTCAACGAACCTGAGTGAACGTGTGAATGTGAGGGGACGACAGCATACAAATATCTCAGTTAACCAAACACTCTATATACATACATACATGATCTGAGCCTTTACCTAAGAAAAAATCTACTGATCAAAGGCTTGACTAAATAAATGTTTTCAACCTCGACTTGAACACTGAGACTGTATCTGAGTCCCAAACACTGATTGGAAGGCTGTTCCATAACTGTGGAGCTTTATAAGAAAAAAGTTCTGCCCCCTGCTGTAGTCTTCGTTATTTAAGGAACCAACAAATAGCCTGCACCTTTTGATCAAAGTAGGCGTGGAGGATCATACTCGTAAAGAAGTTCACTCAGATACTGCGGTGCGAGACCGTTAAGTGCTTTAAACGTCAGTAGTAGTATTTTATAATCAATGCGAGATTTGATTGGAAGCCAGTGTAGACTGATTAAAACAGGGCTGATGTGGTCATATTTCCTAGATCTAGTGAGGACCCTTCTGCTGCATTCTGAACTTACTGAAGCTTATTTATGCACTTACTCGCACACCCAGACAGTAAAGCATTACAGTTGTCTAATCTAGAAGTAACAAAAGCATGAACTAGTTTTTCTGAATCCTGCAACGTCATCATATTTCTAATTTTAGCAATATTTCTAAGGTGAAAGAAGGTGATCCTGGTGATATTATTCACGTGAGCCTCAAAGGGGTCAATAACTAGGGTTATAGACTAGGGTCAATAATAACACCAAGGTCTTTGACAGCCGTACACGCTGAAACAGAAACACCATCCAGAGATGTTAGGTAATCGGAAAGTTTGCTTTTAGATGCATGTGGTCCTAGTAAAAGTACTTTAGTCTTTTCTGAGTTGAGCAGAAGAAAGTTATCAAGCATCCACTGTCTAATGTCCTTTACACACTCCTCAACATTGTTAAGTTGATCTCTCTCATCTGGCTTTGCTGAAATATACAACTGTGTATCATCAGCATAGCAATGGAAGCAAATACCATGTTTATCTATAATTTCACCAAGAGGCAGCATATATTAAGAGAAAGCAGTGGGCCTAAGACACATCCTTGAGGAACACCAAACTTTACCTCAGAGAGTGTGGAGAACTCACCATTTACATCAACATACTGATGGCGATCAGTCAAATAAGACCTGAGCCAAGAGAGAGCTGTTCCCTTTATTCCAACAACATTCTCAAGTCTAGCAAGCAGTATAGTGTGATCAATGGTGTCAAAAGCTGCACTAAGGTCGAGCAAAACAAGTAAAGAGACAAAACCCTGTTTAGAGGCCAATAACAGGTAATTTACCACCTTTACCACTTCGTCCAGGCCTGCCTCTGGATAGTGTTCTCTTCGACTGGAGGAAACTCTGTGCAGCTTGGGACGGTTTCTCATCACCCCCTTGGGTGGTTCCATGAAATGCAGGTTGATGATTTTGATGAGGAAATTAATGAAATTAGGTCATTCTCACGAATAGGAGTGAAGCTTTGTAGTTGATTGTCTGTTATAATTACACTGCTGTCTACAGGGTTACTTGTAAAATAATTTGGATTTATATTAACCATCTGGATTTCTTGCATGATGTTTTCAATTTTATTATTAAAAAAGTTCATGAAATCATTACTACCTAATGATGGTGTGCATTTTAGTGCAGTGCTTTTATTCCCTGTTAATTTTGCTACCGTGCTGAATAAAAATCTAGGATTATGCTTGTTATTTTCTATGAGGGTGGAGAAATATGCTGATCTAGCAGCACTAAGAGATTTTCTATAAATTAGGAGGCTCTCCTTCCATGCTATTTGAAATACTGTTAATTTTGTTTGACGCCATTTACATTCTAATTTTCGAGTGGTCTGTTTTAAGGTGCACGTATGATCAATATACCACTGTGCTAATTTTTTATCCCTGATCATTTTAGTCTTAAAGGGAAGCTACATCATCTAGAGTGTAACGTAACGTTGATTCTAGGTACTCAGTGGCCCAGTCAAGCTCTGCGGGGTCAGATGGAGATTTATTTAATACCATAATTTCTGGAAGATTATTGATAAAATGTGCTGTATCTTCTTGTGGAAGAAGGTTAAACAGTTTGTGACTGGGATGTGAGGAGTCCTTGATGATGTTGTGAGCTCTGAGCAGACATTTGCTGTGGTGAAGGTGCTCAAATGCAGGTAGTTGCGTGCCAGTGATGCTTTGGGCGGTTTTGACCACCCTTTGCATGGCTTTATGTTCACACAATGGAGCCTCCATACCATACAGAGATGGAGCTAGTTTGGATGTGCTCAATGATGCAATGGTAAAAACTCGTTAGAATCCCCAAAAGTAATACAAAAATTGAGTACACCCTAAGTGAACATGCCAAAACTAGCTCCAAAGTGTTAATATTTTGCTGTGAGCACCATTGTTATCTAGCACTGCCTTAATCCACCTGGGCATGGAATTCACTAGAGCTGCACAGGTTGGTGCTTGGATCCTCTTCTGCTGATGATACACAGCTATATATTTCAGCAAAGCCAGATGAGAGAGATCAGCTTAACAATGTTAAAAAATGTGTAAAGGACATTAGACAGTGGATGCTCGATAACTTTCTTCTGCTAAACTCAGATAAGACGGAAGTACTTTTACTAGGACCACATGCAGCTAGAAGCAAACTTTCCGATTACCTAACATCTCTGGATGGTGTTTCTGTTTCAGCGTGTACGGCTGTCAAAGACCTTGGTGTGATTATTGACTCGAGTCTTTCCTTTGAGGCTCACGTGAATAATATTACCAGGATCGCCTTCTTTCACCTTAGAAATATTGCTAAAATTAGAAATATGATGTCGTTACAGGATGCAGAAAAACTAGTTCATGCTTTTGTTACTTCTAGATTAGACTACTGTAACGCTTTACTGTCTGGGTGTGAAAGTAGGTGCATAAATAAGCTTCAGTTAGTTCAGAATGCAGCAGCAAGAGTCCTCACTAGATCTAGGAAATATGACCACATCACCCCTGTATTAATCAGTCTACACTGGCTCCCAATCAAATCTCGCATTGATTATAAAATACTACTACTGACATATAAAGCACTTAATGGTCTCGCACCGCAGTATCTGAGTGAACTTCTGTACCAGTATGATCCTCCACGCCTACTTTGATCAAAAGGTGCAGGCTATTTGTTGGTTCCTCCAATAATGAAGATTACAGCAGGGGGCAGATCTTTCTCTTATAAAGCCCCGCAGTTATGGAACAGCCTTCCTATCAGAGTTCGGGACTCAGACACAGTCTCAGTGTTCAAGTCGAGGTTGAAAACATATTTATTCAGTCAAGCCTTTAATCAGTAGATTTTTTCTCAGGTAAAGGCTCAGATCTGGAGAGAACATTGATATAGAGTGTTTGGTGAACTGGGATATTTGTACGCTGTCGTCCCCTCACATTCACGTGTTCACTCAGGTTTGTTGATGGTGGTGTGGTGGGCCGTCTCTTATCCCAGAGATCCCTCATGTCTGTGTTGCCTTCTGGTTCTCCCTTTTAGTTATGCTGCTATAGCGAGTCTTGCCGGAGTCCAAACTGCACAGTGACTTTAACTCTCATGCAACAATAGGTACACTTAATAATCCATATCCTTCTCTTCCTGTCACCCTCTTCTCTCTCTCTCTCTCTCTCTCTCTCTCTCTCTCTCTCTCTCTCTCTCTCTCTCTCGCTCTCTCTCGGTCGAGTTAAACATGCTCCTGAGGCTCCAGTGACCACTGTTCCTGCCCCTCTCCCCCCCGTGGATCTTCCCACTTCATCCAGGCCTGCCTGGATTGGATGTCAACAGTCTCCTACACTGATGTCAACAGTCTCCTACACTGACTCAGAAATACACTTCGCTTTTGATCATCATCACTGCACCCCGCAACATTGTATACCCGCCACAAATGGACATTCGGTGTAACCCAGATGAGGATGGGTTCCCTCTTGAGTCTGGTTCCTCTCAAGGTTTCTTCCTTATGCCATCTCGGGGAGTTTTTCCTTGCCACAGTCGCCAGTCGCCACCGGCTTGCTCATCAGGGACAAACTTACTCATAAAGAACATATTCATTTTTAATCACCGCATTATCTGTGTAAAGTTGCTTTGAGACAATGTTCATTGTTAAAAGCGCTATACAAATAAAAATGAATTGAATTGAATTGAATACTCCTCCATAATGATATCAAGAAGCTGCTAGGTTAGACACATGGTGCTTCTCCACCAAGTATGTCTGGAGACATACTTGGTCACTTCATCACCTTCACCTTCACTCTCAGTAAAGCAGTTGTCATCTTTGTGGTTTGTTTGGGGTCGTTATTAAGTTGGAAAACTTGTTGCGCCTTAAGGTCTAAGCCTAGCCACACTGACTACTCTAAAATATATCCAATTTTCATTTCTATAGCATTGTCCCTTTAGAAGATAAACTAAAATGGTTGCTGAAATGTGAGGGGTGCACTCACTTTTGTGAGATACAGTGTATATGGTTTATGACAATAAAAGCTTCTTGACTTGACTTGGAAGATAACACAAATATAAGAAACTGAGAGAATATACATGATGGAATCTTGGTCAGGATTCAGGAGGGCTGAATGATTTATAGACTGATGAAATGGAAAAATATAGAATGTCATCCTTTGAAGATGAGAGTTATAAAAGGTCATAAATCTTCAAATGTGTGCATGTATAGGTTTTTATTTAGCCACTGCTTGAGGAGTGGTGACTGTCAACAGGAAGTTTAGAGCTGTAAAGTTTTCCACTGCAACAGCTGCATGCTTCTCTGCTTCCCTCCAGTCTGGGTTCCAGTAGCACACATGCTTACTTGAAATTTTAATTAGATTTTTTCTAAATACAAAAAATTGCACAGAAGATTATTATTTTAGTTTAGAAGTCTTAGTTATATAAACAGTACAGTAGTATTTTTCTTGTGTTATTTAATCCCTTCTGTAAATGAAACACTAAACTGTTAACCAAGATGAGCCACTACGTGACACAGGATATTGAAATGTACTGTACTAACTTTACATTTCCTATACATAGAATCCTTTATTCCACAACCTACGCAACACATCCATATTGATATGAAAAAGAAGTCATCAGTGGGTTTTCTCAGGGGATTTTACATTGACGTTTGTGTGTACTGTGCCTTTGTCCTTGTGACAGGCTGTGACACTGAATCCATATTGGAGCTGCTTGCCCTTGCTTTTGCCACCTGCTTGAGAAAGGAAACCAAGTGCTTCAGAATTACACTAAGAAAACTGTCAGTAGATTTAGGCTATGCTACAATAAAATACACAATAATCACACACATGCAGGTTGTCGGTAATGGGGGTATTACTGGAGAAAACTGAACTGAGACAAGCTAACTTAGTAGCCTCTAATTTCAGGCCTTGAATGTGACAGTTAAAACGTATTTTATTAAGCTCTTGCATTGTTAAATGATTTGATTGATGTCATTTTATATCAGAAGGTGTAGTAATCATCAAGCAGGAAGCTGACCTGACCACAAAGAAAGCTTTTGTTAGGGAATGTGACATGCTTTGGCCAATTTTACAGTAAGTGCATTCTCAATAAAATGTGTACAAACAGCACTATACATTGAATTTCTTGCAAAAGCCTGTATTTTTCTTAAAATCCTTAGTACATCTCTCAAAAGTAAGTATTTGTGTCAATAAACATATATGTCACCAGAATAACAAGTCCTAACAAGTTTTGCTCCGTCTGTAAACGTTTGCCAATTAAAGTTTCACGAGTAAACTCCCCTTCTTCAGTGACATTCAAAATTCATCTGCACAATTCATCAATTCAAGAAACACCTGATCACATGACCTGATGCTGAGATGTTTTGGGGGTTACAGTTTTTCTCAGTTGTTTTGGAGCATTTGTCGAATCATCCTTAATATTTGCAAACCAGTAAATGCATTCTCAAAACAATGTGTACAAACAGCACAAAACATTGGGTTTCTTGCAAAAGCCTGTACTTTTCTTAAAAGTAAGTATTTGTGGCAATGTACATCTCAATCCCACCAGAGTAAAGAGTCCTTTTGTCATTGTTCACAAAACAAGATCATCATTTCTTGATATAAACCACGGTTCCGATTACACTGATTGAAAATGCACAAATTGAATTTCTTCTGTATGGTACATATTAAAGCAGCACAAATTTATTTGATTGCATATTTGATTTATACTGATTGCAAGAGACCGGACATATGTCACACTTTTACTGTACTATAAATTATTTGTTTTGCTCTGTTGCCAAATAAAGGTTCACAAGATTCACCTTTGACCTATTTTAGAGAACTTGATCATTGGTTGATCCGATGCCTTTTACCCGCCTTCATTAGTGACATTCAAGATTCATCTGCACAATTCATCAATTAAAAAAAAAAGTTTATTAGAAATTTAAGCTTGACAGATGATGACAATTGGTTTAACCATTTTTGCATCAAATGACTTATGCAGTGAACTGATGCCGAGATGTTTTGGGGGTTAAGACTATTTAGGTGAAACTCGAATAATATATTTTGATCAGCATGACATAAACAATTGATAATGTAGGAAACAGCAGACACCTGTACAAAATCATAAAATTAATGTATTAAAGCATTAGCAATTTGATCAAGAAATTTTCTTTTATATGCACAAGTGACTAAATGATGTGGAGGTTGAACAAAGAGTTTTGAGAATTTCATTTCTGATCTGAAATGCTCCAAATCAATTGAGAAAAACTGTAATAAGGTTTAAAGCTGCCATGAGTGATATATTGCACCTATTTATGATGCATATGTACAGTCATGTACAAATGTAAGTACACCCTCTGAAATTCTTTTTCAGAGGGTGGTTTTATGTGTCAGGATTTAATAAAAAAGATCTTGGCCTCAGCCGGTTTTAAAACTCAGTAAATCTAGCCTCAGATTAACCACCTTTAGCAGCAATAGCTTAATAATTTTCTCTATGACTATCAGTTGTTCTTTACAGCGTTGTTCAGTTTATTGAGGTTTGTGGACATTTGTTTATGCACAGCTCTCTTGAATTTCTGCCACAGCATTTAAATCAGATTGAGACCTAGACTTGTGCCAGGCTTTTGCAACACATTGATTCTGTTCTTTTTCAGCCATTGTGGTGTAGATTTGCTGCTGTGATTGGTATCATTGTCCTGTTGCATCGCCCAATTTCAGCCAAGCTTTAGCTGACAGATAGCCTCACATCTCTGACTCTAAAATACTTTTTTTATACAAAGGTATTTACCTAGTTTTAAGAGGGTGTACTTCCATTTTCATATGACAGAAGTGTGATTATGCAAAATTTGCTTAATACTTGTTAAAGTCATGTAGATAGAATTTTGTCAGATAGCAAATTGTCTATTTATAGGTGCATTTTAGAAAAAAAAAATTGCTTTAGATTTCACACATCAGACTGTTACAAAGATGTACCTTGAAGCATAACAATGACTTAAAGCATGTAGTTGAGACTTTAAGAAAAAATAGGCTCTTTAGTGAGACCATTCAGTTTGATTGATCTTAACAGTATCTGCAAAGTAAAATGAGAGAAACTGTCTATATCCAGCAGAGTACAGCTTGTGGAGACCAACCCCAATCGAAAAAAGACTCAAAGCTGTAATTTGTAAGGTATAAAGATGATTCTACAATGTACTAAGGTATATTGAACACAATGAATACATCAATGATGGGCAGTCAGGGCCAGCAAAGCCTTCTCTACTGGCCTAAACACTATCAGAAGCACTGCCCTACATTTACAACCTAAATTGTAATATTTGTTCGATTAAATTGTATTAATTTATTCCTAACGGTCTATTCTTTTCATTTCGTAGTGTTTTTTTTTTGGCTGCACTGGTTCCAGTATGTGTATGTGGATTTTTTGTCCAATCAGATTTCAGCCTCTATGTTCTGCCATGTCAATCTAATCTGCCCAGGGCCTTCAAAGTGTGTACTGCTGGCCTTTTTACCTTAGAGAATATTAGCAATGGGTCTGTTTCTTTAACCAATCAGATTTCAAATTCTCCTCACAGCTAGCTGGCCCAGAATAGCGTCAGCATTTTTTCGTCCTCTGATTGGTTGGTCAGAGGGAAAATTATGAGTATGCATCTCTGGTGAGTAGGTTGTATTTTATTCACATTTTTTGTGTGTTTGTTATGCCATTAGACAAATTGATTGTGAACTGCTCTGAACAGTTGAGGTTGTAGTGTAGAAGTTTGGAGCTTGCTTTAGTAAAAATGGTATTTACCCTCCATATGTGAAATGCCTCTCTCTATGTAATGCCATGTGTTGTTATATTGCGTTTTTGTATAGTATTGATGGTTTCTATAATTGCGACGTGATAGTGGTGTTATTAAGAGGTGGATTAAGTCGGGTAAGTCCCCACTGAAGGCCCAGGTACCAATGCATGGCCCGCTACTGAAATACATATATAACATTAGTCAGTTAATCAGCTATATATATATATATATATATATATATATATATATATATATATATATATATATATATATATATATATATATATATATATATATATATATATATATATATATATATATATATATATATATATATTTGTGTGACAAAACTGAAGGTGTCATAATTAGTTTCCTAACACACTGTACACCTTCATAACATAAATGGGAACCTCCCTGCTGAACTACCTTTAAGGAAAACTAGTACCCTGAATCCAGATGTGAAGTGCATAGATGTAAAGTGCCAGCTGTGCCACCTCATGTTGTATCTGATTTGTTGTGCTGTGTGGTGGTACAGAAGTAGTAAGAAGAGTTTGAATACTAGATAGACTGGCCATATTTACCTGGTATATGCTTATAAAACTGCTGATATCCTGGGTGTATCAGATCTAAAGCAATCCTTGAGCCTCCACTATTCTAAAGTCGAGGGTTAGAAAGTCGAGGTTAATGACTTTCTTTATGCACTAAACACAAAACACAAACACAGTTGGAGTAAATGAACATACTGTCAGTCATTGTGCTGTAGAACTGTGTATGGGTGGGTTGTGCAATGCTGGTGTCTTATATATGCTTTTTTTTTTACAGTGATATTCTCAGCCCTCTCATCAAGAATGTGAGAATCAGGAGTTCAAATGTATTCATTGTCACTAAGGTAAGTGCAACAGACAGGTAGTCATTGACATTGACATTGGTAGTCACTCTTGCCCTTTTCTTTTTGATTAAAAATGGCTATCTGGGCCTAATTGGCTAGCACATGGTCTAAGTCAGGGGTCACCAACATGATGCCCGCGGGCACCAGGTCGCCCGCAAGGACCACATGAGTCGCATACTGATATTTATCTGTATTATAATTCCTACCTTGTTAAATCATTGTTGATAATTATTGTAAGAAATCATTAGCATAATCAGTGTCTTCACATAGATGAATATCATTAATTATTAATAATAACATAATTAAAGGTAAATTTAGCAAATTTGTTATTTCAGAAGTGTGTATCAAACTGGTAGCCCTTTACATTAATCGATACCCAAAAAGTAGCTCTTAGTTTTAAAAAGGTTGGTGGCCCCTGGTCTAAGTGTAGCCGAACACACCTCCCTGCTGACTTTTTTACAGTTCTGCCTCTTGAATTGTCTTAACATGTGCTGTAGAGGAAAAGGGTTATGCATAAAGACTTGGCTCAAACCCCATGTTCTTAACAACATGTTATTTAGTCATCTGGCTAATTGAGTATGCTAGTTAGATGCAGTGCCTCCACACACTAACAGGACCACAAAGTGAAAGTTTATGCAGCAGCTACACTACACGGAGAGCAGCCATTAATTTGTGTTAGTCCTGCTTAGCTGCATGTCTTCTATCCAGGAGGCTGATTTTTGCTTTTAAAAACCTTCAGCCCTAATAACAAGCAGGCTTCTGGTGGTACTGTCATTTTTGTATGAAATAATGTGATCCATAGTAATCAATATTAACAGCAAGCTACAGATATTCAGATATTCCTTCTGATTTAAATTTGACAAACATGGATATTCCTCCTGATTTAAGTTCGACACATATTAACCTGGTTCATCTAATCTCTCAGCTCCCATCTCCCTTTATTCTCATGGGAGACTTTAATAGCCACAATTTTCTGTGGGGCAGTAATCATTGCAATACAAAAGGAAAAGGATTTTACAAATAACCATACTATAACTTATGTCTCTTAAATAATAGATCTAATACTTATATACATTCTGGGCTTGGAACATACTCCGCAATTGACCTAATATATTTGTCAGTCTGAAACTTTTTCGACCTTATACCTTTCACAGACAGACAGACAGACAGACAGACAGACAGACAGACAGACAGACAGTCGATACCTTTTATCATCCCAATGGGAAGTAAAAAAATTCCAGCAGCATACACAAACTTAGGCCATAAGGCATGCAATAAATACTAAACAAATAAAAAAATAAAGAAATTACGAAGTTCGTGCAAAATCTGGGTGTTTTAACAAGTCCTGTGCAAGCTGAGTGTTAAGGTGCATGATGTACAGTTTAGAACAGTGAAGAATGTCAGCAACTTTTTCCACTGCGAGTGGAATTAAAGAGATCTGAAAGATTTGGAGTCCATGATTAAATGCATACACCGAAAATGGAATAGGATCAGTGCCTAAACAACAAATTACATGAAATAAATCTTGATGTTGGGAGAAAAAGGATTTTCATTTTAGCAATCTCTGGGATCAAGTTATTTACACACAATGCCGGATACAACACTAAAAACACAAAGATTTTTATTATCATTAAAAAAATTCCCCAAAATTCCCATCCTGTCAGAATCCAATGTCCATTAAACATATTTTGCTGGACTGTAATACATAAACCACTTACACAAATACTTTGTTATTGTACATAAGTAGATTTATTTCTGTACTTTTTTCTTCTTACTGTACTACTTACATTTTCTACCTACTACCTACTAGTTACTTTAGTTTTAATCTAAACCCAAAATTAAAATTAGCAAAATTAACAGAAAATAAAAGCACTGCACTCACATTCAAAACCTCAAAAGGTAGTAAAGATTTAAGGAACATTTTCAATAGTACAGTTGAAAACATCAGGCAAAATCTAGATGATTGATATAAATTCTATTTCATAAATAACCCTGTAGACAGCACTGTAATTTTAACTGAAAACATTTTTACTCCTATTCCAGAGAATGACTTGATTTAATTTTGTTCCTTATCAAAATCATCAACTTGTGATCTCGATCCCATGAATACAAGTTTCAAACACATAATTCCATAATTGAAATATGTGTCCACCGGTACCCTGTTGGAAATTAGGCTACTGTTGGCTGAAGGAGGAGAAGGAGAGGAGGAAGACGTCTACAGAGACGGCAGGGAAAAGGGAAATGTAGGGGAGTGGAGGTTCGGGTTAACACTTTAAATGTTGGTACTATGACTGGTAAAGGGAGAGAGGTAGCTGATATGATGGAGAGGAGAAAGGTAGATATGTTGTGTGTTCAGGAGACCAAGTGGAAAGGAAGTAAGGCCAGAAACATTGGAGTTGGGTTTAAACTGTTCTTTCATGGTGTGGATGAAAAGAGAAATGGTGTAGGGGTGATTCTGAGGGAAGAGTTTAGTAAGTGTGTGGTGGAGGTGAAGAGAGTTTCTGATAGGTTGATCATGAAGCTGGAAGTTGAAGGGGCGATGATAAATGTCATCAGTGCTTATGCTCCTCAAGTGGGTTGTGAGATGAAGGAGAAGGAAAAATTCTGGTGTGAGTTGGATGAAGTGGTAGAAGGTGTACCTAGGAAAGAACGATTGGTGATTGGGGTGGATTTCAATGGGCAAGTAGGTGAAGGGAACAGAAGTTATGAGGAGGTGATGGGTAGGTATGGTTTTAAGGAGAGGAATGTGGAAGGGCAGATAGTGGTAGATTTTGCTAAAAGGGTGAAAATGGCAGTGGTGAACACTTATTTTAAGAAGAAGGAGGATCATAGAGTAACGTATAAGAGTGGAGGAAGGTGCGCACAGGTGGACTATGTTCTATGTAAGAGATGCAACCTGAAGGAGATTGGAGACTGAAAGGTGTTGGCAGGGGACAGTGTAGCTAGACAGATGGTGGTCTGTAGGATTTTTTTGAAAGTGAAGAAGAAGAGAAGGAGAGTGAAGACTGAAAGAAAAATAAGATGGTGGAAACTGAAGGCAGACGACTGTAGTGTGAGATTCAGGGAAGAGGTCAGAGGTGCTGGATGTTTGGGCAACTACTGCAGAAGTAATAAGGGAGACAGCTAGAAAGGTACTTGGTGTGACATCTGGAAATAGAAAGCAAAACAATGGTGATGGAATGAGGAAGTGCAGGAGAGCATAAGGAGAAAGAGGTTGGCAAAACAGAATTAGGATCGACAGAGTGATGAGAAAAGTAGACAGGGGTACAAGGAGATGCGGCAGCAGGTAAAACTGGATGTGGTGAAAGCCAAGGAAAAGGCATATGAGGAGCTGTATGAGAAGTTGGACACAAGGAAGGAGAAAAGGATTTGTACCGATTGGCCAGGCAGAGGGACCGAGCTGGAAAGGATGTGCTGCAAGTTAGAGCAATAAAGGATGGAGATGTAAATGTGTTGACTAGTGAGGAAAGTGTGTTGAGAAGATGAATGGATTATTTTGAGCAGCTGATGAACGAGGAAAATGAGAGAGAGAGAAAGTTGGATGGTGTGGAGTTGGTGAAGCAGGAAGTGGATAGGATTAGTAAGGAGGAAGTGAGAGCAGCGATTAAGAGGATGAAGAGTGGAAAGTCGGTTGGACCAGATGACATACCGGTAGAAGCATGGAGATGTTTAGGTGAGATGGCAGTGGAGTTTTTAACAAGATTGTTTAACAGGATTTTGGAAGGTGAGAGGATGCCTAAGGAGTGGAGAAGGAGTGTGCAGACCTGCAGTAACTACAGGGGAATTAATTTTATCAGTTACACCATGAAGTTATGGGAAAGAGTAGTGGAAGCCAGCCTGAGAGAAGAGGTGACATTTGTGAGCATGACGAGGAAGAGCACCACAGATGCCTTATTTGCTTTGAGAATGATGGAGAAGTAAAGAGAAGGTCAGAAGGAGTTGCATTGTGTGTTTGTGGAGTTAGAGAATGCGTATGACAGGGTGCCAAGAGAGGGGTTGTGGTACTGTATGAGAAAGTCAGGTGTGTCAGAGAAGTATGTGAGGGTGGTGCAGGACATATGATGACAGTGTGACAGCAGTGAAGTGTACAGTAGGAATGACAGCCGGGTCAAGGTGGAGGTTGGACTGCATCAAGGTTCGGCTCTGAGCCCTTTCCTGTTTGCAGTGGTGATGGACAGGTTGACAGATGAGGTCAGACAGAAGTCTCCATGAACTATGATGTTTGCGGATGGTATTGTTATTTGTGGTGAGAGTTGAAAAGGTTGAAAAGAGCCTGGAGAGCTGGAGAGAAGAGGAATGAAAGTCAGTAGGAGTAAGACAGAGTACATGTGTGTGAATGAGAGGGAGGGCAATGGAGTGGTGCGGTTGCAGGGAGAAGAGGTGGAGAATGTGGAGGAGTTCAGGTACCTGGGGTCAACAGTGCAAAGTAATAGAGAGTGTGTTGGAGAAGTGAAGAAAAGAGTGCAGGCAGGGTGGAGTGGGTGGAGAAGAGTGGCAGGAGTGATCTGTGATAGAAGGGTATCTGCGAGAGTGAAAGGGAAGGTTTATAGGAATGTGGTGAGACCTGTGATGTATGGTTTAAAGACAGTGGCATTAAGTAAAAGACAGGAGGTTGAGCTGGAGTTAGTAGAGCCGAAGATGTTAAGGTTTTCGTTGGTAGTGACGAGGATAGACAGGATTAGAAATGAGTTTATTAGAGGGACAGCGCATGTAGGACGTTTTGGAGACAAGTTGAGGAAGGCGAGATTAAGATGGTTTGGACACGTTCAAAGGAGGGACATGGGGTATAACGGTAGGAGAATGGAAGAGGAAAAGAGGACGAGAAAGGAGGCGGTTTATGGATGTGGTGAAGGAAGACATGCAGGTAGTTGGGTTGAAAGAGGCAGATGTAGAGGACAGAGGGGTATGGAGACGGATGATCCGCTGTGGCGACCCCTAATGGGAGAAGCTGAAAGAAGAAAAAAAAAAGATGTTTGCTGTAATAATTAAGATCTTGCCATGTCTCAGCCAGAATTTATGCATTGTGCCACTGCCTCATAATTGGCAGATTGAATAAATTAACAAGGTTAGGGGCGTTCATTTGAAAATATTTAAATTCCAAAGTGTATTTTACTTTGTTTACTGACTTTATGATTTATGATTTAGTAAATTAGTACTTCAATATTTGTTTTGTGTTATTCAAATAAAAAAAATACACAAATGTTTACTATTTTTTCCTGATCTTGCAATCCAGTTCATCCCAGTGCAGTTCAATAGAATTTAGGTGCAATGACTGGGCAGGTCATTCGATGATAACATGCCAGCTGACTGTTTGCTCTCTAAATATCACAGGGCTTGGATGTATGCTTCAGGTCATTGTCCTGTATGGTGAAGTTGGATCCTGTTAGCCACATTCTAGATGGCATGGTATGAATGGTAGCCATGTTGGTTCTGTATTCACACGGAAGAAGTCTCCAACTTTCCAAACAACCCTACACCAATAAGCTTCCACCCCCATGTTTGACTGTAGGTGTGACACAGTCTGCCAATATCTTCTCTCCTTTTCTCAGTCTTAAGTTCTTCTGTTAGAGACAAAAATGGCAATTTGGACTCATCTGTACAGAACATTCTTCTAGTTATTCACTGTCCAATTCTTGTGTGTTTTTGCCTGTTACCTATTTTTTTGCCTAGCCTATGAATAAAATGTATGTGTCTCAAAATCGATACAAGACTGTGATTTTCAAATCAGGGATATATTGAGCATGAAAATTTCAGCTCTAACTCGTTTGGCCAGCAAATATGCAAAGGTTAAAGGTCACATTTCTTCAACTTCAGAGATAATCATAGATGTCTAACTTACTATGAGGGGTCTTCCACTTTGGACCTCCAGCTGACCTAGTGCTGTACAAGTCAAGGATAATGGAGAGTAGAATGACTCATGTTTATGCTTATAGACACACATGCACATAAGGATCTTTTTAGAAATGTGTCAGGGGTTCCCTTTAGGTCTCTCTCTCTCTCTCTCTCTCTCTCTCTCTCTCTCTCTCTCTCTCTCTCGCACACACACACATTCTGCCTTGTTTGTTTTTAGATGTGTGTCAGGGAGTTCCTTTTGAAGACATAGTTACTCACTCTGTTTTTAGACTGGAGTCATGAAATTCTAAGGTCCCTATTTTGTTAACAAACATAGAAATACATGAAAGCAAAAAAATAACAAATAAATATGTATTCTGTTACTAGAACTATGAGCATTTACCCTTAATTTCTATTTTATTTACCTGTTTGTTTTTAAAAAGGAGACTATGACAAGGAATAGTCTCCACAGTTTTGGAGGCCAAGTCAACACCTAGAATTATTTACATGTTCCACAAGCCTTTAACAAGATTTGCAATGTTTCAGGGAGCATTATAGCTTGAATGCAAAACTGTTCATTGCAATTTTAGCAGCTGTAGCAGACTGTTGATAAATTACAGTCAAAATCCATCCTCATGGTTCTTAGATTTAACCCTCTACAGTAACTTTGTGGACTTTAGCCTGTTGGAACCTCAGCAGCAGTAATTGGTTTCCAACTGAGAAGAACTCCATCCATAGGTAGGACATCTGGATAATTCAGGCAGGTCTGGAAAGAAGAAAGGGACATGAAAACTGGTACCTTAGTAGCATGTTTAATAAGAAAGAGAGAGAGAGAGAATAGAGGGCATGAAATGGAGATAGAGAACCACGGCTTATTAGTGTGTATTAATATATACTGTGAAGTATGATCAGGGTGTAGGTACTGTGTAAAGTTCACAAAGTGTATAACCATGATCCCTTCATTTCTGCTCCTTAATGTAAGAAAAACCTATTCACAATAGGCTTGACTAAACAAATATATTTTTAATCTAGACTTAAACACCGACAATGTGTTTGAGTCCCAAACACTAATAGGAGCACTGTTCCATAACTGTGGGACATGCCCCCTGCTGTACTGTTCGTTGTTCAAAGTACCAACAAATAGCCTGCACCTTTTGATCCAAGTATGTGTGGTAAATCGTAACCTGTCACACCTACTAATTATACTTACATTATTATAGCATTTTATATTTAGATAAAATTATTGTTAAAAAATTATAGTTGTGAAAAAGATCACTGCCATTATGGAATAATGGTATTGCCTGCAACTTGGTCTGCAACAATGTTTAGGTAGGTAAGATGAATGCCTGAGGTTATCTCAAGTTACCTCAGATCATCATACTCCCTCTGCCAGCTTGCTCTACTTATAGTTACATTACATATAGGTACATTCTGGTACCATCTTTTCCCCAGGTGAGCACCACAAACAAAGCCTTTAACGTGATATAAAAAACATGATTTATCAGACCAGGCCACCTTCTTTTGTATATTTGCCCCAGTAGTTGCTACTCATTTGCCCATTGTGGGCACATTTACCAGAGGATATGTGTCAGCATGGGCAATCCTGTCTGCAGCTACACAGGCCCATACACACCATGCTTAGATGCACTGGGTGTCTGACATCATTTCATAGCCAGCACGACCCTTTTCATTAACTTGTCCTAGTGCAGCTTTTTCCAGGGATTAGACTAGAGACCTGCCCTCCCGCAGGACCCAACGCAAGCGAGTGCGTTGAGTCTTTAAAATATATAGAAAAAAAGTTTAGTAATAAATTACTAAAAACAAATAATCTCTTATCTGTTAATCTGCACAAAAGCAACAATGGCAACTAAAATAAAATAAAATAATTTACACAAACTCTCGCGTGGTCAATGCGCAGTAGACTACTAGACAGTGCTCAAATTGAGTCAAGTCAACTGGGGGTCCCCAGTTGTTGTGTAATTCATATATTTTTACTAAAATAATCTTAAGGACCCCCTAATGCCCCCCCCCCAATTCGATCCTCCTAGAGCACACCAAAGCACAATATTTGAAGCGCAAGACAAAGATGAACTCCTGAGGTCTACAGATATCACTTCTTTATTAGTGAAAGTAAAACACAACAAAAACTTGGCCTGTTTTCTCTGTATAAGATATCGTTTTAGTTGATGTTCTATGTTCTGAAACGTTCCTCGTCATGTCCATGTTCATCATTTACTCAAATAAAACGTTTCCATTTCCTTTTCATTTATATTCAAAAGGGAAGCAAGTAAAATTAAAAAAAGAGGCAGTAGCAGGAAGAAGCAGTCAGTGCATTGCAAATAAAAGAACATATACACTTTAATTTGCGGGCGGGAACACAACAACTAAAATATTTAAAAAATGATATTTATTTTTGCGGGAGTGAAAAATCCGCCCCCTGCAGGTCTCTAGATTGGACTAGAAATGGTCGTCTTTCCTCTCCACATATTTTAATGATATTTTCTGTTCATGTCTTTTTCTGCATCACTTTTAATAGGTATTAAGCATTGTGTCCCAGGAACAACCCACCAGAACTGACATTTTAAAACTCTGGCCCACTCGTCACAATGTCAATAATCCATGTCAAAGTTTACTGCTTCTAACACATGAACTGTCTCATTCTTGCTGCCTAATATATCCTACCCATATGAAGGTTCTTCTGTAAGGAGATAATTAATGTTGTCCACATGTCACTAGTGTTTTAACTTATAGTCTCTTCTCTTCACAGTAAATACAGTCAAATACACTCACATTTCACTCCTGTATTTTTTTGCTTTGCCTGAAGGGGTCAAACTTGCTCCTCTCTCTCTCTCTCTCTCTCTCTCTCTCTCTCTCTCTCTCTCTCTTTCTCACACACACACACACACACACACACACAGTTAAAACCCGGACGGATGACTTCACTATTCCTCCTGGGTTTCCTTTATGATCGCGGGATCTCCCCATCCTACAGCAGACACGCACAACCACACACCGCTCACACACCGCTCGCTCACACACCGCTCACACACACACTCCGCGCTCTTCCTCCAGTTGATTCCCACCAGGACGCACTGACTTCACTTTCGCGCGCGCCCGAGAAGACCTGTCCTAATCCACTCTGTTTCAGGGTTATTTCGAGGATTTGCCAATTAAACTGGGATCAACTCCGTCCCTGTCGTCTGTTACTCAGCTCGAACTTCAGTGTTATCATGTCCGAGGTTCTGCCGTATAACGAGGGGAAGATGAGCGGCTACGGAACAGACAACGACGTCAGTCAGATGTCCTTCAGTTGCGGGCTGCAGGACACGAGCTCGTTTTTCGGGGCGTCGCAGGCAAAAAGACCCCCAAAACTAGGCCAAATAGGCAGAGCGAAAAGAGGTGAGAGATAATGCTTAATGACAATCCGTCTTTATTCATCCGTTATAGGATATTTATTCAGATGATTGTTATTCGAAGGATCCGTTCCTGACACTGTGGGTGACTGTAAACCATCTACAATCTGCATGCAACCTACATACAGCCCCCTGCTTCGTCTAAAGAATAATAAAAACATTCTTTTCGATGCGTTTCCAGTTTTGAAGCGATCAGTATAAATGAGTTTATTAAAAAAAAGATCTTCAAGGTTCAAGTGAAACTTAGTTGCTGTTGCGGGTTTTGTGTTTGGAGCGAAGGCAAAGTGTGGCAACACGACAAACCGACTGCGTAGCAATAATAACATTATTCATGTCTTTTGTCTTGTTTTTGTTTTTTCTCTCCTCACAGTGGTCATCGAGGACGACCGAATAGACGAGGTCTTGAAGGGAATGACGGACAAAACGTCACCAGGCGTCTAAAGCTCCAGCGACGACTCGCAGACATTTACTTTTAAAAACATGACCGGTTTGAAGCAGTGGTCGAATGTGCGTGAATATGAGGAGGATGGAGAGAAACAACACGCTGAAAAAACGCGAAAGAATGCTAGAGAGAGAGAGAGAGAGAGAGAGAGAGAGAGAGAGAGAGAGAGAGGAAAGAGAGAGAGAGAGAGAGATGGCGACGACGACATTCACTCGCCGGACATTCTACATGACGAAAAGTCGATTTATATTATAAAAAAACAAACAAACTAATAAATAAACGCATCGCTGCGCTGAAAGTCATCACCGCCGCCGCCGCGGGTTCTTCATGCGGCTCCATTAACGACCTCCGCCGCCGTTGCTGCCGCTTTCCACAGTGGACGGACTTTGCCATTTCTTCACGACCATTTCCTTCCAAAAGAAAAAAAAAAACAAAAGAAAAAGAAAAATGCGCCGTATAAGCGTTGACCTTCGAGCGAGCAAGGACAAAGCACACGTCGAGCTTTATAACGTACTTGTACAGTATCTAAAAAAGACTTGTCTTTTAGCCTGTAGCCAATACGCGCTTTAAAAATAAAGGAAAAGCGACGGGTGTGAACCGAAAGACCACCTGCGCCTCTGCTCCCAGTGTAGAGCGCATTCTAGCTGCTACTAGAGCTGTTTATAATCTAACACACACACACACATCAGAACATATGAAAATCAACATTTTCACGAGGTGCGATGTCAATATCTGTATTTACTCTTCATTTGAAATGATTCATGATGGTTTAGATGTAGAACCTTCGTAGACACTTCGTGGTTATTAGAGAACACTAGTATTGCTGCTCGATGTTCGTGGTGATGGCGCGCGCTCCATGAGCCGTGCATTAACTTCACACTCAAAATGACGCCACACCAGATAATAGCGTGTAGAAAAAATCACCCCGATGTAATAAAACCTCTGCAAGCAAGTTGCTTTTTGAAAAAGACAAAAGATATTTGTTGTCCCAAAAAATTTGAAAGTTCCTTTTCTCCTTTTTTTGCATGAATTTTTACCTTTAGTGCCAATGCAGTTGACGTCATAACTTTTATGCCGTATTCACATTACTGCGGAAAATCAACGTAGCGCATGATTTACTGAGTCCAGCACTATATTTGGAGCTGCGTCTAGTTGTATGTTCAGGTTTTATAGATATGGGGTGCGGGGGAAAGGGAAGGGCAACACTACATTAAGGGGTAGCACTATTTTTATGTAGCTATAAAAACATTGAAGTTGTTTGGTGCAAAATCAATGGCCATGTAATTAAATTACTGTATTGGCCTTAAAGCTGTTGTAGAGTTTAATACAGAAACACTTGGTTGAAAAACCTACACCTTAACAATGATCACTGAAATCAACAAAAGCTAGATATGATTCATTCTGCATGAAATATGTAAGAAGCACAGATTTTTATGAGATGGGATTTTAGGTCAGAAATGGTGTGGCATGATTTATTTGAAGGATGGTAGGTGCTACAGCCAATGCCACCCATTTGACCTTCTATTTGGCTACAGTGCAAAAGGGTTTCCACATTTAAGACTTAATATTATTGAGGAAACTACAGTAAGGCTACAATTACACAGACAAATATATTTTTAAACTAACCTTACAGTTTGATATGAGGTTTAATACCATAATGTATCCAAAGGTTGTGTTTTATTATAAAGTTAAAGCATAGCACAGCAGGATTAAAGCATACATTAAAACTTTGTTATTGCACAGTATCAGCACAGGGGGGACGGGACAGTTATAACACTTAATTCAGGTTAATCTCCATGCAAACATTGTTCCTAAATGATATGAATACAGCATCACTCACTGCGCGTTTCTTTTTAACAAAGATAGTTTTGTATATTTTTTGCATCTATGGTCTCTGCTATTTTATTGTCTTAAAATGCAAAAAAAAAAAAAAAAAAAAAGGTTTTTATCTAGTAATGGATGAGAGGATGGCACATCTGAAAGGGTTGTCTAGTCATTTAGTATCAGACATGGGGTTTCTTTTTTCTCCCTTCAAAGGGACATGCCGAATGTGCTTCAAGGTTTATTTGCACAAATCAATGTTACTACTATAAGTAAGAAATCGTATACTGTGACTTGAGCTTCATTGATTAATTTGTTAGAAAGCAACGACTTTAGAATCTACTGCATTGTTTACGACTATCCTCAAATAACAGTGTTATTTGAAGAGTTTCTGAGCATTATATCTATGCGTTTTGTTGTTTATTTTGTACCATTCTTATAAAGAAATTATGGTTTGTTGTGCATGAAACCAACTTTTCAACAACTGGCATTGTTTTATGAAGCACAGAAGCAACAAAAATGTAATCGCATTCTGAGAATGATTCATTGTATATTATGATGCCATTTTCACTGTACTTGGTGAATTAATAAATGGTGGGAAGAAATTTGGACTTTTTCTTGGTTATTCTGAATGGCTGATATTTTTCACTATTGTCAACATAGGACTTAGGATTTCTTCTTAAGGAAATATATTCAGTCTCACACACTGACGCAATATCAAACGATCATGCGATAATTGGTTTTGGTATGTTGAGAGCTTGAATTAGAACCATATTACAATGCAGACGACAGTGTTGCTAGCGGGTTGAGTCTGCCATCCAAAGATGGACTGTACAGGGTCAGAAACTGAAACTGATGAAAGGCTAGAGGATTAACACACTGCATGAAAAGCTAAGCATCGATAAGATGCATTAACAGGGTAGTAATGTGTAATACAGAGAGACTGTATTTTTTTCTGCCTAGAAAATCTGTTCTACTGACAGCTACACATGTACTGTGTAAGGCAGATGGAGATGAGGGGAGTGTGAGGTGTGTTACACCACTGTAAAGTGTAACATGTATCATAAACAAAGTGAATTTTTTAATTTTATATATATTTACAAGACAATAGAACGTACTGTTTATATTTACACCCACATGTTCTACTATAAAAAATAAATAACCCCAAAATTAAACAAATACTATAATGAAATAGATTCATGAATGACTGCCTCCCTGTTGAAATGCTCATAAACAAGAAGGGTGTATGAAGTACAAAATGGAGTCATATTTTCACAATGAACCAGCAAACTTCTAAATAATGAGACATTTTCTCTCAGTGATATCACACAAAACTAATAAAATTTATCACAGTTCTTATCACTGTTTCTGCAGAATGCAAAGACTCTCCTATACATTTCGTATTTATTGTTTTTAAACCATTATTTATTTTTATTCCATTATTTGATGAAATTACTAGTCTTTTTTTGCACAGTTCAAATCTTTATATGAATAATGCACTTGGAAAATAAATAATATTTTTATTTATATTTTTATTATTCTTTTTTTTTTCTTACAACCATTCCACATAGCCCTTCCCACAAGCTCAGTCAGGAGCAGAAAGCTGGGTAAATATAAAACTAGTGCTGTGACTAGTGGTTATAAGAGAATACACATTTTGATGCTCACTATAATTCTCTCTGACCCTTATATCAGCTTTCCTAAGTAGATTAGACATCATGTCCCATCTAAACCCCATAATTCAAAGCAGTCTGATGAGTTAGAAAAAAAACTGACAGGATCAGCTGATACATAATACCCGCAGCTCACCTGATACAGCACTATAACTCAATGCTGCTGTACAGAAGATGAAAAGGCCTTTATGCAACTTAATGAACCATCACGCATCTCTGACTGATGGACTGCTTAGCAAAGCTTAAAGTTTAATAAGATAAATCAATAGCATTTGTTAGCAAATCATAGTATTTTAGCAATGTGCAGCTCACTACAATTTTTAACTACCAAAATCCTGTTTACAACTATTTAACTGTTACAGTATAACAGTGTTATTCACTCCAAGGATTAGATATCTGAGTGCAGGTGTGCATGTCTCTACTACAATGCTCTTTAGGAACGTAGACCACCATTTTATTGAGTCATTATGGGTAACACTAAACAAGAACTGCCCAAAGGTAACCGAATCTTTTGAAGATATCAATGCAATTAAGACATTAAAGGATGTTTGACACCTGACTCATTTGGCACCTAACAAAACCTAGTACATTTTCTCCCTTGGTTTAAGATCAACTAAATTACATTTCAACTCTGAATGGAAAAGGAAAGAGGTTCAAGGTTCTTTTCATATTTTTATAGTCTTTTTATATGTAACATTTCTAACATTGCACTTTAAAAATCTTTGCGGACTCTAGTACATAAAAAATACAAATTATTCAGATTGCAGATTATTAATTAAGAATAAAGTTTTGCAATACCAAAAGTCACTTCAAGGTTTCTGGTTTTATTTTGGCAATAGATTATGTAAAGTCATGGAGTAAATCTACTTTAGCTTGTATCATTTAAAAATCTGTTTTATCATATCAAAAGTGTCACTTTTTCCAACTGAAAGATGAGGCTAAACTCTGCAAATCCTGCTCTGATCTGCAGTACATTAGCACAGGAAGTGCTGAAATGTGGGCACCTTTTTCCAGCCTTTAAAAATAGCTAGTAATTAGATTTCAGAGGAAAATTAAAAATAAATGATTTCTGGTTTATTAATCATTGTTAGACCTGGTGGCCAGTACAATATTTAAACCTCATTTACAATAGAAAAAAATCTGCGCAGACACACACACACACACAAATTTCACACAAGTTTCCTGAAAATGGCTAAATGAATTTTTGTGTTTGGTAATGTATCTATGACCTTGTGACCACTATGTAAACATGACAAATGAGTTCAGCCTTTTTTCCACAAAAAAAAATCCATGAAAAGGGCAAGGAGACAAGCAGGGGAATATTCTAAGACTATGTTTGAAAAATTCCCCCACATTACAATATTATAAATTTAGCAAATGTAAAAATGAAAACCCTACATTCAGTAAAATTCATACTGTCATGAACATTGCATAAAATATTATGAATGCAAATTCACATCAAAAGCTAAAAGTATCTCACATGAAAACAATGCATTTGTACAACTCTAAAGTGTAATGTCTTAAAAACCTGAGATTTTTCTAATCTAATTTCTAAAATAATAATCCATAAAACATTGGTACAGTAAATCTATAGTAAAAACATAAAAAGTTACAGTCATAACATCCAGGCTTTTATAGGCCAATGTTACTGAGGAAGTCTTCATTTTCAACCTCCTGAAATATGACCACTTTGGACAGGTCCTCTATCTGGGACTGCACCCTCCGCTCCAATGCAGCATCTTCTGGGCTGAGCTCCTTTCCTTTGGAAAGGACATAAAGGAAGAAGTGGAAGCTGTCGCCATAGTGATAGTGGTTGATGGACCAGCTGTACTCTTGGCGAGCGTACAATTTCTTCCTAAAGTGTGGCTGCGCAAAAGTCACCGAGACAAAACGACCCCCAGGCTTCAGGACCCGACTGATCTGTAGAAAAACAGGAGATGGAAAAAATGTTGAGTCATCAAAAAAAATAAATATCTACAGATATCTACCTACCCATATCTTACTACAAACAGTATCTCACAAAAGTGAGTACACCCCTTACATTTCAGCAAACATTTCATTATATGTTTTAAAGGGACAATAGTATAGAAATGAAACTTTTATATATTTTACAGTAGTCAATGTGCAGCTTGTGTAGCAGTATAGATTTACTAAAAATAATAACACAGCCATTATTGTCAAAATAACTGACAACAAAAGTAAATCCATACATAATAAGTAATCCATACTAAGTAAAACATCAGTTCAAGATTTTTAAAAATAAGAAATTAGTCTGTGTGTGTCATACAACAATTAGTTATGAATCATCTAGGCATTTGCCCTAAGGGACACATAAGGCATAAGACATATTGAGTGAGGATAAGGACAATGAATGGTTGCAATAAAAAAAAAGAGAAAAGGTGAAAAAGGAAAGAGACTGAAATAGGACTATTTGTATCCTTAAATTTTTCGTGAAAAAACGAAAGCATGCCAGGTGTCTAAACCTGAAATCCAATTAAAATAAACTTTCTTTTCGGCTTCTCCCTTTAGGGGTCGCCACAGCGGATCCTCCGCACGTTTGATTTGGCACATGTTTTACGCTGGATGCCCTTCCTAACGCAACCCTCCCCAATTTATCCGGGCTTGGGACCGGCACTAGGGATGGTTCCCTGACCGGGAATCGAACCCGGGTCGCAGCGGTGGGAGCGCTGCATCTTAACCACTAGACCACCAGGGGACCTCTGAAATCCAATTAAAATAATCTCCAAAATGTTCTTGGATGCCTAAAAACCATTTTAGGACAGTAGATAGTCTATGTCTTCTTAGGAAACCTCTGTTGTAGAATAATAAAAAAAAAGAATAGAGTTCTTCATACCACAAGTGTAATTACCAAGTAAGTAAGTGCACTTTGTCCTGTGATTAATCATTCTATGTAGTTATAATAGACCACCATACTCAATGTTAATGAATTTACCAATATAACAGGATATCTAACTTCTATATAAAGTCTTTAACGGTGTGAAGGCAGGAGAGACTGGAACTGACTAAAACAGTAACAAAAACTATTTTGCTTTGGGACCCAATATCCAAATATTTGAACATGTGATTGATTCCTGAATTACTGTTAAAACTTTAATCACAATGAAGGCCAGAGAGCTATCTTTAGGAGAACAGCAAGCCACAATGAGACAAGGAGAAACATTGATCAGAGCAAATCCACAAGTATTGGGCATAGAAAGAAAACCACTGGTGTACAAAAAAACTGAACAAACAAGTCCTGATGTTCAGCAAGTACATCTATTTGTGATGATCACATCACATTGTTCTGCCCATATTGTGTAACATAATGCCTTCACCATTACTTTCTACCTCAGTACTTATTTTTCCACTTACTCCACATATAATTAACTTGCTAACGCATACGTAGTTGCATTTTGTGCTTTAAAATTTGATTTGAAAAGTAATGGAAATGTAATGATCTTGAGGTCTATAGAATTAATCTCTTGGGCTTCCCAGGCATTAACAATTAATAAATACAATTTAAAAAAATACGAATACAAGTCAACAACAGCAGTTTACTTCATTGGTTCTTGAAGAGTTTTAGCTTAGCCCAAATCTAAAGCTTAAGCAGAGATCGCTTGTGATGATGGGACAATACTTGATTCACATACTCCTTAGCAAAGGCAAGAAAGCTCAAACACAAACAGAGTTCCAAATGCGCCCCTTATTATATCTTAACCTTGACTGTACAACACTCACATTTACACCAACAATGCAATAGATGTAATTTTCCTCTTAATTATTATTAATTTATGGAGGACAGACAGAAAAGGAGAGTGTAGAAGAGCACTTGACATTTACCAGCTATTATTTTCATTAAACGTACATTAGCGTCTTTGTTGAGTGCAATTTAAGTGTCAATTCAAGACTTCCAGATACTTTATTACATGGACTTGTTGCCAGTGTGTATGACGGAAACATAACAGTGAATCTACTATGGATTCCTCCTACTTCGTTCCATCTGGTTTAATGTTACTTGTTCAATGTCAGATTTAAAGTCACCTCCTAAACTCGATGTTGTCTTCCTAAAATCATATGAATTTATTATTAACAAAAATACAGCAGAAGTCAGAATTGTATTGTTCAGAATGCAGCAGCAAGAGTCCTCACTAGATCTAGTAAATACGACCACATCACCCCTGTTTTAATCAGTCTACTGGCTCCCAATCAAATCTCGCATTGATTATAAAATACTACTACTGACGTATAAAGCACTTAACGGTCTCGCACCGCAGTATCTGAGTGAACTTCTGTACCAGTATAATCCTCATGCCTACTTAGATCAAAAGGTGCAGGCTATTTGTTGGTACCTCAAATAAAGAAGACTACAGCAGTGGGCAGATCTTTCTCTTATAAAGCCCCACAGTCATGGAACAGCCTTCCAATCAGTGTTCAAGTCAAGGCTGAAAACATATATATTTTTATATATACATATGAAATACATATGATACATTTCTAAACATATTTAGTCAAGTCTTCTATCAGTAGATTTTTCTTAGGTAAAGGAGCAGATCTGGAGGGAACATGGATATAGTGTGTTTGGTGAACTGGGATACTTGTATGCTGTCGTCCCCTCAATCTCACACGTTCACTCAGGTTTGTTGACGGTGGTGTGGTGGGTCGTCTCTTATCCCAGAGATCCCTCATGTCTGTGTTACCTTCTGGTTCTCCCTTTTAGTTGCTGCCATAGTGAGTTTTGACGGAGTCCCAAACTGCACAGTGTCCTTAACGTTTATACATAATAATCCATATCCTTCTCTCTCTCTCTCTCTCTCTCTCTCTCTCTCTCTCTCTCTCTCTCTCTCTCTCTCGGTCGAGTTAAACATGCCCCTAAGGTTACAGTGACTACTGTTCCTGCCCCTCTACTCGGATCTTCCCACTTCGTCCAGGCCTGCCTCTGGATAGTGTTCTCTTCGGGGACGGTCTCTCATCAACGCCCCGGGGTTCCATGAAATTCCAGAGTAAGAATGGGTGCTTTGAGGATGGATTGGATTGTAGTTAATGTCAACAGTCTGCTACACTGACTCAGGACTACAGTTTGCTTCTGATCACCATCACTGTACCGCGCAACATCGTATATCTGCAATAAATGGACATTCGGTGCAACCCAAATGAGGATGGGTTCCCTCTTGAGTCTGGTTCTTCTCAAGTTTTCTTCCTCATGCCATCTCGGGGAGTTTTTCCTTGCCACTATCGCCACTGGCTTTTTCATCAGGGACAAACTTACTTATAAAGAACATATTCATTTTTATCACCACATTATCTGTGTAAAGCTGCTTTGAGACAATGTTCATTGTTAAAAAGTGCTATACAAATAAAAATGTATTGAATTAAATACATACAATATATAAAAAAATATATCAAACCAGCAGTTACCTTTACCAATTTCCTTCATAAGTATCCACACAGTCATACGCATACACACAAACCACTGATTTCTTAAGATCACAGAATTGTAGAGTATGACGAGAATTGAAAAAAAAAGAAAAAAAAGAAAAAAAAAAAAACCCACACAAATCTAACAGTCTCAAGGTTCTCTAAAAAATATATAATGTTGAATAACTTAGTCAATATATAAATCTAAAAAGTACAATGTTTTGTGTAATTTGTTTAATTGGGTTTTCTTTATCCAGTTTTAGGATTTAGAATGGAGATCTGATCAAATTTACTTTCACCCTGCAATATACCTTTATATTTTGGCAGTTGATTTAAATAATTTAAAGTAATGATGACAGTATACAGTAACATCATACATATATATCTTTTTATAAAAGCAACTGATCTTTAAAACATCTTTAACCTTTTAGCCTTCACCTTATATTTATGCCTAATCTAGTCTGAGTGTTTGGTCCCCAAATGCCCCCTTTTTCTAATGTAACTACAGAACACAGTTCCAGTAGCAGACTCTAGCAAACTCCAGTCTTTTTTTTTTTTTATGAAAGAAGAAGATTTATCCGGCACACATTCCAGTGGGTTGGCATGGTGGTTGTGTCTAATCACAGATTATTTACTTTAATGATGCATTAAAAAAAAAAAAAGCAAAAAAAAAAAAGTGTGTTATTGTGTATTATCAAAGACGCATTCACAATGTTTTTTTAATTATTCCTAAGTAAATGCTAATTTTTACTCAGTAGAAAAAATTTTTTGTTATAAAACTAAGGAAAATGTTGTATCTGACTCGAGAGTATGCAGCTTTATACTGTTATTACATGGAAAAACCCTAAAATAACAAGTGATTTGGTTTAGAAATCACAAACCATCAAACTTCTTCAAAAAGCTTAAACTCGGCCAAATTGTCTTTGAATCTTCATGTTTTACTGCAAATAATAGCAAACAAAATTAATCTTCCCTCAGTCTGCAGCTCTCTGACTGTGGATTACATAACATTTGAATTACACAACTCCACTATCCTTCACCAGACAACACACACTGCAGGACCAAATACATTGGTGTGCACACATGCAGCAGAACAGCAGGGGATTTATCCCTCAGCATGCTTGTCACTGGATTCAGGTTGAATTGCAACAACAGTGTGGAAAGATCATGTATTATTTCTTTAGATTAAAAGGCTAAACCTGTTTTTTGCTTGGCTGCCTTCTGGTATGATGTGTTTCAAACATTCTGTCTTTGCAAGCTATCTGAAATGACTCGGAAGAAACCTGCCCCCTCTCTGCTTCCTACGCAATGTTACCATGGAGACTGAAGTTTCAAGCTCTCTATCTAGTCCACAAAAAAATCTAAAAACAACAACAATGGATGAAAAGTTTCCTTCTCACATGAGTCACATGTCTACTTTAGCAGCTGCAGAAAAGATGGACTGTTAACTTGGTGGTAAAACTTACGCTTTTACTAATTTGGCATACATCTGGCATTATTACCTTCGATTCAATGAAGAATTCAAGTGGGTTAGGATTCTTGCTGCAATTCTCTAAAGTATATTTAAAAGATGATGAAGATGATGGACTCCTTAATAGCAACGTTCAGTCTTATGATCAGTCTAATTTGGCACTGCTTTAATACTTATTGGCCTCCTCTTCCATGTAAAGAAAAATGATTGATAAGCCTGTTGTAGTTATCTATTTGAGCTATAATCAGAAATGTAGCAATATTTTTAAAGTCAATTGTTATTTGAGAGTTTTTAATGCATTTTTTTTTTTTTAAACACAGTGAAAGACAGGACACATGAAACATTCTGATTTGTGTAGACCTATAGGTAAAATGGAAAAAATAGCTCTCATGATCTTTAGTCGTAAGAGGCAGAACTGGTGCATACGGGGGAAGGTCACTTTGATGTATTTTGTAAACACTGTGATGTAGTTCATGAAATTTTTGTCTTTGCAGGAAATCTGAGGACGAATGTTAATGTGACAGTCCAAACAGTGACATTCAGGTTCATTTAGTAAAGTTCAGTGACCAGATTAGTGCTGCTCAATCAGTGGCAAAGCTGCTTTTATGGGACACAAATGCACAAATGAGTGATTGCAGAGTTCTGGCCAATAACCACAGAATGTAAACTAAATACATAGGTTTAAATTAAAAATGTTCGAACATCAGCTACTACATCTCCCCAGTCTGAAAATAACTTAAATGATTATATAATCTACTTGAAAATGTGCTTTTGTCAGACAACAGTAAAAAAGTCAAAGTCAAAAGTACCTTCAGGTCAGGTGCTGCTCTAAGACTCAATAATCAAATATGACTGAATTCCTGTGACCTCACGGGACAAGAATCTGAATGAATTTAAGACTGAATGGTTAGAGTCAACTTTCCACTACACTCTAGATAATGTAGCTCCATTTAAAAGAAAAAAACAAAACAAATAAAAGCTAAATGATCTCACTAAATGATCTTGTATGTAGCACTAGGGTTCAGGAGGAACGTTGTTTCCTTTCACTGTGTACTACGCCAGCTATATATAGTTGAAATGACACTAAAAGCTTCTTCACTTGACCTGACTGGACTCACACACACACACACACACACACACACACACACACACACACACACACACACACACACACACACACACACACACACACACACACACACACACACACACACCTTAAGTCAAACACTCGAAGATAAAAACATGGCATCAACTAAATTAAAAGAATTTCCAAAAGAATTGAAGGAGAGCCTCCTGAGCAATAGAAAATTCTCTTTGCACTATTACATAAGCATAATTGTTTATCCTAATAGAAGATAATAAAATAATCCACAGTCACAACCATCTCAACAATGATCCGAACCATCCACAACCTACCACAGAAACATGTACAGGTACACAATGTTAAAAAGTAATTCTTTAAATAACTATATAACCATATGGAGTTCTCATCACTTGAACACTTCTTGAGGCTGCTGAGAACGGTCCAGCATGAGATATATGACATGTGATTACTATTGATGGTACCACTAAGAAATAATGAAGATTGCAGCTGAAACAATTGATATGTACTTCCTAAGTAAACAGTTTATAAAGTAAACAAAATATAATTTTTCTTTCTCATATATATATATATATATATAGTTTAATTTCCTGCTTATATCATTTCAGGGAATTCTTCCTTGCCAACCTCTACTCTAGTTTGCCAAGTTGATACATTTATAGAGATACATTTTCAATTTATATTCTGAACTTTTCTGTAAAGCTGTATTTGGACAACAGTGTGCTTTTGTTAAAATCACTATACAAACATGAACTGAATTAGAAATTTCAGTTATGATAAAATACAATTATTGGGTACGTTTATCTCACGAGTTTAAGTGTCTCACTCTAAAGTCAAAATTAACTTTATTAACTAGTAACTCATTTTCTCATTTTTTTCTAAAAAAAAAACATGTGCGCTTGTGTGTGTGTGAGAGAAAAACGTTTTCCGAATAAATATATGTATTTAAATAGGGAGAGAATTTGAAAGTTCCCTTGCATTCCCAAAAGGCTTCTGTAGTACTGTGTTACCATAACTGCTAGAAAATGGGCCAAAGAGAATGTGTGTGTGTGTGTGTGTGTGTGTGTGTGTGTGTGTGTGTGTGTGTGTGTGTGTGTGTGTGTGTGCATATAAGTATCCCAGGTGACAAAAGTAGTAGTCAGGCAACTGCCAGAAGCTCTGGGTATATGGGCCAGTGTATGTGTAAGAGAGAGAAACTAGTTATATAGGCCAGCAGTGGAAATATATTTTGACATCACCACTGTCATGGATATTTCTGCAGGTTTAGTATACGGCAGCATTTTGGCTCTCTGCTACATTACATTGCCTACAGCCTATAATGAGTTGTAAGTCAAAATGTTAGTGTCAAATATTAGATTAGATTAGATTAAATTGTATTAAACTTTAAAATAAACTTTATATGTAAAAAATATACACATGTATATGTACAGTGGTCTGAAAAAGTGTTTGCCCCTTTCCTAATTTCTTATTTGTTTGCATGTTTGTCACACTTTAATGTTTCAGATCATCAAACTAATTTAAATATTAGTAAAATATAAAAAAAAAATAAAAGAATTTTAGCCACATTTAATGGTTTTCATGCATAAACCACCTTTTTAAGGTAATGCCACAACATCTCAACAGGATTTAGGTCAGGACTTTGACTAGGCCATTTCAAAGTCTTCCCAGGTTTTTCTTCAGCCATTCAGAGGTGGACTTGCTGGTATGTTTTGCTGCAGAACCCAAGTTCCCTTCAGCTTGAGGTCACGAACAGATGGCTGGACATTTTCCTTCAGGATTTTTTGGTAAAAAGCAGAATTCATGGTTCCATTCATCACAGCAAGTCTTCCAGGTCCTAAAGCAACAAAACAGCCCCAAACCATCACACTACCACCACCATATTTTACTGTTGGTATGATGTTCTTTTTCTGAAATGCGGTGTTACTTTTACGCCAGACGTAATGGGACACACACCTTCCAAAAAGTTCAACTTTTGTCTCGTCAGTCCACAGAGTATTTTCCCAAAAGTCTTGGGGATCATCAAGATGTTTTCTTGCAAAACTAAGACGAGCTTTTATGGGTTTTTTTGCTCAGCAGCAGTTTTCATTTTGAAACTCTGCCATGCAGACCATTTTTGCCCAGTCTCTTTCTCATGGTGGAGTCATGAACACTGACCTTAACTGAGGCAAGTGAGGCCTGCAGTTCTTTGGATGTTGTGGGGTCTTTTGTGACCTCTTAGATGAGTCGTCACTGTGCTCTTGGGGTAATTTTGGCCGGCCGGCCACTCCTCGGAAGCTTCTCCACTGTTCCATGTTTTTGTTATTTGTGAATAATGGCTCTGTGGTTTGCTGGAGTCCCAAATCTTTAGAAATGGCTTTATAACCTTTTCCAGACTGATGGATCTCAATTACTTTCTTTCTTATTTGTTTCTGGATTTCTTTGGATCTCGGCATGATGTCTATCTTTTGAGGATCTTTTGGTCTACTTCACTTTGTCAGGCAGGTCCTATTTAAGAGATTTCTTAGAGATTTACTTAACAGATTGTGAACAGGTGTGGCAGTAATCAGGCCTGGGTGTGGCTGGAGAAATTGAACTTTGGTGTAATAAACCACAGTTTTAACAGGGGCAAACACTTTTTCACACATGGCCATGCAGTTTTGGATTTTGTTTTGCCTTAATAATAAAAATCTTAATTTAAAAACAGCATGTTGTGTTCACTTGTGTTATCTTTTACTAATATTTAAACTAGTTTGATGATCTGAAACATTAAAGTGTGACAAACATGCAAAAAAATAAGAAATCAGGATCAACACTATATAGTATAAAGTATAGTGTCATATAGTATAATATAGAATAATAATTCTGTGTTTCACTCATGGCACACTAATTATAGCCAAAGAACAAATGTTTAAAAAGTCATATTTAGTTGTTTTGATTTAATGTACAACATTTATTTCATTATATGCCATTAAATGTATGACATTACAAAGTTTATTTTATTGTACTTTTATAATGTTAAATGTTTTTATTCAGTTGAAAATGTAACCCTAAAATGCTAATGCTTGCTTGGTGCAGCACAAAAGTCACAGATTATATTTAAAACAGAGTTTCTTATCACATCTTTAAAATCCCAACTCAGGTCATCATTTCGTATAGATTTATTTTAATGTTTTAGTTTGCAGGGTCTTGAACACACACAATGGCACACTTACTTTACATCAGTGTATCATGAGTATCAGGAGCAAGTAAACAAATACAACTATATGAGCAAGCGAGTGTTATGGTGATACATAACCACCTCCACATGCATCAAAACGCACACCCACACAGTCTCATATCTAGCTCTTTTTTTTTTTTTTGTACTTTTGAGGCCTTTTTCTAAAGGATGATTTCTGTCTCTAACTTACTCTCTGGGTACAGTGGTCTTAAAGAATGACCAGTAAGTGTGTAGTTGGAAATAAGGCTTAAAAAATAGTTTAAATAGTTATTTCTGACTGCGATAGTTGTTCACATTACACTTTAGTGCATCATGAGTATTTCATGCAAGACAACATAAAGAACAGTTTTGTCATGTCAATAATGTTTAAATCTTTGGCTGTAACATCTCTTACACTGCAATAGCAAAGAACTCAACAGAGAAGTGTTAATTCTACTATATTTGTCCACTTATTTAAAACAGAGAAACATTTCACCGTGCCTATTAAGCACAATCACATCGTAATTTGTTCCTTGAAAATGTGGCTTCCTGACAATGTATTTGTCATTGTGATATACTGTACATGCTACTAGGGCTGTGACAATTCCTTGAGTAATTCGATTACAAAAAGTAATCAAGGCAAATTATTATTATTCATTTGGTCTCTTTAACTACACACAAAGCACTTTACACTTTACACATTAAGCTTTGAACTTCACACATTAAAAATTAAATAAGGTACAATCAATAGAATTGAAAGGTATTAAACTAAGCCTCAGATCCCTCGAGAGAACTCTGTCTAACAATCAGCTCTGGAAGAGACGGAACAAGAGAGATGAAGCAGAGGAGCCTCGTTCATACATCAACAGCTTCAAACTTTAGGCCAACAACATGGTTACCGGTGGATGCACCAGAAATGTCGGATGTTTATGAGAAACAGTCAGAATTGCGAGAAAAAAGTCAGAATTACGAAGAATGAAGTCAGAATTGAGAAAAAAAAATCCATGGGATTCAGGCTAAAGAAAGAGACAGCAAGTTTGGGATCATTTTAAGCTAAAACATAAAGAAAATACCATGCAGTGCAGAGTAATATGAAATATATTTATGATTTTTTTTTATGTATATATTTGTATTTACATTTTGATGTAAAATTAAATAAACTAAATGGGTTTAGTTTTCACAGATTTTCTTATATGCAATTTTAGCAATAAACATTTTAATTTTTCCTAAAAAGAAAACAAGTTACTTATATAGAGAGAATATTGAGTATTGCTCTTTAATAAAGAAAATGAACTTCTTATCCGATTACTCAATTTATCGTTGCAATAATCGGTAGAATACTTGATTACTAAGATACTTTGATAGATAGATAGATAGATAGATAGATAGATAGATAGATAGATAGATAGATAGATAGATAGATAGATAGATAGATAGATAGATAGATAGATAGATAGATAGATAGATAGATAGATAGATAGATAGATAGATAGATAGAGTGGGTACGGAAAGTATTCAGACCCCCTTTGCTGTGACACTCATATATTTAACTTAGGTGCTATCCATTTCTTCTGATCATCCTTGAGATGGTTCTACACCTTCATTTGAGTCCAGCTGTGTTTGATTATACTGATTGGACTTGATTAGGAAAGCCACATACCTGTCTATATAAGACCTTACAGATTCATGAGATTCATGAGAATCATGAGGTCAAAGGAACTGCCTGAAGAGCTCAGAGTCAGAATTGTGGCAAGTCACAGATCTGGCCAAGGTTACAAAAAAAATTCTGCTGCACTTAAGGTTCCTAAGAGCACAGTGGCCTCCATAATCCTTAAATGGAAGACGTTTGGGACGACCAGAACCCTTCCTAGAGCTGGCCGTCCGGCCAAACTGAGCTATCAGGGGAGAAGAGCTTTGGTGAGAGAGGTAAAGAAGAACCCAAAGATCACTGTGGCTGAGCTCCAAAGATGCAGTCGGGAGATGGGAGAAAGTTGTAGAAAGTCAAGCATCACTGCAGCCCTCTACCAGTTGGGGCTTTATGGCAGAGTGGCCCGACAGAAGCCTCTCCTCAGTGCAAGACAAATGAAAGCCCGCATGGAGTTTGCTAAAAAAACACCTGAAGGACTCCAAGAAATGATGGTGAGAATTAAGATTCTCTGGTCTGATGAGACCAAGATAGAACTTTTTGGCCGAAATTCCAAGCGGTATGTGTGGAGAAAACCAGGTACTGCTCATCACCTGTCCAATACAGTCCCAACAGTGAAGCATGGTGGTGGCGGCATCATGCTGTGGGGGTGTTTTTCAGCTGCAGGGACAGGACGACTGGTTGCAGAAACCTTCTCCAGAGTGCGCTGGACCTCTGACTGGGCTGAAGGTTTACCTTCCAACAAGACAATGACCCTAAGCAACCAGCTAAAATAACGAAGGAGTGGCTTCACAACAACTCTGTGACTGTTCTTGAATGGCCCAGCCAGAGCCCTGACTTAAGAATTTAAGGGGGTCTGAATACTTTCCGCAGGCAGGCAGGCAGGCAGGCAGGGACAGAAAGACAGAAAGACAGAAAGACAGAGAGACAGACAGACAGACAGACAGACAGACAGACAGACAGACAGACAGACAGACAGACAGACAGACAGACAGACACGGATCACTGTATTCATCCCAGGGATGTTAGTTATCAAAACCAATGGAAACTCCATTAATGAAGATAATATGATGATGAAACCTTGAGACTCAGTAGGACCCATCTTTATCTGGGTGATATTGGCATTGCATTTATTTTTAAAAAATTAACTTTTAGTCATACTATAATCAGAAGTTTAATTGTGTAACCAGGAAATTAAGATCATTAATTAAGATTAAGATTAGGAATATGAACTTCAGTGTTATTTCTGAATTCATTATGCTTAGATAGTAAACATGAAGTATTGTGTTGAAGCTTTTAATACTGTATTAATTGAGACTTGAGTGCAAAAATGTTCATAGTAATTGCAGTCATAAACAATCTTTATGGATTCCAAGTGGCACCATACACATTAATGTCACTCATTTATGTATGTGTTGTAGTAGTCAAAAGTGCACAAAATCAAAGCTTACATGCCAAAAAAACATGAATACACACATATGAACTGATAGAAGAATACTTTTGATAGCAGCTGGGCTTTGTGTACACACTTTGGGAAGGTTCAAGTACTGCCATATCTGCATAAATCTCACAATCTGTTCTGATTTATATTGAAATGCCAGAATGTAGGACTTAGCATCTTAATTATGCACCAAAAAGAGCGTGGGCATTTTTTAATTACTCCAAGACTGGCCTCACTCATCACAATAACAGATGGATGATATGTTTGCAGCATGTGGCCAACCATCACACCACAAATGGAAGATTGTAGATGTTATCATGACTCATGTTTAATCTGTAATGTATTAACATTTTTAAGAATTGTCCTATGCTTGCTCTTTGTTCATATGGAATGCATTAGACTGTTAGATGTTAATTAAATAGGGAAGCTTGCTAAATGGCATAATGTGTGTAATTTTTGTCTACTTAGTAAAGCAGTTTCTATTTCTGTATCTCTGGTCTACAGTGATTTTTTTTTTTTTTGGAAGATTTAACAACTACAAGCACACTAAACAAAAGGTTTTTTTCTCTTAAAGGCCACACTTGTGATTCTGGTTCTCACTTTAACATACAGTTGTGTAATTTCTTCAGACTTGCTGGTTTATATATATATATATATATATATATATATATATATATATATATATATATATATATATATATATATATATATATATATAGTATGTGGTTGTCATTTAGCACTAAATATTAACTGTCTGTCAGCGTGATGCAATACGGGGGTAAATAAATTTAAAGAAGAAGAATTAAAAAAAATCATCAAAATGTATCATCTGTATTTTTATTTGTTAAATGATAGAGATGTGATAGGGATAGAATGATAGGGATTGCAAAAAATAAAGTCGAAATTGCGAGAACAAAAGTCAGAATTAAGCAAACATTTTTATGTGGCAAAAACTGGCTTCCATATGAATCTAATCCTCACAACTTGCTTTTTCATTCTGCAAATAATTTGCCTTGATGATTTTTTTGTATTAAAATATTATTGTATTCAAATTCAAGTTTCTCAAAGAATCTTTTCGACCCTTATACATTTAGTTAACTTCTTCGCTTAAACTAAACAACTGATTAAAATATATAGTTAAATAATATGGTATAAGAAAAGAATACATTTTATTAACAGTATAGCAGGGTTAGGGTTAGTGTCTCTCTAATGTTAAAGAAAAGCAGTCTACTGGAAAGAAATCATTCACTTTCCATGTGCTCTTCTATTCGATTAAATGAACTTTTTTGTTGTGTAATAGTGTCATTTTAGTGTGTAATTGTGTGTGTGTAGATTATTTCTCTCACCTATAAATAACAGGCCTTTAATTCCTATATAAAAGGCTTAAGGTATTTCGTGTACCCATATACGTAGACTGTCAAAAACACTGTTTTTTTTTAAGCTAAGAGAGCCACCGAAACCATCCTGCAAGTTAACTGTAAACTTACAGTCTAGCATTATTTTCTGTCATGTTTATTCTGTAGCTAAACAACAAATGTACATTTTACTATAACAATTTTCTCGTTTTAAATTAAAGTTTTCTGCATAATTGTCAGCTTTAAAGTCAGTCCCAAAAAGTCTTTTAAGAAACGAAGGTAGTAGTAAAAACACAATTCACTACAGCAGATGCACAAATATATACTACCATGCTTTCATGTTATATAATATACACATACTGTATATTGGACCCTTTCATACATACTCCCACAGTGCACAGATGACTAGATCTTCTCATTATTTTAAATCATCGAGTTTATAAAGAAGAAGGGGGTGCATTTTTCTTGTACCAAAAACAGACCGAGGCTTCTTACCTTTTGTGTAATTCCGGGAACAGTTCAGTGGTGTTTAGCGACTACACACCTAATTCAGGTGATTGAAAATGGCAAAAAAGATAATGGTGGGTATGCGGTCTTAAAAAATTAAAAACACAAAATTCTACTCATATTGACTGATTCAAAATAAAAGGCATTACATCATATTGCATTCTAATTATGTGTTGAGTATCAGTCTTCAAAAAAGTTGTTTAATTGCAATGATAGAAATTCTCATTGCAATTCATTTTGCCCCACAAAAGCATATGGCAATCTTCTTTAAATTATTTTTAAAAAATGACTTTGGGTCAAGCAAAACAATTAGTGGCCTAAATAATCACACTGAAATTAAGTGTTATTCAGATTCTTTTGGAGATGTACCACATAGATTATGCACTGCCCAACAACTGCAAAATTAATTGGGAATACAATTTGCAGATGGTTGTTGGCTGTCAATTTTATTGCCATCACTCAAAGATGCTGCTGAGACAGAAACACAGTTATTATAAAGCTTCAATCAAAATGACATAACATCACTTGTTCTGCATTATTATACACCTTCTTTCCCAACTATCTGTCTGTCTTTCTCACATTCCTTATCACAAGGCAGATGAGAAGATGACTCATACTGCTCCCTCAAGCATGCATTGTGATCTGGTATCCATGGAAACCTGCTGCTATGGAAACCCCTTATTCTCCCTCTTGCTCCTAAAAAAAAAGGAGATGCTGAGCAGTCTTCGGAACACCCACAAGGGCACACACAGATAATGCAATTATAAAACTTTTGGAATTTGATGTAACCCATCATATCAAGCAAATGTCAAAAAGTTTAGCATAGCAGCAGAGCAGTACAGCCTTCAAACATCTTTATATTCTTATACTCGGCACAGGAGATTTAATTTACACCCCACTATTTTGCATGATTCATTCTACACTAGACTAGTTTGCATAAATCTTAAAGAATACATCTTAAACTCTTGTTCAACTGTATTTGTATTTACACTGTTCAATGTGATAATAGCTATAAATACACAATACCTTGCATGTGACTAAGTGTATACTGAATGATTCTCAACAAGAAATAAATGTGAAGTGTAAAGGACAGATGAACTGTTCTGAAAGCAAAAGACCAAACATCCTACAAGACCTGCAAAGGAGATATGTTTTAACACCACAGAGCAAAAAGGAGTGAACAAAAAAACACCTCATTGAAATTCTGGTCAGCACTGCCAGTGCTTGATACTCGAAACATTATGTAACAGGAAAATGATACAGATTGCTGTGTCCTTGCTGACCCTCGTATTTCTCAAAACACATGGCACACAAGCTGACTGACTTACATACACTAATCCTTTCCCATCATACGGTGTCTTACTTTGGCACAAACACTTCATCTGATGTTCAGTAAAACCCACAAGCAATCTAACACTCTCTAGCACGCTCCACACCACTGCCATAAACACACTGTTATATTCACAGGCACACAAACACTCTAACCGGTACTAACTCAAGGGCACATATTATACTCTATAATATCATGCCCCACATATGAGTGCAGACAAAGTGGGAGTGAGAGGCAGAAAGAGCCTGATACTATACTCGAAGGTATATGAATTTAGGGCTGATGAAGTCGTTTAACAGACTGACTGACAGTTTGTAATATAATAATATAATGATCTATCGCTACACTTGGAATTTCATATACTAAATATCAGCACTTTTGGATTACTGTTTGTCCAAGCAGGATTCAGGACTTACAGTATCAAAATGCATTGGTGTATAATAAAGCGCTTGTATTAGAAACCAGTTGTTGAGCTTGAGAACTTATAGGAGTTGGTACTGACAAACAGAAGGTGTTGCTAAAATTCTCTAGTAAAGAATTCAAGTGCCCTATTATCCTTTTCATGGTCTGATGAGGGGTTATGCTAATTTGCCAACACTGTCTCGTTTGTGGCAAAACATTTTACAGGCTAGAAAATAAATCACAGATCAGATAACAAGATACATAAAGTAAACAACTAGAAATGACCAGAAATAATAGTTTTGTATTCAACCCTATATTTTAGTGTGTTGTGTGTAACAGTCATGGACGTGTAGAGCCTCTGGGAGAGCTCTTACAGTACATTCTGCCTGCAGTTTGGTGCCTGCTGCAATATTTCTGCAATGCAAGCCTTCCTTCTTTAAAAAGAACTTATATTTTAGCTAAGCAGCTAACATTAGGTAAATAGTAAATCTTTTAGGATATAAACTATTTTTTTACCTTGCAGACTGAGGCATGCTGCAGCAATGCCAAAGCGCTGCTCCAAAGATACATGGGTCACATCTTAAACTGCATTATCATGTACTTAACAGTATGTTATTTGCAGTTATTACTATTTAAGTATACTACTTGATGTATGGTCTCATTTGAAGCTTAAAGGTTGCTCTTCATGCAGGGAAATGACACAAGACAACACATAACTTTACTTAATGCTCATCTATAAGCTTTTCACCAGAGTTGACAAAAATCACAAAATCCGACATCAAAGTCTGATTATTTACATTTTGAGTCCACATTTCCAATCTATTCCTGATACAAAGCAATTTAATACAAATAAAGCATTATTTTTGAGAAAAAAAGTTCATATAAGCTACATCACACAATTTCCCTCACTAACCGAAGAAATGAACAATGAGGAGGTTATTCAAATTAAAGACTGCTTGTATTACTCCAATTACACATACCATAATCAGCATATGTTTTTAAACAGTGCGGTGACTGTTTTCAGTCAGTTCCTTCCTGATGCTTTTTAAAGGAATTGTAAAAAAAAAAAAAAAAGTGCTTTCTTATACCTCACATTTATTTAGCCGCTTGTACAGTTTGTGGGAGAGAATATATCTTGGTGGATATTTCCATTTATACTTAAGCAAAGAACTTCTGCAAGTAACTTTGACCCATAACATAAACCTACGCAAGTCTTCCAGAGGTTGCACTGTGATCAGTGTGGTATGAGAAGTCGGGTGTTTGAGCAATCATAATGTAGTCTGGACATTTTTCCTACAAGAAAAGAATATCTAATGTAAAAAATATAGATAACTCTGTTTCACCTACTCCTAAGAAGAAGAAAAAGATGCAGAAACGTTAGTTCAACACTGGTGAGTGACCCAAAGATTGTGCATTAATTTAAGTCAATTATAATTTAAAGGACAGAAGATTAGTCTGTAATCGTTATAGCTCCACCCATTAGATACCCTGTATTAAAAAATAATAAATAAATAAATAAATAAAAAACACGTTTAGAACAGATACTTTTACAGGTCACTTCATGACAAAAAGTTAAAAATGGCAGGGCAAAAAACTAAATGTGTCCTGCACTGCCTGGTAGAAAAGCGCTATTTGGTAGAGATCTCCCTCTGTCTCCAATCTTTAAATCATTTATCCACATAGCCAGCCACAATGATAGCTCAGATGCCTCTTTAACACTGTCTATCTGTGTGTTGAAAGCCAGGTCAAAGCTCCTATAGATAAAGTGGCTAAAATAAAGCAAAAGTGTCATTTATTTAACCTATTCACCCAGAGCAGCAAGGTGTGTATCAGAGAGAGAGAGCAGGAAAAAGGGATAGAGAAAAGAAACTTGTGATGTTTGGTTAATGGAAATGGTGTGATTTATCTGGCTATGTTGGTAAGAGAAACACAAATAAACTGAAGTGATTGCAGCAGTGTGTGTTAATCTATTTGTTTACCAGTGAAGTGCATTGAGCATCCTCATCAACGACACATGCCTTTAACACTTATTTAGATACACATACAGACACAATCTCTCCCCATTGCCACCATCATTACAAACATGAAGGAAAGTGTAAGAAACAACTGCATCATGCTGTCTGACACCAGACAGCATGATGGGGTGGGGGTGGGATTCTTGCAAAAGAAAAAGAGAGTGAGATGGATTATATCTGTAAACGTAGCGCCCCCATGTCTTCACACTCATGGTTTATAGAGTGTTGATTACCATTTGCCACTGATTGATGATGAACAATGAAAGATCTTAGTTAGACCTGTATATAGAGTTTATTTGCCTCAGATTCTGTAACTTAATACAAGCCTGTCTCCCTCTTCGTCATTCTCTCTGTAATCTGTCCTTCTGCACCTGCCCAATAATGTCTTTCATCCACAACTCCCAGTGTAAGTGTGGCTGTGATCATCAGACACATCTGTGTGTGTGTGTGTGTGTGTGTGTGTGTGTGTGTGTGTGTGTGTGTGTGTGTGTGTGTGTACGTACGTGTGTGTTAAAGAAGCCCATATGGGATGTATAAGCAAATTTTCCAAAATAAAACCGCTTACTAAGGTTAATATAAGCAGATCTTATCAGATGGAAAAGTGGTGCAGAGGCAGGTTTTGAGAAGTGTTCTAAAACTACTTGCAGTCCCAAACAAGCTCCCAAGCAAAATTTATTCATTCATCTTCAATAACCACTTTATGTTTATCAGTCATACTGGATTTGGAGCACATCCCAGGAATGCCTGATACAAGGCAAGAATACACACAAGCTGGTAGCCAGTACACCTCTCTCTCTCGCACACACACACACACACACACACACACACACACACACACACACACACACACACACACACACACACACACACACACACAGTCACACTCTCATTCACAACTAAGGAGAATTGAATACAGATAATTCACCTATCAATATGCTTTTGGGAGATGGGAAGAAACCAGTCACCTTGAAGTTAGATCATCATTTTATTGTGAATATTTAATATATTTACATATAATGCACTGGATGATTTACCCCGTCCAAAATGGGCATTTGGTATATCTGCAAAAAACTTACACTTTAAAAGTAAGTAAAATTTCCACACTAATTAACAGATAAAAATTTATTAATAATTAAATAATTCCTCAGTTTTTCCTTTGTAGAACCCTTAAAACCATGAATACAACCATTAATCCTTGATGTGGGACTCTCAAAACAAATGCATACATGCTCAATAAGAAAGAGAGGGACTACATTTAAATATGGGAGTTTGCAGTCTTTTAGGAATAAAACATGTTCATCTTAATGAAAGAGGTCTCAGAGCTTCAAAATTGCACAAACCAACAAGACACTAAGATTAGTGAGATAAGGGATCATATAGTGATTACTACCATTGCTAATGTATGTCATATATGACATCATATGCTGAACTCAGGGTTGAGGACCACTTGACAATTTATGAGCTTTAGTTAGAGGCAGCAATTCAACAGTGGATACAGAAGCAGCCAAGTATAACACAGCTTGTTTTTAGATATATATAATTTCTTACTGCCAATTTGGCCACTGCCACATTTGTGTGTTCAGTGTCTTTCACCAACCACTGCACCTCGGATGGATTCAGGCTGTGGGTTGTTTGTTACAAGCATGCAGCACACATTTGCCTTTCCTCTGAGGGATTTAACACAAGGTCAAAAAATAAAACTGGATTGTGCAACAGGCTCTCACATTCCCTCACTCATGCACACATACATGTACTTACACACAAATTAGCCACGTACTAACTCCAACCATCTTTCAACACACAAGGGATCACCTCGAAGGGAAAGCTTAACGATTACAATTACACAAATCGGTTGAATAATGATTTTTGTGTATGAGTCAGCTCTCCTAGGTGGTAGGCTAATGCTGCCACTCTTGCAATGTAATTTAATAAAAATGACTCAATGTATAACTTTTTTCTGAGGTGCTTGAACAGTGATATGTGTGCGTTTAAATATATGTGTGAACAAGGCAGTGTAAACTAGTGTACTGCATATAGTATATTAGGAGTGTTCAATTCATTTAATTTAATTTTTATTTGTATAACACTTAACAATGGGCATTGTCTCAAAGCAGCTTTACACATATAATGTGGTAATAAAGAAAGAATAAGATGTTCTTTATAATTTGTAAGTTTGTCTCTGATGAGCAAGCCGGTGGCGACTGTGGCAAGGAAAAACTCCATGACATGGCATTAGAAAGAAACTTAAAGAGGAGCCAAAAAAAACCCATCCTCATCTAGGTGGCACCGAATGTCCATTTATTACAGCTAAAGGATGTTGAGGTGCGCAGTGATGGTGATCAAATGCAGCCTGTAGTTCTGAGTCATTGTAGCAGACTGTTGACATTAAGTACAGTCCAAATCCATCCTCAAAGCTCCTGTATTGTTCCGTAATTTCATGGATCCCCGGGCCTTGATGTGAAACCATCCGCAATGGAGGCCTCCAATTGAAGAAGACAACATCCAGATGCAGGCCGGGACAAATTGGGCAGAGCCGAGGATAGGAGAGGAACAGGAACATTGGTCACTGGTACCTTAGGTTGAGTTGTTTAATTCGACCGAGAGGGAGAGAGGGAGAACAGAGATGACAGGGGAAGAGTTATTTTGATAATTAAGTATCCTTATTATTGTATAAACATCAAGGACACTGTGCAGTTGGGGACTCTGGCAAGACTCGCTGTGGGAGAATAACTAAAAGGGAGCACAGACATGAGGGATCTCTGGGAAAAGAGACGACCCACCACACCACCGTCCACAAACCTAAGTGAACGTGTGAGAGTGAGGGGACGACAGCATACAAGTATCCCAGTTCACCAAACACTCTATATCCATGATCCCTCCAGATCTGCTCCTTTACCTAAGAAAAATCTACCAATAAAAGGTTAGACGAAATTAATGTTTTCCGCTTTGACTTAAACACTGAGACTGTGTCTGAGTCCCAAACACTAATTGGAAGGTTGTTCCATAACTGTGGGGCTTTATAAGAGAAAGATCTGCCCCCCTGCTCTAGTCTTCATTATTTAAGGTACCAACAAATAGCCTGCACCTTTTGATTTAAGTAAGTGTTGGGGATCATACTGGTACAGAAGTTCACTCAGATACTGCGGCGCGAGACTGTTAAGTGCTTTATACTTCAGTGGTAGTATTTTATAATCAATGCGAGATTTGATTGGGAGGCAGTGTAGACTGATTAAAACAGGGGTGATGTGGTCATATTTTTTTGATCCAGTGAGGACTTGTGCTGCTGCATTCTGGACTAATTAAAGCTTATTTTTTGCACTTTCTTAAACAAGCAGTTACTTCTAATTTAGAAGTAAAATGAACTATTTTTTCTGCATCCTATAAGACATAATATTTCTAATTTTAGCAATATTTCTAAAGTGAAAGAAGTCTCTCTCATCTGGCTTCGCTGAAATATACAACTGTGTATCATCAGCATAGCAATGAAAACTAATAGCATGTTTACATATAATTTTACCCCGAGGCAGCATATATAAAGAGAAAAGCAGTGGGCCTAAGACAGATACTTGTGGAACACCGAACTTTACCTTAGAGAGTGTGAAAAACTCACCATTTACATCAACAAACTGATAATGATGAGTCAAATAAGACCTACATTGCATCCAGAAAGTATTCACAATCCTTTACTTTTTCCACATTTAGTTGTTATAGCCTTATTACAAAAGAAATTAAATTCATTATTTTTCTAAAGGTTTTATTTTTCTTAGTTTATTTTCTATGAGGGTGGAGAAATATGTTGGTCTAGCAGCACTAAGAGCTTTTATATAACTCAGGAAGTTCTCCTTTCATGCTATTTGAAATACTGTCAATTTGGTTCGACTCCATTTACATTCTAATTTCCGAGTGGTCTGTTTAAAGGTGCACGTATGATCATTATACCACGATGCAAATTTTTTTGCAATTTTAGTAGACGTGAATGTGCGCTTAACATGGTAATGTGGTAACACAGTACTTATGCTATGACAGAGGCAGATTTTAAAAGAGATGAGGTAATGATCTGAAATAGCTCCAGACTGTGGAATTATGACAGTATTTTTTATATTGAAGCCAAAGGTTAATATCAAATCAAGAGTGTCCCCACCACTATGAGTGGGTCCTATAACATTCTTAATTCCTACTGAAACTAGAATGGACACGACTGCTGTTTTTAAGGGGTCTTCCTGATTATCAAAATAAATATTAAAGTCGCAAACAATTAATGCTTTGTCTAAAGAAGTAGCCAAGTTTGTGGTGAAATCTGCAAATTCTATGAGAAAATTTGAATTGGGTTTTGGGGGTCTATAAATAATTATTAATGGAATTAACTGATTAGACTTGTTTTCGGATGCTAAATATTTTATGTTGGTGTAAAGAACTTTAAATTTGTTACATTTATGTTAAATGTTTCGTGTGACGGATAGATCATTATTATAAATAGCTTCAAAACCCACCTCCTCTGCCATTTAGACGAGGCTGGTGTATGTAACTATACCCAGAGGAACTAGATTGATTTAATGATACATATCCATTTGGTTTAATCAATATTTTTTGTCCAACACATTAAATTAAACTTCTGGTTGATAATAATTTGGTTTAATAATCAGCGCTTTTGACATGAGAGATCTAATATTCAACAAGCCTATCTTTAGATAAGAAGTGCTGGCTGTGCATTTAGTCTTATTTAATCTGATGTTAATCAAGTTACTTAAAAAGACTTTTAGAGAACTATGTTTTTGTTTCGCTCAGGGGACAGACATAGTCTAAATTTGTTGGACCTTGAGTGACGACTGTGTGTGATTGGTTTAGCCTGTTTGTCTGCTCCCTGGCTATGGATAGTCACTGGTTAACTCTTGTTCTGAGACTATGACCTATAGCAGCACCTTCCCGAGTGGGATGGATACCGTCCCACCCTAACAGGCCAGCCTTGCCCTCAGAATTATCTTTAATCTAAATTTTATCTATTAAGCCCACATTATTTAGAGCACCATTCAGACATGCAGCAAAACACACATAGAACAGCTTCATGTATCTCCTGAGTTGGTAGCTTTAGAAGGGAGCTGGATAGTGGGTGGCAGTTGACCAAATTGTGGAGAAAATGAGGTAAAATCTTACTATTCATCTCAAACAGACTTGAAAAGAGTTCTAATATAACCTTCAAAGATACTAAAAAAGAATCTGACCAAAACAGCGAGAATGTCTAGAAGCAAGAAGAACAAACATTGTTCATGTGCTTGAAATAATGGAGGAGGAGATGGGAGTTCAGTTGTGTGTGGGGGAGCAGAAGGTCTTTACTCGTATACTGTACTGGACAACAATAGACTTTTTTTCTAAACCCAGAAAACTGGGTTATAAAGGAATTTATAAAAGAAATAATGTCAGTTCCCAAGACTCATCTTCTATGGAATATCATTAATACTGTAAGAACCCAAAGATTTTGATCAGATTTGGTAGGCTCCAGTAAAAGAGCCCAACTCATTAGTCTAAGACCTTACACTCTGTAAACGTGGAGTTAAGTTCATTACATATAATAAAAGCACTAATCAGTCAAGTCCTGAAAATCTGATTAACTATAGCTTACAAAGATCATAAAAATACAGAACAAGATGCATTTGGTCTTAAGAAAATTTTTACTTAAAAATTAAGCATCAATAAATAAATACAGTAAAAATTATATGGCTCAGAAAAATTATAATTCCATGGCAAAAAAATGAGATATTTACTAGAATCTTTTTTGTTCTGCTGCTTCTAATTTCAACACAATGTTAATACAGGTATAACCCAACAAACTAACAAAATGTCTGCATAATTTACAGTTAGGAGGTCATGATTGTGTCCCGTCTGCTCATGCAATTACAACCTGCGTGCTTAAGTTCAAAGAAACAGCTCAACACAGTGATGATGTGCATCGTCAAACAGAGCGCCAAGGGCTCCTCACAATGGCAGTTTGAACACCACCTGCGCTCAAACACCTCCTAGGGCCTTCGTTTTTTTAAGATAAGATATACCATTCTTCGTCCCACATTCGGGAAATTTCTCTGTTACAGCAGCAAAGAAAAAGAAATGTGCAAATATGTAACAATACAGTATGTAGTATATACACAACACAATGTGTAAATACAAAAGAAAAGAGACCACGAGTAAGTAGTTATGCTATTATACATATTGCACATAGGTGCGGTTTTACATTATTGTTATTGCACATGTGTTGCTTAATTGTTGTTATTGTTATTATTGCACAGTTGAACAGTAATAACAGTGTATAATCTGGTGGCTGGTTCGCTGGGAGCAGCTCTGATTGTAAAGTCTAATAGCAGCAGGGAGAATAGACGTTCTGTATCGCTCCTTAGAACACTTAGGATGTAACAGTCTGTCACTGAAGGAGCTGCTCAGGGATAAAACTGTTTCATACAGGGGGTGAGAGGCGTTCTCCAGCAATGATGATAGTTTAGCTTTTAGTATCGTTTTTTTACAGGTGAACCTGTTTCTTCGAAAGTAGTAGACCGTTTACACTAATTAAATATATACACAATATGTCTAAAAATGCAATATCTGTACTTTCTACTTCTTACATTTTCAAACCAGGCTTGTTACTTTAGTTTTAATCTTTTTGATGACATGATCAATATATTTTCTTTTCATCAAGCACGTTTCCAGCCCATCAACCTATTTCTTGTTATTGCGCAGCTTTTTTAATCTACCACTGGTGTATCATTTTCTGTCTCTCACGCACCACATACAAAGGTTAGCCTATAAAGCTAACAACAAGTGGGCTAATGTGGATCAGACAGAGGGAGTACTTAAGTACATGTCAGAACACATTACTTTAAATAGAGTGAAGAAAGTGTAGTCAGTACTTCAACTTTTACCAGAGTCTTTTAAAACATGAGTATCTGTACTTCTGCTTGTGAAGGTGTGTGTACTTTTGACATCTCTGTAATGATGCCGAAATTGCACAGCACTCACACTATCACCATTCCAACAAGAAGCTTTTATAGCAAATGCTGATTGCACACCACTGCACTGTTCCAAAATGTTTCAGCAATAATAAATGCAGGTCAACACATAACTTGTCACTGTTCAAGTTACATTTCAGCAGTTTCAGCAGTGAGTGTGTGAGTCAAACAGATTTTGCATCATAGCCGCATATTTAACAAAACAGACACAGGTCCTTTAGTTTTGCCTCTGTATGCAGTCAGACTTGATACTTAATCCAGCAGACAAATTTTCATCTTTTTGTTGTTTATTTGGCCATTAGAATGAACTGGTAGATCTTTAGACTGAATTGGAAATAAGTTTTAACAGAATTGGCAACCCAAAAATAAATATTCATACATATGTCTCATATATATATATATATATATATATATATATATATATATATATATATATATATATATATATATATATATATATATGAGACAGCCCTAGTAATAATGAAATAACAGAATAAAAGACATTTTATGATGTCAGGAAGAGCAAAAAGCAAAAAGATAAATTGAAGACATACTTGATAAACTTTATAAACTTTATAATGACTACAAACAGTGCATCAATATAAATGCATGACATTAAAGACTCAAAATCTGCCTTTAAATAATGATGAAAATGTTGGATTTAACTTTAATTAACCTGCCATAATCGAGGTAACTGATCCCAATTTCATATAATCCTTGAATTAGAACACAACTGGCTTGCTTTTTTTTTTTTTTTTTTTTTTTTTTTAACTAAAATAAACTTATGAAACTTTGTTGAAATTGTGAGCCTGTGCAAATGTAGCCAACTTTAATATATTTTAATTCTTAGCTTCTCAGTGCTAACTGTCAAATCAAAAACACCCATAATTGAAAATTGAGACATTAGTACAAAGAAGCTTTATAGAAATAAAATGCCCTGATGAAGCCAGTGATGATTGAGACACAGAAAACTCCTATAGGAGCAATAAACCAAAAGGGAACCAACCATTTTCTAGATAGTACTGTGTAATTATAAATCACATTATGACATTATGAAACTCACAAACCCTATTTACATGGTCCATGCTATTTTCCTTTAATTAAATATATACACAATATGTCTAAAAATGCAGATCAGGTTTAGGTCTTGGAGTTCCAAGATTTCCAAATTTTGCAAACAATGTTTTCAGGGCACTTGCTTTGTGCACAGGACCATTGTCATACTGGTACATGTTAGACCTCATAATTCCATTGAAGTTAAACTGTCCTGTGACAGTATGAAAAAAAGAAGAATATTGAAAAAACATCAGCTGGCAACTCTTTATTTCCATAAGGACTTTTCCCACCTGGGGCACTCACAAGTTTTTACATTAATTAGATAACAGTAATTGCATTATTCAACATCTATGTCCAACGGCTCAGATACAGAAATCACAATCAATATTTGCTCAGTTACTGGAAGTATGTGGTTCCCAGATTTAAACACGTGTAGTTTTCTGACAGAGTGTTTATCAGAATATTTAATGCTATATTAAAGAATTACAGTTCCCAAGAGACAGTGGCACATGGGGAATTTTGGACAGTAAAGACAGCAAACACACAACACACACACCAGTAGTAAAAGAGATACAATACCATAAAACACAGAGCATGCAGTTGACATTGTGACTTGTTATAGTAAATCTACAAATCTGAATCATTAACTAGAACCTGAGAGAGAATGCATACAGCAAAAAACCCAGTAAAAAAAATAAAAGATGCACTTCTAAAAGGTTGTCCAAACTTGACAGAATCTCTTTCTTTCCATCCTGCCCACTGCACCTTTTCTTTCTTTCTTTCTTTCTTTCTTTCTTTCTTTCTTTCTTTCTTTCTTTCTTTCTTTCTTTCTTTCTTTCTCCCTTTCTTTCTTTTTCTTTCTTTCTTTCTTTCTATCTATATTTCACTGCTTTATTTGTCTCTCGATGGCACTGATTTTTGGAACATCACCCCCACCCAAAACCCGCGGGCATCCAGTGTTTCGGGTCTCCATAGCAACCCTGCTCTATGGTCGATATTGGCTGAGTGTTGCTGTGGGAACAGCAGACCGGGCCACCTCATGTTGTGTCTGTTTGATTTAAGCTGCAGTGTGTATTTGTGGGAGCCAGGAATCACAAACTCACACCTACACACACACCTACACACACACCTACATACACACCTCCTGAACCATTAATGTATCATGTACATTATATAAATGTAATTTTGACCACAGAAAAATATTGTCATTTGGCCTCTCTCAGTATTTTGTGTTCATACTTCACTTTCTAAAATCTGCCCAAGTAGATTCCGATCGTCAGAAAATGATGATTATATTTCTCTTTCAGCACACATGCTAATACATCATCTACAAATATACAAATCATTAATTTGTAATGGCTTACTCACAGAAACGTGTATAGCTGGCAGATGTGCAACATAACCAAAAGCTAATAATAAACAAAAAAACATTAAAAAAAATTGATATGGTGAAGCTTTTAATTTATAGTACATCCTTACATTGAGACAAAGTTCAAAATAGAAAAATCACCAAAAAAGGATCTCCAGTATTTCGTTTTTTCACGAACACATGGCTTCATGCGAACACACACACACACAGGAACCCATAGAAATAAGACAACTAAGAATCCAAGGCAAAATCCTTTTCACTCAAATAAAAATAATACTTAATTCTGAATTTTAAGTTCCTATAATTAAGAAGGAGAACTCCAATAATTCTGCTGTGTAGTTACATAACTCACAATGTAGTCAAACCCAAATGTTGTATTGCAATGACTGTGTGTGTTTTGTTGAGAGTCTCCAGAATGTTCTGTTACTTTGACACAGTGGGTTCTCAGCTGCTTATATCCTTACATTATTAACATTTCACTATGTTTAAAAAATGTTTTTCAAAAAGAAACAACAAACTAAAATTTCTGATTTCTGCTTTCAAAGACCAAGGTATAGATAATCAAGATACAAATGAAATAATGAGAACACTGTGTCTACACATGCTTCAGATACCAAACATTGCAATAATTAATTAATTTGAGATGAAAAAACACTTGACTTTAATCAATCAGAACGAGAAAAAGTCTTGTGTCTGTTTGTGTTTGTGCATATGTGTGTATGAGATCATCACTTTACGCCATGATAAAAACACACACTTTACTTATTAATGACGATTGGTTTAAACATAGAAAAAAATCTACCACAGTCTAAAATTATTTCTGATAACAACCTTATTTTATTTTAAATGCATTTTGATTATAACATACAGGTCCATACTTTGCCCCGCTCCATCAAACATACCAACCCATTAGCTACTGCATCCAACTTTACAGAAAATTTCAGAGAAATATATAAGCATCAATTTGGTTGCCATCCAAACCCACAAAACCCGATCAACTGATTACCGTAATTTCTGGACTATTAAGCGCACCCAAATATAAGCCGCACCCACTGAATTTTACAAAGATTATTATTTTGAACATAAATACGCCGCACCTGTCTATAAGCTGCAGGTGTCTACATTGAAACTAATGAACTTTACACAGGCTTTAACGAAAGACAGTGACTGTAACACGGCTTGTATCTAAACAGTAGCCTACCAAGAAAGTCATTGTTCACTGTCTTCCTCCTTCCTTCCACAACTATTTATCTCGGGAGTTTATCTTTTGGCATCGTCGTGAGTTTAAAAATCGATGAAGCTTTTCTCCCGATGCCGTGCAGCTCAGAACACAGGTGAAGTGCGTTTTTTCATGCCCGGTTGTTTTCAGCATGACGAATGATTCGCATTTCCTGTTGCCAGTGCGAGTGAGAGGCAGGTCAAACGTCAGAGGAACCTCATCCATATTTATGATGTGGTGCGGCCCAATTCAGTGGGAGCGCATCCGATTTAGAATAAAGAATTTTATTGGTTCACCCATTCGGGATTAGGGAAAAACCCAGGAAAAATCCATAAATTAGCTGCTTCGTTGTTTAAGCCACGGGGTTCAAAGCGTAGGGAAAAAGTAGCGGCTTATAGTCCGGAAAATACGGTAAACACTTAGTGGGAACATTTTGATTCAAACTTAAATAAGTAGCTCCATTAAAATAAAAAATAATTATGGATTTATGGAAAATCTACCACCTTGGTGTAATGATCACAGTTGCTGCCTTAAAACAGGCAATTTGAAAGATAGAATGTAAATTATAGCATTAGAGAGGTAGATGTCGAAATTGCATGGAAGGGCAGTATAGATATTAGCATCTCTCTCCATGCTTAAAAAAAGGAAGAATACTCATCCAGGATTATTTAACACAGTAGCAAGTTAAATAGACCAATAAATATGTGCAATATGTAGTAACAACAATGGCAGGCAATCAGGGTCAGCAAGGCTTTTTCTGCTGGCCTAAACAGAATTACTGACTTATGTTTGAATATATATTTGTCCATGAATATGTATTAAATTATTCCCAATAGTCTATAAAGCCTGTAGTGGAATATCCATGTTGCTTAAAGGCTGTTGCTTTAACCAATCAGCATTTTCACGTACTTTGATTGAATGGTCAGAGCGTGCACTAGTCAGAGATTGTAGGCCGCATCTGTAGCAAACTGCACAAGCTCAAATATATTCGTGTGGATTAATAGTAATTTTTTCATTTCACGATGGCTGACAGAGGAGCAGAAATTTATTTGGTCGCATATACACTTACATTCACAAGACTTATTTTAAAAAAAAAGCTGGACATCATGAGGAAAGGTCAGCCTAAACAGCTCAAGACAGTTGTTTAGCTTTTTCATGAACCATTTATACTTTTGGGTTTTCTTTCCTGTTTTTGTTTTTTCTGGCACAAATCTTTCCCTTGTTTTAAATCCCCAGGAAAACCACAATGTGCAGAAAAAGGCACAAAAATGCACAGAAAGCCCTTTTGTTAGGTGTACACTGATCTTCTGCTAGAAATAAAGCTTTAATATTGCCAATTCTGATTGTTTAAATATAGACATTTTGATAACTGATTCAACAATAATGCTGCTGCTGCTGATATACTGACAATTAGAATCCTTAACCTTAGTCCTACAAAATGAATTTTGGTTGATTTTCCACTCACAATCCTGTGTAATCTTTTTGATGCCTATTCATTTTTAGTCATTCAAAATGAATTTCTCAAGGCAGCTTTTGCAGATTCTCTAAAAATAAATAATTTACCTCATTTAGTTTAGGTCTTACCACACTACAGAAATAGCACTGTGTATAGTAGTAAATCTCTGATCATCTTTGTGTCTTCTTGCTGGTGAGCTTGATCTCAGTTCAGCTTTATTTACCACAAATTACAATATTATTCGAGACACCCCTTGTTTGTGGTTCTTTCTGGATTTGGGTCAAGTGACTAACTCATCATTTTAGAACAGTATTTATTTGCCTTTAAGAGGCTCTATGGATGCTTTTGCTTTATACTGCATCTACAATTTTGATGGTTTGACTAAATTAGTGCAGAAAATATAGCTCTATATGCTTTTAAATTCACTATGCATACCACCATGCAGCCATTTTATTAATAAACACCAGTAACTCAGTTTACTCTGCCAGCCACACATGCCTTTTCAATAACAATGCATTCACCCAGTTTTACAAATGATTTGGTTCTTTTTTTTTATCTTGAGCTCTTTCTTTCAATCTCCATACTCTTCTATCTCTATGATTCTATTCCTTAATCCTGGATATACCTGTCCAAAGAATTTGGTTCCAGACCTAGACAGCCTTTCTTTTCTTGAGTGTTAGCAGTGATTTATATATTGAGATCCATATTGCATTTATATTCAAATGATAAATCAAATTATAAGCATAGATTACATACATTTGCAAAATACTTTATACAATTAACAATTAAAGTCTAGATTAATGGAGAATAAAATGCATGCTTTTCATAAAGCTCATCATATGAAATTTTACGATGTTTTACAATAATATGCACAATTACTACTTACAAAAAATACTAAACTTTGGATGCTGTATAGCATATAGTAATTATTTATTAATAATAAATAATAATAATAATAATAATAATAATAATAATAACATTCCCATAAACTAGACATACTGCAATACATTTGCAACAGAATCTACAATGTCTTTATTCTGTCATCTATTGGGAAAAAAAAAATTAAAACAAACAAAAACAGATTCCAGGACTTTTTTTTTTTTTTTTTTTTTTACTGATTGGAGTAGCTGTTTTTTTTTTTTTAAATTAAGCAACACACACTAAGAATCCAAAAACCAATAAACAAAATGTCAATAGTTTTGTATATGCACGTCATGTTTTCAGGATAGTTTTTTATATGCGTATTTCATTCAGATCAATATCTAATCACCACTGTGATTAGATACTAAACGACAGAACAAATGCCCAACCAAAATAAAAAATCATCACAGTGTGCTGTGTTTAATACTAAAAATACTCAATTATTCTTTTAAAAATAACAGGACTGAAATGAACTGAGAGAAAGGCAGAGATTAAGTCGTATGAGCTACTTGGTTTTTAAATGTCTACATGAAACAATTCAATTCAATTAGTTTTTATTTGTATAGCGCTTTTAACAATAAACATTGTCTCAAAGCAGCTTTACACAGGAAATGTGGTGATTAAAAGTGAATATGTTCTTAATAAGTAAGTTTGTCCCTGATGAGCGAGCCGGTGGTGACTGTGGCAAGAAAAAACTCCCCGAGATGGCATAAGGAAGAACCCTAGAGAGGAACCAGACTCAAGAGGGAACCCATCCTCATCTGGGTTACACCGAATGTCCATTTATTGCAGATATACGATGTTGCAGGGTACAGTGATGGTAAAACATCTTGTCATGGACACGAAAATCTAACACACTAATAAGTGTTGCTTTGGATTTGCGTGTGATTTTTTTTTAATACTGTCTTAGTTGTAGTTGACGTCTACACTATCCCCTCAAGAGTGTTCTTGAGTTGGCTGGATGTTGTGGAGGGGTTTATGTTCACTAAGGAAAGAATTCTGTGACCATTAATTTGAGTTTTCCAGGATTCCAGTTTTCCAGGGTTTTTGGTGTTGCTGTTGCATGTTAATGCAGTTTAAATTCAAATCAATTCATTTTTATTATATATAAAAGGACTGAAATGAACTGAGAGAAAGGCAGAGAGTAAGTCGTATGAGCTACTTGGTTTTTAAATGCCTACATAAAACAATTCAATTCAATTCATTTTTATTTGTATAGCGCTTTTAACAATAAACATCGTCTTAAAGCAGCTTTACACAGATAATGTGGTGATAAAGAATGAATAAGCTGTTCTTTATAAGTGTAAGTTTGTCCCTGATGAGCAAACCTGTGGCAGGGAAAAACTCCCTGAGATAGCAAAAGGAAGAAACCTTGAGAGGAACCAGACTCAAGAGAGAACCCATCCTCATCTGGGTGGCTGAATGTCCATTTATTTTTACAGATGAACGATGTTGAGGTGTGCAGTGATGGTGATCAAATGCAAACTGTAGTCCTGTGTCAGTGTGGCAATCTGCTGACATTAACCACAGTCCAAATCCATCCTCAAAGCTCATATTATGGCTACACTTCAATCGCTTATTGATTACGTCATTTCATAGTGGTGGCAAATTAATAAAAAAATATTGCCTCTCTGCCCAAATCTGCATAGACCTGACCGTATGTGACCAATATAACTGTGTTTCCAGTCCATTCAGGTCATTGCCTGATGAGTAAAAACAGTGAGCACTACATGACATCACTATTCTTGTCTTTGTGCGTGCTTGTATTATAGTTGTGGGAAGAAAAGACACCAAATGATTTACGTGGATTTATAATTTATTCATGCATTGTTCCATAATTGACTGGGTGAATGCTTCTATCTCTCTCTCTCTTATTCACAGACACGTCATCTTTCGTTCTTTCTCTCAGTTATTCTGTTTCTTTTTCTTCTGCAGAGAGATAACAGTTTCCTTGTTCCTCCTAAAAACATCTGAGTTTTTTAGATTCCTGTTGGCCTTGTAAGCCACTTGTAGCCTGATCATTAGAGACTAGATGACTGAGATGATGTCACTGACATATGAGTGCTGGTGAAACAGTTGATGTCACTGACACGAAGAAACCCACTCTACCATGCTGAGGTCACACATACAAAACGCTGCCAGACACAGGTGTCACTTTGCAGCAGCTCATTTTAACATCTCTCTGTCCACCTCCATCTCTTTTGCTCTTATTGTTTTCTCACACACACACACACACACACACACACACACACACACACACACACACACACACACACACACACACACACACACACACACAGGGACCAGTTACAGTGTAAGGCAGGAGATGTCTGTGTTGAATGGACTGTGTGCAGGCAAGCAGTTAGGACTTCAAGTAAGTGTGTGTGACAGAAAGGAGAGAGGAAAGCAAAAGAGAGTCGTTCAGAAGGTGGTGTGCATTTTATACAGAATGACTGTTGAATTAGAGTGTGAGAGGTGATTAGGGTTTAATGTATGATGATGTAAGTCGGTGTGTGCGTGCGCATGCGCTAGGTGTGAGAGTATGATTATTTTGAGGACAATGTAGAGTTAGATTTCAGGGAAAAATGGCCAGTTATAGTTGTCTACTGTTACACACATGCACACATTTATTTTACCTTAATCCTGCTGTCTAATGATGCAATTCATGCAGAAAAGAAGCTTTACAAATCTGAATGCCAGTTGCTTCATTATGTCAACAACTGCTTAAATACACAAATGTGTTACAAAAACACTTAAACATGCATTTAAAAAAAACTTTTAAATTTTAATAAGAATGGTCTTGAACATGAGAAAAGTATCTTGCCCAAGCTTGTAGTTTCATTTGCCAAAACTAGAAGAAGAAAAAAACAATTCTGGAAATGAATAAGTTTCCAAATTGTTTGTAAAATTCAGATCTGTACAGTGTTTATGCTGTGAGGCCTGATAAAGAAATTATACACCAGAGTTAAACCAGGAATTCTGTTAAACATTGAACTGACTTTGCCCACTTGTAAACCTTTTTTTGTGTAATATTTGCAAACCAACTGGGTTAAAATCCTTACATTCTTACATCCTTAACTAGTTTATAATGAACAGGTAAGGATCTTTTACATGACTTAAGAGTTGTTTTGAGAAAGGAATAATGGCTGAACAAAATGAAATGATGATGATTTGCTTTGTTACTGCTCATACAGAGAACTTTCATTAACTTAATTATCAGCAGATAATTTTACTGCCACAGCATCGTCCGCAGAGGACCATTTGAGATTTGTGAGCATAGATATGGAATAAGAAAAATTAGCCTGCAATCATTAACCGAATAAAGGAGAATCCCCAGAACTTTATTATGCTTCTGAAATTTTAGCTGTATGATTTACAGGCCACTATACAATAATCAAAATCCCAAAACCACTGCACTGCCTACACTTCAAGGCATTTATCATCTGTTCTCTGTTTTTAATGTAGCTGTGTGCATGCTACAAGATCAAGCATAGATTAAACCCACACAAATCCCGATGCAAACTGTACTGTCTCATAAAAATAAATAATGCAAGATCTGTACACGTGTGCTAGGATATCTGTAATATCTTACTAAATCACTTCATAGTAAGCAATAAGTCATTATATATTCTAAAGTTTCACTTATTCTTTTAAATGTTTTTAATACGCCACCCATTATTATTTCCAAGATAAAAATACCTACATAGATAAATACAACCCCAATTCCAAAAAAATTGGGACCCTGTGTAAAATAGAAATAAGATAGCATGCATGATCAGCAAATCTCAAAGACCCATATTTTACTCACAATAAACACACATCAACTGTTTAACCTGAGGAATTGTACAATTTAAGGAAAAAATAATAATCTAAAAATATTGAGACAGGGCAACAAAAGGCTACAAAATTAGGTGTTAATAAAACCAAACAGTTTAAGAAACATTTTACAAATACAGTCGAACCCACTTATCTCGACCTCGGTTAACTCGTCAACCCTATTAAGTCGACGTTTTTTAAGTGGAACCGCCAAATTCTCTCTTTGTCTTAGCATTTTCTCATTGGGTATGTCAATTCTTTTATGTGGCCGAACCCTAATATCTCGAGCACAATATCTCGGTTATCTCGATCCCCATGACCAATCGCCGGCTATTAAAAATGTTAGTTATCGATGCCACTTCACCATCTTACTACCGTATTTTCGCGTATATAAGACGCATCTTATACAAAGTTGTACGTACCCCTCACCCAGGGTGCATCTTATTTATATAGATCAGCCTGGAATGACGTGAAGAAGGAAACAATCTCAAACTGCTGGATGCACTGCGTCATTCAGGATATTCCCGATGATGAGTTTCAGGCACATTGCCGTGCAGCCGCAGAACAACTCATGGAAGTGGCAGAAAAATCAAGCCTTACAGATGCTATGTTGGAAGAGGAGGCACAGGAGTGTAGGATACTTTTCAGAGCTGTGTGTCAGAGTGAAATGACTCGAGAATTTAATTTTGACACTGATTAGCTTTTTGTAAATTTTTGGAGATTTTGTGAGCGATCTTTGTGTTTGCAATGTTGGAGAATATAATAAAGGTTTGTATCGAGAATCGACAGTGGTTTGTATTGTATACTGGTAAATCTCTGCTGTTAGTTGGTGCGCATATGCCTTTTGTTGTTAGCAAACATGTATGTACATTTTTATAGCATGCCTTCATCAAACAAATCGCGGCAACGCTGTTGTGTAAAAAACCTCCAAAAACACGTTCATGCAATTCAGAAATTTTAAGCACGTTAATATATTGCCGCCATATTGGTTTTCGTTTATCTCGATCATCGGTTATCTTTATGCTTTTTGGCGTCCGCTAGGCCAGCGACATAACCGGGTTCAACTGTTATTAGTTAATTGGCAAAAGATCACAAAATAATTGGGTAAATAAGTTTTTAAGAGCAGAATTATCAGTTAAGCAAAGTTATCAGTTTTCTTAGATGTGCAGAGGTTCACCAAACTGTGAAAAATAGTTTACAAAGTGTGGAACAATTTCAGAATAATGTTCCTCAACATAAAATTGCAAAGACTTTGACTATCATCTACTATAAATATAATCAAAAGATTCCAAGAATTTGGAGAAATTTCTGTGCACAAAGTACAAGAGTGGAAACCAATCTTAGATCTCTGGGCCCTCAGGCGGCACTGCATTAGAAACGAGCATGATTCTGTAATAGGAATCACTGCATGGGCTCAAATGAACATCCAGAACTCATTGTTTGTGAACACATTTTGGCTTGTCATCCACAAATGCAGGTTAAAGCTATATCATGCAAAGAATAAGCCATATGTGAACAACTTCTTTCTCTTCTCCTTCTTCTTTTCGGCTGCTCCCATTAGGCATCGCCAAAGCAGATCATCCGTCTCCATACTACTCTGTATAAGCCATATGTGAACATGTTAAAAAAAATTCTGCTGCCAAATCTCATTTAATAATTCTGTGTTAATTAAAATTTTTTGGAATTAGGGTTGTAAATTAATAAAATATAAAGCCCATTGGGATGGCTGCAAATCTCCAATAAAGGGAGTAGAAGTTTGGCTTCTGGATTAATAGAATAGCCTTTATTTGTCACATATACATTACAGCACAGTGAGATTTGTTCTTCGCATATCCCAGCTACTCGGAAGCTGGGGTCAGAGCGCAAGGTCGGCCATAATACGGTGCCCCTGAAGCACAGAGGGTTAAAGGCCTTGCTCAAGGGCCCAAGAGTGGCAGCTTTGGCGATTACCGGGGCTTGAACCGCCGACCTTCCGATCAGTAACCGAGCACCTTAACCACTGAGCTACCACTCATTACAAATTAGACCAGATTAGGCACTCTACACACTCTTCACTGGGATGATGAAGGACATGCAGGAAATATAACATACCTTACTCTATATTTTATTTGCTATTACTGTTGCCACTTTTCAGTGGTTCATTTGTTATTTAATTACCTTCTGACACTATGGAATGAACAAGAGGCTTAATGAACATTCCTGATCTTGAACAAGTAGGCCTTTATTCTTTTCTTCCTTCATTTCTTGTTAGCCTGTTTATCAGGGCTCAGGAAGACACTATCAACCGTGTGTGTGTGTGTGTGTGTGTGTGTGTGTGTGTGTGTGTGTGTGTGTGTGTGTGTGTGTGTGTGTGTGTGTGTGTGTGTGTGAGAGAGAGAGAGAGAAAGAGAGAGGGGGGGGGGAATAATGAGAGAGAAACAGAGAGCAAGCTAGAGAGATCAATCCATTACTTATTCATGCTTCGTTATTCATGAATGACGGTGTGAATGCTGATCTAAAATAAGTCAAGGGTGAGAGATAAGAGACTCCTAACTCCAGTTTACCACAAACTATTGTCACTCATGCTGCTTTTCACAAGCTGCTATGCTATCATTCTAGTTGGTGTTAATAATACAGACAGACTCAGAGTGAAGTCTATCTGGCTTAATCAGGCACCCTTTCCTGGCTGATTCAATCTGGGTTAAAGAAATCATTGCAACCTACTGCAAAGTTCAGATTTTGAAAATGGAGACTGGACTAAAAAACATGCTGCAGCTACAGAGGGCAACAGTATAACACTGATTAGCAGAACGTGAAACAAACCATACGATGCTTAAGCCCCTTGAGTTAACTAGCAGACTAACAAAAGCAGACTAAATAACATTTGTAGCACAGGATATGAGCACAAAGTCTGTGAAAAGGGGAACATCTTTTACATTTAAAGAAAAAATATTTATTTTGTGATTCATTACACACTTAATCATATCACAATGGAAATCCTTACAGCAGAGTTCTTGGAACTGTGTGTTTTTTGTAAGGGTTTGTCAAATGATCCCTCACACAGTGTGTGCTTATGTGTGTGAAAATATGCCTTAATCGACTGTGTGTGTGTGTGTGTGTGTGTGTGTGTGTGTGTGTGTGTGTGTGTGTGTGTGTGTGTGTGTGTGTGTGTTTGTGTGTGTGTGTTTAGTTACAGCTGTATAGATTAAATGTTGCTAAGGAGATGTGACTGGCAATTTGCGATGTGTCGAGCTGCAAGATAATTTTCACAAATTCACTGTGTCCACATGTGATTTTTCATATTGAATGAATGAATGATTGACATTTTGTATGACCATATCAGTTACACAGTTTTATGCTAATATCAATCTAAATACTCCTCATCGGCTTTCGCTGTTTGGTGGGCTTTTATAAATTTCTGAATAACTAATGATGTAAGACTGCAGAGGAAATTATACTGCCTATGATATAATTAACATCCAATAGTGTATGAGGGAAGAAAGGAGAAAGAGGCTGACAGAGGGAGAGAGAGAAAGAAAACACGAAAAATGAGGATGAGAAAGCTGGAGAGGAAAGGCGAACGAGGGGAGCAGAGGAGCTAATGAGAATTTTCAGTTTCTCGACAGGTTGCTAAGGTTGACAGTGAAATATAGATACTGTATGCAGGTTACAGTGAGTGAGACTTCATAAGGGAGACAAGGGTGTTTTAAAGCTTCCATATTTTGTAGAAAATGTTTTATACAGATGTAATGTGATATTCGTGGCTTTATCTAGTAGACTAAATATGCTCGAGAGGAGTTAGAACTGTAACTGCAAGACTAATGTCCCACTACTCTTTCTGCACATCTATTCTGTTCATTCCCCAAAAGATTACAAGTCTTATGCACACACTGATGCTCAGAAACCTCAGACCTTAAATAACTATAACATATTCCATCATACACACCCACACATATGCACAACTAAATATGTCAGGAACTTTTATCAATAACACAGAGTCTTTAACACATTTGGTTATAAAAAAAAATAAATAAATAAAAATTTTTTAAAAATGGGTGACCTCTATAAAACTTTCTTTCGGCTTCTCCTGTTAGGGGTCGCCACAGCGGATACTCCGCATGTTTGATTTGGCATATGTTTTTATGCTGGATGCCCTTCCTAAAGCAACCCTTCCCATTTATCCCATTTATGAGAGCGCCGCATCCTAACCACTAGACCACCAGGGGACCTAGGGTGACCTCTATCTAATGTACAATAAATAAACCAAGACACAGATAGCCAACACTGAAGAAACAGCACCAGCCAATACCAGGTGCTACCTAATCACTTCTGAAAGGACTCACAGAAAGTACTGTATGATATTTGATGACTTACTTTCTCACATTCTGCACTTGTGTAAAAGCAAACAACTCTATAAAAGGAGTGTATATAACAGTCTGATTCAAAAGCAAAAAAAAAAAGCTAAGTCCTGTATCTAGGAAGGCCAAAGTATGCTTTACTGTAGTCATTAATTTGTCAAAGTATAGCATTAAAAACCTTTCCTGTTGAACACTTTTAAAAGAGAAATCAGTCCAGATTAAAGAGTAAGAGAAAAAAATCACATATCCTAGTCTGTTATAGAAGCTGGGTTCAGAGTGCAGGACCTGCGTTGAAATAGTGTCCCTTGAGCAGCGAGGATTAAGGGCCTTAGTCAATGGCTCAATAATGCAAAAGAGTGCTGAGGGTTTAACCTCAGAACCTTCTAAACAGTAGCCCAGAGCCTTAAATAATTAGCCAACACTGACATCAAATCAAGGGCACTGCAGAGATTCATCCCCATGATCTTCTGAAACAAAACAAATTTGCTATCGAACTCCACCACCATGCCACTTTTTTGCATTTGGAAACAATTTAGAAAAGAAAAAAGAAAAAACTAACTTCATTCCAGTGATCTGATCAGATGGTTTCCGTTGTCCTACATCAATTCACTTAGCTAAAAAGCCAAAAAAGCGATGAGTTCAAAGTCTGCAAACAAATTCTATTCAAACAAATTCTCTCTCTAACAGGTGACGGCTGCCACCTTGGAATGTCAATCTCAATGTAAAGTTGGAAAACTAAGAAAAATGCAAATAACTAACTAGTCAATAAAATAATATAATTAAAAATACCAGCCCCTAAAGATACAGACTGTATTACCTCTTTGAGAACTTCGTGCAGTAGCTGGGCACTGGCATCTGAAATGTTCCAAGGGTCTCGTTCCTCCACGAGCATAGCATCCAGCGTTCCCTTTTCCATAACCACATCAAATGAGGAATCAGGAAAAGCTAGACGACGAGCATCCATACACACCCAGCTCAAGCCAGTGTATTCAGAGTGACGCTGGGCCATGTTTTCCACGCACACACTGGAGTAGTCCACATTAGTGATGGTCATGTAGCCAGCCAGGTACATGTCCAAGCTTAAAGCGCTGTTCCCACAACCTGGTACAAAAACAAAGTGTAAATAAAAAATGTTTTACAAGATTTGCTAAACCAAACTTTTACACCCAATGGTCTCGACTAGACTTCGTTTATTAAAATAGTTTTTGTACTGTAATATTTTTCGTGAAAAAGTCATTGCATAAAACAGGTTCACTGCACAAACTGACAAGTGCAGATAAATATGAAAATATATGTATAGTACTTAATGTATACTGTAACATAAATGTAAAAATAAAAAAAAATAATAAAAAAAAAAAATATATATATATATATATATATATATATATATATATATATATATATATATATATATATATATATATATATATATATATACATACATTGAGGAAAATAAGTATTTGAACACCCTGCTATTTTGCAAGTTCTCCCATTTAGAAATCATGGAGGGGTCTGAAATTGTCATCGTAGGTGCATGTCCACTGTGAGAGACATAATCTAAAAAAAAAAACATCCAGAAATCACAATGTATGATTTTTAAACTATTTATTTGTATGATACAGCTGCAAATAAGTATTTGAACACCTGTCTATCAGCTAGAATTCTGACCCTCAAAGACCTGTTAGTCTGCCTTTAAAATGTCCACCTCCACTACATTTATTATCCTAAATTAGATGCACCTGTTTGAGGTCGTTAGCTGCATAAAGACACCTGTCCACCCCATACAATCAGTAAAAATCCAACTACTAACATGGCCAAGACCAAAGAGCTGTCCAAAGACACTAGAGACCAAATTATACACCTCCACAAGGCTGGAAAGGGCTACGGGGAAATTGCCAAGCAGCTTGGTGAAAAAAGGTCCACTGTTGGACCAATCATTAAAAAATGGAAGAAGCTAAACATGACTGTCAATCTCCCTCGGACTGGGGCTCCATGCAAGATCTCACCTTGTGGGGTCTCAATGATCCTAAGGAAGGTGAGAAATCAGCCCAGAACTACACGGGAGGAGCTGGTCAATGACCTAAAAAGAGCTGGGACCACCGTTTCCAAGGTTACTGTTGGTAATACACTAAGACGTCATGGTTTGAAATCATGCATGGCACGGAAGGTTCCCCTGCTTAAACCAGCACATGTCCAGGCACGTCTTAAGTTTGCTAATGACCATTTGGATGATCCAGAGTAGTCATGGGAGAAAGTCATGTGGTCAGATGAGACCAAAATAGAACTTTTGGGTCATAATTCCACTAAACGTGTTTGGAGGAAGAAGAATGATGAGTACCATCCCAAGAACACCATCCCTACTGTGAAGCATGGGGGTGGTAGCATCATGCTTTGTGGTGGTTTTCTGCACATGGGACAGGGCGACTGCACTGTATTAAGGAGAGGATGACCGGGGCCATGTATTGCGAGATTTTGGGAAACAACCTCCTTCCCTCAGTTAGAGCATTGAAGATGGGTCGAGGCTGGGTCTTCCAACATGACAATGACCCGAAGCACACAGCCAGGATAACCAAGGAATGGCTCTGTAAGAAGCATATCAAGGTTCTGGCATGGCCTAGCCAGTCTCCAGACCTAAACCCAATAGAGAATCTTTGGAGGGAGCTCAAACTCTGTTTTTCTCAGCGACAGGCCGAAAACCTGACTGATCTAGAGAAGATCTGTGTGGAGGAGTGGGCCAAAATCCCTCCTGCAGTGTGTGCAAACCTGGTGAAAAACTACAGGAAACGTTTGACCTCTGTAATTGCAAACAAAGGCTACTGTACCAAATATTAACATTGACTTTCTCAGGTGTTCAAATACTTATTTGCAGCTGTATCATACAAATAAATAGTTAAAAAATCATATATTGTGATTTCTGGATTTTTTTTTTTAGATTATGTCTCTCACAGTGGACATGCACCTACGATGATAATTTCAGACCCCTCCATGATTTCTAAGTGGGAGAACTTGCAAAATAGCAGGGTGTTCAAATACTTATTTTCCTCACTGTATATGTGTGTGTGTGTGTGTGTGTGTGTAAACTGCAAAGAAAATGTGTAAGTTACAAAATAAATTAAATACAGATTAATTAGAATTCCATCTTGCATTTTTACTATGATGACTGTGTATTTAATCTATTGTCTACTTTAATAAGCAACCTAATGTTTTAACAGGCTACGGCGAATTTAGTCTGTCTTTGTGTAAGTACCAGCCTTAGCCCTGCTCACTGATAAAGGCTGTCACGTTTTACCACCTCTTTTCCAAAACCGTGAGCAACACTAATTATCACTCCTTTCGTTTGGCTAATTAAAGAGCCCTTAACAAGTTGCGACTTAGCAAAGAAATTTTATCACAGATTCCCTCCTTTTCTCTCACCTCTTTCTTTCATATTCTACATCTTGTTTCATCTTTAACAAGCAGAAATCTGAAGAAAAATCAACAAATTAAAGTGATGTTTCGACACCGAAAAACAAACCAAGGTTTCATGAGCAGCTACAGAGGTATTTCTAACAGGGAAAGTCATTAGTTTCCTGGAAGACAAACTACAGTATAGGAAAAAAAATTAGCATATCAGAAAAAAAGAACTTCAGAAGAAACAAAACAGTTTCTGGTTCTAGCTTTAAAGATGTTTCAGTGGCTTTATTCCCTAAATCTAGATCTTACAATCTTGTGTGGGAGAAAACATTCGGGTGCAAAAAGAGATATAAAGAGCTCATCACAAAGAAATATACAAATACATACATATACATATGCTTAGGCAATAGGAACAGTAAGAGGTTAAGAAGAAACAAATGAAAACGATTTATTGCAATACTCCTTTATTTTACTTGAAAGCAAAGAAAAGTCCACTGGTTTCTAGTGTTTTGTATAATATAAACATTTTTTTTTTTTTAATTAACACGGACATCTCACAGCTGCTGGTAGCCCATGTAGAAACTGGGGAAGACATAAATTCCTAAATTTTGAAAATAAACGTACATGTGAAGTTAGTAAACATAAATTGACCATTTCAAATAAACATACTTGTACTTCAGTGAACATAAATAAACCATCTTAGTTAAACTTAACAGTACTCCAGTACAGTATCCTTCATATCCCTACAGTATCCAACCATCTGTGGTCAGAGCAAGGCTCTGTGCTTGAGCCAATTCGTACACAATACTGTTGCATTTCTTTTCATAGAGGTCGGGAATTATCTCTGTGCTGAAAAAAGTGCGAGACGGTAGCCTGTAACGCAGATCAAGTGTTTTTATGAGATGACAAAAGCCCGCATGACCGAAAACGGCTGCAAATCTTTGGCAATGAACACCCCCACTGCCTTTGTTATTTACATGTGTCTCTCGGAACCAGTTGGGTATGTATGCTGGAAGGATTCAGCGAGAGACTGTTGTTTTTTGGAGGACTTTATTACCTGCTCTGCTATCCTGCCTTGAATAGGCTGCACGTGTAAAACAATGCTTGCAGATAGTCATTTTTTTCTGTACTGTTTTTTGTTCCTCGGCATTATACTCAACAGCAAAACCGAAATGTCTCCACACCACAGATTTAAAAGACGCCGGCGCCACCTCTTACTGTAGCCTCACTTCACCACCGCTTGCCATGTTAAAGTGTGGAATGATGGTTCAGCGCCCCTAACTTTGGAGCATAGTGATTGAACATTTACTCGCGGGGAGGAGTTTCCTCATCTCAGCTCGTAGACTTACAGGCACACACAAACAGTCAATTCAGAGAGAAATAAAAAGCACATCAATTATTTAAACGTAAAACCGAAAAAAACTATTCACAAGCGCGTATTGAACCGTGGATGTCGTACCGAACGGTTCAATATTATATTGAGAATTGTGGCATCCCTAATATTATATATATATATATATATATATATATATATATATATATATATATATATATATATATATATATATGTATACATACATACACACAGTACAGACATATATATACAGACATATATATATACAGTACAGACCAAAAGTTTATATATATATATATATATATATATATATATATATATATTTATATATATATATATATATATATATATATATATATATATATATATATATATATATATATATATATATATATATATATATACACAGTACAGACCAAAAGTTTGGACACACCTTCTCATTCAAAGAGTTTTCTTTATTTTCATGACTATGAAAATTGTAGATTCACACTGAAGGCATCAAAACTATGAATTAACACATGTGGAATTATATACATAACAAAAAAGTGTGAAACAACTGAAAATATGTCATATTGTAGGTTCTTCAAAGTAGGCATCAAGAGAATGCCAAGAGTGTGCAAAGCAGTAATCTAAGCAAAAGGTGGCTACTTTCTCTCTTATATTGGCTTCATAGTTTTGATGCCTTCAGTGTGACTCTACAATTTTCATAGTCATGAAAATTAAGAAAACTCTTTGAATGAGAAGGTGTGTCCAAACTTTTGGTCTGTTCTGTATATATATATATATATATATATATATATATATATATATATATATACATACACACACACACACACACATATATATATGACTTGTATGTGTGTGTGTGTGTGTGTGTGTGTATATGTATATATATATATATATATATATATATATATATATATATATATATATATATATATATATACACACACACACACACACATACATACATACATACTGCACTGAATCCACTTACTTTTATTTTTTTGCAATGGCAACATGAACATGATTCTGTGGCTCTGAGAGTTTTTGCATTCCAGGAAGGCCACAACACAGTGAAACAAACACTGCATCCTCCCCACTCTAACCCACCTGATTTAATTCATCAAGGTCTTGATAACGAGCTGCTGAGTTGAAGTAGGTGATACAGAAGGGAAAACCTGATTCAAGGAGCACTGTAACCTGATATGGCTATGTGTGACCTTTTAACCTGAACCCTAATCATACCCTAAGATGTACTTACATATATAAATACTAGATATTGCTGTAGCATAGTTTCTACAAAAACACTTCTAGAAGCTTACATTTCCTGTATTTTCTAAAGTTTTATATTCTTTATATAAATACATATTTAGTTCCATTTTGACTATATTTAATAAGAGCACAAGTAAAGAGTGCAGTATGATTGTACTTTGATGACCCCAGGACTGGACTGTGATCTAGATCATAATAAGCATACTCAGATACAAGACTCCAGAACACTACTCTCCAAAATCGACTTTCTCTCTGCAAAGTCTGGGAAGCATTTAATGAGATTTAACCAGAGCACAGTGTTACACTTGGCACTGTCAGTTTCTTCACTGTCTCTCACTCATATCTCCTCTATCACCATCTGTCTCTCATTCTTCTGCTTCCATTTTTCCCTCCCTCCTCCTCATTTGTTTGTTGACATGGTTAAGATGGAAAAAGGAATTCCCTTCTGATGAAAAGCACCAGAATGTTCTGGCATATCAATCCAAAGTATTAGGCTACAGAGCTGTGTTCCAGTACTGTTTATAACACGCCCTTGTCACCTTTGATTTACTATTTATCCTTTGGGGAAACCCAGTTGCCGTCTTGAGCTGTTCTAAGACTTTATTTGCTCAAGTGAAGTTAGTAACATGAGTCTTTTGGAAGCCCGAGGGATCAAGTCACAGTCACAACAGTGTTGTACTATTCTGAAGCAGAACTTGGCCTGAGATGACTGCAATCTGCTGCAAAAATGACAGACTTAGCTGTTCATAAATATGCATATGAGCAAAATAAAATATATATATATGAATCAAATAGATAAAAAAAATATCCATACATATATATACACTCTGTCGATTTTTTGCTTTGTTACGCGAGCAAAAAATGGAGGTACGAGCTCGAGACGCTGCTGCTAGATGGCGAAGCGAAGCCTGAAAGCGAAGATTGTGACGAAAATTAAGATAAGCAAAGAAGAAAAAGTTAAAAATTTAAAGTTTAGGGATACGTAGTGTACAGGAGTGTTAGAGAGAGTAGCAAAAAACAAGTTTCCCCCCCGCCTCCGCTTATCGCCTCTAAAACATTTTTTTATATATTTATACATTTCTGATTTGCACTCATTCATGGTGACTTAGGCCTTAGCTGTCTGCTGCTACAATATTTGAAACAATCACATTTATAATATACATAAATGTTTAATCGCATTATCTTTCTGTGTAATTACTACAATTACATAAATATGCAAATAAGACTAAATGAATAAAAAAAGTTTAGAATGTGATGTCATCTTAAAGGAGACCAGCTTATAGATACTGTATACTATAAATATACACTGAATACAAGTTTTGAAAATAGCTGTAAGATTGTCTGCGTTGTGTAATTTAAACTGTACTTTTGAAAATATAGACTAAACAACCACATGAAACAAGGTAAATATTAGTTAATTATTCATGAGAAAATCAGTTCAGACTCCACCTACCCCAAGCCACAGATTACACCTCCTTATAGCAGTCAGAACACATAAGAGCATACGTAAAGAAAGAGGAAAACAGAGCAGGTCAAACAGCAGTAGAGTAGAGATAATGATGGAAAGGTCTGGTGAACTGAGTTTACCAGAAGGAGGATAGATTGAACAAAAAATAAATAAATAACGAAAAAATAAATATGACGATAGAGTCTTAAATATATCCATAGGGTAAAGATGAAGAAATTTCTCATCTTCTAGAACTTTACTATTCAAAGGTATATGCTCACTATCCTTCTGCTTCAATCTATCAGCGTAAGTACACCTTAACAATCACACTGTTTTCATCAACCACCATATTTATATACTGTATTAATCAGTGTTCAAAGAAATATTATGTTTGCTGACTGTATTTCATTCAACCTCTATAACTCACTCGTTTTCTCTTTCACTCATGCCTCCCTCACAAATTCTTTCTTCTTTTCTCTCTTAGTTTCACCCACAAACAGCCAATGAAATTAATTCTTAATGTAACAATATGAACACAGTCACCCAATGTTTCCCAGGAGACACCAATAAATATTATATCCGTACATAAAACTGAATGAACATGGCTACATTCACTATACTGTATAAATCAATATTGTTTCAACACAAGATGCCAAGCTGAAACATAAGAATAAATCAATTACAATCACATTGACTGTGGTAAAACATCAGCAGCCTTCAAATCCACCGATAACATAATCTAGGGGTAAACTTGATGCATGTCAAATACTAGTAAATACAGTAGTTGTGTAAACCCTTGCATTTAAAGAGTTTGGAAAATTTTGAGAACTTTATAATTGAATCTAAAATTAAATCCAAACCATTTGTATCCTTTTCAGATTCTTCACATCAACAGTATTATCAAAGTCTTTCTAATTTCCTGGCAAAGCCCAGAGCAAATTTTTTTCAACAGGATTACAGGAGCAACCAAGAGGTTTGATGCAATAACAAGTCTAATAGTAAGACTGTAAGGAAGGTGAAAAAAACCTTAGTGATGTTTTACATCAGGACTAAAGTATAGTGAGATCCATTCCTGTCCATCCAGCAGAGGTTAGAAGTAACGAAGTACAAATACTTCGTTACTGTATTTAAGTAGATTTTTCTGGTAACAACCCATCAACCAATTTCTTGTCATTGCCGCTTTTTCAATCTACCACTGATGTATCATTTCCTGGCTCTAATGCAGACTTTGACTAGCTTATAAAACTAATAACAAGCAAGGCAGAAGGTAACAAGAAGTATGGTGCTATGTGGATGAGACAGAGGGAGTCAGTGATGTAAACATGACTGAGAACAGAGACATTCCTGATCACCTGATCATCATCATCATCTTTTCTCTGCTTGAGTTCTACATGGTGGGTGCTCAGCCTGGATATATTCATTAGATAACAACATTTGAAATTCTTTTGTGTGTGTGTGTGTGTGTGTGTGTGTGTGTGTGTGTGTGTGTGTGTGTGTGTGTGTGTGTGCGTGCACACGTGTGGACAAATAACTCTCACTGGGACAGTGTGACTGATGTAATTATTAGGAACTATGATTGGTGTGTGTGTTTTTGCGTGTGTTTGTGTAATCCAAATCAGAAGAGTCATGAATATCTACATGGTGCCAGTTTTCTAGCAGACATCCCATCTGCTCAACTCTCACACACAACACCCCATCCCTAAGTCTCTCTATCTCTCTCTGACACATCATGACTTTCTCTCAGCATCTTCCTCTCACAGACACAGTAAGGTAGCACACATTTCTGCTGCTATTCACTGCAGATACACACCTCTTATTAGAAGGTCTCACCTCAGTAGCACAGTGTCCTACAGTGTACCAGCATGCCTTAAGCAGCAGGGTGTGTGAGTTTAATAATCATAAGCCTCATCAACGCATACTGAGATATCATGTGATCATGTGCTATCTCTGATCTCAACCAGAAATCATTGCTGGAGTTACAGATGCAGGAAGACACTCCCAAAAGGTTTCATGACTGGTGTCTTTAAGTCAGTGGTCCACAATCCCCGGGCCGAGGACTGGCACCGGTCCGTGGGTCAATTAGTACCAGGCCGCACAGAAAGAATACATAACTTACATTATTTCAGTTTTATTTATTATCTAATTCTGAACGATGTTTTATTTTGGAAAATTACCGGATTCTTTAGGCCACATCTGTCTATGACTCACTCTTGATGCGTGTCATGATGCCTCGGTCACATGTCTTACCTCCATCTGCTACCTTCTTAAAGGGGCTGCTCCGGCCGCTAACACATAATACATTACTGCTAAATTCAAACCCCCAAGTTAGCAAAATGAGTGAAAAACAACACTGTGGATTCACGTTTATTATTTTATTTAGAAAATACCAGTTTCTATGCCGGTCGTATAATTTTATTTTGTTACATTTATCCGCCACACCTTAAAGGCCGGTCCGTAAAAATATTGTCCGACATTAAACCGGTCCGTGGCACAAAAAAGTTTGTTGACCACTGCTTTAAGTGACATTAACACATGGTCCTCATAAGAACCTGTCTACATCCACAGCTTCCAAATAAAGCTTGTTATTACACATTAGAGATTATTAAATGGGTTTCAGTTGCATGAATAATACTGATAAACACAAGTTTGGAAAATGAACCATAAAAGGAGGCCAAACAAGATGTCCTGTATTTGTGGATCAGCAGCCAAGGGGATATTTCCAATTACCTCCCTGCTAGGCAGCAGTCAGTGCCCGAGACGCTGTCTGTGGTGATGCCAGCACACATGGTTGTCTGCTCCCATGCCTTATTTTTGGGGTTTTGCAGGATCCCAGTCTCATTGCATATGTCTCGTTCAAACCACAGGGTAAAATGTACATATGCAAGAGGCAGAAAACCTTACATACATCATGTACTTATGCTTCTACAAATTAAAACATACAATTAGTGCACAAGTTAATCAGTGCTACACAAACCAATGTACTGCTTTATACCTAATTAAAAGCAAATTATTATTTGAATGAAAATACACACAGACACTTTGACAGAAGTGTAGCTCTATACTCTAACCCCTTCAGAGACACAGAACTGTGGGTGTGTCCTCAAGATGTGTGAGTACCACAAAATATGCATTCACATAGATATTCAAACAAAAAGAGACTCATGTGTCAGAGAGCCTATTAACAGAGGAAGAATGAAAGAATGAAGAAATTATTAAAGTGCTTAGTCGCCACAATCTGTCTAACCAGAAGGGAAAAAGAAAGAAATACACAATGTACACTGTTAGAAATTGCTGTTAATTTACGGCAGAATTTCAACAGTATAATAATGTTATGTTCAAAAGCAGTACATTACTGTTTTATTGTTGTAAAATGATGTAGACACAATATAACGGCATTTTGCTGTATTTATTACTCAGATAAAAAAAAACATTACTATACAGTATTTTTGTAAACTGCAGTGAGCACGCGGGGACTTTTATCCGTCTTCATAACAATAACAGGTGAGTTCCCTTTTGTTTGCGTGACAAAATTCATTAAATTTGCTATGGCAGCTAACATGTATGGTGAATATTGGAGTTAATCGATCTTCTATTTGCTTATATTCAGTGATTAATATGCCAAATGCACCACTGTGTTGTGCAGCTGGATTTCAGACTCGGGTTGAATTATTCCCAATTACCGGGTGAGTTTCATTCAGCAAAATATGTGATAATCCTTCTGTAAAGTTAATTTTTCAAACTCCATTGCACTGAAATTACATTTTATTTGTTTTACACTAACACGACTGGTGTTTTCCGCTGCTTTTCTAAAATTCGTGAAGCCTCCAGCGTTAAAAAAAAGAAAAAAAAAAAAAACGTAATTATCGATATTATTATGTTTTACTTTTTGTCCAAAAGATCTGTGTGCTTATGCTTGTTTTCTTTCCGGAATGAAAACTGTTCTTTATACAGGAATATACTTTGCTATATGTTCTCTGTGAGTAATCAATTCCCCTCCACTAGTTCTAAACACACACATTTATTTTTCAGGCGGTTAATCGAGATAAATCCGGAAAAGGGCACCAGGCTGTAGGAGTAACAAAGCGGACGTGTCGCCAGTCTACTTAAAAAATTTATAGATTTTAAGTGGGATTTTATATAAGTAATACACACCACAGACACACACAAACATCGCATACACACACTCACAACACACATCACACAAATGCATATTCACTCAAAAATACTGTATATACTTGGGTGTTTTCTGTCATTCACTTTGTCTTTCTTTCCAGAGTAAATATTTTTTTTTTTTTACATTTAGATGTATTTCCATGCATGTAATAAGCTTTGGGCTTTTGGTTGACCATTGTTTTTATTTTATAAAAACTGCCAGTGCTGCCAGTTCTTTACTGTTTTTTAATAAACAGAAGACAACTGTAATTTTACCCTACACTAAGACACTGGTAATTTTACAGGCAAATGCTGGAAACCGTGCTGCCAGTTCTTTACTGTTTTTTAACGGAAACATTTTTAAAGTGTAGGACACCTTAACAAAAGTACGCCTATGTGCAGTCCCTCTGGTTTATGTAGTGTGACCAGTGGTCAAGCATTTCATGAGACATACCCAAAAATCTGATTGTAAGTTCCCTAACTAGGGGAATATTCATATAAATAATTGTGTATGAATTTTACATTTTAATTTTATATTTTCTGTCGATGTAGATAATAAATGTTTGATATATAGGTGAAAGTAATTGTTATTATAACAATCTTCTCATAATTTAAAATATACAACAGACATTTGACAGCTAAAGTGACCAGTGTCCCTAAACAGACTATCATTTATATGATCCTTTATCCTCAAAAACATTTCTTTCAAATGTATAATGTAACAAAGTCATACACTGGACATCTTGCATTATCTATCGCATGAAGCTTGTTTAACCTACTATTTTTAAAGAGCTGTGGTATTTGCATGAACAGTTCTACATATAAGCACCAATCACTAAACAGTACACCTCAATAATGATGGAACAATATTAAATATTCTGTGACACCCAGATGACTGAATCATTTTGGTTCCCTCTCAAGGTTCCTTGCCACATTTGCCACTGTCTTGCTCATTAGGAATAAACTTATAAAGAACAAACTTATACATTCCAACTTCATAACCTCTTTATCTCTGTAAAGCTGCTTTGGGACAATGTCCAGTGTTAAAAGCACTATGCAAATAAAACTGAACTGAATAGAAATTGATTTGTTGTAGAAGGTACTGCAGGAGTATCCAGTGGTATCTGGGTGAAAATCGAGTTTGTATTCTTGCTGTTAAGTCAAAACCATTTAAAGTGAGAGTCAAACTCTGTCAATGGTTCACCTCTACTCCTGGGTTTTTCATGGACTGTCTCTAAAACACAGTTAAAGATACATGTTTAAGAACTATTTCCAGCATGTCCCACTTGACAGAGAACCCTGTGATATCCAAGGTTTTAACGCACAGCTGAAAGCATCCGGAGATAAGCTGGGGTTAAGAAACTTAGCCTTAATCAGTTGCTAATAATAACCTTATTTAAAAATAGAAAGAAAATAAATCAAATGTTAATCAAATTTGTATACTTTAATGGCTTTTCATTCAAGTTAAACAAGATGCTGTAAATTTGGTTGCTTTAAATTTCTGTAAATAACTTTTATTTATTGGCAGACTGACACTCCCACCTGTTAAGTTGGCCAACCGAAAGTGGAAATGGGGGCAAGAAACTGGGCAATTAATCATTTGTCTTTTGCAAAAGCAGATCTGCCATCCTGCGATTGAATGCCACTAATCAGGTTACTCTACATCTTTTTTGGCAGTGTGTGAATACATTTTCTTTCATTGAAACTTGGATGTTCCTTATAGAAAAAGAGTCAATCACTCTCTTACTCTCAGATCCAGACATTCATTGGTTCATCCATTTGTTTTTTACTATTCTGTGTAATCTTGAGGGGTTACATTAACTTATACATGATCATAGGATCAACAAAGTACAACCATGTGTCTTACTCTGTCGAACACTTACACCCAAGGTATGTTGGTGTGCCATGGACCAAAAATCCTTGTTTTGACTACCCACAACAGTTTTCTGACACACATGCAAACATAAGATTCAAAGAAATACAAGTCCAGTGGCTAAGCAGAGTACAAAATGTAATGTTAGGTTTTAACCAATGGGCACAGACTTCTTTGTTTGAATGTAACCAATAGAAAAGGACTACGCCTCATTCATGTATACATATGAGATGTTTATATGATCTGAGGTACTGGTCAGTCTCCCTCAGCACGAGTATAGCAAAGATACAATTTGTCATATAATTGTAAAAGGTGAATTTTAACCCCAACGGTTGTGCACAAAATCCCAGAGTTTATGTTTTCTGAAGTATTACAATATCCATGGTCAAAGTCAAAATCACATTCCCCAATATTCAATGTGAATATTAACTGAAGCACTTGACCTGTATAATGTTATGCTTTGTGTTGCTGCTACATGACTGGCTGTGACTGTATATCTGCATGAATTATACATGAATCATGGGTGCAGTTGTTCCTTTTAAAGTGTCCAGTGAGTGTGTATAGTACTCTACAGTGTCCCCTTTACTACTGCCTCATATAGTGACTGTTCAAGTAGCAGCACAGCGAATTTCAGAGTAGTTAAGACACAAGAAAGCTTTTAGACATTATATAATGAGAGATTCTTCCTCATCGCTATGGTAACAAGTGCTCTGTTCTTGCTCTCTCGCTCATTCTGCTGTTTGAACTGTCCAAACAACCCAAAGAACAATGAGATAGAAGTGGAAAGAAGTGTGTCATTGATGTGACATTGATACTGAACATAGATACACATTCATCTAAAAAAACCAAAAATCATCAATGGAAAGGTGCCTAATAAGAAAATTCAAGAAAATTCACACTAGAAAATTCAATTTCACAACAATTTGTGACCTAGGAGGTCACTAAAGTATTTTGAATCTGATTTCTGACATGCAATAAAATATTATTAAATTATAACTGACAACCATCAAAGCTGCAGTTTGCATTTTCCAACATGTTAATAGACGTACAATCATTAAGACTTTTAAAACATTTATTAGTAAAACTGCTATTTGCAACAATGTTAAGTAATAGATCTTTTGTTTATCTGTTTTAGGGTTCAGGTTAGATTTTTCTTATCTGTAAAGAAATAGAAATATTACAGCATGAGCTGATTAGTAGATAAATTGAGCAGTTGATTAACAAATAAGTGGATTAAACTTAGAAGCTGAGGGCTCACATGAAGAGAACTGAAGAAGCAGATTTTGCCTAAACACTTTTGCATTTAGAAGTAATTACCTTTTTTTTAAAACAGCCAACATTGGAGAAACAAAGCTTTTCAAAGGGAGGCAAGATACAGATACACCCTTAGGACAACCTGCTTACACTCTCACCTATTAACTCTAACACCCTCTCAATGTTTCTGTTCTCTCACAGACACACCAACCAATACAAATGTTCAGGGAAAATTGTGTTCATATTTAATGGCTAAATGATGCTCAGTTACTTACCTATATTAATTTGGCAACACTTTTCTGAACCAGCACATCATCCTGATACAAACACATATTGCACAAAACTTATTTCTGCATTACTGCCATTACATTTGTACCACACATATTTATATATCATTTAATCTTCAATAATAGATATTTTATTTTATACTTAACATGTCGACTCTTTTTATTAGGTCGTATGTACTCATTATAGCATATACATATATAATGGCAGTAATGCAGAAATAAGTTTTGTGCAATATGTGTTTGTATCAGGATGATGTGCTGGGTCAGAAATTATATACTCGTTTTCATTAGAGCTAATGTACTGATACAACCATAAGCAAATTGATAAATAACACATAATAAATCCCTTGACGTCAAGCTAAGAATCTCCACTATGACCAATTTTCCAGTTGAGCTGACTTCAGGTTATTTGTGTTATCTACATTGTGAAACAACAACATAGTTACTCCTTAAGAGTTAAGTAATGAGCTTCCCCCTAGTGGAGTTGTTTTTCTCCATGGGATTCCAAGTTCTGCTGACTGAGCAGATGGGTTTTGAGAAAAAAACTCTGGTTTGTGAATAAATAGGGAGATAGAGATCCTTGAAAACTGGTGATGATTCAGCAGAAATACAAACAGCCAGCATGATGTTAAAAAGATATCCTAAATATAATCAGAGAGAGAGAATTTATAGATGTAGACCCATTACTTAGACTGATGAATATGATAGGAAATCACCTTCACCTGGTCACTGGTGCATTTAACCGGCTTAAATAGTTCAAGAGAAACTTATTTTGTAGGAAAACTGCAAACCTGGCAACATTGCTTCAAATATCACTTACTGCTATTTTACAAATAGAAAATGTAAATAATATTACATATAAAACTCAAATTGTAGCACTTCAAAAGTTATATTTACCCATAATTGCATAATATTTAATGTTTAATACTTAATTTCCGATTTTAGCTATGAAGCAATGGCATGAAGTAGGCTAGAACGTGAGATAAACAGCTGTGAAATCAGGCTACATGCTGATATAGAAAACATTAAGAGGGAGATAAAAAAGTGTCTCATGAGTGCTGCTTGAAAGGTGTAAGAGAGATGGGTGCTGCTAGGTCACCAGGATATGGTCAAGAGTATGTAATTTGGGAAAGGAAGCTTAAGTAGACAATGAAGTATTAATTATCTCACAGAAAACCTGGGAGTATAATGCTAAAAGGTTGAACAGTCACAGTATTCAGTGAGATGAGTCAATATCTGCTTGCAGCTAAAAGTCAAACAAAACATAATTCAATATTTATCTCCTCTGCACATGCCCACTATGTAAATCCATCATGCAAACACACACTGTTTTCCCATACAACAATCTCTAACAATCATATGACTTATTCTTGCTTCAAAGCTACATATAAGTGAAAAAGTATACAGTAAATTCTAATTGCACTACTCTACAATTACAGTATCGTGTGTAAGCCCAAAATGATTGACAGTGCTATATTAGTCATACTAATTTGAGCACACAGGCCAAAAATAATGTTTAAAAAGTGATTATATAATTTAAACATATTTACATACAGATTGGTCATGTTTAAATCCTTTTCAACTATTGGATGTCAATGCTCATGAGCACCTTGTGGAGCAACTTGTGACTGGGGTCACATGTACAGGTGCTAAAGCTTTAGAAGAACTCCATAGTCATCTCATTTCATTTCTTCAGGTTTTAACAGGCATACTTTCTACTGTTCAACTGCAATCTAAACATGTTTACTAGCTTAAGCAGGATTCCCTCTTTAGTGTGTGATCCAACATATCTGGGCTATTTGTGTTACCCAAGAATTGTTCTGTTGCTCAAAACAGGAGTTTCACCTCTCAATCACTTGCCAGATGCCTCAATGCTTTGAGCCTCAAGTAAGATTGAATGGTTCTACCCTACGATACCATATTCTCCTTCACTGAGCTTTAGATGCTAACTGGAATTAGCTTGCACAGGCCAGAATTGGATTCTTCTCTTTATCTTCAAAGTGTGGAGCATTTCTTGATGCTTCAGTTCTGACTTTCAAGTCGCATGCCCCCTCACTAGCAGCTCTGTGGCTAAGCACATATAACAATATCAAGTGTAACAGGCTTGCTACATTAGTTGGTCTACTTTCATGATATTGTTTTTTAAATGTCCATACCTCGCCACCTAGCCAGCCAGAGAGCTTGTGGAAAAGCAATGCTTGTGTGTTGGGATGCTGATCATAAGTTGGCTGGAATAGTTGTATAATCCAAAAGATTGGCACATACATGTCTAATGAAGACCAACTGAAACCGGTAGAAATTCAAGATCATGATCAGTATCACTACAGCCTGGCTTGTCAGCTAGGCACCCATATATAGTTTTGTGAACCTTGTGTGACCTTTAATCCGAGTGTCACACACTCAGGTCCCTAGCAGGAGCCTAAGTTTATGTCCTGTGGAAATCATCCATAAGGGAAGGAGACTGGACAACAGTCGAAAACATTGCTCAGCAACTACATCAGACCAATGGTATCTGACGAGAATGTAAAGATTTCAGTTCTACCATCCACCCTCAACATTTCTGTACCTCAAGGCCTTTTCGATTTTATGCCCCTTTAAATTTGCTGCTCTGTTCCAAGACATTAAGTCTCTCTAGAATTTCTCAAAATTCAGTCCTGAGTACAATAGCCTTCAGAACAACGATCCAGTGCACTGTCCGGTTCCTCAAGCACTTAGTGTTCCAAGAGAAAGTGTTAACGAAGAGTAAATCCCCATTAGTGTGAAGATGTGTTTGGTATAACTAACACACACACACACACACACACACACACACACTAGGGATGGCACGGTTCACAAAACCCACAGTTCGGTTCGTATCACGGTTTTAGGGTCACGGTTTTCGGTTCTGTACGGTTCTTGTTGTTATTTTTTTCTTTTAATCTTCAACACTCCAGAATTTCCTTCAGCATTTGATATATAGCCCATTAGCTTAATCATCCACAATTTAGGATACAGTATTAACATTTTTGTAATCAACTGAATTTGACTTGACTTAAAGCACATTATTGGGACCATCTCTGAGTAAAAGCTAGGTGAGATTTTGATACAGCAAGAGAGAAGACATTGATGATGACATGCTTTTCGTTTATTTGGCAAAAAAAATATACAAGTGTCGGCGAGAGGGAATATTAAACCGCAGCTCGAGTACATTCATCAGCTGACAAAATCCTTCACACTCATTCATGCTGCACAGTTGCATATCTTTAAATGGCTGCTTAAATGCTGCGGACAGTAGAAGTTGTTTCCTAACCGGCTCTCTCCTGTATGTGCTGTGTGTATCGACACGTTGGCGTGATGTCTTCTCAAATGAACAGTCATATTAAAAGTGTTGCCATTGGCATATTGAATGCATTTTGCACAATGCTTGCACACAGTTCTATCTACTGATTTATTTCCGTTGTCATCGTTAGTAACATGAAATCCAAAATGTTTCCACACACCAGATTTGAACGACGCAGGCGTATCCGCCAACTCCGAGCAGCCTTCATTATCTCCTCCACTTGCCATTTCTGCAGCACTCCTTACTTAACTTTTACTGTCTGTATGTATGTTCGCGCGAAAGTTTCTGAGGCGAAACTGAGCACGGGGCTACATTGCGCATGCGTCGAACCGTGCGACGCACACACGAACCGAACCGAGACAAGCGAACCAAACTTTTCGGGTGTTTTTCCATGTACCGTGCCACCCCTAACACACACACACACACACACACACACACACACACACACACACACACACACACACAGATGTCTTAGTCAGTACTGGTGAGATTTATTTTCATACGCAAATGTCCTAACACTTACACAGATTTTCTCGCCTTTCACACAACACACACACACACACACACACACACGGTCTCTCACACATTTGTGATGTTACAGGTAGTCCTACTCCTACATGTTTTCTTCTTCACATATCGACATGACGATAGTGACACTTGTCTCTCAAACACACACACCATGACAGTGACAGTAGTACTCCACTGCCCACGCACAAACAATGTAATCAGCATTCATGTCTTTGACTCATTCACAAATTTATTTCTAATGAAAAATCTGTCACAACGGAGAGATGCACATAATTTTTTTTTTTTTAAGTCAATGTAATTTATTCATATACAAAACTATATGATACTGGACTTAACGTTTTCGCTCTCAAACAGATTCAGGTTAAATTTCAAAAAAAAAATTTCCAGTAAAAACAAACTATGGATACTAACAATTCTGAAATAACGTCATCTTCACTGCTCAACAGTTGAAGGAGTTTTTGTCCTGTCTATACCATGCTACCAGAACACCTTTCCACAAAATAACTAAGGCATTATTTTGCATTATTTTGCAGAAAACACACTGATCAAAATTAGAGAACAGCAATGACTATAGCATGGAAAACGATTACAACAAAATTTTCTGAAGGTTATAACAGTCAGCAATTAGTAGGAAGTGTACAGGCCTCTGCTCTGAATGACTTCAGCACATCTGCGGCCACAGGACAGCACTAGTCTCTCACACTGCTCCGGTGTGATTTTGGTCCACTCTTCTTCCAGTCTCCTCCACAGTTCATTGACTGTAGTGGGTTTCTTGGCCATAACTTTGTCGCCAAGGATTTTTCAGAGGTTCTCTATTGGGTTGAGATCAGGACTCCGGGCAGGCCATGTCATTATTTCAATGTTTTTAGTTTCAAGGAACTTCATACAGTACATGGGTGTACCTGGGTGCCATTGTTTTCTGCCAGTTCTTTGTTAATGGCCTGCTGGACCTCTTCTAATGTTGAAGGGAAGTAAGCATGAAGTATCTTTCATCTATTGCATTAAGTTTCCTTGGCCAGCCACTGTGTATACAATCTTTACTAATGTCTGTTTATTTGTGCTTCTTTAAAATAGTTTAAACAGCACACCTTAACACACAAGTCTGCTTAGAAATCTTTGCCTGAGAAAGACCTTTCTGATGCAGTATTGCCTCTTTATGTGCTCAGTATTGCTATGGTATATGACCTGTGACATGAAACTGTCTTCCACAACCTCACTTTACTAGCAGGGTTTGGCTGTTTCTCACCCAGTTTTGAGCTCCTACACAGCTTTTCCTGTTTTGGCAAATTTTGTAATTATAAGGACCTGCCTGGTATAATTACAGTGAGGAAAATAAGTATTTGAACACCCTGCTATTTTGCAAGTTCTCCCACTTAGAAATCATGGAGGGGTCTGAAATTGTCATCGTAGGTGCATGTCCACTGTGAGAGACATAATCTAAAAAAAAAAAATCCAGAAATCACAATGTATGATTTTTTAACTATTTATTTGTATGATACAGCTGCAAATAAGTATTTGAACACCTGAGAAAGTCAATGTTAATATTTGGTACAGTAGCCTTTGTTTGCAATTACAGAGGTCAAACGTTTCCTGTAGTTTTTCACCAGGTTTGCACACACTGCAGGAGGGATTTTGGCCCACTCCTCCACACAGATCTTCTCTAGATCAGTCAGGTTTATGGCCTGTCACTGAGAAACACAGAGTTTGAGCTCCCTCCAAAGATTCTCTATTGGGTTTAGGTCTGGAGACTGGCTAGGCCATGCCAGAACCTTGATATGCTTCTTACAGAGCCACTCCTTGGTTATCCTGGCTGTGTGCTTCGGGTCATTGTCATGTTGGAAGACCCAGCCTCGACCCATCTTCAATGCTCTAACTGAGGGAAGGAGGTTGTTCCCCAAAATCTCGCAATACATGGCCCCGGTCATCCTCTCCTTAATACAGTGCAGTCGCCCTGTCCCATGTGCAGAAAAACACCCCCAAAGCATGATGCTACCACCCCCATGCTTCACAGTAGGGATGGTGTTCTTGGGATGGTACTCATCATTCTTCTTCCTCCAAACACGTTTAGTGGAATTATGACCCAAAAGTTCTATTTTGGTCTCATCTGACCACATGACTTTCTCCCATGACTCCTCTGGATCATCCAAATGGTCATTGGCAAACTTAAGACGTGCCTGGACATGTGCTGGTTTAAGCAGGGGAACCTTCCGTGCCATGCATGATTTCAAACCATGACGTCTTAGTGTATTACCAACAGTAACCTTGGAAACGGTGGTCCCAGCTCTTTTCAGGTCATTGACCAGCTCCTCCCTTGTAGTTCTGGGCTGATTTCTCACCTTCCTTAGGATCATTGAGACCCCACAAGGTGAGATCTTGCATGGAGCCCCAGTCCGAGGGAGATTGACAGTCATGTTTAGCTTCTTCCATTTTCTAATGATTGCTCCAACAGTGGACCTTTTTTCACCAAGCTGCTTGGCAATTTCCCCGTAGCCCTTTCCAGCTTTGAGGAGGTGTACAATTTTGTCTCTAGTGTCTTTGGACAGCTCTTTGGTCTTGGCCATGTTAGTAGTTGGATTCTTACCGATTGTATGAGGTGGACAGGTGTCTTTATGCCGCTAACGAACTCAAACAGGTGCATCTAATTTAGGATAATAAATGTAGTGGAGGTGGACATTTTAAAAGCAGACTAACAGGTCTTTGAGGGTCAGAATTCTAGCTGATAGACAGGTGTTCAAATACTTATTTGCAGCTGTATCATACAAATAAATGGTTAAAAAATCATATATTGTGATTTCTGGATTTTTTTTTTTTAGATTATGTCTCTCACAGTGAACATGCACCTACGATGACAATTTCAGACCCCTCCATGATTTCTAAGTGGGAGAACTTGCAAAATAGCAGGGTGTTCAAATGCTTATTTTCCTCACTGTAATTAATCATACACCTGATTCTGATCATACAAAATCCCTAACTTTGTGCATTAAAAACCTAATTTACATGAAATAAATATGAAAAATTACAGAAATTAGAATAACTTAGGTTCTCTCAAGTTGCGTTGGCACATTACAGTAGTAAATTCTGTATTCAGTGACTACTATTTGAAGTATTTAGCTATTTTGAAGTGATCTTAGCCCTGAATACTTTATGAAAAAAAAAATATATATATATATATATATATATATATATATATATATATATATATATATATATATATATATATATATATTCATATATATATATATATATATGTATTGTACCCACAGTGTACCCATCTTCTGACGGCTACTTCCAGCAGGATAACGCGCCATGTCATAAAGCGCGAATCATCTCAGACTGGTTTCTTGAACATGACAATTAGTTCACTGTACTCAAATGGCCTCCACAGTCACCAGATCTTAATCCAATAGAGCACCTTTGGGATGTGGTGGAACGGGAGATTCGCATCATGGATGTGCAGCCGACAAATCTGCAGCAACTGCGTGATGCTATCATGTCAATATGGACCAAAATCTCTGAGGAATGTTTCCAGTACCTTGTTGAATCTATGCCACAAAGGATTAGGGCAGTTCTGAAGGCAGAAGGGGGTCCAACCCGGTACTAGTACCTAATAAAGTGGCCGTTAAAAGTGTGCGTGTGTGTGTGTGTGTGTGTGTATATATATATATATATTGTTTTCTTTAATGTGCAATATTTTATTTTAAAAAGTAAGAAGTTCTGGCATATAATCACAACATACTGTTTAAAGCATGTGGACACCTGACCATGACATCTATCAATTCAGCTTCCACAAACATTTGTCATAAAGTTAGAGGCACATGCTTGTGCTCTAAAATGTTAATTGCAGTTATTGTTTTCTTGAATGTAATAAAAAATCGGTTCAAATGAAGGAAATGGAATTAAAGAAGAGGGGAGGGGGTTATCTAAATCTATCAGGATTGGCAGCATTATTTACAGCAGCTTTAATGCGTTATACTATAGAAAAAGAGTAGAGGAGCACAGAAAAAGAGAACAAATCAGAGAGAAAGAAGGGAGGGTGGTCTCCCTGACCTGCATACAGATGAGTTTAAAATGGGCAGGGGACTGCGGCTGAAAATGCAATAACAGTCTCTTTCTCACACACACACACACACACACACACACACACACACACACACACACACACACACACACACACACACAGGGATGGGCTGTGGCAACACACTCCAAAATGAACCATATCGTTTATTCATGAATACAAATAAAAAAGACTGAGGATAAATGTAAACAAAACCATGTTCAAGTAGAGGCCATGTTCAACACACTCTAAAGCTCATTCATAAATCGCAGCACAGTAGAGAGCAGAAATGAGGGGGATTTGTGAATGTGTGAGAGTGCTTTAGAGAGAGGGGGGATAACCCCAAAAGACTGCGGCATCCTCTGCACTCCCTCCTCTCAGCCAATCAAATGAGAGGAGGAGAGGACATTGAACAAAGCAACACAGTGGTTGGGGGGGGGGGGGATGCCATGGAAACTGCATAAAACACACACATACACTCTCAGTACAAACACACACAGACACGCTACTGGGCAGCCCACTCATTCATCCTCAAGCTCTAGTTTCCTCACGTTCATTCACTTCTTCATTCATAAACACTGCGGCTGTGCGCCTGCCTGACTTGATGCATCTGCATTCGGAGCTATAACTGCAGTGTATTGAGCTGGGAGGGGGGTTTGTACTGCTTTACAGCTCTGAAAACAAGCTCTTGGAACAGTCACTATATATGAGCAATGCAAGACTATACATATACTCTCTCGTGTTAAATGGTGCAGGGTTTATTTGTTTTACTCACACACACGGTCATTGTTCATCTGTTTATCCATTCATTAACTCACATCATCAAGAAATTATACCAGTATTAGAATCAATCATTTTATTTGCTATATGCATTTACATGTACTAGCAATTTCTCTCTGTATTTGGTCGAATGACTAGACATTCCTCACACAAACACAACACAAACACCATCCTAATATACAAATACTGCACCTTAGCTAGATGCTGCTCAGAGTACATTAAACTGCACAATTGTGATTTATAATAGAAAATAGCAATAATGTATAATAGAAAGAAGTAATGGATACTATTTGTTATTTTTATTTTAAAAGATTAATAATAAAAAAAAATATTATTATTATTATTATTATTATTATTATTATTAATATAATATGCCAGTATCCTGTCAAGAACTAGAACCTGATTATTCTTTTGAAACAGTGCAAACCCTAGCCAGCCTGGTTAATAACAAGAAATTGCCAGTGGAAAGAAGCTGTTTCAATGATGTGCAGGTCTTTAAGTGATGACAGACTGCAGCTGATGAGTTTCTCAGTGGTGTTGATAGTGCGCTGCAGCTTCCTCTTCTCACTGAATCAAACCAGATAGTGATAGCAGACAAGGATGCTTTCAACAGTGTCACTACTGCACCAGTATAGCCTGCGGAAGATGGATGATGATGGAGGTCCTTTTTGGTTAATGGATGATTCATGCACTTCCCATTTGAGGTGCTATGTAATCCCACAAGATCGCACCTCCGAGACATCCGAATAAAGTGACAGTGCTCATTGATATGTTATCAGGGATAAGTACTGTGTACTGTGTACAGATGCATCAATTAAAACAGCCATTGCATGACAGTAGAAAGAAGGAGAAAAGGAAAAGGATTGAGGAAGAAAAGGATTTATACCGATTGGCCAGGCAGAGGGACCGAGCTGGGAAGGATGTACTGCAAGTTAGAGCAATAAAGGATGGAGAGGGAAATGTGTTGACTAATGAGGAGAATGTGTTGAGAAGATGGAGGGAGTATTTTGAGCAGCTGATGAATGAGGAAAATCAGAGAGAGAGAAGGTTGGAGGATGTGGAGTTGGTGAAGCAGGATGTAGATAGGATTAGTAAGGAGGAAGTGAGAGCAGCGATTAAGAGGATGAAGAATGGAAAGTCGGTTGGACCAGATGACATACCGGTAGAAGCGTGGAGATGTTTAGGAGAGATGGCAGTGGAGTTTTTAACTAGATTGTTTAACAGGATTCTGGAAGGGGAGAGGATGCCTGAGGAATGGAGAAGGAGTGTGCTGGTACCGATCTTTAAACATAAGGGAGATGTGCAGACCTGCAGTAACTACAGGGGAATTAAGTTGATCAGTCACACCATGAAGTTATGGGAAAGAGTAGTGGAAGCCAGGCTGAGAGAAGAGGTGACCATCTGTGAGCAACAGTATGGTTTCATGCCGAGGAAGAGCACCACAGATGCCTTATTTGCTTTGAGGATGTTGATGGAGAAGTATAGAGAAGGACAGAAGGAGCTGCATTGTGTATTTGTGGATTTAGAGAAAGCGTACGACAGGGTGCCGAGAGAGGAGTTGTGGTATTGTATGAGGAAGTCAGGTGTGTCAGAGAAGTATGTGAGGGTGGTGCAGGACATGTATGAGGACAGTGTGACGGCAGTGAAGTGTGCAGTAGGTACGACAGACTTGTTCAGGGTGAAGGTTGGACTGCATCAAGGATCGGCCCTGAGCCCTTTCCTGTTTGCAGTGGTGATGGACAGGTTGACGGACGAGGTCAGAAAGGAGTCTCCCTGGACTATGATGTTTGCAGATGATATTGTGATTTGTGGTGAGAGTAGAGAGCAGGTTGAGAAGAGCCTGGAGAGGTGGAGATATGCGCTTGAGAGAAGGGGAATGAAAGTCAGTAGGAGTAAGACAGAGTACATGTGTGTGAATGAGAGGGAGGGCAGTGGAGTGATGCGGTTGCAGGGAGAAGAGGTGGAGAAGGTGGAGGAGTTCAGGTACCTGGGGTCAACAGTGCAAAGTAATGGAGAGTGTGTTAGAGAAGTAAAGAAAAGAGTGCAGGCAGGGTGGAGTGGGTGGAGAAGAGTGACAGGAGTGATTTGTGATAGTAGGGTATCTGCAAGAATGAAAGGGAAAGTTTATAGGACTGTGGTGAGACCTGCGGGCCACACATTATTAATCCGGATATTAATTCGGCCCGCCGAACGTGACCAAAAATGTATTAAAATAGGTACGGGTAAACATGTTCAATTTACCTTTCCCCTGTAATGCCCACGTTTCCCCTAAAGATGTCGCACTTCAGCTCAATTGATGTTGTTCGCGTGCAATACTCTCTTTTCTTAAGAGAGCTTAATCTGATACTCTATAAAAAACTGCGACAGTTTCTGACAAACACCTCGGATCTATCCTGAGAATTGCCACAACAAAACTTACCCCAGACTTTGATGAACTGGCAAAATAAGTTCCTACTGAAACTGAAAACACTGTTCCTACTGAAACTGAACTTATATATATATATATATATATATATATATATATATATATATATATATATATATATATATATACAGTACAGACCAAAGGTTTGGACACACCTTCTCATTCAAAGAGTTTTCTTTATTTTCATGACTATGAAAATTGTAGAGTCACACTGAAGGCATCAAGGGCTATTTGACCAAGGCCTCCACAGTCACCGGACCTGAACCCAATCGAGATGGTTTAGGGGTGAGCTGGACCGCAGAGTGAAGGCAAAAAGGGCCAACAAGTGCCAAGCATCTCTCGGGGAACTCCTTCAAGACTGTTGGAAGACCATTTCAGGTGACTACCTCTTGAAGCTCATCAAGAGAATGCCAAGAGTGTGCAAAGCAGTAATCAAAGCAAAAGGTGGCTACTTTGAAGAACCTAGAATATGACATTTTTCAGTTGTTTCACACTTTTTTGTTATGTATATAATTCCATATATAATTCCATGTGTTAATTCATAATTTTGATGCCTTCAGTGTGAATCTACAATTTTTATAGTCATGAAAATAAAGAAAACTCTTTAAATGAGAAGGTGTGTCCAAACTTTTGGTCTGTACTGTATATATGTTGATCCTTTTGGGCAAATTGCAGTTGATTAAAAAGTTGATTAAATCCCACTAAAGAGTTTCAAATGTCTTTATTATAATAGTAAGGGCTACGGTTATGTAATTGTTACTTACACACAATGAAGTTTTCCTAAAACATGTTAAAGTATGTATTTTACATTTCTGGGGTTTTGCACTTGCTATTTTTCCACTGGCTGCTGGAGCAGCATTAAGTCCAGTGCGACTCATGGACAGTCTGATTTAACCACAACATGCCAGGAAGACTTCATTTTTATGGCTAAAATGAAGAACACTCACTCTGTGAGCTAACTTTTAGCAATTGCAAATGTAGATTTAACTGTAAAATACATTTAAAGATGTGTGTATCGTGTATTTGCGATGAATAAAGAGAGCAAGAAAATGAGGAATAATAGAGAGAAAATATAAAGAAACTTGTGATCTAAAACGTGTGGGGATAAAGCATTAAAATCCTGCAGCATCTTATACACAAATATATATATATATGTATATATATATATATATATATATATATATATATATATATATATATATATATATATATATATATATATATATATTTGTGTGTCTGTATGTATAATGGGCTGCAGCTGGATATATATATGCTGTATACACACACACACACACACACACACACACAACCTCTTTCCACACTGTCAGCACTAAGGGTAATGAATGTAAGTTTGTCCTCTGACTGTGCGGAAAAAACATTTGAGGACACGCAACTCAATGCTGTTAACACGGAGGATTCACACACTTACTGTGTCTGAGCAGGATCTAGAATACTAAACTGATCTTGTTTCACCTGAGGAATACAAAATCATTAATTAAACAAAAAGCATATTCAGTATGTGGGTGTTTCACTTTTATACTGAAAGCCAAGACAAACACATTATATGTGTGTGTGTGTGTGTGTGTGTATATATATATATATATATATATATATATATATATATATATATATATATATATATATATATATATATAGAGAGAGAGAGAGAGAGAGAGAGAGAGAGAGAGAGAGAGAGAGACATTGAGAAACTGTTTTTCCACACAACTGTTTTTTTACTTTCATCATATCTTTTCATATAACTTTCATTCATAACATCATTTCGAGTTTAACTTTCATCGTATCGGAAGAACAGGAACTGATGGACTTTACCAGTAATGAATCTTGCAACCAATAATTGTTAACTCTAAACAAATATGCTCTTAAATACTCACACTGGAATATTCATTAAAGGTTAGAAGTGAGGTGTATTAATATAATATTATTATTATGACCACATGTGGGTCTTCTCCAAACTGCTAATAGATAGCTGACAGGATAAAACTGTCGAGAATATCATTGTATGCTGCAGAACTAAATGATTAAAGCTTCACCCAGCCAGATGACAATGCCTCTGAGCACAAAGAAAGATCCATGAAGATACAGTTTGCCAAGATTGTCATGAAAGAACTTAAGTGACCTACAGAGCACTGAGCCCAACCTCACTAATGCTTTTGAAGATGAATGGGCAAATCTCGACAGCCATCCTCCTAAATATAGTCGAAATACTTCCAAAGATCATATTCAAGGGACGACCTATTTAATATACGACATTATTAGAAGGTACCATACTCAACATACTTACGAATTTTGCCAATATATGGTAGTATTTCATTAAATTTAGGCGAGTTTATCATGCAAAAATTTTAATTCTTACAAATTACTTGTTCTTTAACATCTGCAGGGGGTATCAAAAAACTAAAATCACAAGCACAACAAATACCACACGCATCCACAAGGTATGACACCACTTGGGATTCATTAGTTTATAAGCATATACAACCTAGCACAAAACTTGCATCTGTGTAGATGTGCACACTTTATTTCAGTGTTGTGTCAGATACAATCTAGTGTAACAAATAAGCAGCAAACAGTGCTGCTAATCTCCAGAGTACCAGAGTGCCCCAGGTACAAAGATACCATAAAATCGAAGTGCTTAATACTGAACCATAATGGAAAGAGCATAGTTCCAATTTAAACTCCACATCTGCTTTGTGTAGTATTAGTGGATCAACAGAAACAATGGTGTGTGGGTGTTTTAGGTAGGTAGGTAGGTAGAGGTTAAAATGCTGTCTCTGGGGGTAACCATGCATCATCAATAACGTAACCAAGAGCATTATTGCTGCTGTGACGTACATAGCTGCTACTATTTACTCCACAGACTGAGAAGTCTCAGGACAAAAATCCTCTGACGCATCCTCCATTGAATTACATGCTACACTACACCTGAGGAGAAGAGACAGAAAGAAAGCATAGGGACAGGGACCCTGAAATATAACAGAGAGATAACAGAGAGAGAGAGTGTGGTGTGTGTACCCAGTCACCTCCCCATGTACTACACACTCCAAAGAGTCAAAAATACAAAGCCTCAGGCTGCAGCAGACCCTGTGAATCGCTCCCTAGTGAATTATATGTTTCTTTATAAAACTGAGTCCAAAGGGGAGGGAAAAGAGAAAAGGATCTCATTACATCTTGATGAAAAGAGAAGTGCAAAGAGAAAAAACACCCCAAACAACAATGTCAAAATGAGTCAGGTGTGGAACATTACATCACCAAGATCGCACGTTCCCTTGGCAACAGTTGCTTAAAGCAATAGCTGATGCTGGGAATACTGTTAGTGAGTCCTTACTTAGTCACTCAGGAACATTGTACACTAGTCATAAAAAAATGCAAAACAACATGAGCTGCTTGGATTCCAAAACTCCATATGTTTTGTACAACAGACCTTTCAGTGTTAAGAAACATGCGGAGAAGTGAACAGCATAGAAAGTAAGGTTCATAGAGCTTTCTTTCTCTGATACTCTGATATTTTGAGACAATGTCTGTTGTGAAAAGCGCTATACAAATAAACTTGACTTGACTTGACTTGATACTTTGAAAGCTAACTCAAATACTATCAAATAGAATTGTTGCTCCTGACTGAACAAACTAATCCTCATTTCTTAATTCTCAGTTCTCAGTTTTTAAACTAATAATGTTAACATAAATCATTTATTTATGTCCAGCAGCAATGCAAGCTAATATAAGCTGGTCAATAAATTCTTATTGTTAATCTCCTAACAATTACACAGTGGCGGGCTGTGCATTTGGCACCTGGGCCTTCAGTGGTGACTTACCTGACTTAATCCACCACTTAATACCACCACTATCATGTCACAATTATAGAAATCATCAATACTATACAAAAACTAATATATCAACGCTTGGCATTACAGAGAGAGAGACATTTTGCATATGGAAGGTAAATACCATATTTACTAAAGCAAGAAACCCAGTTAAGACTCCAAACCTCTAAACTACAACCGCAGCTGTGCCACCTACATCATCTGGAGCAGTTCAAAATATTTGTCTAATAACACGACAAAAACATTTTTAAAAAATTAAATAAAATACAACGTACTCAGCAGAGATGCAGACTCATAATGTGCACTGCTCCTCAAAAGCTGTAAGTCAGTGGTACCGCTCGTATTCACTGGCTGGACGTGGCGAACAAACCCTTACCCGAGATGAGACAAGCTAGCAAGCTTCGGGGTTGGCCGACCTCTCCATACGATGTCTAGCTTTTTTCGAAAATGTCTTTTTAAGTATGTCTGAGACCAAATCAATATCTCTTCCTCAGTCAGCCATTGTAGGCATAAAAAAGTCTTACTGATAAATTAATGTGTGCAGAACGCTAAATACGTGTTTTGACCGTTAAACTGGGCTGTAACAGTGTGCTCTGACTAAACAATCAGGAGGACGGAAAAATGCCGACACTATTCTGGGCCAGCTAGCTGGCCCTGTGAGGCCAATTTGAAATCTAAATGGTAGATTAGATTGATATGGCAGCACATAAGAGGCTGAAATCTGCTTGGACAAAAAAATCTAACATTCACATACACGTACTGGAAGCAGTGCAGCCAAGAGAAACACTACAAAATGAAGAGAATAAACTGTTGGGAATAAAGTAATATAATTTCATGGAACAAATATTAGAATTTAGGTTGTAAAAGTAGGTCAGTGCTTCTGATAGTGTTTAGGCAACAGAGAAGGCTTTGCTGGACCTGACGGCCCACCACTGCAATTACAATAACTAACACTGGATGCAATATTCTTGTTTAGCCTAGCTTTTTTCATTGTTGCAATTGGTCATACAAATGGAAAATTTGGAATTCTGGGCCTCGTAAAACGATAAACATGATTTCTGTGCCATATTATTTTAATCACTTTGGTCATTTTAGTGAGTAGTTGCAGGTAATAGATAGATATGTTTGTGCCTTCTGTGGACTACATTCAGTGGATACATTTATTACATAGGAAGAATATTCCTACTAACAAAAGGTTTTGCTTGACTACTTGACCTGTGCAGCACATCTGTAATTATTTCTGAAAAAAATACACATATTGCAGGTAATCCTTGTTCCACTCATCCTTGCTCCAATTGCTTAAGATCTATCAAACGTCCCAGTGGTGGACAGTAACGAAGCACATTTAATTTGTTACTGTATTCAAGGATAAAAACTGGTCAAGCACACAGCAAGCCACCTTCACGGTAGAGCAACGCATTCAGGATTAAACTTTTTGATTGCCGCTTGGCACAAACATACAGTTTAGCATCAGTTCAACAGCAAGCATAACATTTTGAGAATAATAAATAATGGGGAAAAACTGCTGACACCTGTTGTCTTATTTGCAACATTTTTTGGAAGTAGTTCTATTAATAGATTAGTTGATCAACTGAGTTGAATAAGCGAGAGTCTTGTGACTCGATAATGATGATGATAAATGATAATAGGACATTATAGCTATAATGAATACTTTGTATACTAAAGTACATATGAAAGCAAATACTTCTGTAGAGGGACAGCACATGTAGGACGTTTTGGAGACCTGGGGAGGGAGGCGAGATTGAGATAGTTTGGACATGTGCAGAGGAGGGACATGGGGTATATCGGTAAAAGAATGTTGAGGATGGAGCCATCAGGAAGATATAACAAATATAAGCTTGATCATATACAGTGGTGTGAAAAAAATATTTCTTTTTTTTTTTTTTTTTTTTGCATGTTTGCACACTTTATTGTTTCAGATCATCAAACTAATTTAAATGTTAGTAAAAGATAACACAAGTGAACACAACACGCAGTTTGTAAATAAAGTTTTTTTTTATTATTAAGGGTTAAAAAAAATGATTTGATGATCTGAAACATTAAAGTGACAAACATGCAAAAAATAAGAAATCAGACAAATTTTTACACCACTGTAGATGTTTTTTCTTTTCTTTCTCTGTGTGTGTGTGTGTGTGTGTGTGTGTGTGTGTGTGTGTGTGTGTGTGTGTGTGTGTGTGTGTGTGTACACAAAAGAGAGAAATGGTTTCTGTCTTGCCACCCTACTCCAAATTTGAAGAACACAAGAAATTTATTTCCCAATGTTCCTGTCTGTGCGTCTCTGTATGTAGGTTTCGATACCGTCTACCGTTACAGGCTATGAGATGGATGACTACAATCCTCCAAAATAATGTTAGAACCTGCCACAGGCAACATGTCTAGTAGAGGTCCTCTAAATTTCTTACCGTACTTTCCTGACTGTGATTCACTCAGCTGCCTCTACCACTCGCTACAGGGCCCTGCCACTGGTGGTGGTGTGGCTGTTAAACCAGACATTAATGCATCCAATAGTTCAGTGGTAGAAGTTAGTGCGGATGTTACAGTGCTGGACAGTGTCTGGAAGTCAGGTCCAGATCGCTGGTTATGTACACATCTAGGAAGTTGGTGACTCTACCCACAACTGCACATATAAAGAAGCATGCTCTCCCTCCTGCAACCTCCTAAAATTCACCATCATCTCTTAGTTTTGCTGATACTAAGAGCATCTATATGGCATACTCATGTCATGATGCAGTTCAAACTGGCAAAACAAGCCTCGATGTCAAGCTCGAATGATGTTAATGTGTGTGGAATGAAACAGTATAAAAAACTGCTGTTGTAATCAAAATTTAAACACTGATTATATTAAAGCAGCTCTTATTTCCTTGTATTATCTACTTCTAGTTTATTTTATTTTATTCTCGCTTTCTTTTCCCACACTTATCTCACTGATGATGGTCTAACATTAATGTAACTGTCTAATGCTGATTTTTTTTGCATTCTCGCTGGGAGACACTAATGACACAGTGACAGGCTCTCCTTCTTTCTCTCTCCCTCTCTCTGTGTCATATTCTCCATGTCTCTCCTTCTGTCTCTCCTTCTACTGCCTGCTCACGCTCACAATTCACGATTTTGCATTCCACCCTCATTCTCTCCATTAAAGTGTGTTGGCTGGGTACAATGGAGGCGTATGTGTTAAAGAGAGCTTTCCTCTCCCTCTGCATCTCCATGTAGGCAGAGAGAGCACAGCTGTGGCGTGAGTTTGTGTGGGATTGTGTGGGATTGTGTGTGTGTCTGTGTGTGTGTGTGTGTGTGTGTGTGTGTGTGTGTGTGTGTGTGTATATATGTATATGCTGGATTAAATCTGTGTGTGGGTTTGAAGGTGGGAGATTATAGTATAGAATAAAATGTTATGTGTGCAGAAATTCTGAGTGCGCATAAGAGATTATAAAACAAGCATATTTTTGCCAGGTGCAATCTGGTACATACTCCTCATAATAAATGCACACACTGTCAGACAACAGTTTTAAGTCATCTAGAAGTACCAGAATACACATTGAATCAACATCATATTCCATACCGAGTATCTCTCTATCTATTTAGTTCTCACAAACGCTGAGTAGAATTGTTTTCTCATGTAAATAGATGATATTGTAAATGAGGGGCCTTGAGCTAAGACCCAGGCTGCATAGTCACTAACACTTCAGCCTGATAAATACAAGATTGTCAAACACCAAAACAACAGGTACAATTTTGCAATTTTCTAGATTGTGGCTAAATAGAAATCAAAGCACCTGACAATTATAAATAGATATTTTTATATATAGTTTTTCTGGTATGCTACAAAAACTTTTAAGGCCAGAGTTCAATCAGAAATGGAAAATATGGTAGTATAAATGCAGTATAGAAATAACTTCAATATGAAATCAATATGTTTAAAATGTTTTTTAAAGCATTCATTACACATACTTTCTAACTAATTACTAAACTTTGTTTTTTTTGCTTTATATGTATGTGTAGAGATGCAGGCAACCAAAATGCATCTAAATCTAACTAGTGAGTAACAAATGAAACCACATTCGCAGTTGTCGATTTATTGCATCATAGTCGATCTGCATAAACCGAGAAAAACTCAAATCAAAAGTCAATAAAAAATAAAAAACATGGCTCTATGGTGGCCTGTTAGCATGTTATTATGAGTAAGAACTCATCCTGATGCTGCATATGACCTTTGGGAGCTGTGAATTTCAGGCTTAGTTTGTATTCGCACCAGTGTAGTGGCTGTCTGAAGAGATGTTGCATTAAAGCACAGGAAAAAAGGTAACACGAGTACTGTCATTTATTCCCGCTCTATACACATACAGGAGAACACTAAGACTAGAGGGTGCAGAGAGGGTGAAGCTCTGCACCTGCATTGAGATGTCGTCAGACCAACACTGCCCTCTAGATTGAGTTTATAGCATCAAAATCACCTGGAGATTTCGGGGCAAGTCTTAAAATGCTGAGAGTTGGAGCAAATCTTAATCTTAGCCCAGTGTCCTCCAGCCACACATCCCTAAGAGGTATCAGAACTTAACTGGAACGCAAATAAGGGTCTATGAAATTACCAAATTGTTTTCAAAAGTAATAACACTATATAATTTATTCATTATTATGTAGCTTCTTGTAATATTTGGTGAAGCTCTTCTGGGATTGCTTGCTCAGCATGCTCAGAGACATTCAGCAAATCAGAAAAGAAGACACTTCTTCTTTTGCTCATCAATCATTTTTGTTTAAATTTTACATCTAGCTACGGCAAACATATACCAACGATAGACAAATGCAAGATGGTTTTATTTGTTGAGTAGTGAGGCAGACTGACGTGAAAAAAAAATTATACAAGTACTGATATAATTACATAATTAAATACTTTAAAGGGTGCAATCATAAAATAATCAAAGCCAGAGAGGTGTGATGTAACCCAACCAGAAGTTCACTTCTGTTATATCAAATGAATCCACACCTTCAGACCAATCAGGTTAAAGAATTCACTAGCATGTTGGTATAAATGATAATAGATGCAGGACATTTTGGCCTATATTGATGCAATATATGAGGAAGTGGTAGCTTAGTAGGTAAGACCCCGGACTTTGTATCCAAAAAATCATGACTTTGAATTCAAGCCACACCAAACTGCCACTCCTGGGCCCCTGAGCAAGGCCCTTAACCTGATAGCTGCTTAGTTGTACAAATAAGATGAATGTAAGTCACTCTGGATATGGGACATCTGCCAAGGGCCATAAATGTATTAATGATATTGAAAACTGGAATTGACCTGCCTGTAATGGATGGAATCAGATGTAGCTAGACATATTTGAGGAACACTTCTGTATTTTTTCAACACAAGCTGGTTGTTTGCTTCAGTTCAGTGGATTTAATAAATTCTAGCATATCATCATAAGAAAGCAGATGTTCAATTACTGGCAAAGGCGAAAGCTGCTCTTGGTACTGTCAGAGATTGTTTACGTACACTTGTACACTTTGCCCAGGTTGTGCTATGAGTTTAGAAGAACTTGGGAGTCGTATTTATCTCTTTGTAAACCAAAGAATCCGAATGATATTTCTCCTACATTTTTTGAAATGTATTAATGTATTGCTGCACCAACTGAACCAGATCTACAGCACATCTTTGTTTTATTGTCAACCTTGTGGATTTAATACTCCTACATTTATTCTCATGCTTACATAATCCTCAAATACTGCTCGCCTGTCTGATTTATTCAAAAGCGTTGCATCAGCGCCCTCTGCTGTCCTCATGGGATGCACTAAGACTGCATATTCGGTGGGTTCAAATTTATATTGGAGAAATGTAGAGTAATCCGGTTCATTAATACATACCCAACATCAGGATGTTTTCCTCTTTCCCCACATGCTGGATCAGAAGATGGTGGAATTTAGTGAAGTCCCCGAACCACTCAAACGTCTCTTCGGTTTGGTAGCGTTCATTCCAGTACTCCACGTCTTTATATCTCTTATTACACTCCGGCAGATACTCCATATTTCTCCTCTGTAACAGGCAAAGTGTTTATACTACTAGCAGCAGGTTGGCAATAACTGATGGCAAAGAGGCATGTGATTTAGAAAATGTATACATCAACACCACGGTGCGATCAGTGATCTGTGTTTAAGACTCATATACGAAACTCACGCTAAAGTACTGAATAGTACAACAAAATACTACTCTGTCGTCAGTACTGGTTCTGGTACTACTGCTACCAGTTAGTACTGGTATTTCACTTAGTACTGTTGTAGTATGCACTCTGGCTGTAAGCATGTGCTCGCCATTTAGCCTCACTGTGAGAAGTTTCAATATAAAAGTCTCCCAGCCTTATTGGAAAGATTATATCCGATTGTCTAGTGGTTAAGATGCAGCGCTCCCACCGCTGCGACCCGGGTTCGATTCCCGGTCAGGGAACCATCCCCAGCCACTCTTAGTGCCGGTCCCAAGCCCGGATAAATTGGGGAGGGTTGCGTTAGGAAGGGCATCCAGCGTAAAACATGTGCCAAATCAAACGTGCGGAGGATCCGCTGTGGCGACCCCTAACGGGAGAAGCCGAAAAGAAAGAAACTTTATATCCGATTGTAAGATGGCAAATTATTTCATTATGCTGTTCACTCGATCACTGTTTGGGGTTTGGAGATTGATATGTGCAGTGACTTTAGATTTTCTGATATGAACCATGCAGCAGATCTTGCACGTGCACCAATTCGTGTAAATTATTGTTCAGAGTCATGAGATGTCAGAAAATCGACAATCCATGTCACTAGTCAGAAGTAAGAATGTAAAACACCACAATAGGATCAAGTCCAAATCAAGTTGGATCAACACACAATAGGAAACTAAGACCAAGATGCCACATAAGACGACCTGAACCAAGGTGCTACGTTATACAACATAAATGAACGAAAAACACAGAACTACACAAAACTGGGGCATCACCTAAAGTGCACGTGTATGACATATAGACACTGTTACACAGTCTGGACGTGAGGGCCTGAACGCTTATGTACCTTTTCCCTGACTGCAGAAGAGTGAGGAGTGTGTGTGAGGGGTGTATGTGATCAGTCACAATCCTGGCGGCTTTGCAGATGCAGCGTATGGTGTAGCTGCGCAAAATGTTCTTAATGGCCTCTCTGTAGAATGTTGAGATGATGTGTAATGGGAGCTTGGCTTTTCTCAGCTTGAGACCAGAGACAAGGTGTGGTTCTCTGCCAGACATCACTTTATAATGTCACATTGATAGTCATAATCACTTAATTTCCTGAAAAGAAAATAACTTTCTTTCAGGTTTCAGTCATGTTAGTAGCGTATCTAGACATTCATAGGTAGTGAGCTGTGACCTGCTCTAGGATATTTCACTTGCCTTTAACCTGTGAACCAAATTTCTAACAATAGTTTTTTTAATTTGACACTGTTACTTCAACTGCTATGGGCCTTCATGTGCATTTTAATGGAAACACACAATATTCTATCTTGCAAACTGTTGCATTCTTGTGTGTGTGTGTGTGTGTGTGTGTGTGTGTGTGTGTGTGTGTGTGTGTTTATGTGTAAATGGTGCCCAGGAGGACCCACCTCTACCACAACACTAATCAGAATAAAATTACTAGATTAATGGTTTCTATTTTTTTTTATATTAGTATATAAAGCTTACTTTAAATGAGCTAGGAGGTAATGAATTATGTTTAACTAAAACTTGGATTACAACAATTAAATGTGAGGCTTGAAAGCATTCAAATGGATTTTAGCTTGGTATGACAAGAGTTTAAATCCCACCAAGTCCTATACAACTGCTTAGTTGTATAAATAAGATAATTGTAAGTCCTTCTGGATAAGAGTGCCTGTTGAATGCTGTAAATATAATAATACTGTACACAGACTCGAACAAGACAATAATCTGTTTTACCCTAAATAATATTGCCCCATTTAGAAGAAAACTAGCTTCTTGACACAATGATTACAGTCAGATTTTAAAAAGTTTAGATTAGTGGTTTGTTAATGCTGATTTAGGTCAGAATATTCTTTACTGTATAAACAGAATAAAAAAGTGCTCAGGACAGTTGCAGCTGTTAATTTGGCTATTAATGAAGTTGTTGTATTCACCCATTTACACCTTTCAAATGGTCTTGTTTACATGTATATGAGAATAAATGCTGTCCTCATCACAGAGACATAGGGACAAACAATGATTGGTAGACCAAATTCATGTATAATTCATAGTACTATGTGAAACATTTTGCAAACACAATTTCCAACAATTTTCAAACACAATTTGAAATTTATTTTTAGTAAATAACATCTGTTTAAAGCGTTAAAGAGAAACACTCATGTAGATTCTTCCTAAGAATCTATTCTTCCTAAAGGTGCTAATGGATCTTCTATGTTTTTTGTAATGTCAGATTGGAAGATATGAACTACTCTTTGATGAAACTACAAAATCCCTTTTCCGTTATCATATAGACATACTTAAATGTATTACTTCCCAAGAAACTAAATTATTCAGATATAAGTTTGTCAGTCTTGCAAACAAAGTACATCTCAGGTAATATGAAGGAAACGCAGTATATATTATAAAATTATAATGGCATTGATCTTCCTCCAATAATTTATTTTATTGCACTAATTACTGGAACATTTACACCACTTGAGCGCCAAACCTTATTCTGAATGGTTTGAATCTGAATGGGCTGAATAGTCATTTGCATGCTAATTGAATAGGTCAATGTTAAAGACATAATCCAGCTAAACCCATTTTGGACAGAGGTTATTATAGAAAGAAAAGCAAACACAAATGACACTATTTTTGACAACAAAATTGATAAAGTTCCAGTTTGATTGCTTGGTAAAAAGGTACTATAGATCTTCAGACAATATCTAAAGAAAAACCGGGTCATCGGATGGGGACTTATCACCAGGTATTGTATGAGTACATTTACAAGTGACTTGTAGGTCTGCATTCCTAAATAACTCTTGGCCATTACGCATAATCTTCAGATTAGTGACAACGTTGTACATTTAGAACACATTGGCAGGATAAAATAAATTGAATAAGTTTCTTGGCAAATATGATTTTCATCCCTGTCTCGTTCTTCTACATTTGCTGATAAATGAAAATGTAAATTTTTCAATTACAAAAGATGTATTTAATGTGACATAAAGTGCAATGCGATAGCAAGTGCAATATAGAGGAAATGTACACATTGCATGGTCATATTGGATATATATATATATATATATATATATATATATATATATATATATATATATATATATATATATATATATATATATATATATATAGTGTGTGTGTGTGTGTGTGTGTGTGTGTGTGTGTGTGTGTGTGTGTGTGTTTCTTAATTTATTTTTAACATAAATTTTTTTTTTTATCTCTTATCTTCTGGATCACATCTGATCCACCAGGGAAATTTATTATAGCTTTGGATGTTTTAATGCACATAGAATTATTATAGATTATTATTGAATATATTATAGAAATATTTTTCAATTTTCATGGTGGCAGCTCAAGGGTTAAGGCTCTGAGTTACTTATCTAGGTTCTTGGGCCCTTTAGCAAGGCCCTTAAATCTCTCTGCTAAATATGATGGTATATGAAAATATGAAATAACGATAAGAAATAATTATACTGTAATGTACATTTGACAAATAAATGCTTAAATGAATGATTCCCAAACTACAAATATTGTTTGTAAATGTATTATTGTTTCTCAGTCTTGCAAATAAATGTTACACACCTCATTTATTTGTTTGTTTGTTTGCTTAGTAGCTGATCGAAATACCTTAGTGAGGTGGGCTGAGTTTTGTTTTCTCATCGCCCCTCCGACGTATAAATTCGCGTGAATAGCACAGGCTTGTATTTTGCTCGGTGGGCGGAGCGATGACGTACTTCCGTTGGCGCGCTTGTGGTAGAATTCAAAGCCTCGGAGCGGACCGTTGTGTCAGCGCGCTGAGAAACCGTTTTAGCCGAATTTATAACATTGATATGCGCTGAAGTTACCGCGCTGTTTAACAGTAAGTGGAAGTGTATATTAAGGTGTATATATTTTGTGCTTCTGTGTAGTTATTTGAAACTGTATCGTGTTAATGGCGGGCAGTAGCTCGCTGGAGTTTGGAGCTAGCTTGTGTTTAAATCGGTTTGCGTAGTTTTCGGAAGTGAGCGCGTGATAGCGGCTTTAATGTTCACTATCGGGGCTTTAATGCGTTTTCTCCACTGTATCTAACTTTCTAAATAGATTTACTAGTTCTTTAACTAATTTCGGTTTATTTAGCTAACTATAACTCTATTTAGCTAGTCGGCGTTTTGTAATAGGCCGGACAATGAGAGTTTCGCTGCTGCTGTTTTTGCAGACAGAGATGTCGTGGGACTTCGTCGTGCCTGTTGCTTTGGATGATTTGCAGAAATCCGGAGCGATCAATCAGTATGTGGTACAGAGTGTGCTGTCTCCCAAACAACTGCCCTCCCATATCAACAGTGAGTATATTTTACACTTTTTCTTTTTTGTTATGTTTAATATGTGCATAATTTACTCTTCAGAATTCCCCAATACCGTATTTGCTAGATCGGGACCTACATGGCGGTTATTCACCCAGACTTTAACACCTGAAGTAATAAAGGTTTTTAGCAGGTTTCAGTTACAAATTAATCACGAGTTATTCTGTGTTGTATAACGAAATGCTTAGAAAGTAATTTCCAGAATCTCGCTGCCATATGACAGTGTTTTTTATAACTGGACCAACCAGCAGGTCTATTGTTTTCATCCTAGTACAAATAATGGGTCCTGTAATATTGGGGATCTATATATTTACTATATATATATATATATATATATATATATACATACTGACACTGTTTTGTTTGCTCGGTGTGGATTTAAACCACTCCAGCTATTCCACATGTTGTCTGTGGGTGTTTTTTATTATTGTTGTTATTCCTGTCTTTGGTCAGTAAATGTTTTTTATTTTTTTCTATTAAAACACAGTTTACCAAAATCTTTTTAATAGGTAAGACATATACTTGTGCTGTTCTTTATGCAGTGTAGCCCAACTGGATGTGTAAGTAGGCTTTTGTTCTTATGTACAGTAGAGGTGCAGAAGCAGGATTTAATTATTGTATGTGAAGTTTCCATGGCTGGCCACCAGTGTCTGTGTGGGTTGCTTTTAGATTTTCTGGTTTCCCTAAATTGACCATAATGCCTCTATCAAACAGAGAAGTGTTTTCTGTCACATAAAGATTCATTATGACAACATGCTATTAAATTGGTTGTGTTGCTGATGAGGGTAATGCTCTAGATAAATAGTTCAGCATATTCAGCCATGTTTCTTTATTTTCTGTACCAGGCCTTAAAGCTTCTTTGCGAAGTCAGGGCCCGCAATGCATCTTGGAACATTTTGACACGGGCTACAGCATCCTGCAGTGAGTACAGCACTCATTTTACCGGTCACTCTTACTGAAGCTTGAGCTTTAATCTAAATTGAGCACATGGGCATGATATCTCTTTTAGGAATTTTCGTACAGTGGATGTGACTTTAAAGGAGGACACTCTGGAGATTCTTATTCAAGGTAAGTTTCAGTGGCTGAGGCTTTCAAAACAAGTCTTGTGGTGGTGTGTCTCTCTTTTAATCAATCTTTCCCTCCATGTGTTATTCAGTGGTCCAGGGGTTGTCTGTTTCTTTGCCACCCCTTCTCCTATCTGGGTCCTTGTCAGCAGCAGAGCGCAAAGAACAGCTCAATGCTGTCAAGATGAGTGTGTTTCTGCTCTGCAAACTCACTGAATATCTGGAGAGTGACTCCTACAGGGAGAGTGTTATTACTGCACCCAGCAAGGTAGTGTATTTAACACTGGTGTTAAAGGAAGTGTCAGTACTAACTATGGTTGTGAACTTTGTGGGGGACAGATGTCGTATTATGGTAAAATGTTGTCTTCTAAAATGTTTATTCTAGCTTGCCTCCATACCAAACACAATTCACATTGGTATTTTGTCATCTCCATTTCTAAAATCCTGACTAAAATGGAAGAAAAATAGTGCTCAGCCTTAATTGTGCATTAACAAAACAAGTGCCATTAAAATCAATTTGCGTTAATTTTGACAGCCCTAATATATATATATTTATACACAAGAAAATACTACAGAAATGAAATGGTAGAAATTATGTTCAATATGTAGTAAATATGCAGCTTCAATAGATTTACTGTTCTCTAAAAATAACTCAACATGAAACCATAAGTTTCAAAAAAGCTGGCAACAAAAGTGAGTACACCCTAAGGGATAACGGCTGTTTGTTGTTTAACCAGGCAAAGACACAAGTCTTAATCTCTGTTTGTTTTTGTCTGCTTCACAGGACCATACAAATTTGTGTATCTTGTATTTGAGCGATTAATTGTGGTACTTTGAGTACAATTCTCCCATACTGACCACTGGATGTCGTTCACACAAAATATTAACACTTTGGACACAGTTTTGATATGTTCACTTGGGTATATGGTGTATTAGGTTAATAATGTATTTTTAGAGGACAGTAAATCTGTACTGATGTACAAGCTGCACATTGACCACTCTCAAATACATCAACTTTAATTTCATAAAATGGTTGCTGAAATGTGAGGAGTGTAATCACCTTTTTCTTTTTTAGATTGGTGAGTTTTGTTTGTTTTTATGTGTGTATGAAGAGAGATTGTGTATGCATATATCTATCTCTCTCACAATATTGTCATGATTAATCGCAAATCTTTTTTATGTACAAGCCAATTGAGCCCAATGATGAGATTTTGGCATCTGTGAGCTGAATGACCGAGGTTGTGCTCTGATTGGTGGGTAATCTTGGCTGAGCAGTGGAGGCTGACTGCCTTGCTGTAAGGGCCCACCTACAGTACTACTAGCAACCAATCAATATTATTTGCTTCCCAAAGAAATGGGCCTAGCAAATTATTGGAAGCTTACACTCTCTCTCTCTCGCTCTCTCTCTCGCTCTCTCTCTCCTCTTTATTCTTACAGTAGTCACAATTCTGTTTATGGTCTCAGCTTTGAGCATGTTCTTTGGTAATCTGAGGGCAAAATTAAAACATAGGAAATGTTTTTGTTAGAAATGTTTCTGGCTTATGGTTTTGACATTTTATACACCAAAAAGAGTTACCGTTGTTGTCTGTGTGTGTTACAGGGACGTAAAAAGGACAAGGCTTGTGGTAAGGGCTTGTTGCATTGGGACCGTGATCGTGAGACGGTGTTGCAGTGTTTGACCCAGTTGCTCCAATTGGATATTCGTTCTCTTTGGAGCCTATCCCTGGTTGAAGAAGAATTTGTTAGGTGAAACCCACCCCCTTTCTATTTGTTCATTGTTCATTTTGTGCACCACAAGTTTATTACTGTTTAAGTCTAATGCTTGCACACACATTTGTAGCTTCTGTGGCATAGTCCTGGACTGTCTGACCATGAGTGAATCAAATCACACAATTTTATTTATAATTATGATTGTGTGATCTCATTAGCTATTATGACCCTGCAATTTTTTCCAAAATACAAATAATGTTAAACTGCCCTTTTGTAGGCTGTGACTCTAACAATTTTGCTAATTATTTGTGCTGTTATATTTCCTGTCTCACTTTTCCCTGGGTTCTGTAGCTGTGTCACATGCTGTTGCTATAAGTTGTTGGAGAATCCCACAATCAGTCACATGAAGAGTAAACCCACACGTGATGCGATCATCCATGTGCTGGGACTGATGGTGAAGAAATACAACCATATGCTCGGTTAGTTTACGTGCACAAGTACACGGAGAAGGAGTTGCCTAATTTGACATTTTATGTTTTTGTATTTTGACTTGTTTGCATTTTTGAGAAATACATATAGGTTGAAAATCTGACTGTGATACCAACAGCAAAGAATTTTCTAAATATCTGCATGATGTGTGTTTCTGTGTGTGGCAGGAGCGTGTGTAAAGGTGATTCAGCTGCTGCAGCACTTTGAGCAGCTCTCTTCAGTGTGTGCACAGGCAGTGGCTGCCTGGAGCTCAGAGTATGGAATTAAAGCAATTGTTGGAGAGATCATGAGGTACTTGTCCATACAAATGCTAGCTATTTTTTATATATAATTATTTAATATGTAATACATTAAGACTGTTCTTAAATACTGTTAAGATTGAGAGAAAAATATAGAACTTTTGAGTTTTGCTTTTGAATGGAAAAAAAAAATCTGTATTTTAAGTGAGAAGCTTACCACAATGAATGCCAAGCTTATAAGGTAAAGGCTTGCATAGAAGGATGGCGCTGCCAGTGGTGAGGAAAAGAGGAAGGCCAAGAAGAAGGTTTATGAGGGAAGACATTCAGGTGGCTAATTTGAAAGAGGCAGATGTAGTAGAGGACAGGGTAGTATAGAGATGGAGATCTGCTGTGGTGACCCCCTAATGGGAGCAGCTAGAAAAGATGAGAGATGGTTTATATATATCTTTCTATTCTATCTATATATATATATATAGATATATATATATATATATATATATACACTCAGAGTAAAGAAAGGACATTAATAAATGCGGTGTGTTGAAGGTTTTAATTTCGGTGGTCAAACAAATGCACACTGCATTAATTACATGTTAATAAAATTAGTGCTGTTAAAATTAATTTGCCTTAAGGCATAATTAACGTGTTAATTTTGACAGCTTGTGTGTGTGTGTGTGTGTGTGTGTGTGTGTGTGTGTGTGCGTTAAAAAAAATAAAAAATTAAAATATATATATATATTTTTTTTTTTATATATATATATATTATAAATATATAAATTACACACACAGGCGATCAAAATTAGAGAACAATTCTGAAATGATGTCATTTTCACTGCTCAACAGTTGAAGTTTTTGTCCTGTCTATACCATGCTACCAGAACACTTTTCCACAAAATAACTAAGGCATTTAAAAACATTATTTTGCAGAAAACACACTGATCAAAATTAGAGAACAGCAATGACTGTAGCATGGAAAAAGATTACAACAAAATTTTCTGAAGGTTACCACAGTCAGCAATTAGTAGGAAGTGTACAGGCCTCTGCTCTGAATGACTTCAGCACATCTGCGGCCACAGGACAGCACTAGTCTCTCACACTGCTCTGGTGTGATTTTGGTCCACTCTTCTTCCAGTCTCCTCCACAGTTCGGTGACTGTAGTGGGTTTCTTGGCCATAACTTTGTCGCCAAGGATTTTCCAGAGGTTCTCTATTGGGTTGAGATCAGGACTCTGGGCAGACCATGTCATTATTTCAATGTTTTCAGTTTCAAGGAACTGCTTTACCCGTTTTGCTGTGTGACATGGAGCGTTGTCCTGCATGAACACTGCGGGCTGATTGGGTGATGAACGCAGGGAAGGAACCATATGTTGTTAAAGGTTCTGATAAACATTTGCATTCACTCTGCCATGTAACTGTATAAGAGGCCCAAATCCTGCTGCAGAAAACATGCCTCAAACCATGACACTTCCTCCTCCACTTTTCACTGACTTCTTTACACACTTTGGGTTCAGTCTTTCTCCAGTTTGTCGCCGAACATAATGTTTCAAATAAATTGAACTTGCTTTCATTACTGAAGTGAACTTTGGACCAGTTCTCCTCTGTCCAGACAACATGCGCCTCAGCAAAACTTAGTCTAGCCTTTTGATTCTTTCTGCTAATGAGAGGTTTGGTCACTGCAGAGTGGGCTTTCAGTCCAAATGCTCTTAAACGTCGAGACACTGTATGATGAGACAGATCCTTAACCTGTTCATCGCTGAACTGGTGAACAATTCCAGCTGGAGTGTGGAAACGATTGCTCGTTGAGATCCTCTGCAGTATCCTGTCCTCTCTTGTATTTGTCTTCCATGGACGACCAGCCTTCTTGGCAGACTTGAATGAGTTTGTGATGTTGTAAAGATTCAATATTCTTGAAATCACAGATTTGGAACGACCAACTTGTCTTGCTATGGCTGATAGGGTCATCCCTTTGGCCTTCATCTGGACAACCTGCTGCCGGAGGCTTTCAGTCACTTTAGAACGGACCACCATCTTGCAGAGTCAGTGACACTGGAAGTTAGGCTGCCAGTTAAATAGGGGTTGACAGATAATCAAGGAAATTAGCACCAGGTGCCAGATTAACACCAATAACTGGGAGGTATCTGAAAGTGTTCTCTAATTTTGATCAGTGTGCTTTCTGCAAAATCTTTTTTTTTTTTTTTTTTAACGCCTTTTAGTTATTTTGTGGAAAAGGTGTTCTGGTAGCATGGTATAGACAGGACAAAAACTCCAACTGTTGAGCAGTGAAGATGACATTATTTCAGGATTGTTCAATTGTGTATAAATTGTTCTCTAATTTTGATTGCCAGTGTGTAAATAATAATTATATATATAATATGGTTAAAATATCTAATTTAAAATCTTTTAAGCAATGCTATATGCATCTGGTTAAATTCAGACAACAGTACCAAAGTAATCTTGTCAATGCAATCTATATAAGGTTCAGTTTGCTATAGCTAATATATATTCTGTTTTATATTGCCTAAATTCTTTTCTCTTCTAATGCTGTTATACTAAATAAAGGTGGGGTATTATTCAAATCTAGAATTATTAGTGCGGAGAGAATAATTCCACTATATTGCATTTTGATGTAATCGGCAAGCTGAGGGTGCTGATGCACAGGTGTCTGTTTGCCTGAGCTTTTCTGTGTATTATATAAATGACTGTGTGCATTTTGTTTGTTTTAAGAGAGATTGGGCAGAAGTCCAGTGATGAGTTGGCTAGAGAGGGATCTGGTGTAAAGGCCTTCTCTAGCTTTTTATCTGAACTCAGTACCCTGGTTCCTGAAACCATGATCCCTAATATCAGCGTTCTTCTGACACACCTGGATGGAGAGGTCCGTATAAACACATGTGCACGCACACGCAGACATCTTTGTGCACAAATCTTGTATAGAAGTCTCCCTGTACTTTTCTACATATCTGTGGTGCCTGATTTCAAAACTTACTTACCTTGTGTATAAATCCTATACATCACTTTGAAAAAACATTAGCTATTATATTCAAAAATGTAGTTAAAATACTCAACTAGATTTTGAGATTTGCCTCCATTGAATGGTTGGGTATGTAGGCTTCATAGTTGGAAATGCACAATTGTGTTGGATATCTTTGTAATGCTACAGCATCCAAAATCTTTCCAATTAAACAGCTTCATGACCGTGCCCCTGTGTACAAAGGGAGACTTAATCAACACTTGGTAATCTGCGATTAAAAACCCTTAAGAATTCATTCTAATTGACCACTTTTAAGGAGAAATTACAAGGCTGACTACACCCCAGGCCTCCTCGCCCAACATCAGTGCCCAACCTTGCTTGTGGCTTAATGAACACATCCACTGCCACATAAAAAAAAAGCCTTCACAACAAAATTTTAATCTGTTGTATCCCTAATTTATGCCCAAGGATATGATGTTCATCACATATGTGAATTGTTAGGTTTGTCAGATCATATCTTGAATTAGGATATTAATGTATGAAAAATGCTTTGCGATCTACTTAGAAAGCAGTGAGTACATAGATGAGAACTATTTCACAGACTTTTGACTGGCATTTGCCCTGTGATGATACCAAGGCGAATGTGAGCTCACTGATTGGGGGTCTGAGTTCTCCTGTAATCCTTTTGGCTGGTAATCTTGACAGAGCAGTGGAGATTTGCTGCTTTGTTGTAAGGGCCAGCCTACAGTCACCAAGCCTCTTCACTCCCTCTCTTATCCAAAGGAAAGAATGAAGTGCATGAGTGGAGGGTGCTGACAATGTGTGTGTGCGTGCTGACGCGTGTGTGGTTGCAGATGGATTCTCAGCACTTTGCTTTATTCAGTAGGCTCTGAACTGCATCTTTGGTAATCTGAGGGTGACTGCTAAATGTGTTCGTCTCCACAGTCGTGGACCTTATTAGAGATGGTATTCCCAAAATAAATGGTGTCTTGTTCTGTTTTAGAGTTCCAGTTTGCGTGTGGCCATGTGCGAGGTGTTGGGAGAAGTGCTGGTACACGTGTTAACTGGTGATAAATTGGATGATTCCGGACGAGCAGACAGAGACCGCTTCTTCGATACCCTCCAGGAACACATTCATGATACACATTCACATGTCAGAGCTCGCGTGCTTCAAGTGTACACTCGTATTGTCAACAGCAAAGTAAGTAAAAAATAAATGTGATGAATCAGTTTTGTAGTAAAAACAGGTGAATAATTTTTTGTTTTCTCAGGCTTTGCCATTATGTAGATACACTGAAGTGATGGAATTGGCTGTTGGTCGTCTTGGTGATAAGTCAGTTAATGTGTGTAAGAGTGCTATCCAACTTGTGGCTGCTTTCATCGCTCATAATCCCTACAGCTGCAAGGTAAGCTCTAGTAACCTGCTTGTATATTGTCTCCTTTAGTCTTGGGTTGTTTTAATATAAAAAGATTGAAGTTCGTTCATCAGTAGAACGAACTACAGGGGTCCTTTTAAGTCCTTTTTTATATTTTACACATTTTGCAAACAGTCTTGCCACTGGACATTTAGTCTGAACACTTGACATTAGTGTTTTCAGTGATTGCTTTAAGGAGTGTATATTCTTTGAATTTATTAACTACAATCGATAAACTCATTATGGTAGTATGCATGTAGAACACCTGATGTTTTAATGGTTTTTTTGTCTGGTGACGGACTCATTGAAGTTTGCATATTTAAACCCTGCATTAAAATTAATAAATATGGCAGTATCGGTCATGATTGGAAAAGTAATAAACGTTTGATACCTCAAGCGCCTCCACTTGGAGGTCCCACAAATAAAATTCAGTGTGTAATAGTTACAATTAGCAGTTAAATTAACAATGTAATCTTGATGTTTATTGTTTGTTCAGCTTAGCAGTGTGGACTTAAAGAAACCTCTGGAAAAAGAAACAGCTAAGCTCAAAGAAATAAGGGACAACATAAGGGAGAATGCACCAGGTATATGCTTCTGCATTGCTCATGCTAATTTTATTTTTAATTTTTTCGTTGTGAATTACAAGAATTACAATTATTGAGATTTCCCAATGATGATACCAAGGCGAATGTGAGCTTACTGGAGGCAAGTCTGAGTTCTACTGTGTTCCTATTGGCTGGTAATCTTGACAGAGCAGTTGAGATTTGCTGCTGTGTTGTAAGGGCCAGCCTACAGTCACCAAGCCTCTTCATTTACACTCTTCTCTCGAGAAGTGCTGGGGAGAGGATGAAGGGGCAGACAGAGAACGTGTGTGTGTGTAAGGACTCAGATAGAATCTCAGCTCTGCTGTGTCCAGTAGCCTATGAACTGCATCTTTGGTAATCTGAGGGTATTTAACTATTAAATGTTTTCGTTTGTTTGTTTTTTATTGTGTGGTTGTTTCCCCTTTTAGCTAATTCTTCTGGGTTTATTTCATTCTGTTTGTGTCTCAGTCCCCATAATTTCAGCATCTGATTTGTGGGCTGCAATGGAGCCGGAGGTCTCGCATACAGTCATAACTCATCTTGCAGCTGGCAGTGACTCAGAGAGGGAGGAAGAGAATGAAGATGAACTTGGCGGCACTGACCGAGACACAGCTGTCCAGATTGCTCAATATCTTAGACACAATAAATACAGGTAACAGAATTAAATAGGATTACCTCGTCTTTTTACGCTTGTAAAGTTCTGTTTGTGGATAAAATCCTAAGCAAATCTTTTTTTTCTGTTTTCTTTTTGAAGATGTAGAATCATTAATCATCTAACACTGCTCTTATTGGTAGTCAGAATAATGTTAAACTGTATTTAAACACCCCCCCCCCCAAAAAATAAAAATAAAAAATAAATTGCAGATGGGTGTAAGTTTGCTTTGAGACCTTTTTGTTGATTACATATTTGAAGACTGCACAGTGAAGATTTACTGTTTTAAGGTAAAAGTTCAAGTGGGAAAAACTGTAGGACACCATTTGCCATTTTAAGAATTTATTTACAGGCTGAAAATCTTTATTTGATCTTGTTTAATTTCATATAACAGAATGTAGTGGCCATGTATATGTTAGGAATTTTGGACTGATTTGTCATCTTTTGTGTTTTTCTATGTCAAGGCAAGCTGTGCGGCTGTGTATGCAGGCCTATTCTCTTTACCCCGAGTCTTCATTCTTCTCTGCTCTGTCCAGTATGAATGAAAGGACGCTCATCAGTACATTGGCATCACTTTTTAAAGGTAAGAATTCTGCTTGATGTACTGTTTCATACAAATACAAATCTTTAGCTCACTTTGAATTTCTCTTTGGTTACAGGCCCTGAGGAGGAACCGGCTGCAGATATTGGAGTGAAGGATCAGCCCCCCACACCACAGAAAGAAGGAGAGGGTGATGAGAAGGAGAGTGAGCTGAAGAAGCAGGAGATGTTGGTTCAGTACCTGAAAGATACAGAGAGCTTTGCCTTACAAGTTGAGCGCGCTATTGCTATCATTAACAAGATGCTGTACTGGAAAACCACTACAGGTAACATTTGTAAATGTACTGGAGAAACTTATTGTAACAAATACAGTGGTGTGAAAGTGTCCTGATTTTCTTTACTTTTTTTTTTTGCATGTTTGTCACAGTTTAATGTTTCAGATCATCAAACTAATTTAAATGTTAAATTAAAAAAGATAAGTGAACACCACTTTTTCACACCACTGTAGATAAAGCAATTTATGAAGTACTACAATATGCATATTGAAAATCAATAGAATCAAAGAACAATTGTTTGAATGCATTATAAGTATAGTCTAGAGTTTTTGGTGACATGATGACATCTTGTACTTCAGAGTGACTTGTGTTCAACACTGGATATGCTGACTTTCTAAACTGTTGTTCTGTGTTAGTGTCAATTTTTTTAAAAGATGTGCCTTTACCATGTGTCTTTTTAGAAGTAAAATAATCCTCCTTTCTCACACCTCAGTGGTTCAAGAGGCGGTACAGTTCTGTGTCACCGCATGCGAGTTCAGTGTGGCAGATTCATTGTGTGGGGTGAGGAAAATGCTGCCTCTGGTCTGGTCCTCTGATGCTGCAGTCAAAGATGCTGTAGTGCAGGCGTACAGGCGCCTCTACCTTAACCCTCAGGGAGACAGCACCAGGTGAGTTATCTGTTTTTGTGAGTGTGTTTTCTCACTTTTTCAGTGTTTGATTGGCTGGGGTTTTCCCCTACACTCAATCACAAAATGTATCTGGTATAAATTAGAACAAATTTTAAGTGTCCTCTGTTCTCCCTCCTGGACAGAACTAAGGCTCTTACTCTTGTGGACAGTTTGTCTGAATTAATGGTTGATGCCTCTCTGGGAACCATTCAGTGTTTGGAAGAGATAGTGAGTAACTGATTTATTTGATTACTACAGAATCCTGTTTTATGGCCAGTCTAGGTGACATACTCTAAACATCTGTACTTGCTCTTTAATGTGTTTCCAGGTGCAGGAATTTTTTAGCACTGACAGTGCTCTCCAGGCTTCTGTGGTGCAGGTACTATGGGAAAAATTTTCAGGAAAGAGGGAGTCCTCGGCACCGCACAGGAGAGCTGCAGTACTGCTGCTTGGCATGGCCGCACGGTGAGAGATAAATCTCTTTTTGGTAAACACACAATACATTACTTTAGCTTAATTTGTTAATGCATTCCCTTTTCTCTCAATTATTACATTATTGCACCTTGAATACTGTTTTTAATCACAGACAGAATTTTCTCATGATTGGATGGTACTATTACACACGTTTTTGAATTTTTTTTGTCTTGGCCAAAATCAGGGGTGATCTTTTTATCTGTCCAACAATATAACAGTACTTGCACCTTTAGATGGCATTTTTTGTGTGTGTAGAGCTGAGAGGGAAGTTGTTCTTGGCAACCTGGACACACTCTGCTCTGTTGCGTTGGGAGAGAAGGTGACTGAGGATTACTTGCTGGCCAGAGACACTGTGATCACTATCACCAATATTACTGATCACATAAGGGTATGTTCACATGTAACGTTCATATACCGTGAATTGTTCACACATCATTTCTGATTTGACATTGTGCTGTGTATACAAACAGATTTTACAAAACTGTTGTCTTTGTTATAGCAATCTAAAGGACCTGCATTTAGGCTACCAATGGACCACCATCTCTTCAGCTGTCTGACCCAGGCTGTTGCTGATGGTACATACATACATATTAGTTGCTGTCTGATGAATACTAGATACTGAACCCAGATAAAGAAACTGAATACTTTGAAATTAAAAGACATCTACATCAAAGTTGAGTACCTTTTGTATAATTACAATGACTATCCTCCTGACTCCTTTATAGGTGTAATATTGTCCGACCCTCACTGGCAGACTTTTATGGAGCAGGCTGTACGCCTAATCTATTTTCTTGCTGAGTCACCTGATCAGCTATGTGCTCGCCTCCTACAACGCTCTGCTCATCTTCTGCTGGAACAGATAACTGAGTGTGGAGAACATTCACAAATGTCTGAAGGCTCCCAGGACCCCCAGGAACAGAAAGGTAGAATAAAATTTGGATGGTCCTCGGTTTACATTTATATCCTAATACATTTCCAAAATGTTTGCGTTTTGAAGCGGAAAGTTTAATATTTTTCATGTTTGCTCACTATCCAGTGGCTTGCTCTTCCTAATCTTTCTAATCAAAATCTTCCAGAGCATTTAAGAGCTTCTAGAGTTATATTATAGAGTGATGCTCGTTTTAATGAATTATTGTTTTCTTTCTTTGTAATCAGTCCCTTCTAACACCTTTACTCTTTGTCGCTCTCTTATTCTCTGCACGCAGTAAACTGTTTGAGTCTGGCGCAGCTGTTCTCTCTGTGTGGCTTCGTAGCCTTTTGGCAGGTGTCTCATCTGGAGAGAAGTGTGAGTGCTGCGCTGAGGCGGCGGAGAGGAGAGAAGGAAGAGAAAGAAGAGAGGGAGAAAAAGCCTGTGAACAAAACCAAGGTTTTTTTTATAAATATGCTGATTCTTGGCACACAGATTTGTGATCCTGAAAATTATGGCCCTGGTGCTTAACAAAAACATTTATTCTCATACGTCAGGAAGCCAATGACAGCTGTGTGGAGGAAGAGCTTGGTTTGACTGGCGCCTCAGCAGAGGACACTGAGGCAGAGTTCATACGTAAAATCTGTGAAACAGAACTTTTAGCCGGTGAGCAATATCTTCCTCATGTACACTCGCAATCAAATATTCAACCCCCTCACCTCAATAGACAATACAATGATGTTGATGAAAGATAATGAAAATAAATGGTAAAATAAAAAAAACTTGTGAAATAAAATATTTGATGTATACTAGTTATTTTGACAACAGAAGTTGACTTAACTTTGAAGTTTAAATGAAAATTGTAAATCTTGTAACACGAGCATGTGCAGTATTATTCAACCCCCAGCTTCAGTGCCTTGTGGAGCGCTCTTTAGTTTTTATAACTTCTAACAAGCGTTTTCGCTAAGTGCTGACAAGCTTCTTACACCGCTCGATTGGAATCTTTGCCCATTCTTCCTCTAACTTAGTGATGTTTGACAGCTTCCGTGCTACAACTGCTTTCTTCAAATCCCACCAAAGATTTTTTTTTTTTATTGGATTTTAAATCTGGTGACTGAGAAGGCCTCTCCAGGACACTCCAGCATCTTTTCCCCAACCAAGCTTTTGTTGATTTTGAAAGTGTGCTTGGAATCATTGTCTTGCTGGAAGATCCAGTGATCACCAAGGTTTATTTTGCCAACAAAAGGCATCGCGTTCTTCTTCAAAATGACCTGGTATATCTGGGAATCCATTAAGCCAGGTACACAATCAAGATTGCCAGTTCCTGCCGCAGAAAAACAGCCCCACGGGCTGTTATTTTTCTGGTCATAAGCCTGACCTTTTGGACACCAGACATACAGCTGGTCCAGAAAGTTCCAGTTTGGTTTCATCAGTCCATAGAACTGTCTCCCAGAACTCTGTAGTTTTATCCAAATTCCTCCTGGCATATTCCAATCCACTTCTGATGTTCCTTGAGGTCAAGAGTGGAGTGCGTCTTGTGGTTCGGCCATGAAATCCTTGATTATTCAGTGCACATCTTATAGTTGCCACTTAAGCACTTATACCAGCCTTCATCATGTCATCCTGTAGCTGTCTTGCAGTCACATGGGGGGTTTTCTTAGCCGTCCTGACCTTGTTGCTAAGGGCCCTTGATGAAATTGTGAGCTTTCTTCCACGGCCAGGTTTGCAGCTGTTCCATAAGTTTTAAACTTCCTTATAATGCTCCCAATGGTGTCTCTTGGAATGTTAAATCTTTTGGAAATCTTCTTATACCCAAGGCCCCTTCAGATGTGATTAAATAATCTCCTCTCTCAGCTTTTGTGGAAACTCCTTTGTCTTTCCCATGATTGCAACTCACCTTGAACACCTTCATGTTCGGGGTTTATATATGCATCACAGCTGAAGCAAATGAAGGATCGTTATGTAGTTCCCAACGGCTTAATGATGATTCAGCTCCACTTCAGGCCATAAAAACTGTCAAAGCTTTAAAAACAACAATATTATGTAGTGATTGACTAATTGTGACATTGTGCGAGCTTAACAAAATATACTGTTACACACATACTACTTAATACATTTTCTGTGTTGATTTTATGTTTCACTAAACTCATTAAGAAGCCATCCAAAGCAGAATCCTGCACTTTGAAAAGATTTTCATTTATAAATCCTTAAAACTCTCTAGGGGTTGAATATTTCTGATTGCAAGTGTAGCTACAATCTTTTTTTTTGTGTGTCTCATGTATGGTGGTAATCTGAATAAATTCTATTAATGCCCCCCTCCCCAACACACTCTTTCTGCAGAAGGGAACATGCTCAGTGTATTTCTGCCCTTGCTGGTGAAGGTGTGCAGCTCACCTGGCCGATATTCTCATACCCAACTCACCACTGCTGCCTGTCTCGCCCTATCCCAGTTTATGATGATCAGGTAAACTTTTAACAGGCTGAAATTGAGCAATTAAAATTCAGTGCTTGACCATTAAGAAACACTACAGAATAAAGTTTTTCCAGCATTATTATTAGTCTTTGCAATTGCTGTTTTAATAGGAAAGTAAAGATTTCTGATTGCGTATTTACTCTAAATAATCTTTCCCCATGTCGTCCCCCCCCCCCCCCCCCCTTTTTTTTTTTTTTTTTAAATAATACACCAACTCAGTCCAGCAGTGTGTAAGGATAATATCCGTTTGCTCTTCACTGTGTTGGAGAAATCTCCTCTCCCAGTTGTCAGATCAAATGCCATCATTGCCCTTGGAGACCTGACTGTTCGCTTTCCCAACATTCTGGAACCCTGGACCCCCAACTTGTATGCCAGGTATATTAACCTGTATAGTATTTTTGTTACACTTTTACCCATATCCTTCATTTTGACAGGGTTATCCAGCTTAACTCACTGCAAAGCACAACATTTTCTCTAACACTATTGTTTCATATTAAATGTGTCTTGAAGGCTGTGTGATGAAAATGTGTCGGTGCGCCTGACGGCCATCACAGTTCTGACCCAGCTGGTGCTAAAGGATGTGATGAAGGTCAAAGGTCAGGTCAGTGAGGTTGCTGCACTTTTACTGGACCCTGAGCCACATATTGCCAACCTTGCAGTCAACTTCTTCAATGAACTCTCTGCAAAGGTAGGCACTTGCACTAACATAAACTTCGTAGTTTAGCATGATTATCAAGTACCGTAATTTCCCGACTATAAAGCGCACCCATATATAAGCGGCACCCACTGAATTTTACAAATATTTTTTATTTTAGACATAAATAAGCCGCACCTGTCTAAGTCTACACTTAAACTAATGAACTTTACACAGGCTTTAACGACAGTGTCTGTTACACGGGTGAAATATGTTGTGGCTCATTTAAGCTTCTTAGGCATTTTGGGAATTGCCTGCATGTGTTCAAGACGAGGATTATGTCCTTATTATTTTCTGATGCTCATTTCTAAGTTTCTTTGACTAACCCGTAACGCTGTTGCCAAGAAAAATATAAAAGCACGAGTTTTGTAAACCTGTCTGTGCTTATATGATTTCTGTTGCTACTGGAGTTAGTGAGCTCTCCCTTCACCCAGACTCAACGCATTACAACGGCTTTTATCTAAACAGTAGCCGACCAAAAAAGTCATTGTTCACTTTCTTCCTCCTTCCTTTCACAACTATTTCTCTCGGGAGTTTTTCTTTTTGGCATCGTCGTGCGTTTAAAAAAAAAAACAACAACAAACAAACGCTTTTTCTCCCAAAGCCGTGCAGCTCAGAACACAGGTGAGGTGCGTGGGTTTTTTTTTTCCTCCCCGTTTCCGTTCGGAAATTTCATTGGTCTAATGTTATGGGGCTCAGTTTTTTTGGCTTGAAGTTTGTGAAACCAGGAAAAACCCAGGAAAAATCCATAAAATAAGCCGCGGGTTTCAAAACGTGGGGAAAAAAAATATCGGTTTATAGTCCGGAAAATACGGTAATCTAATACAGGATCAGTCTTTTGATGTGGTCATTCATATCAAGATTCAAATGTACCAAAGTTGTGCTTCTTGTTTGTTTTTTTTTTCTCTCAGGATAATGCTATCTATAATCTACTGCCTGACATTATCAGCAGACTGTCGGATCCAGAGAGAGGGATGAAAGAGGAGGACTTCAGCACAATTATGAAGTAAAACAAACAAACAAATAAATATGAGACTAAAGTCAACACAACACACAATTTTATATTATTCGAGCGATTTCTTTACTCAAATATAACTCCAGCAAAAACAAATTTTAAGCACTAAACATTTGTTTTACTGATGCGGATGAAGTTTCAAATCAAGCACCAATATCCGCCAAGATTCTTCTTCTTTTTTGACCATTCGCATTCTCAAGTAGAACATTACTGCGATCTACTGTGGTAATGAATCAGAGACTTGTATCCCTATTCCCAAGATGATAAAAAATAATGCAATGATGCTTACATTCGGCAATTAAAATCATCCATGTAGAAACATAGTAAATGGTTAATTTGTTGTACTGATAATTTGCGTAATTTAAAACACCATAATTACTTAAACATTTACGAAAATATTTTGTCTTTATGCTCTATGTTGAGTGAGGGGAAAATAGGAAGACCAAGGGGAAGGTTTATAGATGTGGTAAGGGAAAGACATGCAGTTAGTTGGTTTAAATAGGACAGAGTCGTATGGAGGCAAATGATCTGCTCTGGTGACCCCTAATGGAAGCAGCCAAAAGAAGCAGCAGCTCTATGTTGGGTTTGGTTTAACTAATAATAAACACATTTTGAATTAAGCATCCATTTTTGTCCATGGCTATGTTGATTAAGTATTAAAGTAAAGTATTAAAAACTTAAAGTATTTAATTTGAGGTACATTTTATGACTATAAATGTGCAATTAAGTGTTTTAAATTTAAATTTTTAATCAATTGACAGCCGATGTGTGTAAAATTGTCCTTTTTCGATAGGCAACTCTTTTCTTACATAACTAAAGAGCGACAGACAGAAAGTTTGGTGGAGAAGCTCTGTCAGCGTTTCAGAACTGCGAAGTAAGTAGTTACAATAGTTTGTTTTCCCATCTACTACATATGTATATGAATGAGTAACGTGTTAATATTTCAGCTATATTTCATTGATTCTGTGATTTAACAAAGAGAGAAAAAACAAACCTTCTATATGTTTGATTTTGTGCAGGACCGAGCGACAGTGGGCAGATCTGGCTACATCTTTGTCACTGCTCTCGATGTGTGAGCGAGGCTTTAAGAAGTTGCAGGAGTGCTGGGAGTGTTACAGTGATAAACTTACAGAGGATGCAGTTTACCAACCTTTGCTCTCCATCTTGGCCAAACTTCGGCGCAGAGCCAAGCCCCAGTTTAAGGTACTGAAGATGCCACATCTTAGTTGTAGGTGACTTTGTGTTTTTTTTTTTTTAGAAAAAAAATGCAACTCACTTGTTGTGTTTTTGACTTCCAGCTCAGGTTGGCAGGTCTTATAGTCTGGGGGGGGGGGAGTCTGAAAAGTCTTTTTCATCTTGGCACTTACCTGCATACCCCCTAATATAAATCTCAGCTGATGTTATACATTGGGTAATTGCATAATGTCCAAATAGTTTATTTTATTTTTTTTTAACCATATGCAGAGTAATAAGTTTCATCAGACTTTTACCATTCAAACTGTTTGTGAAATGCCACATTGATATAATGGTTTGCTGCATCTTCAGATTTGAATTATGTGAAAATGTAATTCTTATTGCTGTCCTATGATGGCACAGGCTCAAGTGGAGGAGTTTGAGAAAAAGTTAACAGCGGTCCATACAAAAGGTCTGGAAAACGTACAAAATGAGGAAAGGGAACAGCAAATAGAGGAGCAGAAAAACACACCTGTGCCTAAAAGTGCTCGCAGACCGACACGAGGTAAAACATCACATTGTTTTCTTTCAAAGCATTTCTCTCACACACTATAAATAAATTCGTTATATAGACTCGGCTAACTGTGTGGAAACATTTTGCCTATTGCATGTCTCAAACCTTTTGTAACGTTCTTATATACCTTGTATACACCTACTGTGTGTTTGTTTATTTTCCTTTCTTTATCTATTTTTTAAACCGGTCACTGTTTCTAAATAACATTTTCTTGTCTCATTGCAGGTCGTGGGAAGTCCAAAATGGATGACAGTGACTTGGTAACCCCCAAAACCTCCCGTGCTCGCCCCAAAAAGATTATCACCTTTAGCAGTGATGAGGAAGAGGAGGAAGATGGTGAGATGGCAGGGCAGAGTCTACTGGTGGCTGTTAATAAATTAATCAACTACCCTAAGGGGGCTGAATCTTATGCTCTGAAAAAAATATTTGATGAACAGCTGAAAACAGGCTCATGTTAAAGTATTATTTTATATTTAGTGTTTAGCAGAAGACAATATTCAAAGTATATTCTACTTCATATTCTCAGTCAACATAAATCCATTTTTATGTAGTTTAGTATAGTATAAAAATAGCAAGACAAGCATGACCAAAACAAATAAAATAGTCCCAGTGTTTTTAGTGTCCCTAAGTGCTTTGTGAAAAGTTGGGTAGGTTTTTAATCTTTGTTTGAAGAATTTAACTGACTCAGCTTTTCTTACAGCCTGGGGAAGTTCATTTTCACACCTGGTTGAATTAAGTAATTGTGGGTTCAGTCGAGCAGTGATTTAAGCCTTGCAGACCAAGAGCAGAGTGTGAGGGCTTTAAGATGTGTGGATGATCTTTTTTTTTTGGATTGGTGGTCAAGCATCAGTGTTTTAAGCATGATTAGAGTAGCTACATGTAGCGCTGATGTGTTGTGGGAGAACTTTCAGTGTTTTGCTCTGAATTGCATGCAGGGGCAGACCTATTTAAAAAAAAAAAAAAAATTAAATAATTTTTTAAAAGGGGTACATCACCATTTGTATTGTATTGCATTTTGTGGATGGCAAGTTGACAACCATGCAACCATCCAATTTAAAATATAACACAATATTATTTAGTTTTTAAAGACGACTGTTTATTAGTGAAGATAAGCATCTATCATATGTTAAATAAAACTTTGTAGAATAGCTAAATTATAAATGCATAGATTAAATATAAAAACATTGAAAACAAGCTTTTGAACATAGTAAAGCCGAAGTAAATCACGTTACTGTTGTAGACAAACGCTATAAAAAGATGCATAATTATGTACGGTTCGCCATTTTCACAAGCGGCTGTGTTATCTTGATGTCGCGCTAACCCCTGACTTGAGTAGCCTAACTTGATCTGATAACCGCATTCGTTGACAACGAATTTTATTAACGATTAGTTGTTGCAGCTCGTCTGTATTAATGGAGAGTCCTGTGCTTAGCATTGTTATGAAATGCAGTGATATTATCTCAGCTGTTATGGAAGGACTGATTCTGTTTAAAAAGAAATTCATTCTGGATCTCGGCAGCGTATTAGCTGTTTGTGGTAAACCTGTGCTATTTGTAAACTTGGTGCTTAATTAATGTCTGTCATACAAATCAATCTATTTTTTTCAATTACTGATTGTGGGTCCTTTTTAGATGCTGTCATGGAAGAGAGTGAGACTCCAAAAGTCACCACGCCCATCTCGCGTACCCGACGCACTCGTCTACGCCATTAGTCCTCTTCTTCCTCTACTTATTAACCCTCTTTTTATCTTTTTAATATTTCTTTATTCTGTCCATTCTGAATGCACGATTTTCATGCTTTCTTTTTTTTCAGTTTCACTTTTTTTTTTTTTAATCCATGTTTTTATAAAATGTTAATATACAAGACAAATCTGCAATTTTGTAACATTTTTGCTAGGCTGCATCATTATTACTATCATTTGGAATAATGACCTTAATAATAAAAAGAAAATAAAAAAACAGCTTAAAAGGAAATGGTTTTGTTTCTTTGCAACTATTGAATGATGTAACAGAAATAACATAACAGATGGTTTAATAACCTTTTATTAAAGGGTATGACTCAGTCCAACAGTACTTACTCTTAAACTGTCTTTCTGCATCATAATGCAAATCAAGTATAAATCAGCCTTACATTTTGATTCCTCTGCCACCACTGTGCTATTATTTAGCTTGTATGTTCTCTTTCTATAGCTAGAAAATAGCACATTTTAACTTGCTCAGATTTCCCTTGTTAGCTAGAAAGTCAAGTTGGTCCATTATAGCTATTATAATTTCTTAGAGACCAACATTTTATTTATATATATATATATATATTGTAATCTTGCATTTTCTTTTCTGCATGTGTAAGTTCAAAACCCTTCTAACAAAAGGCTTGATGTAGCAGACTGTTGACATTAACTACAGTCCAAATTCATCCTCAAAGCTGTTATTTTCATGGATCCAAAGGCCATTGATAAGAAACCATCCTCAGCTGCACAGAATGGCCTCCAAACGAAGAGAACAGCATCCAGAGGCAGGCCGGGAAGCAGGCAGATCGAAGTGGTGTGTGTGTGCGCACGTGTGCGCGTGAATTAAGTATCCTTAATGTATAAAAGTTAAAGACACTGCAGTTGGGACTCTGGAAAGAATCGCTATGGCAGCATAACTAAAAGGTAAGCGCCAGAAGGTAACACAGACATGAGGGATCTCTGGCATAAGAAACGGCTTGCCACACCGCAGTCAACAAACCTGAGTGAACGGGTGAGGGGACGACAGCATACAAATATCCCAGTTCACCAAACATTATATCTATGATCCCTCCAGAGCTGCTCCTTTACTGAAGTCTTGACAATGTTTTCAGCATCAACTGGAACAGTGAGACTTTGTCGGAGTCCCGAAGACTCATACAATGTATTCTGAACTAACGTACATTTATTTATGAACTTACTTTACTGTCTGAGTGTTCGAGTATTACAGTAGTCTAACTAATGCATAATCTAGTTTTTCTGCATCCTGTAATGACACTTTTAATTTTAGCAATATTTCTAAGGTGAAAAAAGGCGATGCTGGTAATGTTATTCACATGAGCCTCAAAGGAAAGGCTAGGGTCAATAATCACATAAAGGACTTTGACTTCTGTACACACTGACACATAAAGACCAGCCAGAGATGCAACATAATCGGAACGTTTACTTCTAGCTGCATATTATTAGAGTTGAGTAGAAGGCAGTTACAGTATCAAGCATCTACTGTCTAGTGTCCTTTACACACCCAAAATTTTAAAGCTGATCTTCATCTGGCTTTGCTGAAATATACAACTGTGTATCATCAGCATAGCAGTGGAAGCTAATACCATGTTTATGTATATGCCAACATGCAGCATATTTATATATACAGTGAGGAAAATAAATATTTGAACACCCTGCTATTTTGCAAGTTCTCCCACTTAGAAATCATGGAGGGGTCTGAAATTGTCATCGTAGGTGCATGTCCACTGTGAGAGACATAATCTAAAAAAAAAAAAATCCAGAAATCACAATGTATGATTTTTTAAACTGTTTATTTGTATGATACAGCTGCAAATAAGTATTTAAACACCTGAGAAAGTCAATGTTAACATTTGGTACAGTAGCCTTTGTTTGCAATTACAGAGGTCAAACGTTTCCTGTAGTTTTTCACCAGGTTTGCACACACTGCAGGAGGGATTTTGGCCCACTCCGCCACACAGATCTTCTCTAGATCAGTCAGGTTTCTGGCCTGTCGCTGAGAAACACAGAGTTTGAGCTCCCTCCAAAGATTCTCTATTGGGTTTAGGTCTGAAGACTGGCTAGGCCATGCCAGAACCTTGATATGCTTCTTACAGAGCCACTCCTTGGTTATCCTGACTGTGTGCTTCGGGTCATTGTCATGTTAGAAGACCCAGCCTCGACCCATCTTCAATGCTCTAACTGAGGGAAGGAGGTTGTTCCCCAAAATTTCGCAATACATGGCCCCGGTCATCCTCTCCTTAATACAGTGCAGTCGCCCTGTCCCATGTGCAGAAAACCACCACAAAGCATGATGCTACCACCCCCATGCTTCACAGTAGGGATGGTGTTCTTGGGATGGTACTCATCATTCTTCTTCCTCCAAACACGTTTAGTGGAATTATGACCCAAAAGTTCTATTTTGGTCTCATCTGACCACATGACTTTCTCCCATGACTCCTCTGGATCATCCAAATGGTCATTGGCAAACTTAACACGTGCCTGGACATGTGCTGGTTTAAGCAGGGGAACCTTCCGTGCCATGCATGATTTCAAACCATGACGTCTTAGCGTATTACCAACAGTAACCTTGGAAACGGTGGTCTCAGCTCTTTTCAGGTCATTGACCAGCTCCTCCCGTGTAGTTCTGGGCTGATTTCTCACCTTCCTTAGGATCATTGAGACCCCACGAGGTGAGATCTTGCATGGAGCCCCAGTCCGAGGGAGATTGACAGTCATGTTTAGCTTCTTCCATTTTCTAATGATTGCTCCAACAGTGGACCTTCTTTTCACCAAGCTGCTTGGCAATTTCCCTGTAGCCCTTTCCAGCCTTGTGGAGGTGTACAATTTTGTCTCTAGTGTCTTTGGACAGCTCTTTGGTCTTGGCCATGTTAGTAGTTGGATTCTTACTGATTGTATGGGGTGGACAGGTGTCTTTATGCAGCTAACGACCTCAAACAGGTGCATCTAATTGAGGATAATAAATGTAGTGGAGGTGGACATTTCAAAGGCAGACTAACAGGTCTTTGAGGGTCAGAACTTATTTTCCTTACTGTGTGTATATGTGTATATATATATATATATATATATATATATATATATATATATATATATATATATATATATATATATATATATACACATACACACACACAGTGAGGAAAATAAGTATTTGAACACCCTGCTATTTTGCAAGTTCTCCCACTTAGAAATCATGGAGGGGTCTGAAATTGTCATTGTAGGTGCATGTCCACTGTGAGAGACATAATCTAAAAAAAAAAAAAATCCAGAAATCACAATATATGATTTTTAAACTATTTATTTGTATGATACAGCTGCAAATAAGTATTTGAACACCTGTCTATCAGCTAGAATTCTGACCCTCAAATTAAATTAAATTAAATTAATTTTTATTTGTATAGCGCTTTTAACAATGAACATTGTCTCAAAGCAGCTTTACACAGATAATGTGGTGATTAAAAGTAAATATGTTCTTTGTAAGTGAGTTTGTCCCTGATGAGCAACTGTGGCAAGGAAAAATTCCCCGAGATGGCATAAGGAAGAAACCTTGAGAGGAACCAGACTCAAGAGGGAACCCATCCTCATCTGGGTTGCACCGAATGTCCATTTGAAGCAGATATACAATGTTGCGGGGTACAGTGATGATGATCAGAAGCGAACTGTATCCTGAGTCAATGTAGCAGACTGTTGACATTAACTACAGTCCAATCCATCCTCAAAGCTCCTGTTTTTACTCCAGAATTTCATGGAACCACCCAAGGTGTTGATGAGAAACAGTCCCAAGCTGCACAGAGTTTCCTCCAGTCGAAGAGAACACCATCCAGAGGCAGGTCTGGACGAAGTGGGAAGATCCACGGAGGGGAGAGGGGCCGGAACAGTGGTCACTGGAGCCTCAGGAGCATGTTTAACTCGACCGAGAGAGAGAGAGAGAGAGAGAGAGAGAGAGAGAGAGAGAGAGAGAGAGAAGAGGGTGACAGGAAGAGAAGGAAATGGATTATTGAGTGTCCTTATTGTTGTATGAAAGTAATATCACTGTGCAGTTTGGACTCCGGCAAGACTCGCTATGGCAGCATAACTAAAAGGGAGAACCAGAAGGTAACACAGACATGAGGGATCTCTGGGATAAGAGACGACCCACCACACCACCGTCAACAAACCTGAGTGAACGTGTGAATGTGAGGGGACGACAGCATACAAATATCCCAGTTCACCAAACACTCTATAGTCTACTTAGATCAAAAGGTGCTGGCTATCTGTTGGTTTTTCAAGTAATGAAGACTACACCAGTGATCCATGATCCCTCCAGATCTGAGCCTTTACCTTAAAAAAAAAAATTTACTGATCAAAGGCTTGACTAAATAAATACGTTTTCAACCTCGACTTGAACACTGAGACTGTGTCTGAGTCCCGAACACTGGTTGGAAGGCTGTTCCATAACTGTGGGGTTTTATAAGAGAAAGATCTGCCCCCTGGTGTAGTCTTCATTACTTGAAAAACCAACAGATGGCCAGCACCTTTTGATCTAAGTAGGCGTGGAGGATCATACTGGTACAGAAGTTCACTCAGATACTGCGGTGCGAGACCGTTAAGTGCTTTATACGTCAGTAGTAGTATTTTAGAATTAATGCGAGATTTAATTGGGAGCCAGTGTAGACTGAATAAAACAGGGCTGATGTGGTCATATTTCCTAGATCTAGTGAGGACCCTTGCTGCTGCATTCTGAACTAACTGAACTTATTTGCACACCCAGACAGTGAAGCATTTCAGTAGTCTAATCTAGAAGTAACAAAAGCATGAACTAGTTTTTCTGCATCCTGTAACGACATCATATTTCTAATTTTAGCAATATTTTTAAGGTGAAAGAAGGCGATCCTGGTGATATTATTCACGTGAGACTCAAAGGAAAGACTAGGGTCAATAATCACACCAAGGTCTTTGACAGCCGTACATGCTGAAACAGAAACACCATCCAGAGATGCTACGTAATCGGAAAGTTTACTTCTAGCTGCATGTGGTCCTAGTAAAAGTACTTCCGTCTTATCTGAGTTGAGCAGAAGAAAGTTATCAAGCATCCACTGTCTAATGTCCTTTACACACTTCTCAACATTGTTAAGCTGATCTCGCTCATCTGGCTTTGCTGAAATATACAGCTGTGTGTCATCAGCATAGCAATGGAAGCGAATCCCATGTCTATGAATAATTTCACCAAGAGGCAGCATATATAAACAGAAAGAGAAAAGCAGAGGGCCTAAGACAGATTCTTGGGGAACACCAAACTCAAAGACCTGTTAGTCTGCCTTTAAAATGTCCACCTCCACTACATTTATTATCCTCAATTAGATGCACCTGTTTGAGGTCGTTAGCTGCATAAAGACACCTGTCCACCCCATACAATCAGTAAGAATCCAACTACTAACATGGCCACGACCAAAGAGCTGTCCAAAGACACTAGAGACAAAATTGTACACCTCCACAAGGCTGGAAAGGGCTACAGGGAAATTGCCAAGCAGCTTGGTGAAAAAAGGTCCACTGTTGGAGCAATCATTAGAAAATGGAAGAAGCTAAACATGACTGTCAATCTCCCTTGCTGACTGTCAAGCTCCATGCAAGATCTCACCTCGTGGGGTGAGAAGGAAGGTGAGGATTTAGCCCAGAACTACACGGGAGGAGCTGGTCAATGACCTGAAAAGAGCTGGGACCACCGTTTCCAAGGTTACTGTTGGTAATACACTAAGACGTCATGGTTTGAAATCATGCATGGCACGGAAGGTTCCCCTGCTTAAACCAGCACATGTCCAGGCACGTCTTAAGTTTGCCAATGACCATTTGGATGATCCAGAGGAGTCATGGAAGAAAGTCATGTGGTCAGATGAGACCATAATAGAACTTTTGGGTCATAATTCCACTAAACGTGTTTGGAGGAAGAAGAATGATGAGTACCATCCCAAGAACACCATCCCTACTGTGAAGCATGGGGGTGGTAGCATCATGCTTTGGGGGTGTTTTTCTGCACATGGGACAGGGCGACTGCACTGTATTAAGGAGAGGATGACCAGGGCCATGTATTGCGAGATTTTGGGGAACAACCTCCTCCCCTCAGTTAGAGCATTGAAGATGGGTCGAGGCTGGGTCTTCCAACATGACAATGACCCGAAGCACACAGCCAGGATAACCAAGGAGTGGCTCTGTAAGAAGCATATCAAGGTTCTGGCATGGCCTAGCCAGTCTCCAGACCTAAACCCAATAAAGAATCTTTGGCGGGAGCTCAAACTCTGTGTTTCTCTGCGACAGGCCAAAAACATGACTGATCTAGAAAAGATCTGTGTGGAGGAGTGGGCCAAAATCCCTCCTGCAGTGTGTGCAAACCTGGTGAAAAACTACAGGAAACGTTTGACCTCTGTAATTGCAAACAAAGGCTACGGTACCAAATATTAACATTGACTTTTTCAGGTGTTCAAATACTTATTTGCAGCTGTATCATACAAATAAATAGTTTAAAAATCATACATTGTGATTTCTGTATTTTTTTTTTTTTTAGATTATGTCTCTCACAGTGGACATGCACCTACGATGACAATTTCAGACCCCTCCATGATTTCTAAGTGGGAGAACTTGCAAAATAGCAGGGTGTTCAAATACTTATTTTCCTCACTGTATATGAGAAACTTTACCTCAGTGTGGAGAACCTACCATTTACATCAACAAACTGATAATGACCAGTCAGATAAAACCCAAGCCAGGGGAGAGCAGTTCCCTTTATTCCAACATTTTCTAGTCTAGCAAGTAGGATATTATGATCGATTGTGTCACAAGCTGCACTAAGGTCGAGCAAAACAAGTAAGAAGACAAAACCCTGATCAGAGGTCAATAGCAGGTTATTTACCACCTTAACTAGTGCCGTCTCTGTGCTATGATAAGCCCCAAAATCTGACTTAAACATTTAAAAAATGTTATTCTTTAGTAGATGTGAGCATAACTGCTGTGCAACAACCTTTTCCAAAACTTTGTATATTAAGGAAAAGTTTAATATTGTCCTATAGTTAGGCAGCTGACAAGGGTCAAGGTCAGATTTTTCTTGATTATGGGATTGATAACTGCCAGTTTGAGGGATTTAGGCACATAACCAGTGCTGATGGTAGCGTTTATTATTTTTAAAACAGGTTCAATAACTCCTGGAATTATCTGTTTGAAGAAACTTGTAGTCAGGGTATCGAGAACACAAGTTGACGATTTTGATTAGGAAATAAATTTAATTAAGTCATCATCATTCATTCATTCATTCATCTTCTCCCGCTTATCAGTAATTCGGGTCGCGGGGGCAGCAGTCTAAGCAGATTCCCCAGACACTTCTCCGTGTCCAGGGATCGAGCTGTCAAGGCCCCCGCCTTCGACTGCTGCCCAATCCTCTCAGCACCGGTCCCTTACGGTCCCTCCTGCAGGTGGTGAGCCCACGGGAAGGCGGCCCCATGTCGCTCCGACGTCAAGGTCCTTGATTTATTTTTCTCGTAAGGGTCCCCTGGAGCATAGAGGGTTAAGGGCCTTGCTCAAGGGCCCAAGAGTGGCAGCTTGGCGATACCGGGGCTTGAACCCCCGACCTTTAATTAAGTCATTCTCTTAAATAGGAGTAAAACTTTGTAATTAATTGTCTGTTATAATTACACTGCTGTCTACAGGGTTATTTATAAAATAGTTTGGATTAATAACAGTCATCTAGATTTTTTGCCAGATGTTTTTGACTTTTCTATTGAAAAAGTTCATGAAATCTTTGCTTCCTATTGATAGTTTGCATAGTGCTTTTATTCCCTATTCATTTTGCTACCGTACTGAAATAAAAATTCGACGTTTATGCTTGTTATTTTCTATGAGGGTGGAGAAACGTTGGTTTAGCAGCACTGAGAGCTTTTATATAACTCAGGAGGCTCCAATTCCATACTGAAATACTGTCAATTTGGCTTGACGCCAATTACATTCTAATTTCTGAGTGGTCTGTTTTTAGGTGCGTGTATACGGTGGCCGAGAAGTGCAAAACACATTAACAAATCCAAAAACAAATTAACAAATCCGAAAACAAATTAACAAATCCAAAACCAAATTAACAAATCCGAAAACACAACGACAAAATTCAGTCAAACCCGGTAAAGGTAGGTATAATTGAATGGAATGGTGAATGGAAACTTACCGGTCATTGGACGAGACACCTGTCATTCACCTGTATATCTTGAATGACCGGTGTCTCATCCAATGATCTGTTAGTTTCCATACACAAACTATTCCTACCTTTTCCGGTTTGTCTGAAATGTTGCACGAAACACATTAACAAAACCAAAAACACAACGACAAGATTTAGACAAACCGGAAAAGGTTGGTCTAGTTTGTGAATGGAAACTTACCGATCATTGGACGAGACACCTGTCATTCAAAATATACAGTTTGTGGTGAAATCTGCAAATTCTAAAACAAATTAGAGTAGGGCCCTGGGGGTCTGGGGGCCCATTCCATTAAATAATACCTAATGGAATGGGCTCTACTAGACCTGCTTCCGGATGCTAAATATTTTATGTTGGTGTGAATGTGTTACATTTGTGTTTATTTTTTTTGTCTTACACTTAGATTATTATTATAAATAGCTGCGACTCCGCCTCCTCTGCCATCTAGACTGGCCAGGGGAACTAGATTAATTTAATGCTGCATATTCATTTGGTTTATTTGACGTTTCTGTCAAACACATTAAACTTCTGGTCGGTAATAATTTTGTTTAAAGATTATAGATCTAATATTCAACAAACCTATCATAAGATCAGAGCTGCTGGCTGTGCATTCAGTTTAATTTAATGTAATTCAGGTTACTTAAACAGACTTTCTGAGACTTTCACATCATATTTCTTGAGTCAATAATCACAGCAAGATCTTTTACTGATTGAAATTGTCAAACATGCGGTGAAAGAACTGATTAATGCAGATGTTTTCTAATCCCCTGAGTTTTCCCACATTCTTGTGTAGTGGACCTGAACACGCCCGAGTGAGGCGCGAGACCGGCGACAGAACTTCAGGAGTTCTGATTGGTTGAGTGGTCGTAAGCGGTACCGCCCCCTCAAACACTATCTGAACAACAAGACTTGATATCGCGAGAAAGGTTATTAAAAGGAAGTGAGATAACAGAGGAAAACTTTTCTTAAAGACGCCGTAGTTTTGACTACTTGTAAAGAGATCACTTGCTTTATTGTGAAAGCGGAGAGTTGGAGAGTCACCACGCTTTGCATTCCTCCAGCTGTGCATTCCTCCAGCTGTGCATTCCTCCAGCTGTGCATTCCTCCAGCTGTGTTCGTTGTGTATGATGAGTGTGCTCGCGGTTTGTCGCCGTGGCTTTGTAACGCGTTTGGTCAGGCGAAGCTGTTATGCATTTAACCCGGAGAGAAGAACCCAATGGCTTCAGTCTCACAGATTCAAAACAACAAGCCCGAAAAACTTCACCGATTATTACAGTCTGATGCACTTCCCCAAAACACCAGTCCCTCCACTCTTCAACTTCGCTAAAGATGTGCTGGACCACTGGGAATCCGTGGAAAAGGTACTGAATTGTTATAACTGTAAAACATGCGAGAGGGGACAGGTGATGCACGTGACACCAAAACAAACAAACATAACCCAGAACTTTACAATCATTACTGATACTTTCTGTATAATTCTGTATCATAAGGAAATGTGCATGAAATAGCTCAAAATAAATAAATGGTTGGCTCATTAAATACGTTTAGTTTCATAAAGATAAATCTACATGTTCTTTTGCTTTTGGGTTATTAAATTAATAGGTTAATTTATTCATGAACCATTTTTCTATATGCATAAATTATTTGAATTAATGTGCATTATCGAGATTTTCTTTTTTAAACTGATGTTAAAATATCTAAAACAAATGTTCTGTTGTGTTGTAATAATTTGGGCAAAATCTTATGAGATTACTTACATAAATAGAGATTACTTAAGAATGTCCCTTTTGTAATATTCAGAAATAAATGAAAATATATGAAAATAAAATATTTTCAGAGGTTAAAAAATAAAATAAATAAACAAATAAATAAATAAAACACAATTAACTCTTTTCTTTTGGCTGTTTCCATTAGGGGTTGCCACAGCGGTTCATTCTTCCCCATAATCCAGCTCCCGCAAAAAAATATATTTTTATTACCCGCTACTCTGCCTTTTTTTTTTTTCCTTTTGAATATGAAAAAAAGAAACGGAAAATTAACAAACGTTTCGTTTTATTTGAGTGACTTTTTGTGTAAATGATGAACATGGACATGAACAAGGAGTTTTTTAGAACATAGAACAACCACTTGCTTGCGTTGGGTCGTGCGGGAGTGAATGTCTCTAGTCTATACCCCCCTGTCCTTTAAATCTGCCTCTTTCAAATCAACTCACATCCATAAACCGCCTCCTTGGTCTTCCTCTTTTCCTCCTTCCTGGTGGCTCCATCCTTAGCATTCTGCTACTGATATACCCCATGTCCCTCCTCTACACATGTCCAAACCATCTCAGTCTCGCCTCCCTCACTTTTCCCCAAAACATCCTACATGCGCTTTTTCTCTAATAAACTTGTTTCTAATCCTGTCCATCGTCGTCACTCCCAACGAAAACCTCAGCATCTTCAGCTCTGCTACCTCCAGCTCCGCCTCCTGTCTTTTACTCAATGCCACTGTCTCTAAACCACACAACATCGCAGGTCTCACCACCGTCCTCTAAACTTTCCCTTTCATTCTTGCAGATACTCTTCTATCACACATCACTCCTGTCATTTTTCTCCATCCACTCCACTCTGCCTGCACTCTTTTCTTCACTTCTCTAACACAATCTCCATTACTCTGCACTGGTGATCACAGGTACCTGAACTCCTCCACCTTCACCACCTCTTCTCCCTGCAACCGCTTCACTCCCCTGCCCTCCCTCTAATTTACACACATGTACTCTGTCTTACTCCTACTGACTTTCATTCCCCTTCTCTCCAGCATGTACCTCCACCTTTCCAGGCTCTTCTCAACCTGCTCACTACTCTCACCACAAATCACAATATCTTTGGCAAACATCATAGTCCATGCAGACTCCTGTCTGACCTCGTCCTTCAACCAGTCCATCACCACCAATGTATATTGTTAAGAGCGCTATACAAATAAAAATCCGATCCTTGTTGCAATTCCACCTCGACCTGTTGTTCTTACTGCACACTTCACTGCTGTCACACTGTCACACTTTAATTTAATTTAATAAATTTTTATTTGTATGGCACTTTTAACAACGAACATTGTCTAAAATCAGCTTTACACGTATAATGTGGTGATATAGATTGAATACGATGTTCTTGATGTGTAAGTTTGTCCCTGAAGAGCAAAATCATACATGTCCTGCACCACTCTCACATACTTCTCTGACACACCTGACTTCCTCATACAATACCACAACTCCTCTCTCGACAGCCTATTGTACACTTTCTCTAAATCCACAAACACACAATGCAGTTTCTTCTGACCTTCTCCATACTTCTCCATCAACATTTTTGTAAAAGGTATATTAAAAGTATAAATATATATATATATATATATATATATATATATATATATATATATATATATATATATATATATATATATAAAAACTTGAAACAAAACAAATTTATAAACTTATAAAATTACACTACACAATCTACACAGTTTAGGGCTTGTGCATGAAGCAAAAAGATAAATGTAAAATAATTAAATATAATTTTAACAATAGACATTGTTTAAGGAAGGCGTTAGAGAAATAATTTCTAAGATATTACTAATGTAAAAATCTGTTAATATGAGTTTATCTCATAAGTTTTCACTGAAATGGTAAGAGGAAGAAACCTTGAGAGGAACCAGACTCAGAAAGAAACCATCCAACCAACCAAATGCCCATTTATTATAGTTTTGTTATTTTTGAGGTTATCAACTCTTCACTGATAAAATGCAAAAACAGAAGCAAACAGAATGCACATAATCTGAACCAAGTGTTTTTAGATGGATAATGAAATGGAAAAGCAGAATTAAATAGAAGGAGAATATTGTATTATTAAGTAAATAAATGCAAAAATAAGCTTCATTTCCTAATTTATGACTTAATTTATGAATTTTTTATATATAAATTTTATTTTTTCTTTAATCCTCAACTGCTGGATAAAAGCTAATGAATACTACAATTAAATTTCATCCTGCCCTTTTTACATAAAATTTCATAAAAATAATAAAAACTAATAAATATTTCACCAAGTAATAATACCATGGAAAACCATTACATTGGAACTTACACTGTTTTAATCTTTTCATAGTTTTGCATGTTATTTCTATTGGCACATGTTACCTACTGTATCACTTTTCCTGCTATACATTAATGCAAGTTAATGTTAATGTTAAATCTTTTCTTTTCTGTAGGCTGGTGGGAAGTCGTCTCAGCCGGCTCTATGGTGGGTTAATGATAGAAATGAAGAGATCAGATGGAGTTTTGAAGAGCTGGGCTTCTACTCCAAACAGCTAGCTAATGTTTTGACTGATGAATGCCATTTGAAAAGGGGAGATCGAGTCCTTCTTGTCCTGCCCAGAGTCCCAGAGTGGTGGCTGGTCAATATCGCCTGCCTCAGAACAGGTAATCGCACTCATGTTCATGGCTGTAGGCTGATCATCACTTTCTTAGCTACTGCCACAACATTTGATTACATTCTAAAGCTGAAGTTTCTAATTTTATAGTGTTTTATAGTTTTAACATAAGTAAAAAAAAGTAATACACAGTGATGAGCAGAGGTGGCAAAAGTACACACATCCTTCACTTAAGTAGAAGTACAGATACTCATGTTTTAAAATACTCGGGTAAATGTTGAAGTACTGACTACACTTTTTTACTTAAGATTAAGTGAAGAAGTTTGGGCTTTGACATGTACTTAAGTAAAAAGTAGCCATTACCAGTACCTGTTTTAGTGTCTTGTTGGTAACTGGACGTAATCATAATAAAATATTTAATAACAACTTAATCACACATTTCTTTCTGTTCTAAATGTACCATATAATAAAACTTTGTTATTAATACTCTAAGCAACATGGACATAGATAATATAGATTAATTATGCAAATGTTTGTTTATTATTAGTGAAACCAAACTAAACATAATTTAGCAAAATATTCTTGTAAATGTTTTAAAGTAAGTATGGTGGTTTAAATTACATAAATCATCAGGACACCAAACGGTTAATGAGGTGATACCGGAGAAACTACCTCTGCTAACCTTCATATGGATTACATAATTAGAGAAAATTTGTTTTCGATGTGAATTTGTTTATGTAAATTGTTGAGTTTTCCATACATACATTTATTATGTCTGTGAGGTGAGTATTCATGGAGATCCATGTTGTATTATTTATGTGTTTGTTAAGGGAGATGACAGAGGTGGCAGAGAGCGCCCCCTGTATGTTTTCTTTATTTTACAAAATCAAAGAGTTTTGTAATCATAAATGTGTATACAAATAAAAAAAGACCCTTATAAATGATATAAGATATAAATGATGTATTGCTCTCATCAGTACGATCAAAAAAGTTCTCAGCTTTATGAGGAAAAATGCCACAAACGCGTTTGTCGACCCCCAAAGGGTAAATTGTGTGGATTTTGGTGTTTGATTCATGACTTGGTACATCAGTAAAACAAGTGTTTACTGATTATAAATATTGTTTTGGTAGAGTTTATTTATTTGTTTTATATCTGAAAGGACATCGTGAATAAATTGTTGCACTGAAATCATTAATTTCGCCAATTTTATATTTAGTTATTTATTTATGTATTTCTATTTTTTGTATAAAAATTGTCAAATAGAAATGCTTCAGTGAAAGAGCGTTAATGAAATTTAGCGCCTTTAAAATGACTTTAAAGAGAGATGGCACGAGAGCGCCCCCCTATCTGTTTACTTTATTTTATAAAAGCACAGCGTTTTGTTGTTATGAGTGTTTACAAATAAATTAAACCCTTCACAGATTCGTATGATGTATTGCTCTTATCTGTACGATCAAAAAAGACCCCTAGAGGGTTAAATGTGCGCATCATAGCGGATTTTGGTGCTGATTTGAGTAAAGAGCCTGTTTTGAAAATGTAAGACGTAGAAAGTACATATATTTGTGTAAATAATTTAATGAGTGAAAGTAAAATGTTGTCTGAAAAAGAAATACTGAAGTTAAGTACTAATACTAGAAAAATCTACTTATGTACAGTAACAAAGAATTTGTAATTCGTTACTTTCCACCTCTGGTGATGAGCACCAAGACATTGGACATTTTTGCATGCCCAGTCCTATGATTCCAGTTGCCTATGTATGTAAAAGATTAGGCAAAAAAAAACTTAACTAACATAATTTAATAACACATGGGTAGCTAGTTAGCGAGTTAAGTGAATTTACAGTAATTAAAGGTAACAGGTATAATTTCATGAAACCATAAACACTGATAATTTCTGACCTCAAGCAAAATACTTGCTTGTTACTACTTGTTACTACTACTACTATTACAACTACTTTATGGAAATTAGCATTAGAATTTAGCAATTAGCAAAACATTTGTGTTTTTACTTGACAATCATCTTCCCGACACTTGTGTGATCTCCTAATATCAGCGCTGTAAATTTGTTAAAAACAGTTTTCACAATGAAACAAAACGTAATTCTTGGTAAAGTCTACCATACACTCTACGATGTCTGTGGTGCCTTTTCTGATCAGGTAAGAATGACACAGCACACAGAATGGTGCAAATGTTCTTCTTCAGATTTCATGCAGATAACAGACATGTATATATACACTGGAAAGAATCCTAAGCTAAAACTGTTCCTGATTGGGTAAGAGGACATAGTAACCAGAGACGTGTGAGCCCAGACAAAGACTTTCTGTATACCTTACATACATCACACTGTAAAGATCCTATAGACACTGAACAGACAACATAGGAGAACCAGTTTAGAGAACCAGTGTGAGGCCAATCTTAACTCTAACAAAAGGTGAATTACTTAACAAGTTAAGCAATTAATTTTTATTTGTAGAGCACTTTTAACAATGAACATTGTCTCAAAGCAGCCTTACACAGATAATGTGTTAATAAAGAATGATTGTTCTTTATAAGTGTAAGTTTGCCTTTGATAAACAAACCAGTGGTAATTGCGGCAGGAAAAAACTCCCTGAGGTGGCATAAGGAAGAAACCTTAAAAGGACCCAGACTCACGAGGGAACCCATCCTCATCTGGGTTGCACCGAATGTTTATTTATTGCAGTTAAATGATTTTGAAGTGTACAGTGATGGTGATCAGATTCAAAGTGTAGTCTTGTGTCAGTGTAGCAGACTGATGACATTAACTACAGTCCAAATCCATCCTCAAAGCTCCTGTGTTACTCTGTAATTTCATGGATTCCCAGGCTGTTGATGTGAAACCATTTCCAGCTGCAAAGAGAGAGAGAAAGAGCAACCTGTCTGCATTGCAGTGTTGGATTATTATTAACATGTTGCCATTGTATTTATAATTAAGTTTTTCTTTTTGAAAAAATATTTGCAGATTTTCAGCGTTCCATAAATAAAGTTTTAAATGAGCATTTAATTAAATCAATTTTTCTAGTTTTAAAGCAGTTATTCATGATTGAGCTTATACCTTTTATTTATAATTTTTATTTCAATGCATTTAAATGCATTCAAAAGTTAAAACAAATGAACAATTTCAAAAATAAGACATGATGGCAAGATGTGTTAAATTGATCGGCTCATGGAAATGAATGGATTTGACATTTCTATATGTTAAAAATAACCAGTAGAAGCTTCTGGCAGCAAGTGAATAATTTAGAGTGCTTTATGACCACTTTCCACTCCTGTGACTGTGTTGTAAAAGTATTCAGCTGAAATCTGGAATTAATTTTTCACGTCTTTATACACTCTCTATGCTCTGACAGGTACAGTTCTGATCCCTGGAACATCCCAGCATACAGCCAGAGACATCCTGCATCGTTTGCAGGTCTCCCAAGCAAAGTGTCTGATCACAGATCAAAGTATGGCACCACTAATAGAAGCTGTGACTCCACAGTGTCCCACACTGACCTCTAAACTTCTGCTTTCCAACAAAGAGCGCCCAGGATGGGGCAACCTTGCAGCATTAATAAAGTGAGAACTTAGATCTTTTTTTTCCCCTTTATGTTTCTTATGCTTTGCATATTGTCAAAGAACACCATTAATCCATCATAAAACCACTGTTATACATGCCTTCTCATGGGTTATTTTTTTATTACAATACACAACTACACACTACTAATGACACAACATCTGCATTCCTAACACTTATTAGTTCTAACAGGAATTACACAATATGTAACCAATATATGATAATAAAGGCTGAAACATGCTCTTTTAGAGACTTGTAAAGTAACAGCATATTTATGAACTTCAGGAGTGCTTCTGCAGAACATGTATGTGTGAACACGAGAAGTGATGAACCAATGACCATCTTCTTCACCAGTGGAACCACTGGATCTCCCAAAATGACAGTTCACAGTCATTGTAGCTACGGCCTGGGTCTTACCATCAATGGCAGGTAAGTGTGTTGTAAGGTAAAAATGCCAAAGGATGTATTAATAAGAAAAAAATAACACAGAACCTTGGTTCATTAATGTTTTGACTGAAGTATTTGATCTGAAGGTTAGAAAATAAAAAATAAACTATGCAGAGACATAATTACCGTATCTTGCTGTCAGTAACACGAATGCTGTTTATATTTGGAACTCTGTGTGTGTCTGTATTTTATGGTTGTGTTGTAACAGGTACTGGTTAGATCTTACTGATGGTGATGTGTTTTGGAACACCTCGGATACAGGCTGGGCTAAATCTGCATGGAGCAGTGTGTTTGCTCCATGGACTCAGGGAGCGTGTGTGTTTGCACACCATATGCCACGCTTCGATTCTAAAACTGTCCTCAAGGTGTGTTTAAAATAAATCAGAATGTTTATTATATCACCATCTTATCATGTTTACTGCTAGACTGCTCCAGGTCATTCAGATTTAAAGGATCCCTTCTCCCAACTACTGTTTTGAGATCTCTCCACAGTTGTTCTATGTGATTCAGGTCTGGACTCATTACTGGCCATTTCAGAACTCTCCAGCGCTTTGTTTGTAACTATTTCTGAGTGCTTTTTAAAGTGTGTTTTGGGTCAGTGTGGTGCTGGAAGACCCATGACCTCTGGTGGAGATGCAGCTTTCTGACACTGGCCACTACATTGTGCCTCAAAATTCTTTGGTAATCAACAGATTTCATTAAACCGTTCACACTGTCAAGGCATTCAGTGCCAGAAGCAGCAGACCAACCACAAAACATCTTTGAATCTCCACCATGTTTGACTGTAGGAGCTGTGTTCTTTCTTTGTTGGCCTCATTTCTTTTTCTGTAAACAGTGACATGATGCCCTTTACCAAAAAGCTCTACTTTTTTCTTATCTGTCCACAGTATGTTCTCCCAGAAGGATTGTGGTTTTGTCACATAGGTTTTGTCAAACTCCAGTCTTGCTTTTTTATGCCTTTGTGTCAGCAGTGGTGTCCTCCTGGGTCTCCTACCATAGCGTCTCTTTTCATTCAGATGGCGCCGGATAGTGCAAGCTGACACTGTTGTACCCTGAGTCTGCAGATCAGTTGAATTTGTTTGGAAGTTAATTGAAGCTCTTTATCCACCCTTCAAACAATCTTTTGTTGTAATTTTTCATTAATTTTGCTCTTCAGTAATGGGCTGTAAACCTCTTGATGATATTGCACACAGTGGACACATGAACATAAAGATCTCTGGAGATGGACTTGTAGCCTTGAGATTTTCCATGTTTTTTCACAATTGTTTTTCTTGAATCCAGAGCTCTTTACACTTCTTTTTTTCTCCATGCTCAGTGTGACACAATACAACAAATGTTGAGTGAACCTTTCTCCATTTTAACTTGTTGCAAGTATAATTACTATATTGCCACACTTGTTACCTGCCACAGGTCTGTCTAAATACAAGTTACAGGAGCATCACATGTTTGAAAACAATTATTTCTTACAATTTTGTTTCTGACAGAATTTCAAGGGTTTCGATATTTTTGGCCATGACTTTTTTAACAACAAAAAAAAGACTCTTTTGTACAACATTTGAAAATGAGCTCACATGCCTCCCAGTTGTTGAGATGTTTCTACACTTGATTGGAGCCTACCTGTGGAAAAGTGTATTGATTGAAAATGATTTAGGAAGGCACAGATCTCTTTACAGTGCGCTTCACAGCTGACAATGCATATTAGAGCAAAACCCAGCGACAAGGTCAAAAGAACTGCCTGAAGATCTCAAAGACCAGATTATTAAAAGGCACAGATCAGGGGAAAGCTACAGAAATATGGATGCTGCACTGAAGATTTCCAAGAGCACAACTCTCAAATGGAAGAAGCGTGGTACAACCAGGACTGTGTTCTGACACATAAAACCATAAAATTTGAAGGAGGTATACTTTTTATTTTCACATTACAGTAAATATGGACAAAGGTATTAGGACTTCTGACTTCCAGCCAGATGTGGTTCCTCCCTTAACTGTTAATACAAAGTTAGCGTCTTTGGATGGTCTAGCATTTAATAATTGCTTCATTTTAACTAGGAGACCTGAACCTATTCCAGCATGATAATGCCCTGTGCACAAAGCCAACCGCATAAAGTTATGGTTTACATGAGTTGGAGCAGAAAATGTTATGTTTGCCTGCTGCAGAGCTCTGACCTTATTCCTGTTAAACACCTTTGGTATAAATTGGAATACTGACTGCCCCCCAGGCCCTCCTATTTGACTTCAGTACCTGAACATCTTCTCAGAACAGTGGAGGTTATTATAACAGCAAATGGGGAATGAATTTGGACTAGGTTATTTAAAAAAAAAAAAGCACATATGTATGTATGTATGTATGTATACATATAATGTTCTTAGGAGACATTTGTACAAAAGATTTACTAAAAAAAAAAAAAATCATAACTAAATAAATTGTTACAAAATAAATAGATTTTTTTGGTAATTTAACTGTAATTTCTTTAAAAACCCACTTTTTTTCTTTACTTAATTAAATTTTTTTTTATTGCTGTATTGTAATAAATTCTAGTTCAACCAAAGCCATTTATACTTTGCACTTGTGTTTTAGACTCTCTGCAGGTATCCCATCAGTACTCTCTGCACTGCTCCAACAGCTTATCGCATGTTAGTACACGAAGATCCTTCCAGGTGATGCATCAACAAATTTTACCTCAGTCTTGTCGTCATTAGTCGTATCCACCAATAACAATACCTGCACCATACAATCTCAGTAGGTTGTGAATGTGGTTTGTTGGTCAGGCTCAAAGGTGGTCTTTGTGCTTTATGTCTAAATAAAACACCACACTGACATGAGTTGACATAAACCTGAGCTATTTTACCTTTGTAAACATGCTAGTATAATCCTTACCTGATAGGATTGGTAAGGCTATTAAGAATTTTAGTCGAGTTTAACCAAATATTAGGAAGGAAACACCATAAATACCTATTTTGGTGATTCACATGCATTGTGTATAACCAAAGTTGCTACTACTGACTGTTATTTAATTTTTCCAGTCATATTATTTGTTAACAATGGCAGAGCTGAAAATGTTGAGGTTTTCATTGGGAGTGACGAGGATGGACAGGATTAGAAATGAGTTTATTTAACCCTTCCATGCACATGTAGGACGTTTTGAATTTGAGGGAGTTGATATTGAGATGGTTTGGACATGTGTAGAGGAGGGACATGGGGTAAATCGGTAGGAGAATGCTGAGGTTGGCGTTTGTTAACAATAATAGTACGGTGCTTGTAATGATGGATGTGACTGTTTGTATACACAAAGCAAGGAATTTCCATCTGACAAATTAAAGAAGACATGGCTGGTTCTCTTTAAATCATCCATTGAATCACTTCCTTTTTAAGTGAATGTATATTTGTTTGTATTAATATAGCCAAATGATTGTCTTTTTTAATGCAATTAGGGCAAATATAAAACCATGTTTTAATTTGAATAACCCTAATTACTTTACATACTTACACTAATTAAAACTGCCAGTTTGTCTGTGTAGCAGTGACCAGAACCAGACTATACTGATTAGACTGCCATGTGTGTGAGAGGTTTCAATTTCAGGCTCTGGAGCACTGCCTGTGTGCTGGAGAGCCCATCAACCCTGAGGTGATAAGTAAATGGAGAGAGATCACAGGCCTTGATATCTACGAGGGATATGGCCAGACTGAGACTGTGAGTAAATGAGGGAAGGGTCAGTAAAACAATGTGCAGTGAATTGACAATTGATACAATATTAAACCGGTTATATAGCCTAACAGTGCAACAGTACATTATGCAAACAATATATAATTATAAGGGAATAATAAAAGAAAAGGGACCTGTCTCTTCATATCATCACTTTTGTTTTTGAAAAGAGCACATATGGCTATGATGGTCTGGTATCCAAAAACAAAACGCACTGTGCATCATGATTGCATAGAATTAGCAGACAATTTATGATACACAAAATATTCCAAGTGTGTTGATATTTAGTACAGCACTAGTACATTGCACTGTATCACCCAGCATGTGTGTTAATTATGACATGATAACTAATATCACACCCACATTACTTTGCCTGCATGAGTAACCCTTCCATTGACACAATAAACTCACAAACCAATAAACTTACAAACCAATAAACAAAACCTAAATGCAAAGTACAGCTGAATAAATCATACCACCTATTTCAACAAATTATTGAACTTAAATGATCCTGCGGTAATGTAATATATATTTGAAAATATTCTGATTGTTGAACTGAAAACCTAAACACCTCATTCAAAGGGTTTGATTCATTTGTGCCGTCCCTTTGCTCAGGGAGTACATGACAAATATGTGCTTATAAATATTATATTAAATAAATGCCTAAAGTGGGCATTTGGGGCCAGTAATGTCTTCTCTCCTGGCCTAAACTCTGTAAGAATCACTGACAGAAAATCACAAAATATTTTAACAATTTTTAGCATCAATTTGTATTCAATTATTCCCCAAAAGGCTATTCTCTTCATTTCATAAAATTTATCTTGTGTGCGTTGATACAAGGAGCAGAGTAAGTTTCGGTTTCTATCTAATCAGATTTCAGCCATCACATCATGTGTTGATCAAATTGATTTGGTCACAGATAAAAGGACATTTGCAAGACGGTCTTTTCAAGAAAAGCTGGACATTGTGAGGAAGGTCAGCCAAAACAGTATAAGCTCGAAACATTTATACTAAACCGGCATAGAATTTGCACATAAACATAGACTTGTGTGTGCCTGTGCAATTGGAAATGTTATTCAATGTTCTGTAAGCAGTAATACAAGTAACTACAGAAGAATATTATACTTTAGTTTCATAAAGCACAAATGCATAGCTAATTTAGACCTAATTCTATACAATTATGTTTTTGGTAATTCAGGTTTTAATTGCTGGCACATTTAAAGGTATGGAAATTAGACCTGGCTCTTTTGGCAAAGCATCACCAGCTTATGATGTGCAGGTAAATGTAATCTTTGCACAAACAGGTTTAATCATTTTGATTTTGTTATTGAATCTTTGTGACTTTTAAATGTATTAAATTATATGAACATTTGTATTTCATTTCTAACACATTTTGTTCTATGTGGTAACTGTAGGTTGTAAATGAGGAGGGAACTATTGTTGCTCCGGGAACAGAAGGAAATCTGGCTATCAGAGTGAAACCAGAAAGACCGTTCTCTCTCTTCACTGAGTACTTGGTATCTACTTTCTGTTCTGTCTTGACAGTAATTTGTTACTGTACTTAAGTAGATTTTTCTTCATGTATCTGCACTTTACTAAAGTATTTCGATTTGGGGAGACTTTTACTTTAACTTCAATATATTACAAAGTCAAATATTTTACTTTTTACTCAAATCAAATCAAATTAAATTTTATTTGTCACATACACCTAAAATTTGATTTGATTTGAGTAAAAAACTCGACTACATTTGCAAATCAAGTCAATCCTTTTTATTTGAGTGAATAGAAAAAATTAACTGGTCAAACACACAGCAAGACACCAATCAGGGTAGAGAGCGAGCTCTGTTTTGACCTGTTTTAATTGCTGCTTATTGGTATCTATTTAGTACGAACATACAATTCAGCATCAGTTTAACAGCAAGCAGAACATTTTGAGAGCAATGAAAGAAACTCCTGAATATAACTTGCCACAACACCCATGGCCTTATTTGCACAATTTTCTGAAGTAGTTGAAAAGAAGATTTTGGGCTCATGATAATTTTAATAGATATCAATCAGTGTTTGACTTATTAATATCATTCTATTCTATTTTATTCGATCGGTGTGCTAAGAGTAACATTAGAGTCTTTTTCCATAGTCTGAGTTGATTAAGCAACAGTCTTATTACAAAAAATGTTAATAGGAACATTATAGCTATTATAAATTATAGTACTTTGTATACTTAAGTACATTTGAAGTCAAATTCTTTTGTACTTTTTCTTGTGGGAAAGTTTAAAGGGAGCACTTTTACTGGAATAATAGTTTGTGTACTTTCTCCACCACTTATATTTGTGTTTATTTTATTATTGGTTATATATTTTAATATCTTGAGGTGCCTACATTTCTGTCAGTTCTGAGAACATGGCACAAGTAAAAACATCTCAAAAATAGTTAATTAGGCATTTATGGTATGTAGCAAATATTAGGCAGGTTTTCATAATGTTATGCCTGATCAGTGTAAATATTTATTGCAGTGTCTTCACTAACTGCTAACACAATGGCTTTTTGTTATATTTTACAAACAAAGAGACAAAAATATAACTTGACTAAATATTTGCCATGCTGAATTTAGGGAGAGGCAGAGAAAACAGCTAAGTGTTTCCGTGGTGATTTCTACCTTACGGGTGATAGAGGGGTAATGGACCAAGACGGATATCTGTGGTTCGTTGGCAGAGCTGATGATGTCATATTGTCTGCAGGGTAAGTCTGGTGAGATAAATGATGATTTAGTTTTTCATGTATGCAGCTTCTTCTCAAATATTTGTATTTTAATCAATTAAAATATTAATCTATAAATATTATTTTAAATGTTAATTTATTTAAAAAAACAATTAATCGGGTAACCCAGCCATTAGCGTTGCACAAGCCAGTGCACTCTTAGTGCTGGTCCTAAGCCCAAATAAATAGGGAGGGTTGCGTTTGGAAGGACATCCAGCTTAAATTGTGCCAAATCAAAAATGTGGATCACGAAAGAAAAATTCATACCGAATCCGTTCGACGCCCAGGTTACCAATGACCGCTACAGGTATTGTTAACCAACAGGTACTGGTGGAAATTGGGCAGCTGTTGGCCAAAAGAGGAGAAGGAGACGAGGAAGATGTCTACAGAGACAGCAGGAAAAGGAGAAGTGTAGGAGAGTAGAGGTTCGGGTTGGTTTTTTAAATGTCGGTACTATGACTGGTAAAGGGAGAGAGGTAGCTGATATGATGGAGAGGAGAAAGGTAGATATGTTGTGTGTTCAGGAGACCAAGTGGAAATGGAGTAAGAACAGGAACATTGGAGGTGGGTTTCAACTGTTCTATCATGGTGTGGATGGAAAGAGAAATGGTGGAGGGGTGATCCTGAAAGAAGAGAACAGTAAGAGTGTAGTGGAGGTGAAGAGAGTTTCTGATGAACGTGAAGCTGGAAGTTGAAGGGGTGATGATAAATGTCATCAGTGCTTATGCTCCTCAAGTGGGTTGTGAAATGGAGGAAAAATTCTGGATGAGTTAGATGAAGTGGTAGAAGGTGTACCTGGTAATTGGGGCTGAAGGGAACAGAGGTGATGAGGAGGTGATGGGTAGGTATGGCCTTAAGGAGAGGAATTTGGAAGGGCAGATGGTGGTAGATTTTGCTAAAAGGATGAAAATAAAATTGGTAAATACTTATTTTGAGAAGAAGGAGGATTATAGGGTGACGCATAAGAGCAGAGGAAGGTGCACACAGGTGGAATATGTTCTTTGCAAGAGATGCAACCTGAAGGAGATGGGAGACTGTAAGGTGTTGGCGGAGGACAGTGTAGCTAGACAGCATTGGATGGTGGTCTGTAGGATTGTTTTGGAGGTGAAGATGAAGAGGAGGAGAGTAAGGACTGAAAAAAGAATAAGATGGTGGAAACTAAAGGAGGAAGATTAGTGTGAGATTCAGGGAAAAGGTCAGACAGAGGCTTGGTGGTGGTGAAGAGGTGCTGGATGATTGGTCAACTACTGCAGAATTGATAAGGGAGACAGATAGAAAGATACTTGGTGTGGCATCTGGAAATAGAAAGGAAGACAAAGAGACGTGGTAGTGGAATGAGGAAGTGCAGCAAAGCATAAGGAGGAAGAGGTTGGCGAAACAGAATTGGGATCAGCAGAGAGATAAGAAAAGTAGGCTGTGGTGAGCCCTGCTACTTTCGTTGGGAGTGACGAGGATGGACAAAATTAGAAATGAGTTTATTAGAGGGCCACAGATGTAGGACTTTTTAGGGACAACGTGAAAGAGGCTTGATTAAGATGGATTGGACATGTGCAGAGGAGGGACATGGGGTATATTGTTAGGAGAATGCTGAGGTTGGAGTCACCAGTAAGGAGGAAAAGTGGAAGAAGTTTATGGATGTGGTGAAGGAAGACATGCAGGTAGTTGTTTTGAAAGAGGCAGATGTAGAGGACAGAGTAGTATGTAGACGCATGATGCTTTATGCAAATGTATGTTTATTATTATTGAATCCATAGAGAACATAGAGCATTAAGACAAAATATTCTTGTATATGTTTTAAAGTAATTATTGTGTATTTATTTACTTAAATCAATAGGACACCAAACAAAACTTTTGCTGTGTTTCCACACGGATGGTTTTAATTGGTGGATATGTGCGTCATGGTGGATTTTGGTGCTTTATTTGAGACTTGGTGCATCAATAAAACAAATGTTTGGTGATTAAAAAAAATGTTTTCCGGTGGAGTTTTTTTTAATATTTATTTATATATAATTTTTAATAACAAATTGTTAAACAGAAAGGCCCGCTGCCATTAAAATGAATTTGTGTATTATTATTAAAGCAATTTCATATACCGTATTTTCCGGACTATTAGCCGCTATTTTTTCCCCACGCTTTGAATTCCGCGGCTAAACAATAAAGCGACTAATTTATGGATTTTTCCTGGGTTTTTCCTGGTTTCACAATCTTCAAGCCAAAAAACTGAGCCCCATAACATTAGACCAATGAAATTGCCAAACGGGTTCAGGTGAACGAATGAAATTCTTTATATTAAATCGCGCTCCCACTGAATCGGGCCGCACCACATCAGAAATATGATTGAGGTTCCTTTGACGTTTGACCTGCCGCTCACTCGGACTGTCTACAGGAAATGCGAATCGTTCTTCACGCTGAAAACAACCGGGCATGAAAAACACACTTCACCATGCACTTCACCAAATCATTGTAAAATTCAGTGTGTGTGGCTTATATTTGGGTGCGTTTAATATTCCGGAAATTACGGTATTCTATTCAGTTGCATTTTTTGTATAGAGCATACTTTTAGCATAGTGATCATCACAAAGTAGCTTTACAGATGTAGGTTTCGATCCCTAGAGAATGCCAGAGTTAAAAGTGGTAAGGAAAATCTCTTGAGCAGAATTCAAAGGATGCTGTAGTCTTTATTATTTTAGGTATTTATAAAGAACTTGCACCTTTTAATTGAAGGAATGTGGGATCATAATAGACAGAAGAGGTTTTATTAAGGTTCTATGTATTGACAACCCATCTTCTTCTTCTTTCGGCTGCTCCTATTAGGGGTCGCCACAGCAGATCATCCGTCTCCATACCACCCTGTCCTCTACATCTGCCTCTTTTACACCAACAACCTGCATGTCTTCCCTCACCACATCCATGAACCTCCTCCTTGGCCTTCCTCTTTTCCTCCTTCCTGGTGGCTCCATCCTCAGCATTCTCCTACCAATATAACTCATGTCCCTCCTCTGCACATGTCCAAACCATCTCAATCATGCCTCCATCACCTTGTCACCAAAACATCCTACATGCGCTGTCCCTCTAATAAACTCATTTCTAATCTTATCCATCCTCGTCACTCCCAACGAAAACCTCAAAATCTTCAGCTCTGCTACCTCCAGCTCCACCTCCTGTCTTTTACTCAATGCCACTGTCTCTAGTCCATACAACATCGCAGGTCTCACCACAGACCAATAAACTTTCCATTTCATTTTTGCAGATACCCTACTATCACAAATCACTCCTGTCACTCTTGTCCACCCACTCCACCGTGCCTGCACTCTTTTCTTCACTTCTCTAACACACTCACCATTACTTTGCACTGTTGACCCCAGGTACCTGAATTCCTCCACCTTCTCCAGCTCTTCTCCCTGCAACGGCACAACTCCACTGCCCTCCCTCTCATTCACACACATGTATTCTGTCTTACTCCTACTGAGTTTCATTCCCCTTCTCTCCAGCGCATATCTCCAACTCTCCAGGCTCTTCTCAACCTGCTCCCTACTCTCACAACAAATCACAATATCATCCGCAAACATCATAGTCCAGGGAGACTCTTGTCTGACCTCGTCCGTCAACCTGTCCATCAACACTGCAAACAGGAAAGGGCTCAGGGCCGATCCTTGATGCAATCCAACCTTTACCTTGAACCAGTCTGTTGTTCCTACTGCACACTTCACTGCTGTCACACTGTCCTCATACATGTCCTGCACCACCCTCACATACTTCTCTGACACACATGACTTCCTCATACAATACCACAACTCCTCTCTTGGCACCCTGTCGTACGCTTTCTCTAAATCCACAAATACGCAATGCAATTCCTTCTGTCCTTCTCTATACTTCTCTAACATTCTCAAAGCAAATAATGCTCTTCCTCGGCATGAAACCATACTGTTGCTCAGCCTGGCTTCCACTACTCTTTCCCATAACTTCATGGTGTGACTGATTAACTTTATTCCCCTGTAGTTACTGCAGGTCTGCACATCTCCCTTATGCTTAAAGATCGGTTCCAGCACACTCCTTCTCCATTTCTCAAGCATCCTCTCACCTTCCAGAATCTTGTTAAACAATCTGGTTAAAAACTCCACTGCCATCTCTCCTAAACATCTCCATGCTTCTACCGGTATGTCATCTGGTCCAACCGACTTTCCACTCTTCATCCTCTTAATCGCTGCTCTCACTTCCTCCTTACTAATCCTATCCACTTCCTACTTTACCAACTCCACATCATCCAACCTTCTCTCTCTTTAATTTTCCTCATTTATCAGCTGCTCAAAATACTCCCTCCACCTTCTCAACACACTCTCCTCACTAGTCAACACATTTACATCTCCATCCTTTATTGCTCTAACTTGCAACACATCCTTCCCAGCTCGGTCCCTCTGCCTGGCCAATCGGTACAAATCCTTTTCTCCTTCCTTAGTGTTCAACCTCTCATACAGCTCCTCGTATGCTTTTTTCTTGGCTTTTGCCACATCCCTCTTCACCTGCTGCCACAACTCCTTGTACTCCTGCATACTTTTATCATCACTCTGTCTATCCCACTTCTGTTTTATTAACCTTTTTCCCCTTATGCTCTCCTGCACTTCCTCATTCCACCACCACGTCTCTTTGTCTTCCTTTCTATTTCCAGATGTCACACCAAGTACTTTTCTAGCTGCCTCCCTCATCATTCCTGCAGTAGCTTCCCAATCATCCAGAAACCTCTTCACCACCACCAAGCCCCTGTCTGACCTCTTCCCTGAATCTCACACTACACTCTTCCTCCTTAAGTTTCCACCATCTTATTCTTCTGTCAGTCTTCACTCTCCTCCTCTTCTTCTTCGCCTCCAAAACCATCCTACAGACCACTATCCGACACTGTCTCCTGCCAACACTTTACAGTCTCTAATCTCCTTCAGGTTGCATCTCCTACATAGAACATAATCCACCTGTGTGCACCTTCCTCCACTCTTATACGTCACCCTATGATCCTCCTTCTTCTTAAAATACGTGTTCACCACTGCCATTTTCATCCTTTTAGCAAAATCTACCACCATCTGCCCTTCCACATTCCACTCCTTTAGGCCATACCTACCCATCACCTCCTCATCACCTCTGTTCCCTTCACCTACATGCCCAATAAAGTCTGCCCCAATCACCAATCGTTCTTTCCTAGGTACACCATCTACCACTTCGTCTAATTCACTCCAGAATTTTTCCTTCTCCTCTATCTCACAGCCGACTTGTGGAGCATAAGCACTGATGACATTTATCATCATCCCTTCAACTTCCAGCTTCAGGTTCATCACTGTATCAAAAACTGTCTTCACCTCCACTACACTCTTACTGTACTCTTCCTTCAGAATCACCCCTACACCATTTCTCTTTCCATCCACACCATAATAGAACAGTTTAAACCCACCTACAATGTTCCTGGCCTTACTCCCGTTACACTTAGTCTCCTGAACACACAACATATCTACCTTTCTCCTCTCCATCATATCAGCTACCTCTCTCCCTTTACCAGTCATAGTACCAACATTTAAAGTACCAACTCTAACCTTTACTCTCCTACACTGCTCCTTTCCCTGTCGTCTCTGTAGACGTCTTCCTCCTCTCCTTCTCCTCCTTTGGCAAACAGTAGCCCAATTTCCACTGATACCTTGTTGGCTAACGATACCTGTGGCGGTCGTTGTTAACCCGGGCCTCAACCGATCCGGTATAAATTTCTTAATTGTGACCCGCATATTCGATTTGGCACATGTTTTACGCTAGATGCCGTTCCTAACGCAACCCTCCCCATTTATCCGGGCTTGGGACCGGCACTGGCTTGTGCCTCCCTAATGGCTGGGTTATATATTGACAGCCCATATTGGATGTAAATTGGATTGCTGTTCTTTTATCATGGTAAAAACAACTGAAAAAAAGATCAGTACATACAGTACAGTTCTATATAGGTACACTATAGTCCCCTTAAATCTCTAAACTTCTTACATTCCCAACTTGTTATTTGGATATTCAAATTAAATTGAAATGTACACTGGCTGGTTAATACAATAAAATTAAACGAAAGGTCAGACAGATTTTGTTTAATAGCATCAAATGACAATGTACTTTACTTCCATTCTCTAATAGTTGGCTTTTGCAGATATCGTATTGGCCCATTTGAGGTGGAAAATGCTTTAATAGAACATGAGGCTGTGGCCGAGTCAGCTGTGGTCAGCAGTCCTGACCCAGTCAGAGGAGAGGTAATGCACCGAACAATCTGCTTCAATAACTTAATTTGTACTGCTTTATTTTGCATGGATTGTTTACACACACTTCAAGACTTCTTAGCTCACACTGAATCAAACAAAATATGTGTACAGTCATCATGTACAGCTGTCGTGATGTTTGGCTTTGAAGAGCACATTTCAGATGCCTTTATACAGGTGAATTGCCCAGCAGTTTAAAACATGATCATACATGATCCTACAGCATTTTGACAGAAGGGCAAACAGCCACTCTTTATAGATGTGGTGGCAGAAAAGCACATCACAATGCGCAACACATCAGTTTTATTATTATGACTCACAGTATCATTTATCTGAACTATTTTTCATGACACTAGGGAGTTGTGAGCTGTTTGTGCTGCAGAATTTGTGCTGCAAATTAATTTGAAGTGCAAGATTTTTTTTTGAATCGTGATCATTATGTTAAAAAAAAAAAAAAAATTATATATATGTCTTTTTTTCTATTTCTCTTTCTTTTACTCAGGTAGTGAAGGCATTTGTTGTGCTTACTTTAGAATATAAAAACAGAGACCAAAATGAACTAATCAGGCAACTGCAGGCACATGTGAAGAAAGTCACGGCTCCGTATAAATACCCTCGCAAGGTAAACACACACACCCACAAAGCAAAAATAAATTAATAAGGTGAAATAACAGTAATGATAAATAACAGCAATGAATAGGATACAAAAATTAGTAAGCATATACATAAAAATACAAAAACGTCTGTTAAAATAAGCAGTTTATATACAGAATAGTTACTCACTTCATCTGAGCCTACTTCTATATTTAACTTAACTTTAAAGTTTATAATTACATATATTTATTCTGACAATCCTTGCCTTGTTTGATACATATTTCCAGGACCAAATTCAGGGAGGTGTATGTAGTTATTATGCTACTTAGAGCTAAAACCAACCTTCAGAAAACCAGCGATCCAACCAGCCTTATCCATTTTAAAGGTTTAGTCAAAGTCAAAGAGAAAATCAGGGATTGCAATTATTGTCTTATTACATTGTAGTGCATCGTCTCAGTTTGCATTTCACATTTTTTTTTTTATATTTATCTTTTATTGTGCATGTTTTTTGTATGATTTATTCTCTTATACCTTGTTTTGCCTTTTGTCCTGATATCAATATTGTTTTGTGATTGTGAAGCACTTTGTCTGACCTCATTGTGTGATGTACAAGTAAATTAGTTTGGTCTTGCACTTGACTGTGACTTGTCTTGTAGCACCACTGCATTTGAAACTTTGCAGTAAAAAAAAAAAAAAAAAAAAAAAGTTGCAAATTAAATGCAGTTGTGTGCAGGGTTTTTTGTCTGTTTTGTGATTGAAATTTTTGTTTGATGATAGATTGAGTTTGTGGACCAGCTTCCCAAGACAGTGAGTGGCAAAATCCGGAGAGTGGAACTGAGGAAGAAGGAATGGGGACTGTCATAACCACTATAACTGCACTCTGGTGTTATTCATCAGCACCATTTACACTTAATATAATACATACTCCAAATATTTACACTTAAAATACAGGACATATAAACCTGGATTGGATATGAGAAAACTCAAAATCATCAGAATTTCTACATTTTTCTAAACTCAGAAAGGAACTGGAAATCTTTGCATATGGACCTCATTTATAATGTATTGATTGTGTTTTTTTCATTGTACATTAAGCTTCAATAATCCCTTTATACTGGTCAGGGGTGCATGAGAGTCACAACCGTTCTTAATGTCACCCATTCACCAGGTGTAATTTACAATAGATAAGCCACCTATTGTCATAGTTTTTAGGATGTTAGAGAAAGCTGAAGACCCTGAATGAGACCAACACACAGACAGTAGCTGAAACTATTACATGCTGCACCCTGTGCTGCAATTTTTATTCTATAGTCACATTTTCCCAAGTGAATTAACGTTATAAGTGTCTAAATGGGCTTTCTGTTTTATTCTGGATTTTGGTAAATACCCACTATACTATTCTACACATTCGTAGATAAATTCCCTATGAATACATTTATTTTAGTTTGTCCTAATAACCAGTATAGGGTTGAGGTTGAAACTCACAGTAAGAAATATTAATTTACATAATCCACAGGTACCTCACACACCTCACACTGAGTTACATGCAGGAAAAGGCTGTTCATTATCTGACTAGTTGAATCATAGTAGGGAAATGGATGTGCAGACCAGAGGGAACCTATAAGGTTTGTAGTGGGGAAAAATGATGTAATCCAAAATATTTTTGTTTTTGGTTCCTATGCAAACTGTCCTTAAGGGAACACACACAGTCTTTCAAACGAGTGAAGAATGAAATAATCACAACAGGAATTCTTTTGTGAGAGACTTTTTTTTAAGGTACTGAACAGTAATGTTTGATTAGTTGTGAATGTCTCCCTCTACAGGCAGTCATTGCAACTAAAATTATGTTTTGAGCTCAGGTCTATATATGAAGCTGTATAATGATTATAAAAGATATTTGATAGTTTATAGATTCTAAGTCAAAAAGGTAATAAAAAAATCCTCATTAACTCCCCATCCAGTGGCTACTTGTTAATATAGGCCTGAACTATTTCCGACACGTGATTTTGTGCATGAATGTAAAGGCGTTCCTAATAAAGTTGCCATCAAGTGTATACACTCCAGTCATTAATGTAGATGTGTACAGTGTGTATAGTGAAAGTTCCACCAGATCTTTTGCTGCTGCAGATGCGTGACAAAATGGAAAGGTCCATCTATATTATCTGCATATTACAGCTCTACATATCTGCATGTGCTCCAGCTTGTAGAAGGAAGAAATCCGTGCATAGGCAAGCGGAAAGATGAGACGATCTTCATTGAAATTCTTCATCATTGGGAGATCTCGGCATAAATGCACGCGCGATGAAAAAAGGTTAAATCGAGCTCACGTGATTATTTTAATAGCGCATGTTTGACCACGCCCCTGTTTTTTTTTTTTTTTTTTAACCCACAGGGTTTATGATACTCAGAGTCCTGTGTCGTTATTGTAAAAACTTTTTTAACTCTCTATTCTTTGCAATGTGTGTATAATTATTGTTTTGCTCTGTGTTCCATATGGTCGTGAAAAAGCTCTAACGCTATGAGAGTATGATGTAGCAGAAGGATGTACTTATTTCCTGTCTTATTGAAGATGCAGAGAATAAGTGAAAGTCAGTTTTGTTCCAAAGCAGGATCTTGGCTGTTCTGCATGGCCTGGAGATCAGGGAGCACGTGTCGAGCGTCAGGAGTGTGCGCGCTTTTGCTCTCAGCGCACATCAGCACTTCATTAGAAGCACTAGACCGGTACGAATGTGATCCAGCGCCTCCCGTGTCACGCCTTAGTTTAGTTTCTGTCCTTTCTTCTAGTTGCATCTTCTCCTCGGATCGCTATGGCGTGGCCGTGCATCACTCGGGTGTGCTGTCTGGCGCAGTTCTGGAACCAGTTTGACAAATCAGATCTGTCCGTCCCACTGACCATCCAGAACTACTCGGAAATCACCGACAAGGAGATCCGCTCGGTAACGGGAAACGTTCCCGCTGAGCGAGCGCAGAAGCGCGATCGCACCACGCCGGACCACGGCGACTCTCCCGCGGCACAGGAAGCCGGAGGCAACCGCGTGAGTCGCAGGCGCGCGGAGCCGAGTTACACAACGCGCGAGGACGCGCCGTTCCCCAGCGTGACCCAGTACAAACAGGACTATAAACCGTGGCCCATTCCGAAAAAAGACAACTTTCCGTGGATTAGTAACGGCGTCGGGGAAAAAAACAGCCCGGTCAAGAAGCACCATGCGCGTGCAGGGGCAGAAGAGCGCGCGGGCACAAGGAGACACGCGCTGAGTGAAGCGGCTAAGACGAGCTCTTACAGGTAACACAGAGCCTGGACTTCACACCAGTCCATCACTGGAGAAACAGACTACATATGCGGTGTGTGGGTGGTGGCCGGAATGAGCTTGGAACGAGAAATAAATGAGCAGGTTATTAAAGAGTGCTACCAGGGTAGAAGTATTTCTAAACCCAGTGTAGAAGTGACGCCTGGACACGGGCTGTTGCATTGCAGTGGTTTAAAAGCGAATAGCAATATCTAATGCGGGCCATTATGTAATGCACTTTATCAACTGTGTCCAAATCGGGGTATGAAAATAAGGCACAGAAACCTTAATAATGCTTAAAAATGAGTCTCTGGTGAAGACTAAGCTGTGCCGGATTTTTCAAAGTCATAAAACATGCGAGGAAAGAAGCTCCTATAAGCCTTTCAGACACACTGAGGCATATCGATACTGACCTACACAACACCAAATCTAATCAGTGCACAGTAATTCAGACACAGCTGTAAGATGCCCAGTAAACACTACCGGCTCGTTAAAACGGCCGATTAAACCGCACCTTCCGGTTAATGTTACTGCTGATGTGGTTCAATCTGTACCAATCTCAAACACGTCTACATGAGCTCTTCTGCAGAATATAACGGATAGTGATTTATTTAGCCTAAATGATTTTTTTTTTACATTGTTGCAGAATTGTGATGTTCTGATTGTTAGTCTGTGACACCAAAAGCACCCCAGTAAAAACACTCAATAGAACCCAATAAGACACTTCACTATATAGTCTTTTTTTCTTGTTAAATTATCATTTAAAAAGCCTGTGATTTTGGATATCATTTTCACACTGCTTAATGTAAGTGCTCTCCCTGATGTTCTACACATCTAGATTCCCAATAGACATGTTGGGAATTGGGTCCTCAATGGACCAGAGTTGTTTGTCCAGCACATACCCACATGGCTCATTTAGATGAAGATCTTGGAAATTTGCAACACCTTAGTCTTTTGATCATGTACAAGTTTACAGAACAGTTTTTGCAGTGTTGCAGAGAGCATTATCCTAATAAGAGGCCATAGTGAGTAGAAAATAATGTTGTGATGGGTCTGCGGTATACTGGGACTGCAATAATGTGTCTAAAAGGCATGAATGCCAGGACCCAGCATGTTTCTTACATTGCTCATATATTGCATTGCAGCTCAGAGACATCATATTATAAACTTTTTTTCAATCCTGATATACTAATCATGCTTTTGACCGTTCTCATAAAAAAAAAAAATCACAAATATTAGTGGGCTGTATGGCCTTCAAATGAGATTAATTTAGTGGAGATATTTTTGCTATCAAGCAGGAAAAATGCCTTGCAAATATTTAATTTTGATAAAAAATATTCTGTAAATATTATGTAGTGAATCCAGCCATAACAACTAAGTGCTTTATTTTACTGCTTGCTTTTTCAGTTGAATGGTTACCAATTCTTCAGTTATACTCATAAATTAGTTTGGTCTGCTATTTAATGTTGACTGACAAAACATTTGAAATCAGACTACTTTCCTTATTTCCTTACTTTATTTGAAACAGTATTCCTAGTTTGGGTACCTGGGCAAGCCTCTGTTTGCACTCAAAACAGAAATTATCTTGGATTGGAACTTTCATTTGATATTTAGATCCATTAGACATGATTACATCATGCATTTCCTGATGATTTATTAGGTGCATCTTCATTCTGCAAATCTGGTATTTTACCATGCTATTGATACAGTACTCATTGTCATGTTCATGAAACCAATTTGAGACTTGCATTGTGACATGTTGCATCATCATGCTGGAGGTTAGAAGTAAATTAAGGCCATTAAGAGATCCACATGTTCAGCAACAATTCTTAAATAGACTGTGCAATTCAAGTGATGATTAATTGGAATTAACAGGCCCAAAGTTTGCCAGGAAAATATTTCCCACACCATTACACCACTCCCAGCCTGGACTGTTCGGACAAGGCAGGTTTGCTTCATGGATTCATGCTTTTGGCATCTAAATCTGACACTCAGCAAAAATCGCAATGCATCAGACCAATACACATCTTCCCAGTCTTCAATTTGTCTACTGCTAAGATTAACCTGTACCTGAGATTAGACTGACATGGTCTTCTGCTGTTGAAGGCCATCTACTGTATCTCAACATCAACATTATATGCATTCTGAGATGCTTTTTTACTCATCACATTTGTATAGAGTGTTTATCTGAGTTACTGTAGACCAAGGGTCACCAACATGGCCTTTTCTAAAAATAGCTCACCATAGCGCCACTTACCAGTGAGCTGCATCAAATTTATTTTGTTGCTATTCTTTTTAAAATCACACTTGCATTGGTGTAAATTTGAAAATAAAAATATTAAAATATAGATGACTAGATATAGATGAAAATCATTAATTATTAATAATAACATATAATTAAAGGTAAATTGAGCAAATTTGTTATTTCGACTTGTGTGTATCAAACTGGTAGCCCTTCACATTAATTGTTACCCAAGACGTAGCTCTTAGTTTCAAAAAGGTTGGTGACCCCTGATGTAGACTTTCTGCAAGCTTGAACCAGTCTGGCCATTCTTTATTCTTTGTGTTAAAATTGAAATAGAAGTACAAATAGAAATAGAAAATAAAAATACTCAAACCAGCCTTTCTGCCAATAAACAACTGGGATCACATTTTTTTCTGATTGTTCTAATAGTTGATGTGAACCATGGCACTGCTAAAATTCAAAGAGGAGCACATTTATTTTGTTACATACACTGATCCGTCAGAGAGACATAATGGGGATAACACTGATAAGTAATGGCAGCTGACAAGGAGTAGCAACAAAGTGAACAGTTATTTCTAGAAGTTGTTTTGAAAGCAGGAAAAACGGTCAAGCGTGTACATGGTGTGTAAAGGCTAGCCTGTCTGGTCCCTTCCCAATAAAATGTTGATTAATGTCAGAGCCCAAAATGCATCACAGCTTGCTGTGTATCATGTAGACACCAGCCACATGTGGATCACTTACTTAGAGAGGATTTGGCACCAGAATATCACTATGGAAAGAAAGCAAGCAGCCAGAGACAATGTTCTGCTGGGGATGCTATTTTGACAGGTAGCACCTACCTAGAAATTGCTGCAGACCAAGTGCAAGCTTTAATAGCAAGAGTATTCCCTACTGGCAATGACCTCCAATGGCCTAACTCTATTGCAACAATTGGTTGTTTGAGGAAATAACAAAAAAATCAACCATAACAAAAAAAATAAGGTGTTGGCTTGATCCTCAGATCTCAGCCCAAATGAGTATTTCAGGCATGTTAATAAAGTTTTGGTTACAGATAGCACAGCTCACCTTCAGAAGTTGGCAGATCAGAACTGGCAGCACAAAGGGAAACTACAGAATGTTAGGCAGGCAGTTTTAATGTTATAGCTGATCTGTGTACATGTTTTATAATAATATTTGTCTCAGTGGATAATAAATATGGCAATTTATTTATTGACATGAATTTTCAAGTCCTAAACTGATTGAATAAATGTTGGGCTTTGTTGCTAAAATGTCCAATATAAAACACAATATCGTGATAACCACTGAGAAAATATATTGTGTTGCCATATTTTAACAATTACCAAGGGCAGGCTGGATCAATATGAAAGACCCAGGGAACCCCTGTTCTAATCTTGAATATTTAATTTCTGTCTGGATTTAGAGAGGAGTACAGACCATGGGCAGGGGTGCTGCCTTCCAAGCCCATTCAGAAAAGGCCTACATTCCTGGGTATGGAAACCAGTGAGCCTCCTCCTGAGACCAGCTACCAGGCTGCCTTTAGTACTGACACACACAGGCATGCTGATGTCAGTGTGCCGGACATGACCACACGTACACAGCCCAGCATTGCAGACATGGCAGGCAAACCTGAGGTCAGTTCCAGACCAGAGGTAAGTTGGAATACACATATTTGTGCTTGCTAATGAAAAGCCTCATCTAATTCTCAAGCTTATTTTCTGAGTTAGATCACTTGGTTGCAGCACTTCTTTATGGCACGCTGTGACTGTCCTAGATTTGTGCATGAAATCCCTGCCCTTATATTTTTCCTGCACTTTCACACTTACTCAGCTAATTATACAGCAGATTCATGAGCCGAGGTGTGTGTTATGGCATGGCAAAATGCTGTGTGTAAATATTATTGCAAAATATTTCATTTAAGCAATTCCTGTTAGATTAACTGTTGTTTTGGAAATTCTGATATTCTCTGTGTATATGTGTGTGGTGATGAAAGCCAATGAATTATAAATAATCAAATGTGTTAACATTTGCTGATGCCCACAGAACTACACTAATGACAAAGGTTAGAGAAAGCTGTGAATGATGACTAAACTGCAACAGAAAAGGGATTTCCTTGATACCACACCTGTTGTGTAAATGCTCATGTGAGCATTTATTTATACTGGACACTACAGGGTATAGTGGTTTCTGGTATAAGATGCTCTGGTTTAAGAAACTGTTGATTTTCTGGAATGATTAAATAACAGCTGTTCTTCAGGCAAAATTTCAGAGGTCAGAGGAGAATGGCTAAATTGGCTAGGCCAATTTCCTGAGCATTTCAGAAAGCAGCACACATTTACAATTTTGAGATGAACTGTTACAATTATAGAAAACTATATCTGGGTCCATTCCTGTCAGCCAAGAACAAAAACCTGAAGCTGCAGTGGACACAAACTAGACACTTGATTTTGAATTATAATTACTTTGAAGTACCTCAGGAAGTTTGGCTCATTATGTTTCAGTTATCACAATGCATTAAGTTTCACATAAATTTTTAAAAGGGAGTGATGGGGAAAAGTCTGATAAATAAAAAGAAGAGTATAGGGGGGCACAAGCCAGTGCACTCTTAGTGCCGGTCCCAAGCCCGGGTAAATGGGGAGGGTTGCGTTAGGAAGGGCATCCAGCGTAAAACATGTGCCAAATCAAATATGTGGATCACAAATGAGAATTTCATACCGGATCGGTCGAGGCCCGGGTTAACAACGACCGCCACAGGTATCGTTAGCCGACAGGGTACCGGTGGAAATTGGGCTACTGTTGGCCGAAGGAGGAGAAGGAGAGGAGGAAGACGTCTACAGAGCCGGCGGGAAAAGGAGCAGTGTAGGAGAGTAGAGGTTCGGGTTGGTACTTTAAATGTTGGTACTATGACGGGTAAAGGGAGAGAGGTAGCTGATATGATGGAGAGGAGAAAGGTAGATATGCTGTGTGTTCAGGAGACCAAGTGGAAAGGGAGTAAGGCCAGGAACATTGGAGGTGGGTTTAAACTGTTTTATCATGGTGTGGATGGAAAGAGAAATGGTGTAGGGGTGATTCTGAAGGAAGAGTACAGTAAGAGTGTAGTGGAGGTGAAGAGAGTTTCTGATAGGGTGATGATCGTGAAGGTGGAGGTTGAAGGGATGATGATAAATGTCATCAGTGCCTATGCTCCACAAGTTGGCTGTGAGATGGAGGAGAAGGAAAGATTCTGGAGTGAATTAGATGAAGTGGTAGATGGTGTACCTAGGAAAGAACGATTGGTGATTGGGGCAGACTTTAATGGGCATGTAGGTGAAGGGAACAGAGGTGATGAGGAGGTGATGGGTAGGTATGGTTTCAAGGAGAGGAATGTGGAAGGGCAGATGGTGGTAGATTTTGCTAAAAGGATGGAAATGGCAGTGGTGAACACGTATTTTAAGAAGAAGGAGGATCATAGGGTGACGTATAAGAGTGGAGGAAGGTGCACACAGGTGGATTATGTTCTGTGTAGGAGATGCAACCTGAAGGAGATTGGAGACTGTGAGGTGTTGGCGGGGGACAGTGTAGCTAGACAGCATCGGATGGTGGTCTGTAGGATGGTTTTGGAGGCGAAGAAGAAGAGGAGGAAAGTAAGGATTGAAAGAAGAATAAGATGGTGGAAACTGAAGGAGGAAGAGTGTAGTGTGAGGTTCAGGGAAGAGGTCAGACAGGGGCTTGGTGGTGGTGAAGAGGTGCTGGATGATTGGGCAACTACTGCAGGAGCGATGAGGGAGGCAGCTAGAAAAGTACTTGGTGTGACATCTGGAAATAGAAAGCAAGACAAGGAGACGTGGTGGTGGAATGAGGAAGTGCAGGAGAGCATTAGGGGAAAGAGGTTGGCAAAACAGAAGTGGGATCGACAGAGTGATGAGAAAAGTAGGCAGGAGTACAAGGAGATGCGGCAGCAAGTAAAAAGGGATGTGGCGAAAGCCAAGGAAAAGGCATATGAGGAGCTGTATAAGAGGTTGGACACTAAGGAAGGAGAAAAGGATTTGTACCGATTGGCCAGGCAGAGGGACCGAGCTGGGAAGGATGTACTGCAAGTTAGAGCAATAAAGGATGGAGAGGGAAATGTGTTGACTAATGAGGAGAGTGTGTTGAGAAGATGGAGGGAGTATTTTGAGCAGCTGATGAATGAGGAAAATCAGAGAGAGAGAAGGTTGGAGGATGTGGAGTTGGTGAAGCAGGATGTAGATAGGATTAGTAAGGAGGAAGTGAGAGCAGCGATTAAGAGGATGAAGAATGAAAAGTTGGTTGGACCAGATGACATACCAGTAGAAGCGTGGAGATGTTTAGGAGAGATGGCAGTGGAGTTTTTAACCAGATTGTTTAACAGGATTCTGGAAGGGGAGAGGATGCCTGAGGAATGGAGAAGGAGTGTGCTGGTACCGATCTTTAAACATAAGGGAGATGTGCAGACCTGCAGTAACTACAGGGGAATTAAGTTGATCAGTCACACCATGAAGTTATGGGAAAGAGTAGTGGAAGCCAGGCTGAGAGAAGAGGTGACCATCTGTGAGCAACAGTATGGTTTCATGCCGAGGAAGAGCACCACAGATGCCTTATTTGCTTTGAGGATGTTGATGGAGAAGTATAGAGAAGGACAGAAGGAGCTGCATTGTGTATTTGTGGATTTAGAGAAAGCGTACGACAGGGTGCCGAGAGAGGAGTTGTGGTATTGTATGAGGAAGTCAGGTGTGTCAGAGAAGTATGTGAGGGTGGTGCAGGACATGTATGGGGACAGTGTGACGGCAGTGAAGTGTGCAGTAGGTACGACAGACTGGTTCAGGGTGAAGGTTGGACTGCATCAAGGATCGGCCCTGAGCCCTTTCCTGTTTGCAGTGGTGATGGACAGGTTGACGGACGAGGTCAGACAGGAGTCTCCCTGGACTATGATGTTTGCAGATGATATTGTGATTTGTGGTGGGAGTAGAGAGCAGGTTGAGAAGAGCCTGGAGAGGTGGAGGTATGCGCTTGAGAGAAGGGGAATGAAAGTCAGTAGGAGTAAGACAGAGTACATGTGTGTGAATGAGAGGGAGGGCAGTGGAGTGATGCGGTTGCAGGGAGAAGAGGTGGAGAAGGTGGAGGAGTTCAGGTACCTGGGGTCAACAGTGCAAAGTAATGGAGAGTGTGTTAGAGAAGTAAAGAAAAGAGTGCAGGCAGGGTGGAGTGGGTGGAGAAGAGTGACAGGAGTGATTTGTGATAGTATGGTATCTGCAAGAATGAAAGGGAAAGTTTATAGGACTGTGGTGAGACCTGCGATGTTGTATGGATTAGAGACAGTGGCATTGAGTAAAAGACAGGAGATGGAGCTGGAGGTAGCAGAGCTGAAGATGTTAAGGTTTTCGTTGGGAGTGACGAGGATGGACAAGATTAGAAATGAGTTTATTAGAGGGACAGCACATGTAGGATGTTTTGGTGACAAGGTGAGGGAGGCGAGATTGAGATGGTTTGGACATGTGCAGAGAAGGGACACGAATTATATTGGTAGAAAAATGCTGAAGATGGAGCCACCAGGTAGGAGGAAAAGAGGAAGGCCAAGAAGGAGGTTCATGGATGTGGTGAGGGAAGACATGCAGGTAGTTGGTGTGAAAGAGGCAGATGTAGAGGACAGGGTGGTATGGAGACGGATGATCCGCTGTGGCGACCCCTAATGGGAGCAGCCGAAAGAAGAAGAAGAAGAAGAGGAAAGTGTGTTTGCAAAGGATTGCTAACGTGAGACAAATAAATCGGGAAGAGGCATTAACTCGAGCTCGGGTATATTTCAAACGTCACACCGATGCTTGGGTGATGAACAGGAGACATTTTAAAGGAAACCTTACACAGTTACATTTAGTAGAAACAGTTACAATATTGGAATTACTATTTTCAGTATGTGTACTGAGCTGAGCTCTGATTGCTTGCAGTGTAAATACATTATGTAAATGTGAGTTTTATAACCAGTATCTTTCTTTTCTTTTCGGCTTCTCCCGTTAGGGGTCGCCACAGCGGATCCTCCGCACGTTTGATTTGGCACATGTTTTACGCTGGATGCCCTTCCTAACACAACCCTCCCCAATTTATCCGGGCTTGGGACCGGCACTAAGAGTGGCTGGGGATGGTTCCCTGACCGGGAATCGAACCCGGGTCGCAGCGGTGGGAGCGCTGCATCTTAACCACTAGACCACCAGGGGACCCTCAGTTTTATAACCAGTATAATGGACAATTTTTGATTTACTGAACTTGTTGCAACTAGTTAAAAGCCACAGAGTAAATATAAAATGTAGCATTAACAGTATCTTTGTTTCCAACACAGTGCCTTCACATAAAGTCACATGTACACACACACGTTTCATAAATATACTCATAGTTCTAGACCTGTTTGGGGCATAAGTGAAAATAAGATAAGATAATCACTGTTCAAAGCTGCATTATGGTTCTTGATGTTAAGTAGTTTTGTGAGATGATTTTAAGAACAGTTTTTTTTTTGTTGTTTTTTTTACATAGTTAATCATTTAAAAACTGTAGTATTGCTTTAGAACTGTTTGCTTAAAAAAGCAGGGTAAAAAATCTGATTACAGCTTTGCAATCTTTTGAAAATAAAGTTAAATGTCATGTAACACTGCAGCTGCAGTACAATTATTCAGCTATTTGCTCCAAAAAGGGAACTATAGTTCATGTTAAAGGTTTGTAAGACAACCTAATAATTTCACATAACATTGATAACCATCGACAAACATTGATAACCTTTTTCTTTCTTTAAACAAATAGGGAATCTTCAGCAGAAATATTTGGTGGTTAAACCTTTTTTCCTTGCTAGTTTTATGATTCATGATGCAGAAGTTCATCCTAAATGTAGCATTTGTACATTAATTCTGTCAGCATAAAGATCTAATTAGTGGCACTAAAGCATATTGTTGATACCATTGGAGACCACTTGTTGTTGTTGTTGAGGATGGCTCCAAATGAACAGCATGTTACAATGGAAGGTTAAACTCAAAAATCATGAGGATGGACTTGAATTGTAAATAAGTCTGCTGAAGTGGTTTATGACTACAGTTGCCATTAGCGAACTTAAATGATGGAACTATAATAAATGTGAATTCAGTGTCACCCAGATGAGGATGGGTTCCCATTTGAGTCTGGTTTATTTAAAGGGTTTCTAGTTTATATAATTTAAGGGATTTTCTTTGCCACCATTGCCACTGGCTTGCTTATTAGGGATAAACTAATAGGGACTAATTTATACAATTATTATACATTTTTATAACTTTATATCTGTAAAGCCACTCTGGGGCAATATCCATTATTAAAAGTGCTATACAAATAAAAGTGAGTTACTGGATTAGAATAAATTAATCAGACACTGATTGGCAGTAGAAAAATCATAAATGTCAATAAGATGCAGCCTGAATTGCTTGTGCTTGCTAACATTCACTATTTTGACAAGCGAATTGTGTGTGTCAGCATCTGTCTGTGTTCTCGGGCACCTCTGAAGAGAGGAAGATTTCTTTCTTTCCTAAATAACATTTCACTGTTCTTAATATCTATAGAGCAGCTTGTATGTCAGATGATATTCTTTTTGTTATTCCAAAGATTTAAAAGCAAACAGGGCCATTCTCCTCCCTGTGCAATCTGCTCACATGGGTGAGATGTTAGCCAGCTGAGAGACACATTACAGATACATGTGCCAACTCCCATCTAGGCAAGGGATTAAAGAGAATTACAGTAATGGTGGGAGAGAAGATTATAATGGACAAACAATTATTCAGGAAAAATGGCCAGTGTGTATCGAATGTATGTACACACACACACACACACACACACACACACACACACACACACACACACACACACACACACACACACATTATTTCACCACACATTGTTATTAGACTAGGCATTGCAATAAATCAATGCATACAAATGTTCCATTCGGGTATATGTAAATAATAGACTTCTAACCAATCACATTTGATAATTCCAACTTGCACTTGACCAATACCATGATAACCACTTAGAAAATATTGTGTTGCCCTAGTTTAACAATTACCAAGGGCAGACTGGATCAATATGAAATTGGCCCTGCAGGCCTGTCTGAATAACAGAGTGTAGAGACACTGACATTTCCATGCTGCCCCAAATAATCCAGTTTAATCCAGTTCAACATTCAAAAGTGATCTTGACACAGCTGATCTTTAGCTAAGTGTATTAATGCATTTCTGCATGAAATATTAAAGTACATTGTAACAGACAACAGAAATTCTGACCGTTTTCTTTTGGTTGACCTGTTCCATGTCTGGCTGTTAGTTCGACAGTGATTAGTTTTTTTGGACATCCAAAATATATTTTATGAGTTTTCTTTTTAGTTTTAAAATGGCTTGTTTTTTCCCCCACAGACAGCTCACATGTTTACAATGTTCATGATGTGTATCCTTTTTCACAACATATGCCGTCTTCAAAGATAAAAACGTATTGCTCACATCAAGAGTAGACATTCTATGCTATTAATTGTTCAGTCTAATAAGGCTCAGTCTAATAAGGCAACAAGAATGTCCTATGAACTTTAACACATCTAGATTGAAATATCAGGAAATAGCTGAAATTCTTATCTATTATTATAGATCATACTCATACTTTTTTGTTAAAATGTAAATATAATGCAAACCCCCCCCCCCCCCCATACAGAATTTGTCCTTGCTGTTTCATTATTTTTGAGAGGACTGTTAAAGTCAATACAAAACATGCATGGTAAGAAAATAGATCTTTGTAAATGTATCTGTAATATGGTTGTTGGTGTCTGATAGGCTAGTTTGAGTATTCTGCTACTCTGATTCCTGTTTTACACAAAAAAGGTCTAAGTTCTACTTAAGGACACTAAACACAAGTTTTTGAATGTTATTATTGTTCTATGACTAAAGTGCCCTGGTGTATGTGGTGTCAAGAATAGCCAGAGAACATGCATGATGTAGTGAACATCTTTACTGGAGCCTGTCCATATCCACTGTCAAAAGATGATGACCTTGCAAATTATGGTGGAAAATAAGTATTTGGCCAATAACAAAAATTCACCTGAATACTTTGTTATATAGCCTTTGTTGGCAATGACAGAGATCAAACGTTTTCTGTAAGTCTCCACAAGGTTTTTACACACTGTTGCCGGTAGTTTGGGCCATTCCTCCATGCAGATCTCCTCTAGAGCAGTGATGTTTTGGGGCTGTCGCTGTGCAAAACGGATTTTCAACTCTCTCCAAAGATTTTCTATGGGGTTGAGATCTGAAAACTGGCTAGGCCACTCCAGGACCTTGAAATGCTTCTTATGAAGCCACTCCTTCATTGCCCAGGCGGTGTGTTTGGGATCATTGTCATGCTGAAAGACCCAGCCATGTCTCATCTTCAATGCCCTTGCTGATGGAAGGAGGCTTTCACACAAAATCTCACTATACATGGCCCCATTCATTCTTTGCTTTACACAGATCAGTCGTCCTGGTCCCTTTGCAGAACAGCCCCAAAGCATGATGTTTCCACCCCCATGCTTCACAGTAGGTATAGTGTTCTTTGGATGCAACTCAGCATTCTTTCTCCTCCAAACATGACAAGTTGAGTTTTTACCAAAAAGTTCTATTTTGGTTTCATCTGACCATATGACATTCTCCCAATCCTCTTCTGGATCATCCAAATGCTCTCTAGCAAACTTCAGACGGGCCTGGACATGTACTGACTTAAGCAGGGGGACACCTCTGGCACTGCAGGATTTGAGTCCCTGGCAGCGTGGTGTGTTACTGATGGTAGCCTTTATTATTTTGGTCCCAGCTCTCTGGTTCTGGGATTTTTGCTCACCGTTCTTGTGATCATTTTGACCCCACAGGGTGAGATGTTGCGTGGAGCCCCAGATCGAGGGAGATTATCAGTGGTCTTGTATGTCTTCCATTTTCTAATAATTGCTGCTACAGTTGATTTCTTCACACCAAGCTGCTTATCTATTGCAGATTCAGTCTTCCTGGCCTGGTGCAGGACTAAAATTTTGTTTCTGGTGCCCTTTGACAGCTCTTTGTTCTTGGCCATAGTGGAGTTTGACTGTTTGAGGTTTTGTACAGGTCTCTTTTATACTGATAACGAGTTCAAACAGGTGCCATTAATACAGGTAACAAGTGAAGGACAGAGGAGGCTCTTAAAGAAGTTGTTACAGGTCTGTGAGAGCCAGAAATCTTGCTTTTTTGTAGGTGACCAAATACTTATTTTCCTCATTTTGTCTCTCATAGTTGAAGTGTACCTATGATGAAAATTACAGGCCTCTCTCATCTTTTTAAGTGTGAGAACTTGCACAATTGGTGGCTGACTAACTACTTTTTTGCCCCACTGTATATATTTTCTATTTGTCATAAAGTGTGCATGGAACAGGTGTGCATGATGTGCATTAAGCCTGCAGCCTATTCATCTTCCAGCTCAAAGTGTCTTAAAAACCTGGCTTGGGCTGTTTCGATATTTTTCTGCTGTTATGGCTATTTCCAGAGGGAACATTAACTACAGCCAGCCAGCCAGCCAGCCAGCCACACACACACACACACACACACACACACACACACACACACACACACACACACACACACAATTAATTTGTATGCAGGTTACAGTAAGATAAAAGGCATATCTAATTTGGATTCTATTTCACATCTTCTAAATGCCAGCCACCTGAGAGTAACCTGAATACCTTCCATCAAACAATATATTTGCTATAAATACTACAGTCCCATCTTCACCTTTTTTCTATTCCTCGAACACATTATGACCACGTTCTCAATATGGAGCAATCAGTTTAACTGCATTTGACTTTATCAGAGAGACAGGTAACCTATCCATCAAAAACGACAATAGGCTCTTATCACTTCTTCTGCAGAGAGTGTATATCTCATGTATATTTTGGCGAGTCACTGCTACAGGGATTATAATAAGTTAAACTGACAGCTGTAAGCAAATGTTTTAAAATGCATGCAAGCAGTAATTTCTCCAGTGGTGGCCAAATGCAGAGGGTCCTGCTGTATTGCAATTTTTCTCAGTTGCTTTAGCAGTTGCATTCTTTGTTCAACCTCCACATCATTTAGTTATTTGTGCACATTATAAAAAAACATTTCTCATTGCTCTGATCAAATTGCGAATGCTTTAATATATTCATTTAATCGATTGTGTACAAGCATCCGCTGTTTCCATTATCAGTTGTTTATGTCATGCTGATCAAAATATATTATTCGAGTTTCACCTAAATAGTCTTAACCCCCAAAACATCTCGGCATCAGTTCACTGCATAAGTCATTGAATGCAAAAATGGTTAAAATAGTTGTCATCATCTGTCAAGATTAAATTTCTATAAATTTTTATTTTTTGTAAATGTGACTTGAATTGATGAATTGTGCAGATGAATCTTGAATGTCACTAATGAAGGTGAGTGAAAGGCATCAGATCAACCAATGATCAACTAGTTCTCTAAAATAGGTCAAAGGTGAATCTTGTGAATCTTCATTTGGCAACAGAGCAAAACACAGAATTACAATTTCTGAAAATGGATAAACAACTAAGAAATAAACAGACACAATAACAGTACAACAAAAGTGTAAATTCTGTCCGGTCTCTTGCAATCAATATAAATCAAATATGCAATCAAATAAATAAGTTTGTGCTGCTGATATTCATAGATGTCATACAAAGAAGAAATTTAACTTTGTGCATCTGCAGTCAGTGAAATCTGAATCTGGTTTATATCAAGAAATACTGAAATTGTGCACCGTCATACAGACAACATGACTAACCATTTTGATGATCTTGTTTGTGAACAATGACAAAGACACTTTTCATTCAGGTGGTAATGAGATGTTCATTGACAAATACTTACTTTTGAGAGATGTACTTAGGATTTTGAGAGAAATCTAATGTTTTGTGCTGTTTGTACAAATTGCTTTGAGAATTTTGCAAATCTTAAGGATGATTTGAGAAAACGTTAAAAAAAAAAAAAAAAACCCAAGAGCAGACATTTTAGGATGCATTTTACATCGTTTCATGCATTGCAATGTTACAGGAAAGAATTCCCTACTATTAAAACACAAATTTCATCAATGTGAGGTTAGATGCATTAAGTTTACAAAGGATTTTAACCTTAATATGTGTCAGGCATTACTGCCACACTGTGTGTGGTATTGGCCCTGGTTGAGAACGCTTGGAAAGTTCACTGTGGTACATTCAATTAATTTTATAATTTTTTTTCATCATCATCAATTCAATTCAATTAATTTTTATTTGTATAGCGCTTGAACAATGAACGTTGTTTTAAAGCAGCTTTACACAGATAATGTGGTAATAAAAATTAATATGTTCTTTATAAGTGCACGAACTAGTTTTTCTGCATCCTGTAACAACATCATATTTCAAATTTCAGCAATATTTCTAAAGTAAAAGAAGGCGATCCTGGTTATATTATTCACAAAGACCCTAGTCTTTTCTCAAAGGAAATTATTTAGAGGCTTAATAGCAAAGGGGGTGAATACATATGCACGCACCACTTTTCCGTTATTTATTTTTTAGAATTTTTTGAAACAAGTTATTTTTTTCATTTCACTTTACCAATTTGGACTATTTTGTGTATGTCCATTACATGAAATCCAAATAAAAATCTATTTAAATTCCAAGTTGTAAGGCAACAAAATAGGAAAAATGCCAAGGGGGGGTCAATACTTTTGCAAGGCACTGTACATACATTTGAACAGTAACACGTTTTTCTCGAAAGACCTACATCCTGATGTGAGCTCACAAACCCCTAGTCCCTAGTTTAAAAGTAGCCAACATCAATACAGTACATGATCAAAAGTAATTAAGTGTTGCTCCCTTCTGCTGCTGTAACAGCATTCACTCTTCTGAGAAGGATTTAATGAGGTTGGCCACTGGTGTCATTTGAGCAAGGCAGTGCTCCAATTTATGATTTTACCTTTTTTTTGGTTTTAGTTTTATCCTTAAATCCTTTCCTTTTATGCTTAAATGCCGGACAGTCATAAAAAGCATTTCACTGCATGTTGTTCTCTGTATGTATATGGAAAATAAAATTTGATTTGATCCCAAAATTGTTGAATGACAGAGGTCATGGCTCTGTGCAGGCTGCTCAAGTTCCTCCATACCAGCCTTGGCATTTTTTTTAAGCTTACTTTGTGCATCCTTAAAGTCTTTTAGACCTCTAATTTTCCAATGACAGTGAAGGTTAATGCTACAGCATTTTCAACACACAATAAACGGTTGTGTGATTTCAAAAAACTGTGGCAAGAGTTTGGGGGAAAACATATTGATGGGATGGTCAGGTGTCCACATATTTTTGGCCAATATCGTGTATATGCAGCTGTTTCACAGATGACCTTAAGTGAAATAGTGATGCTTTACCCAGGCCAAACTTATGAGAAGATAGAAATGAGATGTATGTGGTAGGTGAGAAATTGATATAAATTCAATCTTTTAATTTGTTGTGTAACTTAAAAAAAAGTGTCCAGTTCTGAGTGTCATTATTTGTGTTAATAATTAGCTGATGCCTTTCGTTTCTGTCCTACAGGAGCAGCTGGTGAGGACGAAGTTGTCTCCCAACCCGTCCGCTGTGTTCCAGAGTGGATCAAGAATCTTCAACATATGACCCAGTGGACCAGTTAACCCAGAAAACAAATATGGATTTAGGATTTCAGTTTGAGACAATGCGCACACGGCTCACTGAGCTTTTAGGGAACGTTTCAAAAGCTGCAGCAACAACCTTCAACAAGCTGAATTGTCAATGCTGCGAAAGATGGTGTAATAAAGCACCCTCGGCTATTTGTCCAAACCATTCCATAGTGCTGCATGGGTAGGAACAATGGAGGAATGTAGGGCTAATTATACTTGGCGTGAAATCTATGCAAAAGAACGAATTTCTGACATTGATACCTGTTCCATGCAAGCCTCTAAAGTTTTAATATATATTATTGGCATCCTACATCAAAACAAAAGAAGAAATTATTATTAAGTCAAACAAACAGTATATTTTGAGCTTAGGCATACAAGCACATCGCATAGATGGATTTCAACCCTTTTGTGGAAAGCAGTGCTTTTATTATTTTCTACAAAAAGTGATTCGAAATCACAGCACATGATCAGCACAATTGATACTTATTAGTGATTGCACTGGAGAGTCTCTCCCTGTAATGTTCAACAAGGTTTTAGGCACTTGTGTGTAGAGGATCATGCTGCACTCCTCCACACTCCTTATTAGAATTATGCACATCAACTTTGCTCTTCAATTCGGACCACAGGCTTTCATTAGGGTTCAAATCCAGAGACCAAAACACTGATTTGGTGGTTAATTTTGTGTTTAACCATTTTTAGGTTGCCTTTTGCTGAGATCAGAAGCCTATCTATGGCCTAGACAACAGCTCCTGGTAGAGGCAAGCAGATTTAATGATGAAATATGATGTTCAGTGTTCACAAGAGCTGCTGAACTACATGCCATAAGACACGTCCTTAAACATCATTAAAATCAGCACTATAGTGTTTTTTAAAAGGTTAAAACCTGCATGCAATTCCTTTGTGTCACTAAAAACATGCTGATGTTGTGCACAGCTAAAAAGCCTGCGGTTGGTCTCCTTTCAGTGAAACACATTATGGCAGTAAATCTAATGGCTCTAAAAGTCTGTAGGAATTGACATTTTTTATGGCCATAATTATGCTTAGTTATTATAAATGCTTATGTATTCTCTGTGTATTTATTTGTGCAGGTCAACAACAATCTGTTACGTTTGTACTAAAAGTTCTTTAGGTTTTGCCAATGGAAATGGAGGACAAAGGGATTTTTCAGCTGTTCCACTTAATAACGTATTTTTTCAATTGCCATGTCTGCAATTACTATTCCTGCATTCATTTTGCCACATTATTTTCCCCCAAGAGAAAGTACTATTATTTATATAGTTCTAGTGAGAATCGTTTTTGATAAATAGTATGATCATTATTGTGTAAAATTATTTGTGCTCAGTTTTATTACGGGTGTCAATAATTCAATTAGACACTGTAACAGGGAGAGACAGTGTGTCTGTATGAAGGAATTAAATCATGCTGATTATATACTAATGGAACACAAATATGCATGTTTCAAAAAACAATTTTTGTTTTTTGTTTTAGGTGTTTGACTGCAGGCTGCTTTTTGGTGAGATGTGTGTGTGTGTGTGTGTGTGTGTGTGTGTGTAGCAATTAGGCTGGAAAGAACATATAAAAAGTCTTTTTGAATAAATAAGTTAAGCTTTACCTCCATTTGAAGTTATTGACTGGGGAAATCTGATGCCTCCAATTTCTGCTTCATCCCTTCAAACTGTGCGAATCCTTTATTAAATCTAAATGTAGTTTTAGCAAATGAGCACTTCAGAACCAAAGTTAATTTATTTTGTTTATTAGTTCTTGATAAAGTTGAAAAAAAAAAGGAGACTGTACTCTTCTGAAATAAATGACTAGATTTTTGCCTTAATCAAACACAGTTTGGGTACAACAGAGTGAAAAAGACAGAATTGGCAGATGCATGTGAGTTTTTTACCAGATAACTCTTGTAGTAAATGCACTGACTCACTGAGAGAAGAAAAATATAGCCACTGACTTTGTAGCCTTAATCTTCACTCTAACAGCTGCTCATTCTCCACAGCCTGGAAAACACAAAACCTGAAAGAAAACTAGAATGAAATGAAATAAGCTGAAAGTGAATATTAGTTACCAATTGACCCCAGATACCTGAAAACAACATAAAAAAGCTTCCAGCATATTTTGATCTAGACCCTGGTAAGGTGCGCTCATACCACCATTTTGGTGCCTCTATCATAGTTAAAAGAAAATCTGATGAACACCACCATCCCTCACAACCAGAGATGCAGAAAGACTACACAGTATCTAAATAACGCAGAATATACAGTGCTTTAGTGGCATGTCTACCGTTTTAATACAAGAATAGTCATTATTTTGGTTACATTACAAGGCAAAATATAATTGGTCATGTCTACAATACATTAGGATTGGCTAAACAGGTAATGACTTTAGTGAAGTGTGTTGGTGCACAGAGCGCGTGCATACACAAAAGTATACAACGATCACAGAGCAAACAAACCTTGGCATCCAATCAATCAAATAATTAGACATACATTTACTTTTACAAATACACAGACACACTGGACAGACGCGTTGCTGGTTCATTAATTCTACATTGATCACAATGCAGAAAGTGATATTGTCGAGTGCAACAAGTTCTACAATTCAATGAATGTGTCCTGCAACATGACAACGGAAAACCTGAAAAGAACAGAAGGCAATAAATTGACATTGTGTCATGATCCTCACAGTGTACACACCTGATCTGAAAAAGGCAGTGTCTGACATGGGTTTATAAAAGATGTGTCGAGAAGAACAAGCAAAGAGTGGCCAATCAAACCCACGTAGGTAAAACAGAAAGAATAGGAAGGGTGGTGGGGTAAATATTACAACTAAGACAATCCAAACTAACCTTGTAAGAAGATACGAGAGATTGGAGGTAGTTCGAAAGGCAGGTGGGTAGAAGTTCTTACAAAATATTTATCACCACTTTCACAAAGAAAGCTGCAAAGTTCTGAACCGTGATGTTTTTCCACTTCATTATTTAGTTTTCCCTCTTCATTTTGTCTTAAAGTTATGCAAATGTGCACTCAACTGTGCCAGCTGTTTAACCCTAATGATGACTAACAGTTGAGATTAAAAGGCTCTTTATGCTAACGAAAATGGAATGAAACCAAGTGAAAAGTACGAGTTCGTTAATTATCAAATTAGTTGTATAATCACTTTTGGCCTCCCACAAAAATTTCTCCCTCCTCTGAAATTCATCAACACTGTCTACATGAATGAACCATCTGGACCCAGAAACTTTCCTCCAAAATAAATTATTGCCATTCTGGTGTTACAACTGCTGCATAATTTAGCTTTGATTCATCTCCAGCATAACTGATTCAGCTTGAACATGGCTTGGTAAGTAACCCGTTAAATAAGGTGTGTTTAAGCACATAAAACCTAAAAAAAAACTTTAGAGCTGTATTAGGACCACGTGTTAGAAAGGCTTGTGTATAGTGACAAAAGCACCTGAATATTAAGACTTTAGCATGTCTCCGTCAAGCACCAGCCAAAACCATAACAAAACAAATGCTTCAGTAAATGTAACAAAAAGTATTTTCACAACACAGGAATTTTTCCTTTACTGTCTATTTCATTACCTTACAAACACACATCCTGCATACGTCTTAGCCTGAAGATGGTCAAGACTTTATAGACAACAAACATAAAAACATGTCAAGTCGGCTGTTTTCAGAATGTTATGGGGGAAAAGAAAAAAAAAACACAGACTTCACAAAACACCGTCATTACTGACATTTTCTGGTTAACTGTCAGGTCTCCTAAAACAACAGTAACCTACAGATTAAGACCAGTGAATACTTAAGTATATCAGTGACACTACAACATAACCATTCTGTATCACTAGTATTACTACTATCCAGTCTTCCACTAAAACTGCTTGTATAGAAAACAGTGAAATGATGACGAGTTGAGAATAACGAACACAGACATAAAAAGGTCCACAGAGTGTATATTAAGTGCCTCTGCTTTTTCCACTCAGTCTACACAATTTATATCTAATTTAATGTTTTCCCTTGTTGTATATAGAAGCTAGTGTAGCTCCAACAGCCTGATGAGCAGAGAAACAGTCACGCAAGATCAGGTGCAGTACTGAGATGTGGATGTTAAATTCAATAGTTCTAACTCTGATGCTCGCATATTGATAAAAGCCAAACTACAGGCTGAAACTCAGAGAAAGATGGTTTGAACAGGTCCAGACACTACAAATGTGATCTTGATGAACCCGACAGCATGTCCATGTGTTAACTGTAATCATGATTTTAAACCATCAAAACACCAGCTTCTTGCCTTTCAATTTGTGCCCCTGCTTACATTTCACACTTGTGTGTTGCTGAACGTGTACAGAAGGCATGCTTGTAATCTGTGCATGTGTATGCAAATTGATTGTGGTAGCTCTGGCAGTCTAATTCCACTTTCAGTCTGCATGGTCACCATCCTTCAGCATGAAGCCCATGTACCTAGCAATCAAAGAGAAAAAGACATTATTTATCTTTAAACTATCCCCCTGTTTATTAAAATAAACAAACTAAACGTAAAAGTGTTAAGGAAAAATAAAAATGAGTAAAATGAATAAAAAAAAAGTGTGCAGCACCAGCAAAACACTGACTGCTGTAATAATAAAAAACTACATTACTACAAGCTACTGACAGACAAAAAGAAAACAAACTTTCACAAGAAGCTGTAAATAAGCATAATGCACAATAAAATAAGGTAGGCAGTTGTACCGGTTAGTAAGAAAATCACAGCTGGGAATCGAGCCGACAGCCTGGTGTATATTCATGCCTGTGATTTCTCTAGGAACTCTGGAAATAAAAGGGAAAAGAAAAAGTGAAACAAACCATTAAAAAAGACAGAAATAAACATGTTATATAATCACAAAATAACAGGGCTTTTAAAATACAAACAGGAATTTTAGTCGTCTCTGAAAATTTTAAATATACACTCATCAGGCATAACATTATGACCACCTGCCTAATATTGTGTTGGTCCCCCTTTTACTGCCAAAACAGTCCTGACCCATACAGTAGCTCGCTGTTGGATCGGACAACGCGGGCCAGCCTTCACTCCCCATGTGCACAAATGAGCCTTGGCATGACCCTGTTCACCACTCCTCCTTCCATGGACATCTTTTGATAGGTACTGACCACTACAGACCAGGAAACCTCACAAGAGCTGCAGTTTTTAGAGATGCCCTGACCCAGTTCTCTAGTTATCTCCACAATTAGGCCCTCATCAAACCTGCTTCACTTGCTGCCTGATATATCTTACCCACTAACAGGTCCTGTGATGAAGAGATAATCAGTGTTATTCACCTCACCTGTCAGTGGTCATAATGTTATGCATGATCAGTGTACACTGCGTGGGCAAAATAAAAATTTTGGATGAAATTAAATGCCTACTGCACCCCAGGTCTCCTCACCTTACACTGATAGCTGAATGAACACAAACCATCTACTGGTCAACACAGGCACTGTACTAGTTTTATTGTCTCATTGTGTAGTTTGCACCTGTTTTCACACATGGCATTTTATGTAGTGTCCTAGTAAGTTTTGTGCGCTGTGTCATCTGGAGTTAGATTGTTTCATTGCTCCACCTTGGTCAAGGAGGAAAACTTAGATTTTTTTGTGTACTGAATGTACTGTATATTGCTGAAATGACAAAAAAAAGACCACTTGATCTTCACCAACACAGTTGAAAAACTAGTGGAACATCTTCCAAGAAGAAGCTGGGTAATTCTAACAGCAGACTGGGGATAAATATTGGAGGGGATGTTCAAAAAACACACATACGAATCTTATGACTGTATGTGACCACAAACTAATAAAAGTATATAATAAAGTTTTAATTAAATGTTGAATGTTTATAAAGAACTAGAATACAAGAAGCAACCAAGTTGCAGATCTAATCATGTGGCACCTACAATTTCACATATAAATCAGTGATACAGTGTATGATCAATTACAGGATGCCATGCATTGGCTGAACCAGTGTAGCAATGATTTATAAAACCGTGATGACTTTGCTAACACTCTGGTTGCATATGAGAGATAAGAGAGACAGAGAGATGATGTATACATGTGTGTGAGAGAGGCAGAGATAGAGATCTGTGTAAACAAGTATAAGAATCTAGGCTGTATGAGCTGCCCTCCTGAGAATGAGATCAGACAGAAATGCTGACTAAGTACTTAGCCCCATCCTTATACTCATTTCCTGAATAACAAATATGCATATACATATAATATCTCTGTTAGCTTCTACTTTACGCAGACATTTCTTTCCAGACAAAACCTCGAACACATGTTTGTCTCAAAACCTAATAGAGATGTGCAACAAGACTGGCATCCCACCAATGTCCATTTATTTAGATATTTTTAGAAAGATGTGTAGATAACTAAGAATGGACACACAATGAATATTAATATTAAATAGATAATGCATTTGATGATTCTTTGTTTGATGTATGCATGGGTGGGCATACCTGTTTTGAGGTGACTTCCCATAGGCATTTGCTAGGGATTCCCTCAGGACCTCGCTGGCAAACTGTTGTGTAGCCTAGAAGAAAAAATAAAAAAATAAAATAAAAAATTACAGAAATAAAAACACAACCCAAGTTAATTTATTAATATTAAATACTGTTCAGAAGGTTTTCTAGTATTATGTTTTTTTTCTTCAAGAAGAATAAACTGAGGCAGCAGAAAAACGATGGCATTTATGTGGTAATTACAATACATTTGGAATGGCTCTGGAGAAAAACGTGGATGTGCTTTTTAATCTGCTATTGTTAAGTAGCTTGTTAATTATTTTTATTCCATTTAAACAAGAAACAAATAAAGACAAAATCAGCATGATCACAAGACAGGGTTACATATGCTTTTTCAGTAGTACATGTAGTGACATATGCAGAAATACACCAAACAACTTCAGCACCATAGTAGAACTTTACCCAGAAATCTTAAGATAACTAACTTTTGTTTGCAATCTGTGCTTTAACATAATATACTCGAGTCAAAACAAAAGAATCAGGTTTAATTACACTTTCTTTCATTCAGAAACACTGAAATGTAAGAATTTCTGTAATCTAAATAGTTTGTAAGTTTTTAAATTAAGTAAATTTTATTGTATTTAATTTAGGAAAAAAATCTTTTTAAATTACATGATAAACTTGCAAATTCCTTGCAGAAACAGATGTAGAATAAAGACAAGTGCAATTCATCGACTTATTCCATCACTCGCTCAGCATTACACAACATAAGATTGAAATGAAGGCAGAGCCTAAGACAGAAAAGTGCTTTTGTCCCAAAAAATATATACCTTGAGAATCATAGCTTCCACTATTGGAGCAAAGACGTTCCTCTCCACTTCAACTGGCTGAAAACTCACACCAATCTGAAAGAGACAGAGGTGATAAAGAGTGAAAGACAGGTCTAGATTATTGGCAGAGCTAAATTAAGTCTCTGTTGTAGACAGCTGTAAGAACAACAGACTGATCAAGTGTCTGTCTGAATGATAATAACCTGCTCTGATGTGTCTCTAATAAACTGTGAAGAGGGACACAACCCCATGAAATATTTGGGCTCCTGCTCTGCCTCCTCCTGCTCCTGCTTGACCGTGACCCTCTGGCTGCGAACCTCTTTAACAGCAATGATGTCGACAGGCTCCGTGTCTTCCTCTTCCGGCTCAGTCTTCAGAATCTTCTGCAACTGCTCTAGACGCTGACACAGTTCCTCACCATCTGTCAAAGTAGATGGACATTCTACAAACACACACACAAAGATTTAGCCCTCTCTTTATTAGAAGACACATTTCTGTCATCTTGCCATCAAAAACATGCTTTCTGTGTGCTCTGCCCTTAATATTATGAGCACAGCCTGTTTTATTCTCATTTTCTAATCAGAAATAATCAGCCAGTGAGTAAATCGTTAGGTCAGATGATCTTTTAATAGACATACTTGTCTTTATTTAGCAGAAAGATTAAATATTAAGGGGCTAATCAATAAAAAAAACCTTTGGGCACAAACACAATACAATCTTCATGCACACAAAAACAGTGTTGTAATTGGCGAACTGTTCTTGTGTGGATCATCATTATCTTTATTTTGCCCTGCTGATGAATTCGGGTCCCTGTTGATGTGGATTTACAGATGTGCACTGGACTGTACAACTACATGACATTAAGGTCTGGGATCCGTAATTAGTTAATAAACAAAAGTCAGGATAAATACACACATTTAATGAGTTTCTTCAATGTGCGCACTGAGAAGACTGGTCCAGCCCAGATGTTCTTATTAAGACTGCTGGGTTAAGTTGCGCCTTGATGAAATCAAGTTGTGTAATTTATCAATTACACAACCGTGCATCAAAAAAATATCAGATCATTCAAAATCTTGGGTGTTTTTACAGGTCACCACTATGTATACATACAAACACACATGAACAAGCACTTGGACACAAACCTGGCTCACTGTCTATCTGTGTGAGAATGTCTTCTATGGAGTCCTCCTCTATGCGCTGGGGTTCAGGGTCAGGGGGTGTGTAACCACGGAGGCGGCACCACTGCACCACTTCCCTGGTTTTGGGGGGACTGAGGGCCTGCAGTCGTGGGTTCCGGTCTAAAATATCCTGAACTAGACGCTTCACTGCTACTGCTCTCTGGAGCTACACATACACATGCAACGGAAGAGAGGAGACAAGAGTGAGACCAGATTTGACATTATGCTGACCTGAGACATATTAAAGTGCCATGTCATGTCTGTGTGAATTCTGTGAATTCTTTCTCAGCTTCAGACTCCCTCTCTCGACACACACACACACACACACACACACACACACACACACACACACACACACACACACACACACACACACACACACACACACACACACACACACACACACACACACACACACACACACACACACACACACACACACACACACACACACACACACAATACCTCTGAAGCTCTGCGCTTTCCAATGTTCCAGGAATAGTACTGCTCCACAGAGGTAGCACAGAATGGGTGGGAATCTTCCGCTAACATGCACACACACAGCATTATAGGTACAATTTAATTTGACAGGATATAAAAATAATAATAAAAAAAAAAATTTATCCAAAACCACCAAAAGTGAGTTTAAGATTAAATATAAAGCAAGTAGGTGAGAAGTGGCTCACTTTTTTCTGCGACAATCAACGGAAATTTCTTCAATGCAGCCGTTAATAGTTGCAACATGGTTTCAATATGTTCAGTACTACAAGAAAGAGATTAAGAGAGAATTCATTATCATTATTAACTTTGCCTTAAAATGCGTTAAAATGTAACAAACAACAGCAATCAAAATGTACTCTTAACTGTGATGAGTGTAACTGTACATGCCACTAGACTGTTTATGTTGGTTGCAGCATCGCTGGTTTACTATTTAGATATTACGACATTAAACAGCGTCTGCAAGACTGGTCATTACACAAACCACGCTAGCGATGTGTAGACCCTGGCAATAGAAATGCATGTCTCAGTGCTCAGTACTTTCAGAACTGATGTGATCTCATGTGTGACAGTTTCTCTGCACACTCGCTACACTAATTCACAGCATGGGCAATTTAATGAGGCTGATACTGCTCTATGTGCTCAGGTCAGTCATCTACAGCTCTATTCAAGATGCTGCTTTAACACTAAAATGTTTTATCAGGTTACTTGTATAAAAAAAAAAAAAAAAAACAAACAAAAAAAAAAAAAAAACCAGATGCTGTGGTAGTTCCTTACAATAAGTGCCATTTAATATTTAGCCAACTTCAAATTAAGCTTTCGCTTGAGTGCGACACACAAAGTTTTTGCAACACTGATTCCTATAAAAGCAACAAATCAATTTAACTTCTGACAACAGTGGGAATTTTTACAGTACCCTTTAGCAAATTACAAAATCAGCTTTTGCACTGGTCAAGTTCAGGGTCGCCTTCCTTTTTTGCTTCTCAGACCAGGAACATGTCTGGCATAGGAGGCGGGGCAGCTGGAGCACTCAAATGATTATTTCTTTTGTTGCAATAAATGAATTATGAATTTCTTGTGGGTTCATAGATGGTATTTGTTTTTATTTGACTTGTGGAGTGTTGGGGCAATATATTTATTGTTAAAGTGTATCAGTGTGTATGTTTTTTTTATTTTTTATTTGTGTGTGTTGCTGGCTGCACCGTGGGCTTGTGGGTTTAATTAAATTAACTTTTTATCTTGTGACCGTTCTTACTTAATGAGTTCATGTGTCGTGGTCTCTGTGCCTTGTTCCACTTTAACAGTAGCAGATGTAGCTGTGGGCAGTGGAGTAGATACAGGGGATAAAAGGGTAGACGTAGGCGTTACTGGAGTAGTGCAGGAGCTGGACAACCCAGGTTCTGTCTTCACTACACACACACACACACACACACACACACACACACACACACACACACACACACACACACACACACACACACACACACACACACACACACACACACACACACACACACACACACACACACACACACACACACACACACAATGAAAGGATAAAACCATTAGTAAGACATTGAGTATTGTAAATCCACATTCCTATGTGCATTTACAGGGTACTGTACGTATGCGTCTCACCTTGAGCTATAGGTGTGGTGGTAGAAGGGGAAACGCCACTCTGAGCACTGGATGCAGCTTTAGAACCCGACTGCACCACTGCACAGCACATACAAAGATGGAATTCTTAAAGATTTCTACACAATTTTTAGATTTTAAAAAGTCATGGTTATTTAAAAGCTTTATAAAGTATCCATGTCTGAGAAACATGACACATACGGTTTTCTCTCTTTGCCCCCACATAGTCTCTCTACTCTCTATTATGTCCCATCACTATGGAAACTGAGAGGACCATTACAGGAAACAGCTCGTCTAACACTAGGATGTTCATGTGCCTTTCCCACACATAGAATCGGAACTGGCTATCATGTTGCCTTTAGACAGAGGACTAAATCAATCTGTGCTGTAATTACAGCCTGTAAGGGATAGGGGGGGGGGGTGGGGGGGAGAAGAGAGAGAGAGAGAGAGAGAGAGAGAGAGAGAGAAGGAGAAGGCAATAAAATGGATTCAATGAAGGCATTGAATGAGAAGACCAATAGGAGCACTACAAACAGTACACAAGTTTCTGCACTAAAATATACACTGACTAAATATTTTGTCTTTAGAAAAATAACTAAAGGAGGCAAACGCACCAAACAAATGAGAGAGCGCATTCTGCAAACTCTCTGAGCACACCGTACACATACACATACATCATTCTAACAACAGCTTCTAGCCTTATAGGGTCAGAGTGTGGGCTTAAAAATCTGCAAACCTTCACTGGCTGTTGGCGTGAAGGTGGGCAGAGAATGAAGTTTGTAGTATGTATAATTCTCGAGAATAAAAATATGTAAGATGGCTTCACACTGCGCATTTTGACACTGTTAAAGTGAGATTTATCCACTTACTAATAATCCAAACTGCCTTAAAAAAAAAAAGAATTGATGAATGTGTACCTAGAGGAAGAGAGCTGAGAGTAGATATGGGATTGGAAAAATATACAATATGTCACAAAAGTGAGTACACCCCTCACATCCATGCAAACCATTTTAGTATATCTTTTAAAGGATCAATACTATAGAAATGAAACTTGGATATATTTTAGAGAAGTCAATGTGCAGCTTGTAGCAGTACAGATTTACTGTCCTCTGAAAATAACTCAACATACAGCCATTATTGTCTAAATAGTTGGCAACAAAAGGAAGTACATCCTAAGTGAACATTTCCAGTGTCAACGTTTTGTGTGAACACCATTGTTATCTAGCACTGCCTTAATCCACCTGGGCATGGAAATCACCAGAGCTGCACAGGTTGTTGCTGGGTTCCTCTTCATGACATCACAGATTTTCTGGATGTTAGACACATGGTGCTTCATCACCTTCTGCTTAAAGATGCCCAACAGGTGCTCACGGGTGGAATCCATGTTTTCCTCAATGAACTGCAGCTCTGCAGTACCAGCGGCACTCATGCAGCCCCAGACCATATTGCTACCACCACCAAGACTGACTGTAGGCAAGGCACAATTTTGTTAAAACTCCTCACGAGGGTGTCACCACTCATGGGACATGGTTCCATTAATTCATGCTCCTGAACAAGTTGAACAGTAAATCTATACTGCTATACAAGCTTCACATTGACTAAAATATATCCAAGTTTCATTCCTATAGTATTGTCCCTTGAAAAGAATATAATAAAATGATTGCTGAAACGTGAGGCGTGTACTCACTATTGTAAGATACTGCATATAAGTACGAAGGTAGAGAAAAAGAAATATACAAACAAATGCCTAAGGCTTAATAAGCCACCTGAAATGTAATGCCAAGGGAAAAAAGAAAAAAAGAAATTGATATGGAGCAGGTCATCATTTTATACGTGTAGTGAAAGAAGCAGATAAACATATACCGTAATTTCCGGACTATTAAGCGCAGCCAAATATAAGTGTGAATTTTACAAAGATTATTATTTTTAACATAAAAAAGCCGCACCTATCTATAAGCCGCAGGTGTCTACATTGAAACTAATAAACTTTACACAGGCTTTAATAAAAGACAGTGTCTGTAACACGCCTTGTATCTAAACAGTAGCCTACCAAGAAAGTCATTGTTCACTGTCTTCCTCCTTCCTTTCACAACAATTTCTCTCGGGAGTTTTTCTTTTGGCATCGTTGTGCGTTTAAAAATCACCATCGGTGAAGCTTTTCTCCTGATGCCGTGCAGCTCAGAACACAGGTGACGTGCGTTTGTTTCATGCCCGGTTGTTTTCAGAGTGACATCGCCTTTCCTGTTGACAGTCCGAGTGAGAGGCAGGTCTAACGTTAGAGGAACCTCATCCATATTTATGATGCGCATTTGTTTCGATATAAAGAGTTTCATTGGTTCCCCTTAATTTTGGCAATTTCATTGGTTTAATGTTATGGGGCTCAGTTTTTTGGCTTGAAGTTTGTGAAACCGGGAAAAACCCAGGAAAAATCCATAAATTAGCCACTTCATTGTTTAAGCCACGGGGTTCAAAGAGCGGGGAAAAAAGTAGCAGCTTATAGTCCGGAAAATACGATAGTTATGTCCATTAATATCAGACATTGACAAGGTTATTGTTAGCTGTTCACTATATTGATGGAATTAAATAATCTTTGAAAGTTATTGTTTATACAGTACGATTTTTATGAGGTGGAATGTGATTAGCTAATTCTTAGCACGGTCACACTCCCAATTACAAAATGTCGTGCCTGTTTATGCACACAGGTTACTATAGCTTTCAGACGTTTCTTTAAAACTCAATTTCAACTCTGTCAACGCATCCAAAATTCCAGTTCACTCCTGTTGGTTGTGGACCGAATTTGTTCTGTATGCTTGATTTCCCCCCCCCTTCAGTTTAAACATTCAGCTTTTCTACATGCAAATATCACATGGATTGTTACAGCACCCACATTACAGAAAGTGAGGGAAATGGGGTCACCTTTTCCTACAGGCATTAAAATGGTCTGGAGACCGGTGGAGGCCCCGCTGATGCTGAGCTGCTTAAGTTGGTTAGCTGGAATTGTCAGTACAGTCTGTTGTGAGCCTGACTGCCCAGAGTGTAGCTTTAACATGCCTGTTAAAATACACACACACACACACAAATTATAGATTACAAATTTTTAAGCAGTAATCAAAGATCAAAATCAAAAGATTTTATATTTGAAGTAAGATTTGTAATATTTTTGTAATTACAATTCTAGTTCTTTTGATTTTCTACTACCGAAATGATTTGTTTTAATCCTAATCTATAATTGTAAACATTGTACTCAAACTTTTCTTCCACTTTCTTCCAAAAACATCCTCATTATAATTTGAACTTCAGTTACCTGTGCAAAATATATGATTCTAGAACAAAAAATCAGACACCTGAAATTGCAGTCGCCGTTTTCCCACTGACTGTAGCTCCTCCCACTAGAGATGCAGCACTGACCAATGAGGGGCTGGCGCTCTTGGGCACGCTCATGACCGCTGTCCCTGCCCCCTTTGACAGGCTAATGAGCGGCATGTTGATGTTTTTAGACATTGTTACAACGGCGCTGGTGTTTTTCGAAAGGCTAGCTGCTGAGCTAGCACTCTTGGCAGCACTGATTACTGCAGCCTGATTGGCTGCCATCAGTACAGACTGCGGTGCAGCTGCTTTAGTACCTGAGGAAGAAGAGGACACTAGGGCTCCCTCTGCTGACTGGAGGGTGAAACACAGGGGAAAGAGTGAGAGGAATGAATAAAAGCATGAATGCTAAGAATAAACAGCAGAAATACAGTAACATAGCCACGTGCCAATGTGTATTTTACCTGCTGGGAACTGGAGGTAGCGGCAGGTGAACTTGAAGTAGTGGCTGTGATGATCCCCCCAGTCATCCTCAAAGTTGTACTGCCTGGTTTTGACAGGTGTGCAGCAGTCACTGTCTTCACTGATCCGTCAGACAGCTTTACCTGAGATCCCTGGGAGCCTCCGACCACCTGCCAATTAACACACATACCATGACACCTCGGCCGGTTTTGATGATTTTAAGCTTAAAACAATAATTCAATCCAAAACTACATACTGTGTTTAAACAGTAACATGGTTCTTGTGCACCTGTTTTTAAAGAAAATGGATAAAATAATATATAAATTTTACATGCTTGAGTAACATGATATAATTGCATTAAAATATTAATGCATGAAAAAAGTCAGCTTTTGCAGTAAGATTTATAAATGTAACTCCTATTTGGTGACAGAGCAAGTACAAGTTAAAGGTTTGTGCTTTGGCTTATGCTCTTTTGATTACATAATCATGCGGCAAACTCCTAATATATATCATATTTGGATAACAACTGGCAGACAAACAATATTTGGTTTCTTCCCAAGTCCTTTTCTCCCAGTATCCAGTTTATAAATTGCTAAAAATTTATTTAAACAATTACAATACATTTAAACTTTGGAATTAAAAAGGTTCTGACTGACTGGCAATAAGTAAGCAAATGTTATTTGCATACATGTACTGCAATTGAATATACATCTTTTACAGAAAAAAATTTGAGGTTTCAAACCAAATTTATTAAATATATTTAAATGACATCATTCCTTTTATTGCCAAACAGCTTACATTGCTGAATCTTACCAAAACATGTCAGTTTCAATGTGTTTTAAATGTTTTTTTTTTCTGTATTTAATAATAAAAAAGAAAAGGTCCCTGGTGGTCTAGTGGTTAGGATGCAGCGCTCTCACTGCTGCGGCCCGGGTTTGATCCCCAGGGTCAGGGATCCGACCCCGGCCACTTTCAGTGCCGGTCCCAAGCCCGGATAAATTGGGGAGGGTTGCGTTAGGAAGGGCATCCAGCTAAAAACATGTGCCAAATTAAAAAATGCAGATGATCCGCTGTGGCGACCCCTAACGGGAGAAGCCGAAAGAAAGTTTGAATAATAAAAAAGAAAAAGTAAGAAATAATGTGAAGCTAGCGTAACAGAAAATATTTAGAGCTTTCTGTGTTTATGTTCTACCTCACTAAATGGCAGATTGTGTATTCAAATGTGTGAAAACGTCAGTTAGCAGGAATGCAAATGTAGGAAATATTGTATGTAAAGGTCTATAAAAATTAAATTTCCACACTTTAGTACCTAGCCAACTTTTTGTTGTTGACAGAACAAGTAACTGCTTTACTAAATTACTGAATGCATCGTTCCTGCTTGACAAATCCAGGCTGAAGCAAATGGGTCTGCTGTGAAAATGAAGCAATCATCACTGTAGCGGGTTGGAACTTCGATGCCACAGTAATAATCAGAGGCAGACACAAATAGGGGTTTAACGGTACACAAAATTCACGGTTCGGTACGTACCTTGGTTTTTCCAGTCACGGTTAGGAGGAAGAAATTGCATGACAAAATTGCTTGCCATTTTTTATTATTATAACATTTGTGATAAACATTTGAACATTTTTAAAAGAAATAAAATAAAATGTCTGCTTGGTTAAATATTAAAAATTATATATTTTATAAAAACAAAATGATGAAATTAATGCTGAACTATTTGATAAAATTAAGTAATCAATTAAATTGGCACAAAATAAATTGATTGAATAAAATTAAATAAATGGAAAAATTTAATAAAATAGTTTACATCCGTTACCCATTTGGTGTGTTTTATATTAAATATTTAATTTCTAAAAAATATGCTCTACTTAACCGTTTTCATGCATGTGCAAAACAAATCTTACTTCCGGTACAGAGTGAGTAGCCACAGTGACACTGCGCTAACTATTTTTATACCCCTGCCATGTATGATTTCAAGTTTAATAATAAAAGGAGTGCGAGGTGGAGACTAAACAAACTTGCGGTTTTTTTTTGCTCCTGATGGAACTCAGATTATAACTTTGTTTCGCACGTAAAAAGGATTGCATTCGGTAAACGTGTACTGAACCCGAAAGCCAAAAGAAATTTCAGTACAAATACATTTACCGTTACACCCCTAGACACAAACCTGTTTAGCAGATTTCTATTGTCTAATACAAGAGAAAAACTTATTTCCGAGCTTTTGTAATATGAAATGTAATAAGTAAAGGCTGGCCAATCTTTTTCTGGATCTCATTATTAATGTTTAGATCTCACTGGGAAACAATCATCCAAAAGAGTAGATTTAAGCAAACTAGGAACAAACACCACTTTCATTCTGAGAGGAAGTGGGTGAACAATTCTGTTATGTTAGTGCAGTGGTTTCTGCAATATGAGGTAACACCTAAAAAGATTACTTTGTATAAAGAAGAAAAAAAAACACGAGAGAAGGATAAGTGCGTGCGCATGTGTGCGCGCGCGTGCAAATCTTAGGCTTTTTTGCCTCTTAGCATGCAAATGCATTTAACCAACACACAGAGCTCTAGAATCACACTGTAGGCTGAGAGAAGAGAGTGTAAGGAGAGGCAATTAATACTCAAAATCTGATTCAACCAAAATGTGTGTCAAAGAAAGCAGGCAAACAGAACGAGGTGGTGGATACACAACTATCACCATTGCCTGATATCATCACTGTACCATGCAATACTACACCATCAACATACCAAAAGTCTATTATGCAAACCCTACTGACCAGTCTACAACAAACACTTCCTCCATAACCACAGTAATAATTTTATATTTATTTATGAATAATTATCATCACAATTATCAGTCCTATTCTCTCCCCCACACATAGGCGGTATTTCAATGGAATATACAGTGCTATTTTTGATGCCCATTTTGTTTTTGAGTACAGAAAATAATTTGTGGGGTAATCAAACTGACACGCATATTGCAGAATCCCGGCGCAGGTGCGCATTCAATACTCAGCAGCAACTCCTGAAGAATTCAAGAACACATCCACCCACACATGCACCAAAGCCTGCTTATTAGCCACGATTTATTTGCCTAGATTTATTAAAAGTATAGTGAGTTCTGATTTAACATTGATATTTGGTAACAATATACTTGCAATAATTTTGATGTCCTGTATGTATTTTTGCCCAGTACAGCTAATATCATACTACAATGTACAATACTACTTACAGCATGAATATACTTTTACTACAAATCATAAATCTGCACAGATGGGGATCTCATTTTGCTTCTACAAAACCTAAAGATTCTGACACTATGAATAACAAGAACCTTGCTTCGATAAATATTTCAATTCTTTATGTATAGCACTTTTAATGGTGGATATTGTCACAAAGCAGCTTTACAAAAGGAAAGAACACGTGGGTGACACTTATCATCCATTTATTCTAGTTCCATTCAGAAGTTATAATTCAGAAGTAAAACTGAAGAAAAAGCATCAAGATATATAACTATGTCAAACTAATATTGAACTGATTTCAACTCATATACCCATTTGTCATGCGAAGATTTTCACAACACATACCTGAGCCAGAATAGCCGCCTTCTGTCCTGCTGTAACTCTAATGGCCTGCTGGGTAATGGAGGTGGGACTAGCTGCAGCATGACCTGTGGAACTGGCAGTGCCCGTTTTCCCAGAACCCCCTGGCTGGCCGACCAAAAATGTGCCCTGGAAAGATCAATACCAATAGGAGTCACTACATTATAGACAGACCGTGTTGTTGTTACATGATGATGTTGATTTATTCCAAAAACTCATGAAACATGTTTCATTTTAAAAAAATAAAAAAAATAAAACATGAAACGTTAAAAGTGGATCAAAATTTAAACACTAGAATAGTATTTGATCAGTGCAGAGAGTCCTGAAGTGTGGAGGTGTGTTACCTGTGGGGTCTGTTTCAGTATATAAGAGGTGCAGGACAGGCTACTGGATCCAGTGCTGCTGCTGGATGACTGAGCAGAACCAGCGGAAGAACTCTGAGACTGTTGCGCTAAAGAGAGAAATTAAACACAGTGAGAGCATTTTAGCAGCTAAAAGAGTAACGTGAAAAAAATGGCTCGATATCTCTATCTATAATAAGGACTCGCTCAAAACTTACCAGCATTAAGTCACAATTTATCATCAGGGTTCCAAAAAAAAAAAAAATTATTATACTGACTGCCAGGAAAATGGTGTGTGTGTTTTAATTTTTGTGTGTATACAAGGCCAGAAAATATGTAAAATATGCATCCTTTGTTACAGCTCATGTTTTACTTTCCTCAGTTCTTACTAAAACATTCAAGAAATTTTATCCAAAATCCAAATGGAAGAAAGTAAGGGTTGACAGTAATAATAATGATAATAATAATAACAGTTACAGACCCAATAGGACTAGTGTTAGGGAAAGACAGACAGATTCTACTAAAATAGAAGTTTAGTGTGTCCGTATAGCCAAGTAAAAGAGCCCTGACCTGCAGTATTGGAGGCTCTCAGGATGGCTCCCTGTGGGATGAGCAGGAGCTTGCCCTTGCCTGATGGATTCTTGCTGTTCGTGGTCAGGTACAACTTGGTGCCCGGAGGCAGGTTCGCCAAATTAGCCAGGTTATTCACCGGCAACTGCAGCGTTGCCATTACTGAGGATGCAGACAGACAACTGTAGTTAGCGCATTTGTTAAAAGAAGTCAGTGATAATATAATGAGGAGCATGAAGATGGCGCAGATGTGTGTGGCTTGCCGTCTGACCCCCATGTTTCTTTTGTTTGTATGGACCATGTTGCTTTTATGTTAATCACCGATTGCCTACGATCTGCAATAACCTTTAGACATTTATTATTCAATGCCAAAGTCTTCTGGGACATACCCCAACCTAAACAACTAGGAGTTTTACCCACCAGCCCCACAGGCAAACTTATCCGGTTACCTACGTTGGAGAGGCTTTCAAACCCCAAGGGCAAAGACGCCGAAGGAGAAAAAAACGGGAACGCCGCTAGGTTGAAGTCAGCCTAGGCACCAGGCTTGACTTAAGCCTCGATCTCTGCCTCATCTAATATAATGCATTAGATATATAAATGACCATAGACGTTGGTGACATTGTAGCTTTAGTGCTATTAGATTTAAGCTCAGCTTTTGATTTCGTTGACCACAAGATTATCTAATCTCGACCAGGAACGGTCAATTGGAATCACAAACACCCTACTTGAGGGTGGTTCCAGGCCTTTTTTTCTAAGAGAAGTGTTTTAGTTAATCTAGGTGTCGATTCGTCTTCCGTAACCCACCTTAATTGCGGATTATCCCAGGGATCGATTCTGTCACCTTTATTATGCTCCTTATACAAATTACCTCTAGGATCTATTATGAGCAGATCTGATGTCTTGCCACTGCTATGCGAATTACACCCAACTCTACATACTGCTTCTTCTAATCAACACTCCTCTCACTAATCCCAATTTTTCATTCCCTTAGTTCTCAATGTTTTCACATCCCTCATGTTTCTCTCACTCGCTCAGTTATTTTCTGCATCTCACATATTCACACTCTGTTCCCAAAATACTCTCTCTCTCCCTCCATATGTTTGTTTGTTTCTGGCCTCGATTAATCTTTTCGATTACCACCGTTGGCATCTTGACATCGGAACGTTACAAAGATCACATTACACAAAATGTAAATTTTTCTTTAATAGATTTCAATAAGCAGTTGCATGTTTCTGGTGCTTTGATAGCATTCAATTTGTGTGAACGTTGCTTCTGTTTGCACCATTAAACTGGAGTTGAAATAGTATGTTATATTGCCCTAAAATATCACATTCATTAATACGTTTCAACAAACATATGGCATGATTAAACTTTGTTTTGAGGAAACATAAAAGGTAATGAACTCTGACCTCCACTCTTGCCACTGCCTCCCGATCCTCCTGTTGATTTGGTACCGGTGTGCACCTGCTGTACAGACACCCCACTGCTGGTACCGGTTCCGCCCCCACTGACAATTGCCTTAGCTACGCCCTGCGCCAACACCTGCTTCTGTCCCATTACCTTGGAAACTGCAGGGCTGGACTTAACTATGATTTGACCACTGCCAAGTGCCACTTGCTTTACTGCAGACTGCAGGGCAGAGCCAACTGGAATCCCCACGATCTACAAAAAAGAAAAGAAAAATAGACTTTTATTTATGATCTAACTTTCTGGAGTCATTTGACAGCAAAGCAACAATTAAGTTTTGCCAGAGGAGATTAACTTATTTTAACACTTCTTCATACTTCTAAGTGCCTCAGTTATTAACTAAATAGACTAAATCACCTTGGTAGGTGTGGCTCCACCCCCTGACCCGACCCCACTCTTCTGAGGTGACACAGCAATCATGTGACCTCCTTTCACAGTCACATACTGCTGCTGCTGTGGCTGGGCTGATGCAGTAGTACCGGTCTGCTGTTGTGAGGATGTCTGAGTGGTCACTTCTCCTGGCTCCTGCTTGATGATCACCTACAACACGATGAAGAACATCAGGGTGATGTGATCGCTGTCAAAACTGTACACTGTGCATAACATTCCACAATGTATGTATAACAGCAATGTTCTAAAGAGTTTATGGTAACTGTCTCTTTTTAGTATTAAATGACACTTAATGGCATTAGAAATGAGGCAATATTTAAAAAAAAAAAACTGCTTTGTGGGGGGGTATCTATACATTATACTATAGATCTTGTAAGTACACATGAATTAAACCACAGCTGAATATAAAAACTATTCCAGATTCCACACTCGTATTATTGATGTGTTTCTAAACAAATATACAAACTCTATAAATAACTAGCAGTACTGGTGTGTATAAGCAACATGTACTAGATTAGTTGCATAGCCACTGTAGCGTGATAAAGGACATCGGTATCATCTGGTTTCCACAATGAGCTCTGTAATCAGAGATTTACAAACTTGCCGAATAACAGAACTGTCAGAGAAAATATTGCTTCCAATGCTTTTACTGAGTAATTTCCTCACTACATTTTTCAGACTTAAAATAAAAGAACATAAAAAAAAAAAATCAACATGGAAGTTACAAGCAACACCAGCCTTGCAAACTATTGGGGTTGACATTTCACAATACCGAAATTCCACTGAAATAAATATAGACAGTGGAAGTTCACAGAATATTTATACAATTTGCAAAGCATACTGAGTCACAAGACTTACATTAACACACTTAAAAACAATCCCAACACAGATGGGAATTACATGTCTAGGGAATAATGCTGATGGATGTCCTAATACTTTAAAAACCCCAAACTCCTAAACAAATCTCGCTTCTAGTTTTAGTGCTACACTCCTAAAATACACACATGCACTGTAGGTAAGAAATGCAATATGACTGAAAGGCAAGCAGACATACACCCTGGTCCAGAATGATTGGAGGATGCCTGGAGCTTTTCCCCTCTAATAAGATATATAATGCTGACATGACATGTAAAGAGAAATATTACAAAGAAGTGGCTTGAAAATTGCTGATTCTACCTATTGCACTGACATGAGTACATTATCAGACACCCTTACCTAGAAATTCTACAAATATGCTTAACAGACACAAGCATTAACTAGCGGCCTTTACAGGTGCTTTATCGGGCCAAGAGCTCCTGGGTGTCTGAGGAATACTGCAGTCTTATGAGAGAGAGAGAGAGAGAGAGAGACAGAGATCCATGATTTTAGAAAAGGTTGTAGCACAGCAGTTTTGCTCACATCTACTTAGGAATAACATTTTTGAAATGTATCAGTCAGGCTTAAGGCCTCATCATAGCACAGAGACGGCGGTAGTTAAGGTGGTAAATGATTTTTCTGCTTTTCTCTTTATATATATGCTGCCTCTGGGTGAAATTATACATAAACATGGTATTCACTTCCATTGCTATGCTGATGATACACAGCTGTATATTTCAGCAAAGCCAGATCAGAGAGATCAGTTTAAAAATGTTGAGCGTGTAAAGGACATTAGACAGTGGATGCTTGATAACTTACTTCTGCTCAACTCAGATTAGATGGAAGTACTTTTACTAGGACCACATGCAGCTAGAATTAAACTTTCCGATTACGATTTACTATTAGCATCTCTGTAGTGTTTTTCTGTCTCAGTGTGTACGGCTGTCAAAAACCTTGGTGTGATTATTGACTCGAGTCTTTCCTTTGAGGCTCACGTGAATATTACTACCAGGATCGCTCTCTTTCACCTTAGAAATATTGCTAAAATTAGAAATATGATGTTACAGGATGCAGAAAAACTAGTTTAAAAACTAGCTTTTGTTACATCTAGATTAGACTACTGTAACGCTTTACTGTCTGGGTGTGCGAATAAGTGCATAAATAAGCTTCAGTTAGTTCAGAATGCAGCAGCAAGAGTCCTCACTAGATCTAGGAAATATGACCACATCAGCCCTGTTTTAATCAGTCTACACTGGCTTCCAATTAAATCTCGCATTGATTATAAAATACTACTACTGACGTATAAAGCACTTAACGGTCTCGCACCACAGTATCTGAGTGAACTTCTGTACCAGTATGATCCTCCACACCTACTTAGATCAAAAGGTGCAGGCTATTTGTTGGTACAGCATATAATGAAGACTACAGCAGGGGGCAGATCTTTTTCTTATAAAGCCCCACAGTTATGGAACAGCCTTCCAACCAGTGTTCCGGACTTAGACACAGTCTCAGTGTTCAAGTCGAGGTTGAAAACGTATTTATTTAGTCAAGTCTTTTATCAGTAGATTTTTCTTAGATAAAGGAGCAGATCTGGAGGGAACATGGATATAAAGTGTTCGGTGAAAGGAAATATTTGTATGCTGTCGTCCCCTCACTCTCACACGTTCACTCAGGTTTGTTGACGGTGGTGTGGTGGGTCGTCTCTTATCCCAGAGATCCCTCATGTTTACATTTACATTTACATTTGTGGCATTTAGCAGGCGTCCTCATCCAGAGCCCTTATCCAGAACGATGTACAAAAGTCCTTTGAGTCTCTAGCTCATGTCTGTGTTACCTTCTGGTTCCCCCTTTTAGTTATGCTGCCATAACGAGTTTTGCAGAAGTCCCAACTGCGTAGTGACCTTAACTTTCATACAACAATGAGGGCACATAATAATCCATATCCCTCTCTTCTCTCTCTCGGTCGAGTTAAACATGCTCCTGATCCAGGATCCAGTGACCACTGTTCCTGCCCCTTTTCTCGCCACAGATCTCCTCACTTCGTCCAGGCACACTTCGTATATCTGCAATAAATGGACATTCGGTGCAACCCAGATGAGGATGGGTTCCCTCTTGAGTCTCAAGGTTTCTTCCTTATGTCATCTCGGGGAGTTTTTCCTTGCCACAGTCGCCAACGGCTCGCTCATCAGGGACAAACTTACACTTATAAAGAATCTGTGTAAAGCTGCTTTGAGACAATGTTCATTGTTAAAAGCGCTATACAAATAAAACATTAATTGAATTGAATATAATATAGTTCAATTTAAAGAACTATTTCTCACACACAGCTGCTGAATGCGTCTCACTGCTCAGCCTGGCGGGAACTATTAATATCTTTGTGCGTGAAAATAGCCAGTAGTGTCAGGGGACAGAAAACATTGCAACACCCTCTGAGCCTGTCCCAGATAGAGTCAGAAAATTCCCTAATCTGCACTAACTGTCACTGCACAGAGGAGAACAGCCAGAAGGCTGCAGTTCATAAAAGGCGTAAGAAACAGAGAGAAGAGAGACAGCGAAATTAAGTAAGAGCATAAGAGAAATAAGAAAGGAACTAATTAAATGCACTGAAAAGAGATAGGACGAGGACGCCTCGACCACCAAGTCGAGCCCTTCTTGTTGCTAATCCATAGTTCAGAAATACCCTTAAAATATAGTTCAAACTTGAAGAAAGCTTTAAAAGGAACTATTGCAGACATTGATACTCATAAAACTATTTCTATTTTCTAATCAGTTGATCTGTTAATTACAGTGATAATTCCATCCCTCTACCAGTTGGACAAATGGACAACCCAGAAAGGTAATGCCTCCCTACATACTGCAACCATTAAAAAGGATAAGAGAACATGGCATGATGGTGAATCAACAGGCACATGGGGGCATTAGGGTCATCCTTAGTTTATGTCAAAAATCTGGCATCACAGTACACCTGCTTTGATATTGAACACCTGCTTTGATATTGAACAGAAGGTGTGTGTTGGAACAGCTGTGGCAGAGAAGAAGTGTCAGTTAACATTAGCTTATTAAATTTTAATGGGCACAGCAGCATAGCTGTTATATTAAGACCAGCATTTCTCTCTATAGATCAGCGCTGTCAACCAATTCAAATATTTAATCATGATTAATCGCAAGATAGTCATGTTAACTCATCATAAATCGCTTAAGTGCACATTTTGATCTGTTCTAAATGTACCTTAAATAAATTTTTTTCTAATTTTTACTTGAATCAACTGAAATCATACTGCAATCCAACCTAAGTGTGGACTAATAATGATGCTTAATGCAAATGTATGTTTATTATTAGTGAAAACAAACATGTAGCATGAAGACAAAATACCCTTGTAAGCGTCTTAAAGTAATTATGGTGTTTTAAATAATGCAAATCATCAGGATACCAAACTTTTGCTCTGTGTATACAAATATATCCAGTGGTTCCCCCAGAACTCGTGGGTGTTATGTTCTAAGACGATGTTTGACTCAACAATCATGGTGTCCTCCTCGTTCATCCTTCATACAAACATAACGCAGAGACAATTAGGGGAGCACACCGACGAGAATATATATATATATATATATATATAAAAATAAATGGGCTCTAGGGTTTTGCCTCATCATAACTTTGACAGTGGGTGTAGGCACTTTAAAGTGGAACATCATCCTTGTAGGCAAACACATACAGCATCAGCCCCACCTTTTACTGAGGTGTTCCATTTGGTTGCAAGTAGCTTTCATGCTGCAGACTCAGGAGTAAACTAAGGGGCAGGGTGTTTGAAAGTCACAGCACCCGTACTGAGAGGAGGACCTAATTTGGGGAAGTGGGGAGAAAATCATAGTGGCAGCTTTGGACAGGGAGCACAGTCTCAGTGATCGGAAATCATAAATAAAAAAATAAAAAAAGCATAAAAAGGCGAATATTTAACGTTTTTAAAGTGACATAAAGGTCTGTTTGACCTCAGTGTGAGACTTCTGTTCAATGATACCAAAATAAAATAAAATAAAATGTCATTAAATTAAATAAAAATGGCCAGTAGGTGTACGATGCTGTTCCTGATACACATATGGTGCACATGCTGCTATAGCATCAGTAAAAAGGGACCACCGTTACTAGCGCTAACGGATAAGAGTGTTACTGAGAATTTGTGCATAACAACATCATGGTCACACACTCAATAATTTTATACACACCAAATAACTTTGGCTAATAAAATGACAATGTACACTGAAAAAAATACAAAGATTTTATATACACACAGTGCAGACAGAAGGCACCACTGGACTAGAACCATGCACAGTCAAGTAAAATAATAAAAAATGTATACTATATATAAGATATGTACAGGCTACAGCATCACCCCCTTACAGGCTGTGACACAGTGATCAGTCTCCCATGTCTACAAGTATGCAAGTTATATTCTGTCAGGCATCTTAGCAAATTTTTCCTCACAACCTTTTTTTAACACATTAAACAGGATTATTCTAGTCCTACTGCAGCACACTCTCCCCTCCCCATTTCTCACTGTATGCGTGCAATATGCTCCAACTGGGATTTAGTGTCACACACCTACGTATCCTCTCTTTGTCATTACGCAGACCTGTCAACATTAACATTCCAGCAGGCAGTGAGAAAAACCAGAGAGAATAAAAACAGAACAGCTTTGACACAAAAGCAGGTTGATTCCGAAAAGCATAAGCGATAAATGCTGTGAAATCTTTTGATTCTCTGTAGATTTTAGCAGCATGGCACAAGTTTTGGCCTCAAAATGGCTTTTAATAAACACTCATACCAACAAATGAAAGCAAGTTCAGGAATTTGTTTGCTCCAATAGAAATACAAAAAACGCTTATAACTGCCTGCTTTTTTACTTTCTACTGTCTCATAAGGCAGTGGCTCATGGATGACGTCACCGTTAAAATTGGAGTGCTGTAAGGTGAGTAACCAGTACCAGATAAGAAAGTATGAAAATACAAAAAGTTTTCAGGTTGCTCCCTTACTGGTGTATCAAGGATCGAAAATGCTGCAGCTAGATGTTAGCAATTGTTTCTCTCAGACTTTTGCTATCCTTTGTGTTTTTTCCCCAGCTCAAAAATCCACTCCCCCTACCCCTTTCTTACCTTGACTCCAGACGAGAGAAAGCTGCCTGAGTGAAGTTTGGGAGCAGGTGAGCGTGCACCGTGTGCAGTGCAACTTTGTTTGGCCGATGGACTTCCTAAAGAAAACCAGAACAAAAAAAACACAGTTCATCACCTTATAATGTACAACAGAGAAACATTTTTAAAGAACTAAAGATTGTGGCCATTCCAGAGCCATTATTTTCTCTAGAGTACACACACTGGCTATTTGAGCATTCCCTTCAGTTGAACACTTGCATATTTCTGAACAAATGAACGGGTCACAGATGGACAGCTGATGCGTATATAAGTGCAATTATACTTGCATGTCACGGGAATATGGCACAGTAAGCAGAAATGAAAAAATGTAAAAAGCCGTTAGAAAATAAATGAAGGGAAAAAAAAAAACAATGCACTACGTTAATAACTAATTACTTCTGGAAAAACTTTCTTTTGAACACCAGTACGCCTAAAAATTCATCAGGTGGCATGAATCCCTGGACCCAACCTGCCTGTCTAGGCAAATGGAAGAGAATATGTTGTTTTGGCAAACTATGAGCGTTTAAATTTCAATCACTGTTTGTATTTAAAGCCTTGTTGCTGACCAAACACACACAAAAACAAAAAAAAAAGAAATCAGGAAAGAACACTTTCACACCACTGTAAGTACAGTTTATTAGAGTGATGTTATATTTACTTTTGTTCTGGTCATCTAAAAAGCACAGATCACCGTGATCCAGGTCCACTTGTATACACCTTTATTCTCTCTCTCTCTCTTTGTAGGCTTTGCCTCTTTTTTATCTTTATTTGATGATTACGGCTCCTCTCTCTAGTCAGTTCTTACTTTTTATTCGTCTCTGATTTCTTTGCACTACACTGAATGCAGTCCCTCATTATAATCCCATAGAGTTTATCTGCATTTCTAAGACCTTAAATAAACATCATTCATGTAAAAGATATGTAAAATTGTCATTAAAACCATCAGTAGAAATGATAGCACTGTAACTAAAGGACAAAGGGAATACCTGCAGTGGGCGTAGTCATGCTGATCACCTGACCTGGCTTGTCAGCGATGAGGTAAGCGTTGTTAACAGATGAGCTGGCCTTTATGTGGACAGGCGTGGAGGTGGGTGTTCTAGACAAGGGTGAGTGACTAGGGGTTGAAATAGGTGAACCTGGAATGTACAAATACATGCATATAAACATATAAAGTGAACACACAAACTGAACAGAGTCACAAACAGCAGAACCTAACCATGTCTACCCAAGAGCTTTGTTTTATTTAAAAAAATAATAAATAAATACTATGTAGATGTAACCTCTCAACTATAAAAAATTAAGAAGCAGCTACATGACTACTAACTGGAAATGTCCCCATGAATCATTATTCAAAAACACCTGAAAAAAGTGTTTTTTCATAAACATGTGAATTTGGCACTACTCAACCTTCAACTATGAACTCTCACCAGATACAATTTTGCAGCTCATGGTGATGGGCTGAAATGATTTTCCAGGTGACTCTGCAGGACTGGGTGCCTGTCCATGGGGCATGATCTTGCAGCTGGCTGTGATTGGCTGAAATGCTGAGCTACTATGAGATCCCTGGGTGATTTTTTCCACACTTTTGGATTGTGACCCAGTACGCAGCTCAGAACATGACAATCTCACCACTTCGCTCTTCACGCCTGGGATACAGGAAATAGAAATTAACTAATGCAGAAATGCAACATTAAAGTTTTCACTGGAAGCCTAGACATCTGACAGTCTCCCTACCTTTCTCTGAGCTAGAGTCAGGAGACAATCGAGAAGGTGACATAGCACGGCAAGAATTCTGGGAATTCTGATTTGCAGCTTTTCCAGCCAACACACCAGAAGCAGCTGAACTTGCCAGATGAGAGGAGGAGGAGGAAGAGGAGGAGGATAATGAGGAGAAGGAAGAAGGGAAAGGGATGAAGTCCTCACCCAGGGAGTTTCTGTGTAACTCAACATCCACCACCTACAGTGAAAAGCAGTAAAACAATCACCATGACTTTGCAGCCAACACATTAGACATATGACTGCAAGAGAGATTAACCCACATGCAATGTTTTATATACATATAAGAGACGCTAACTGAAATGGAGCAAAAAGTCTATTAAACCACACAAACGAGCAGAAAACCATATAAATCTGTAAACTCTTACCAAGTATGCAAATAAGTAGACAATAGAAAATTATACAAACAGTTATGTTAGATCATATCTGGTAGTTAACATTCAATGATTACTTTTTTCATTAGGTCATGTGAAACGATCAAAATGACTGATCCTGACGCACAGCATCAATCCGCCAATGTATTATGCCGTATAAACCCATAAAATAAAATCTTAAGGCGAGTCCATATGCCATAAAACTTTGAAGCTTGATTGTTAAACTGGAGCTGTTATACTGTAGATGTACCCATCAATATCCTTGAAGGCAACTACTACCTATAACTATTCCAGCAGTAGAAATAACAACACAAAACTAACATACACAATTTTGTTAAAATTCCTAATACTAATAATAATAATAATATGATGATGCAGCAGGAAATTAAATCTTTCCTCAAATATTCTGTGACAACTGAAAAAACAAGTTTTCCTCTCACAATTAGATATTTATTTCTTCTTATTATTTATTTATAATAGATTTTTATATATTTATTATATTCTGAAATAGTACTTCTTTCGGCTGCTCCCATTAGGGGTCAACACAGCGAATCATATTTTGAAATAGTACAACTTTCAGTAATAATAATAAAATAAAAATCCAGTATTTTTATTTAAACAGTGGCCCTAAAACACCCTTGTACTGTCAGAACATTGCACATGCTGAGACATGTCAAAAATCTACTAATCATGTCCCATTGTGGATGCATGTTTGCCTGATGAGGCTAGAAAATGAGGTCAGCATTCCACTGACCAGTTAAAACTGCAGGCAACACACCAAGCAAGGTTCAGAAAGTTCCAAAAACAAATTTTGACATAAACTAAACATGATCATTGTGTGATCTCCAGGAGTCATCGTATGGCCTCATACCGTCTCTGCGCCAAGAGTCTGTAGTCCTGTGTATGTCCTGTCCAGCTGTGGTAACACAGAAAAACAAAAAAGGTCAGCAACTAATGGGTAAAACCTACAAAAAAACGTATTATGTATTTAAAACCAAAAGCCAAAGTCGAAATTGAAGACAAAACGTCTGTCTTGCAGGAAAAAAGCCAACAAACTTTTTTTTAATCAGTTATCTGTTCCACCTTCTTAACTTTAAGTTTTCATTTTTGCCAAAGAATGATTACATTTCTAAAACTTTCTCCTCAGCAAATCTAGAGATCACGAGATAAAGAGATCATGAGTCTCAATAACGCAAAGGCATCCTTTACTGGAGAAGATGCTTTTTCTCTCATTGTCAATGTAAGCTATATGCAAAACAGGGCAGATAACATTCCCCAAGTGTGTTGTGCTGCACTGTAACGATGCATGACTATCAGTTTAACTAGGCATAGCTGTCTGTTTTAAATTTTCTCGAACATGGCATGTGTGTGCAAGTCATGCGATTTAGCTATTTAGCTAGTGAGTGCAACAAATAGGAAGACAAAACTAAGACAGTAGGACAGTCAGAGAGAAAGACAGTGTGAGTAAAAGATAGAACATGATTCACAGCTCAGTGCAGCAATCGGGAAAAACTCTGACCTTCAGATTATGGATGATATCAATACGTTTATTCCTCTGGTCTTTAAAGTGGATCTGCACACGCACAGGAAATTCACCCCAGCCCCGCCGTGTCAGGTGAAATGGGGGTTCACTGCATGTTAACACACACACACACACACACACACACACACACACACACACACACACACACACACACACTCTCAGCCAGTAGTCATATTTACACAGGTAATGTTTAATTATGTAACGTACTGCAGTGTTTGGTGTAATTACATTTGTGCACATTAACATATAAATGTCAAACAACACAACTAGTTTACAAGGTGAACGAGGCCAACAAATAACATGCAAAGAAAGGAAGATAGAAAATGATAAATATATAAGTAAATATATATATATATATACGTAATACGTAATACGTAAGTGTTTTTGCTGAGACCCCAATTTTTAGTAACTGGAGTTAAGACCCAATGTTCTAGCATGTTCAAAAGATCCAATTTTTATAAACATACCTGACTTCCACCAGGTCATTGGGTTTATAGCTGGGGTGGAGGAAAAACCAAACCTTCTTTACAAAGTGGTCAATGGTGGGCTCCTTCCGTGAACCTCGGACATACACCATCCACTTATGAGTGGACTGATCATTCTCCTCTCTTTTATCAGGAGCTATGTACCTGAGAGAGACACAGAGAGAGAGATTCTAAAACTGATAATTTCACAAAGACATAATAGACATGATACCATCATTGGTATATGAAATGAGGTTTGTAACAATTCCTACAGATGATAAGTTCTCAAACTTTTGAAAAAAAATGTTAAGCTGCACAGCTCAGTCAAACAGTCATCTAAAATACTTTTGGGTACAATACAGATTTTTTTTAATAATTTTTTTTTATTTTTATTAAGCTGCACAGCTCAGTCAAACAGAGTGTACCAACAACAAGATCACTACCCACAGCAAGATTATGAATCAGTAGATCAAACATTTACACCATCAGGAACACCAAAGACAAGACAAAACATAAGGGTGCTGTACTTTGATACGTTGCCCACAACAATGGTTTTCTTCACATAAAGTCGTGATGCCTCCTCTCCCGTAGTGTGGAATGTGATGTGCTGGTCTACAGATGATGGCACACCAAATGTGTCCTGTACAGACAAGATATTAAGGAAAAAAGAAATTATTCATATCTGCATATATTGTATAATGTTATATTTTTGTGTTTCAGGTAACATTATATCTTTTTAAGTACTTGACAGAAAACTGATGGCATAACATGCAGCGGTGCAGTACGCTGTTCAACATACTGCCCACGGCTTTGTTAACCAGCTCACATTAAAGAAACAAGTGTAGCCAGAAACTCAAATTTGTAACAGACATACTAATGAGACTAGGAAACACAGATCCTATAATCACAATAATAATAATTCATATCATCATAATCTTCATGATGTCTATTTTTTTTGTTTCATCACAAAACACGAATAGGGGGACAGAAACCTATACCGAAAATACTGATCAGTTATTGGTACACACAGGACTTCAGTCGCCTCACCTTGCCCGTATTGCGTCCCGGTCTGCGCTCCGGTTGCTGGAGATCTTCGTCTTTCCAGGCCTGGGTCTCTCTCTCTCCTGGTTCTGTTGGCTGGCTCAGCGACTCTGTCTCCGAGTGGCCTAAAGATTGTGCCTCAGAACCCTGGTTTAAAGGGGATGATGAGCGAGAGGGGGACCCCAGGTAGCGCTTGATAGCTGGATGATTTAAATCACTCACTGAAGACTTTAGGAGAAAAACAATAAACAGTGTTTATATGTTTTGCAAATGTTTTAAATAATCCATAATGGAACTAATTCACAAAGCCTTACTGTAAATTTATACATTTATATAGTAAATCGTTTTCTTTTCCAAAGTGATATCATGCAAAATGAGCTCAGTTTTACCTCAGAAGCTTTGGTCAGCCCAGCACTGGTATAGTAACTGGCTACTATGCAGGCTCTCAGCTTGTCCATCATTCTTCTCGCTTCATTCAGACGCTACAGAGAAGACAACAGTTGATAATATTTTATACTTGGCACATGGCATTTGTTTGAGATTCAGTTTAAATGAGAATGTGGTTAAAGGAGACTGTGGTTGTTGCATTAAAAATCAACTCCTTAACTATAGTACAGTCTTTATTTAATGCGTGAACAAATGCTCATACACACATATTTGTTTTCTGTAAAGCTGCTTTGAGACAATGTCTGTTGTGAAAAGCGCTATACAAATAAACTTGACTTGACTTGACATATACGCCATCTGACTAGGTCTTAGAATTAGGTAAATACAACCTCAGAACAAATACAAATGGCATGTTACAGTGTTATTACATCGTGTTTCAAAATTATTATATAACTAACATTTTTGTAAACATTTATGCACCAGGTTTTCAAAGAAAGCATTTTTATTTCATTTTTTTCTCCCCTTATATATTGTGGTATCAATCTTCGTTAATTAGTTTGCCAGGTGATCTTAGTTAAAGAAGGAAACCTGGTTAAAGACGCTGTTCCACATTATTAAGCAAGTCACAGTTCTCAAAATATCGGGAGGAAGAAAGATCTTTCTGAAGAGGAACAAGCAATTAATGTCTTACAAAAGGCTTAAAAACAACCAATTCATTACAGAAACTGAACAGAGATCATTAAACTATCAAAAGATTTGTGACGGATTCACAACAATTCAATCGGATGAAGGCTTATTAAGCAAGATTTCTGTAAGACAAATTAAGAGTCGTAAAATTGCCGCTGTAAAAAATTAAGAAAAAAAAAAAATAAATCAATGTTGAGCAGCAAACAGATATTTGGAGCTGCTGGTGTCTCTGGAGTTGCAAGAACCTTTTGATGCAGGATCCTTCAGAGGCTGTCAGTTCTGCTTAAAGCTGTATTTTGTTTAACCCTAACCAAAGCTCACAAAGAGAAATGTTTGCAAACTGTTTGTTTTCCACTGACTAATTCCATGTTACACTGGATAGGGTGGATGGATTGAGTTCCACCCCGTTCCAACAAGACTGTGACATCAGCAAGGAGGTGGAAGAGTAATGATTTGGGCAGGAATATTGGGAACTTCGATGGTAGGTCTCTTTAGGACCCCTGAGGTGTCAAAATAACCTTGGAGAGATATGTGGAGTTCCTAACGGGTCATTTTGTGCCATAAAAGAAGAATTGCACCTTCCAAAATAAAAAATTATTTTCATGCAGAAGAACCATCACATTCTGCACAAAAAAACAAAAAAAAACCCACACCATTTACGTTTTGGTGTGGCCATCATTCCCTGAACTCAATCCTACTGAGAACCTGTGAAATATCTTTAAAAGGAAGATCTATGAGGTTGGGTGGCAGCATAGTTCCAGCTCTGGGAGACAATACTGGCACCCAAGTTTTACAAAAGACATGGCAAAGCATTTCACTTGAATCTTTGGAGAAACTAAATGTCTGAATGTGAAGTGTGTGTTAAGCTGTTTTTCGTTCTAAGGAAAGAAGTTCTGTTCATGCTCATCTGTACAGTAATATAATTGATTGTTCAATGCTCATCTTTATACTGTTCAATTATTTAGTTTGTTGCATATAAACAAATGGAGCATGCGAGTGTGTTACCGAACTGTACAGCCTGAACTTAACACACACTCATTACTCATCTCAATCCAGTCCACCATCATTTATTTATTATTATTTATACTCGATATGCTGTGTTTGTTTATATATACTCCCAGTTATAGTTTTTCATAGTTCACTTTGCACAGTAATGTATATTCAGAGTATACAGTAGGTTTACTGTATACAGTTCGTTACACTCTAGATGATGTAGCTCCCCTTAAGACCAAAATGATCAGGGAGAAAAAATTAGCACAGTGGTATAATGATCATACGCACACCTTAAAACAGACCACTCGAAAATTAGAACGTAAATGGCGTCAAACAAAATTAACAGTATTTCAAATAGCATGGAAGGAGAGCCTCTTAAATTATATAAAATCTCTTAGTGCTGCTAGATCAGCATATTTCTCCACCCTCATAGAAAATAACAAGCATAATCCTAGATTTTTATTCAGCACGGTAGCAAAATTAACAGGGAATAAAAGCACTGCACTAACATGCACACCATCAATAGGTAGTAATGATTTCATGAACTTTTTAAATAATAAAATTGTAAACATCAGGCAAGAAATCAAGACAATTAATATAAATCCAAATAATTTTACAAGTAACCCTGTAGACAGCAGCATAATTATAGCAGACAATCAACTACAAAGCTTCACTCCTATTCATGAGAATGACTTAATTTCATTAATCTCCTCATCAAAATCATCAACCTGCATTCTCGATCCCTTGCCTACAAGTTTCTTTAAACAGATAATTCCAGAGGTAATTGAACCTGTTTTAAAAATAATAAACTCTTCCATTAGCACTGGTTATGTACCAAAATCCTTCAAACTGGCAGTTATCCACCCCCTTAATTAAGAAACCTGACCTTGACCCATGTCAGCTGGCCAACTACAGACCAATATCAAATCTCCCCTTTATATCAAAAATTTAAAAAAAAAAAGGTTGTAGTACAGCAGTTATGCTCACACCTAATTATGAATAAAAATTTTTAAATGTATCAGTCAGGATTTCAGCCTCATCATAGACCTGTTATTGTTACAGGGTTTTTTCGCCTGACTTGTTTTGCTCGACCTTAATGCAGCTTTTGACACCATTGATCACACTATACTGCTTGCTAGACTTGAGAATGTTGTTGGAATAAAGGGAACAGCTATTTCTTGGCTCAGGTTTTATTTGACTGATCGCGATCAGTTTGTTGATGTAAATGGTGAGTTCTCCACACTCTATGAGGTAAAGTTTAGTGTTCCTCAAGGATCTGTCTTAGGCCCACTGCTTTTCTCTTTATATATATGCTGCCTCTTGGTGAAATCATTCATAAACATGGTATTCGCTTCCATTGCTGTGCTGATGACACACAGTTGTATATTTCAGCAAAGCCAGATGAGCTAGATCAGCTTAACAATGTTGAGAAGTGTGTAAAGGACATTAGACAGTGGATGCTTAATAACTTTCTTCTGCTCAAAAGATGGAAGTACTTTTACTAGGACCACATGCAGCTAGAAGTAAACTTTCCGATTACGTAGCATCTCTGGATGGTGTTTCTGTTTCAGCGTGTACGGCTGTCAAAGACCTTGGTGTGATTATTGACTCGAGTCTTTCCTTTGAGTCTCACGTGAATCATATTACCAGGATCGCTCTCTTTCAATTAGAAATATGATGTCGTTACAGGATGCAGAAAAACTAGTTCATGCTTTTGTTACATCTAGATTAGACTACTGTAACGCTTTACTGTCTGGGTGTGCGAGTAAGTGCATAAATAAGCTTCAGTTAGTTCAGAATGCAGCAGCAAGAGTCCTCACTAGATCTAGGAAATATGACCACATCAGCCCTGTTTTAATCAGTCTACACTGGCTTCCAATTAAATCTCGCATTGATTATAAAATACTACTACTGACGTATAAAGCACTTAACGGTCTCGCACCGCAGTATCTGAGTGAACTTCTGTACCAGTATGATCCTCCACGCCTACTTAGATCAAAAGGTGCTGGCTATCTGTTGGTTCCTCAAATAATGAAGACTACAGCAGGGGGCAGATCTTTTTCTTATAAAGCCCCACAGTTTAAACAGCCTTCCAACCAGTGTTCGGGACTCCTGCCCCTCTCCCCTCCGTGGAACTTCACACTTCTGTGCAGCTTGGGACGGTCTCTCATCAACACCTTGGGTGGTTCCATGTAATTCCGGAGTAGAACGGGTGCTTTGAGGATGGATTGGACTGTAGTTGGTGTCGGCGGTCTGCTGCACTGACTCGGGAGTGCAGTTTGCTTCTGATCGTCATCACTGTACCCCGCCGCATTGTATATCTGCTTCAAATAGACATTCGGTGCAACCCAGATGAGGATGGGTTCCCTCTTGAGTCTGGTTCCTCTAGACTATGTTTTGAAGACTACGTGCTTCAAAACATTTTAAAAGATGCTCTACTATTATGTGAATATTGTGAATGTTGAGAAAAACAATAAAGTACAATCCGAATCTAGTACCAAGGAGACTTGAACAGATATATGGAACAGCAACATAAATAAAAACCAAACTAAAAATTAAGTACTTGCAGATGCAGCACATGACAGCAATAATCGAATCCAGAAATTTAGTTTTCCACAATGAAAATTATTATTATTTTTTTTAAAAGACCATAAATAAACAAATCCCACTCAGAGTCCCACTGACATTACACAATGGCTGGTCTTACCTGGCTGATGACCTCAATCTCATGTTCTTTGTTCTTCATCTCCAGAGTAAACTGGTCTTTGATGATCACTTCGATCTTCTGTATTGTGGCGTCCCGTGCTTTTAAAAAAAAAAAAAGTGAAAAGAGAGAGAGAGAGAGAGAGAGAGAGAGAGAGAGAGGAAGCTTAAAACTTCATTCAGAGTACACATGGGTTCAGAGTGCACATCACGTAAGGAATAACACAGAACATGGTATGTTGTTAAGCAAATAAATAATCCACTATGGCCTTTTAGAGTTCTGTGTAGTTCTGTGGTCCTTTTGTTCATGCATGTTGTTTGCTGTAGAACGTTGGTCCTGAGGAACCGTTGTTTCATTTCACTGTGTACTGCACTGTAGATTGTTGAAAAGACAATAAAACCTACTTGACTTGACTAATGCAGTCCATTAAGAAGCAGCATTAGTGCTACCACCCAAAAATAGACCTTTCTCCAATAACAGCACATCGCAAAGTGTTTCATTCCTCTGATACCAGACTTTACCAAGAAACGGCAACTTCTGATCTGATCGGCAAATAAAAACTTTCTTTTGAACCATTTATAGTTAAGTTTAATGCTGTAGAACATCCACTAGACATTCCTGTTATCCCTTATTTCCTCACCTCAACTTCTCTTTCTCTCTCTAGAAAAGTACAAGAAAAGATATAATGCAGCGTTTCATCTCGCTGCCCAAACAGCACAGCGATTTTCACACTGTTCTTAAGACAGTAGTGACATTGTGCTATTTTAAATGCAAGTAGATTTTTGCACTGGGACTGAAGTCCTGTGGGAACAAAGTTGTGGATGCAGGCTTTAAACTTTCTCGCAGACAATCAGATTATTCAGGACAAGCATAAGCCGTGTTCATTCAAACACTGCTTTCACTACTACTACTTTCATTCATTCATTCATTCATCAGTAACTGCTGCAGGTCAGATAGAGTCACAGTGGTTTAAAGGACCAATTTCTTAAACAGAACTAAGTTGAGCAGAAAATTTCACATGCGCAAGTATAAATAAAGATCATTGAGGGAAATGGGACTGATCAGAATTCCTTCAAGAGCAGGAATGTGATGAATAACCTGATTACACCTCTGTATCTCAGCCCTACTGCACCTGCTCCACTCATACCCCTGAAAACACACACTGTCATGTTACCTTTCACAAAACCCCATCAATCCCACACAGTATAGCATACAGAATGACATTTCTTTACCATTCCGTTCAAGGACTTTGCTCCTCTTGCTCTCCTGCACCTGGGTGATGTCCTCATAGTCTGGATCTTTATCCTCCAGTTTCCTTTTAACTCCTGACATATTTGCTCAATCTGAAACCACCAGAGCTCAAATCAGCAGCTTCGCATTTAAATTGTCGGAAATATAAAACATATGGTTTCCTTTAGGTTTTAAATAAAAAAGCAGATTTTCAGAAATAAACGCTAAAAGCGGCTCGGGTTGTTGTTCCTACTTGACAGCTATATCAGTCTCCCCCACACTGCTCCAGTTAGCTAGCATGCTAAGCTATTAGCTGTTAGCATGCACCCTTTACTTTCTATACAAACATTAAAGCAAAACAAAGCACTAAAATAAATAACATCAAATAAACCAGACCATAATAAAAGGCGTTATCCTCGTGCACGACAATGAAACGAAATAACGTTAGCGCCGTAATTGTTGTATGTGTTTAGCGCCGCTTAAACACTGCATTCAAACCGGTATAACGTCCCCAAAGCCCGGACACATGTCTCAGGAAATGCCGGTGAAAGCCTGAGGCCTTAGCCGAGCCGCTTGCTAGCGTGTAGCTAACATACTTCGCTGGCAGTTTGGTAGAGATAAAAAAATAACCCATTCAAAACTATTTTTGCTACTGCATGGGATGATTTTACATTCTACACTTGTGTAAATTGCAGTCTGAATGCAGAGCGCAGTAAGAACTAGTTAACAAGTGAAATAAGTGTAGCTAATGATACAACAGTGAATGTACCGTTACCTGTCACAGTACAAAACCCCACAGCAGCGGCTCTAAACGCGGGCAAAAGTTACAGCGCTCGCCGCTTCACTGAACAAACAGCGAGCTCATTCTGCCTGCAAATCTCCACAATTCTGCAGCTTCTTTAACTTCTGGCTTCTCAGACAGCATGCGGGATAAATATGCACTGTTAGGGACATGCATTTGTTTTGGATTGACGCTAGCTAAAGCCCAGGCTAACAGCAGGCATTATTCCATGTGTGTTAGCAGCATGGAGAATTAGGCCTCGCCATTTCAGGGAGAGTCCACAAGAGGGCGCTAAACTCCAAACCATTTTAGCGGATTCAGCGGCCTGGGGAGTTTTAGGGGCAGTCGGGGGTCCGTTATTGCGCAATAACGTGCAAATGTAATGAATATACATATTATATGATTTAAATATTAATTTAATAATTAGTGATAGAAGAGTATCTGCAAGAGTGAAAGGGAAAGTTTATAAGACTGTGCTGGGACCTGGTTTGTTGTATGGTTTAGAGACAGAGGTATTGAGTAAAAGACAGGAGGCGGATTTACAGATGTTGTGATTTTCATTGGGGGTAACGAGGAAGGACAGGGATAGAAGTTTGTTTGAGGGACAACTTGTATTTAGACACATTAGTGAGGTCAGGCACTGGTTTTATATGAGGAGGTCTGAGGTGCTTAATCTGTGTTCCACTTCATTCCAAAAGTTCATTTGAGGTAAAGGATCTGTGTAGGACACACTACTTCCACTTGGGTTTTAGCTGTGGACAGGAGCATTGTCATGCGGGAGAAGGTTTAGGATGGTAGTAACACTGAAGGGAAACTATAAGGATACAGAATTCAAGAAAGTAAAACAGATCTTTTGTTTGCAGCCATTTAACACCCCCCCCCCCCCTCCTTTATCTGCTGTTATATCCTCGCTTTGAAAATAACATGGACGTTTTGTCTGCAGTAATCCGCCCCAGAATATTTCTACACCTGTGCAATTACACCACAGCCACCTGCTCACACATTACAGCTGTCGGAGAACAAATCACAAAAGCATCGCTTACAGGAACCAGGTTGTCCAAAATACAATCCATTCAGTCATTACATTCTGCATTCTTAATACAATCATGATTGATCTTTTCTTAAACTCTTGCCATGCAATCTTATGTAAAACCTCTTTACAAATTGCAGGCTCCTTGATAATTCCTCCAAGACACACAAAATGACACTAATTGTATATTTTCAGATAAGGAGGAACGTAAGAATGTAAATAATGTCCTGTCCTCGAGGAAGGATTTCGTAAAGCAATTATATTATTGTAACTCCATCAGATATCGTACATCTAGTTAATACTGTCAATATGGCAACTATACAGTTTAATGGTAGAAAGTAAAGGAGGAAACACTTATCCTTGCAGTATAAAACCAGGATAGTAGCTTTCATAAACCTTAAAACAAATATATAAACTTCATGATGCTAAGGTTAGGCTAGTTTATGCTAGGTTATCTTTATCGTTACTATAAAAGTACAGAGGCAATGAAATGCAGTTAAAATCCAACCAATTTAAATAGTAAGCTTATGTTGCAGTAGTAAATATGACAATAAATAAATAAGAATTAAAGCGCATTGGTTGACGATGAGGCAGGAAACAAGGGATATTTTCAGATTATACATATAATTTTTATGCATTTATAATAACATTTTATTACAAGCTTCAAACAATTAGCATTTTTCTACCATACACAGGAAATGCCTGCTTCATATCCCTCACCCACAGGAACCTTGGACTACTACAAGCTTGCTTTTGTGCAATGTTTACAATCCAGTTGTTCTTTGGAACAACTTATACTTCTTGAGCAAAGGTGTATGGACACCTGGTTACTGAACATAACATTCCAAATCCATGGGCATTAGTAAAAAGTGGTCCAACTCTTGCTGTTATAATAACATTCACTCTTTTGAGAAGGCAGTGGGGATTTGAGGTTAAGCAACAAGGGAAGTTCTTTTTTAGTCTCACTCATAATCTTTTTCACTGTCTGGCTTGGGGGAAAGGGTGGAAAGGTATGTTAATCTGTCCATTTCCTGCCAATCTTTTGATTATCTGGACATTTTGATTGTGTCTCACATAGCACTGCATGGTACATGTAACTCCCTAAGTACTTCTTCGTATAGCTTTTATCTGACTTTGTGTTCGAGCTCTATTGTTTTTATCATGGTGATGGTTGACAAAAGGATTATGCATGCAGGAGTATACTCTATTTGTGGAAGACTATGTGTGATTATACAATGTCATATTATTCTGTGGAAGGATTTTGCATAACTTTCAGGATAGAAATCAGCAGAAGTAAAATGCACTATGCTGATTACCCTAACATGCGTAACATGCTGTCTTTTGTTAACACTTAGTATTATTAGAAGAGGAAATTATTATCAGTGTGTACAAATTAGACACATAAACACATTTGAAATACCTGTGTATGAGGTTAGTAAGAGGTGGCTTAAAAATTAGTTTTTTTTGTTTTGTTTTTTTTTACATAAGAAGGACCGCTTTAAATGTAACACACAGATGCTCACTGTTTACAGTAGAGTGCTGATTGAGGTATAATTCCAGTCATTTTTATGATCTGTATCACTGTTTTCCTCTGGAACATGGTATGCTATGCCTTGCATTTCCAATGAAATACAAAAACAAAAAAGCTCAGACCTGCTAAAAAATCTGGCATATTTCCTTATGCCTCAATGAGCAACAGGCAAAAATATTTAGTACCAAACGCAATGAATTATAATTCGATCATGATTTGGACCTCTTGGGAAAAAGATGATTCTGCAGAGCACAGCTGTGATGTATCATTCCCTTCATATGTTTCTGCAACTATCTTAAAATATTTGCTTGGCCATTTGGGAATCATACAGTCCGCTCTGTAAGTAGTTGAACTCGCTAGCAAGCCTATTCTGTTTTTCATCATGCACAAAAGACATTTATGTTTAAGATCAAAGATGAATGGGGATGATGGTCAGAATTTCAGCTTCCATTTCCTGCTATTTACATCTGTTAAACAACTTTAAACATTTGAACCTCCCAATGTTTAAGCTATTCAAATATTAGAGCAGTATATTGGAGAAAAGCAAGCTATTGCACAAGCAGTGGGAATAAAAAATACAACAATTTGGAAATCCTGGAAATGAAAGAACCCACTTGTGTTCTAACAACATTTCAATTGAGGAAAACAAGAACAGCTGTTGACAGAAACATGGAACCATGCTGTGAAGGAAAAACCCCAAAACAACAGTGACATCATCAACATAATTCACAGTTCAAACAAAACTTTGAGAGCGGAAAATACAGAGGCCAAAAACGAGAAGATGCACACAATTCATCAGCAGTAAGAATCAGATGGTCAGATTGGATTTGGCAGAGAAATATAAAAAACAAACCACAACCATTCTGAAAGCAAAATGAACCTCTACCAATGTGATAGCAAGAGCAGATAAAGAAAGGATCCACTCATGATCCAAAACATACATAGGCAATAGTCAGGCATGGTGGAGGTAGTGCCACAGCTCGGGCTAAAATCGCTGCTTCTGTAACATAATCCTTAATCTTTATTCATGATGCATCCATCCATCCATCCATCTTCTCCCGCTTATCCGATGCCGGGTCGCGGGGGCAGCAGTCTAAGCAAAGATGCCCAGACTTCCCTCTCCCTAGACACTTCTTCCAGCTCTTCCGGGGGGACACCAAGGCGTTCCCAGGCCAGCCGGGAGACATAGTCTCTCCAGCGTGTCCTAGGTCTTCCCCGGGGTCTCCTCCCAGTGGGACGCGCCCGGAACACCTTCCCAGGAAGGCGTCCAGGAGGCATCCGGAACAGATGCCCGAGCCACCTCAGCTGACCCCTCTCGATGTGGAGGAGCAGCGGATCTACTCCGAGCTCCTCCCGAGTGACTAAGCTTCTCACCCTATCTCTAAGGGATCGCCCAGCCACCCTGCGGAGGAAGCACATTTCGGCCGCCTGTATCCGGGATCTTGTCCTTTCGGTCATGACCCAGAGCTCATGACCATAGGTGAGAGTAGGAACGTAGATTGACCGGTAAATCGAAAGTTTCGCCTTGCGGCTCAGCTCCTTCTTCACCACGACAGACCGGTACATCGACCGCATTACTGCAGAAGCTGCACCGATCCGTCTGTCAATCTCCCGTTCCACCCTTCCCTCACTCGTGAACAAAACCCCAAGATACTTAAACTCCTCCACTTGCGGCAGGAACTCCCCACCAACCTGAAGTGGGCAAGCCACCCTTTTCCGACTGAGGACCATGGCCTCGGATTTGGAGGTGCTGATTCTCATCCCAGCCGCTTCACACTCGGCTGCAAACCGTCCCAGTGCATGCTGAAGGTCCTGGTCTGATGAAGCCAACACGACAACATCATCTGCAAAGAGCAAAGACGAAATCGTGTCGTCACCAAACCGGACACCCTCCGACCCCTGGCTGCGCCTAGAAATTCTGTCCATAAAAATTATGAACAGAACCGGTGACAAAGGGCAGCCCTGCCGGAGTCCAACATGCACCGGGAACAAGTCTGACTTACTGCCGGCAATGCGAACCAAGCTCCTGCTTCGGTCATACAGGGACCGGACAGCCCTTAGTAAAGGGCCCCCGACCCCATACTCCCGGAGCACCCTCCACAGGCCGCCGCGAGGGACACAGTCGAATGCCTTTTCCAAATCCACAAAGCACATGTGGACTGGTTGGGCAAACTCCCATGAACCCTCCAGCACCCTGTAGAGGGTATAGAGCTGGTCCAGTGTTCCACGGCCTGGACGAAAACCACATTGTTCCTCCTGAATCCGAGGTTCTACTATCGGCCGTATTCTCCTCTCCAGTACCCTGGCATAGACTTTCCCAGGTAGGCTGAGAAGTGTGATCCCCCTATAGTTGGAACACACCCTCCGGTCCCCCTTCTTAAAAAGAGGGACCACCACCCCGGTCTGCCATTCCAGAGGCACTGTCCCCGACCGCCACGCGATGCTGCAGAGGCGTGTCAGCCAAGACAGCCCCACAACATCCAGAGACTTGAGGTACTCAGGGCGGATCTCATCCACCCCCGGTGCCCTGCCACCGAGGAGTTTCTTTACTACCTCGGTGACTTCAGCTTGGGTGATGGACGAGTCCGCCTCTGAGCCCTCAGCCTCTGCTTCCTCAATGGAAGACGTGACGGCGGGATTGAGGAGATCCTCGAAGTATTCCTTCCACCGTCCAACGACATCCCCAGTTGAGGTCAACAGCTCCCCACCTCTACTGTAAACAGCATTGGTGGGGCACTGCTTTCCCCTCCTGAGGCGCCGGACGGTTTGCCAGAATCTCTTCGAGGCCAGCCGATAGTCCTTCTCCATGGCCTCACCGAGCTCCTCCCAGGCCCGAGTTTTTGCCTCGATAACCACCCGGGCTGCAGTTCGCTTGGCCTGCCGGTACCCGTCAGCTGCCTCAGGAGTCCCACAAGCCAACCAGGCCAGGTAGGACTCCTTCTTCAGCTTGACGGCATCCCTTACTTCCGGTTTCCACCACCGGGTTCGGGGATTGCCGCCTCGACAGGCACCGGAGACCTTACTGCCACAGCTCCGAGCGGCCGCTTCGACAATGGAGGTGGAGAACATGGTCCACTCGGACTCAATATCTCCGGCCTCCCTCGGGATCTGGTCAAAGCTCTGCCGGAGGTGGGAGTTGAAGATCTCTCTGACAGGAGGCTCGGCCAAACGTTCCCAGCAGACCCTCACAGTACGCTTGGGTCTGCCGAGTCTGTCCAGCTTCCTCCCCCGCCATCGGATCCAACTCACCACCAGGTGGTGATCAGTTGACAGCTCCGCCCCTCTCTTTACCCGAGTGTCCAAGACATACGGCCGCAGGTCAGATGAAACGACCACAAAGTCGATCATCGACCTGCGGCCTAGGGTGTCCTGGTGCCACGTGTACTGATGGACACCCTTATGCTTGAACATGGTGTTCGTTATGGACAAACTGTAACTAGCACAGAAGTCCAATAACTGAACACCGCTCGGGTTCAGATCAGGGGGGCCGTTCCTCCCAATCACGCCCCTCCAGGTGTCACTGTCGCTGCCCACGTGTGCATTGAAGTCTCCTAGTAGAACGACGGAGTCCCCAGTCGGAGCACTGTCCAGCACCCCTCCCAGAGACCCCAAGAAGGCCGGGTACTCTATACTGCCGTTTGGCCCGTAGGCACACACGACAGTGAGAGACCTATCCCCGACCCGTAGGCGCAGGGAAACGACCCTCTCGTTCACCGGGGTAAACTCCAACACATGGCGGCTGAGCTGGGGGGCTATAAGCAAACCCACACCAGCCCGACGCCTTTCACCATGGGCAGCTCCAGAGTTGTAAAGAGTCCATCCTCTCTCGAGGAGTGTGGTTCCAGAGCCCAGGCCGTGCGTAGAGGTGATCCCGACTATCTCTAGTCGGAACCTCTCAACCTCACGCACAATCTCAGGCTCCTTCCCCGCCAGCGAGGTGACATTCCACGTCCCTAGAGCTAGCTTCCGTGTCCAGGGATCGGGTTGTCGAGGCCTCCACCTTCGACTGCTGCCCGATCCTCTTAGCACCGGCCCCTTACGGTCCCTCCTGCAGGTGGTGAGCCCACTGGAAGGCGGCCCCACGTCGCTCCTTCGGGCTGAGCCCGGCCGGACCCTGTGGGGGAAGGCCCGGCCACCAGGCGCTCGCATACGAGCCCCAACCCCGGGCCTGGCTCCAGGGTGGGGCCCCGGCTGCGCCATACCGGGCGACGTCACGGTCCCTGATGTAGTATCTCTCATAAGGGGTTTTGAACCGCTCTTAGTCTGACCCGTCGCCCAGGACCTGTTTGCCTTGGGAGACCCTACCAGGGGCATATAGCCCCGGACAACATAGCTCCTAGGGTCATTCGAGTACTCAAACCCCTCCACCACGTTAAGGTGGCAGTTCAAGGAGAGGATTCATGATGCAACTCATGCAAAATATTATTATAATATTCAGAAATCTATAAAAACATGCTGTTTGCCTATTTATAGAAAAATGCATTGTGTCTAATTGAAAAGAACATCATCAAGCAGCAAGACATTAAGCACACTACCGACACTTCTTCAGGGGAAAATGGGTGAGGGTTAGGTTTTAGATTGACCAAGTCAATTACCCAACTAAAGGAAATTGCTGTACAAGCCTGGAAAATCAGTAGAAGTAAAAAAAAAATGGTGTTATTTAAATCACTTAAATAATGTTCCTATACATTCTCTCAACTAAAATGGGCTTTTCTGCACCTAATTATGTAAGGTATTGTTCAGAGGTGTTTAACATATCTAAATCAGGGGTCACCAACCAGGTCACCCGCAAGGACCACGAGTTGCTCGCGGGCCTTTTCTAAAAAATAGCTCATCATAGCGCCACTTACCAGTGAACTGCATCAAATTCTTTTGTTGCTATTCTTTTTTAAATCACACTTGCATTGGTGTGAATTTGAAAATGACAATATTACAAAAAAAAAAAAAAAAAAAAGTTGTTTTTTGTACGTTATGTAATTGATCATCTGTACAATCATGATGCAACGTAGTGCATGATTTGTTAAAAATTGTTAGTGGCTAGTGAAAATGTTGTAGATGTGATCATTTGAAAATTTAAATACTTGCAAAGATTTATAGAAATAAAGTTTTGCATATTGATATTTATGTTTCCTACCTTGTTAAATCATTGTTGATAATTATTGTGAGAAATCGTTAACATGATCAGTGTCTTCACATAGATAAATATCATTAATTATTAATAATAACATAATTAAAGGTAAATTGATCAAATTTGGTATTTCAGAAGTGTGTATAAAACTGGTAGCCTTTCACATTAATCGGTACATAAGAAGTAGCTCTTAGTTTCAAAAAAGGTTGGTGACCCCTGGTCTAAATGTACTTCAATATTTTCAGGGTGTACCAAAAAGGAAAGAATTGTCCTTCTTATGTGATATTTGTTTACAGGACACTGTAAACGATTGTCCAACACTACCATAGGCAACACTCTGTTATGACCATAGACACTATTAGATAGTATTAAAAAAAAAACTTTATTGAGTTTACGAACAGGTTTGCAAATCTCCTTCTCACACATACACACAATCATATTTACTGCGCATATATATATATATATATATATATATATATATATATATATATATATATATATATATATATATATATATATATATAAAGGAAAATAATTTAAATTCACATTTCATACTTGAGGCTAATTCTTACTATACTCACTAGCATGTAATCCTTTGTATGGAATCCAACATCCTATAGAGATTGACTTGATGTTTGGTGATACATGGAGGCAAAAACAACAAACTTGAACTAGCAAACTAATTAGTTTTTACTATACTATTTAGTAACACCACAGTTATTACCTTATTATTCTAATGTTCTAACCAGACATCTGATCATTTAATAATTTGGTTCTGAGTATAAACAGAAACATTCATATTTTAATTGACTTTAATCTACACACCCACACGTATTTGCAAATATGAAGCAAAAGCATGTGCCAGGTAGGACAAAGAATGTACTGGGATTACTCAGTAAATCAGACTGACGATTGGCTTTGGCAACGACTATGATTTTGACATTTTACAAGATCAGATGTAACCGTGTGATTCTAAACATTTATTGCAGTTCTCCGAGAAAATGCAGAAACGCATACCTCACTGAATGGCAAGGGATCAATAATCATTAAAGAAGCTGACATCAACTGAATAATTTGCTCTCTTATTTCTGTAAAACTGCAGCGATTTGGAACAGCGTTGAAGCCGCTTGACTTTCAATCAGCAAGGCCAATATATCACAATTGTGATATTAACAAAAGCATGTTGATTTGACAAATTTGCGTAGTAGGAATTTGTGTTATAGAGTTAAAAGTAAAATTCATTCGAAAAGGTGCAGTTTCTTAAAAAAAAAAAAATAAAATAAACAGTTCTTAAAAATTAATCTGGCACATGCAAGGAAAGTGGCTTACAGAAAAAGGAATGGTATGAAACATGCTAATATTATATAATAAAAAATGCACATAGAAAACAAAGAATTTACATTAAGATATCAGCACTAACAATGACACACATTAACATGACATTAAGTGCATTATTGGGGTTTTCTTAAAAACACACACACACACACACACACACACACACACACACACACACACACACACACACACACACACACACACACGCCTGTGCACACACACAAAAAGGCACAATGGTTATAGTCACTAAGACACACTTAAATAAAAAGTACAAAAAGGAAAGGGTTCACAGCAAATATCCCACCTGAATCAGAACGCTCTTTCTCTCTGTTTATACAGATTCTACAAAGGACTGTGTCCTGTGCGTTTGTCATACAAAATAAAAAAAAAAGAAAACCTACTTAAGCTTTAAAATCAATATTATAATAATGAAAATGTGTAAACACACATCAAGTATCAATTTAGAAGGTTTTCACAAATTTTGACACTGGTCAAGCAAATTCATTTACAGAATACATGGTACATCACTTTATATACTGCAAAAAAATTAAGTAAAAATAAAAATGAACAGTTCAATAATAATAATAATAATAATAATAAAAACCAATTATGAATGAATTAAAAAAAATGAAAAAGGTTTGATAAAGAGTAATAACCATGTTAAATAGCAAGTCAGAAGAACAAATGTAAAAGATGAACAACAAAAGAACAAATGACCAAGCAGCTCATATCTGCCTGATGCTGCTCGTGTTCTGTGTACAGTTCTGTGTGAAGCTCACAATACTATGAACTTGTTGCTGAAATGTTATGCATGACGCTATAATTATGCATGTTATGATCTCAGAAGAAGTGTGATTTACACATTACAGGGTGGCAGAAAGAGAGGGGCAGAGAGAGAGAGAGAGAGAGAGAGAGAGAGAGGGGCAGAGAGAGAGAGAGAGAGAGAGAGAGAGAGGGGCAGAGAGAGAGAGAGAGAGAGAGAGAGAGAGAGGGGCAGAGAGAGAGAGAGAAAGAAAGAGAGAGAGAGAGAGGAGAAAGGAGAGACCACATGAATGAATTTAAGAAAACAATATAATAAAAATAACATACAAAGTAAAAATGCAGTAAAAAAGTCATCTCAGAGAGAAACTGTAAATCAGAACAGTAAAGAAATAGAAGATCTGCTCTTTTTGATAAAGATTTTTTGATCACCTTGAAGAAAAAGCTGAACAAATCATTCAAATCAAGAGCATCTCTTCAACAACAGTACAGTCCACATTGTTGTTCTGAATGTTTAAACAGATCCTGCTGTGTTTAAAATTTTTATTTTGTGTGTGTGTGTGTGTGTGTGTGTGTGTGTGTGTCCATGTGTGTATGTGTATATGGAATGTCGGTCTCAGGTCCGGTGGAGCTTCTCATCGAAACGGTGTATAGTGATGCAGCCGTGACAGGAAATGGGGCGGGGCATGGCAGCGACACCAGTCAGTATGCCAGAGGCAGGGTCATAGCACATGATGCTGTCAGAAGCGGTACCGTTCTCTCCTCGCCCACCCAGGATAAAGATCTTGCCGTTGCACACAGACATGCCGCAGCATTCCTAAACAGACACATACAGTACACACTTATCATTACACAAATATTTCCGTGACAGATCATTTAAGCGTACCTCCTACACCTGGCTTCCTCCACGGATTCCTACGAAAATAACTCGAGCGTAATCTAATGAGCGTATGTTAGACATGTTTTTGGTTGTTTCATCAGCTTGAGGACTTTAGAAAGAAACTAAGCAGGTGCCCTTTTTGCACACGTTACAAGCTCTAGTAAGCTTGTAACGTGTCCAAAAAAGGTCACCTGCTTAGTTTCTGCAAATCTTCTTTACACATTCAGCTGAAATGTTCGCTGACCTCTGAAAACATCACACTAAGTCCTTATTTGTGGGAATAGATGTCATTAGAGCCTGGATTACTTCTTTGTTTTGCCTTGACATGTTTTCAAATGCAAAATGATGCTGCAACAAATTACCAGTAGACTTAAGAAACGGTTCTTGCACTGTACTGCTCTGAATTAAGCTCAGTGGTGGTCATTGTTTCCATCTCATTATGCACTTAATCACCCATAATTAGCTAGTTTGTTTACATTTTTTGCCAGGTTCAGGGCCTAGAACAAGGCTACAGTGGCTCAGTCTCTTTGCAGTCCTCGACAATGTCCCCAGTCCTACGAGTTAAGGTAAAACCTATTCATTTTCATTTTCAACATGAATTAGCTTAGTGTCAAGATCAGAGCATGATGATAAAGCACTGCTGAGACACATGCAAAGTGTGCCCACGTGCATAACCAACCACAGTAACGTTTATACTCTAGTACCACTATACTTAATATTTGATTTGATTATTAATTTAAATCATATTATACAGTGAGGAAAATAAGTATTTGAACACCCTGCTATTTTGCAAGTTCTCCCACTTAGAAATCATGGAGGGGTCTGAAATTGTCATCGTAGGTGCATGTCCACTGTGAGAGACATAATCTAAAAAAAAAAATCCAGAAATCACAATGTATGATTTTTAAACTATTTATTTGTATGATAAAGCTGCAAATAAGTATTTGAACACCTGAGAAAGTCAATGTTAATATTTGGTACAGTAGCCTTTGATTGCAATTACAGAGGTCAAACGTTTCCTGTAGTTTTTCACCAGGTTTGCACACACTGCAGGAGGGATTTTGGCCCACTTCTCCACACAGATCTTCTCTAGATCAGTCAGGTTTCTGGCCTGTCGCTGAGAAACACGGAGTTTGAGCTCCCTCCAAAGATTCTCTATTGAGTTTAGGTCTGGAGACTGGCTAGGCCATGCCAGAACCTTGATATGCTTCTTACAGAGCCACTCCTTGGTTATCCTGGCTGTGTGCTTCGGGTCATTGTCATGTTGGAAGACCCAGCCTCGACCCATCTTCAATGCTCTAACTGAGGGAAGGAGGTTGTTCCCCAAAATCTCGCAATACATGGCCCCGGTCATCCTCTCCTTAATACACTGCAGTCGCCCTGTCCCATGTGCAGAAAAACACCCCCAAAGCATGATGCTACCACCCCCATGCTTCACAGTAGGGATGGTGTTCTTGGGATGGTTCTCATCATTCTTCTTCCTCCAAACACGTTTAGTGGAATTATGACCCAAAAGTTCTATTTTGGTCTCATCTGACCACATGACTTTCTCCCATGACTCCTCTGGATCATCCAAATGGTCTTCGGCAAACTTAAGACATGTGCTGGTTTAAGCAGGGGAACCTTCCGTGCCATGCATGATTTCAAACCATGATGTCTTAGTGTATTACCAACAGTAACCTTGGAAACGGTGGTCCCAGCTCTTTTCAGGTCATTGACCAGCTCCTTCCGTGTAGTTCTGGGCTGATTTCTCACCTTCCTTAGGATCATTGAGACCCCACGAGGTGAGATCTTGCATGGAGCCCCAGTCTAAGGGAGATTGACAGTCATGTTTAGCTTCTTCCATTTTCTAATGATTGCTCCAACAGTGGACCTTTTTTCACCAAGCTGCTTGGCAATTTCCCCGTAGCCCTTTCCAGCCTTGTGGAGGTGTACAATTTTGTCTGTAGTCTCTTTGGACAGCTCTTTGGTCTTGGCCATGTTAGTAGTTGGATTGTTACTGATTGTATGGGGTGGACAGGTGTTTTTATGAAGCTAACGACCTCAAACAGGTGCATCTAATTTAGGATAATAAATGTAGTGGAGGTGGACATTTTAAAGGCAGACTAACAGGTCTTTAAGGGTCAGAATTCTAGCTGATAGACAGGTGTTCAAATACTTATTTGCAGCTGTATCATACAAATAAATAGTTTAAAAATCATATATTGTGATTTCTGTTTTTTTTTTTTTTTAGATTATGTCTCTCACAGTGGACATGCACCTACGATGACAATTTCAGAGCCCTCCATGATTTCTATGTGGGAGAACTTGCAAAATAGCAGGGTGTTCAAATACTTATTTTCCTTACTGTACATATATATATATATATATATATATATATATATATATATATATATATATATATATATATATATATATATGTAACTCAAATCATCATAATGTAGATTCGGTGCAAGCTTAATTTTTTGATGCATTAAAAAAACCTGTGACTAATAGAATTGTGGGACATTGACATAAGCTGGTCATTTTTTTGGGGAAAAAAAACATGCAGACCATGAATGTCAATAAAAGGGAAATAAAATTAACATTAAAAAGTTTAGATTTTTAATCTCCAGCACAGTAACAAATGACACATGGCCTGGTACCAGTCCATGGCCTTGTGGGTGGGGACCCCTGTACTAGAGTGTTTAAGGGCCATACTCAAGTCAAGTCAAGAAGCTTTTATTGTCTAGTCAACCATATATATCCAAAGCAGTACACTGTGAAATGAGACAACGTTTCTCCAGAACCCTGGTGCTACATTAAACAACCAACAAACACAGAGCTATGGACTAAAGTAAGTTGTCCTTGCTACATGAAGTGCATCGTGTGCGACCTTGTGCAAACACAAAACAGATAAGTGCAAGCAGATAACAGTGTGAACAGAAGGCAGTGTGGGACAAATACACAATAATGACGCTGCCAGTAAACCTACTGTGTATTATACAGTACAGTGTCCAAAAGAGAACTGGATGCAGGAGTGTTCTTGTAAATAAACACAAAATGTAAACAAAAAAAGGTTTTGTAAAACAGCAACAGTCAATGGATGAGCAAAAAAAAAAAAACTGCATGTAAACAGTAATGTAATAATAAAACAATATAATCTGGGTGGTACTGAAGACATGAATGTGTGAAATAATTATTGAGTATGTGTTTGAGTTCAGACTTTTGGTGAAGTGGTAGCTCAGTGGTTTAGGTGCTCGGTTACTGATCAGAAGATCAGGGGTTCAAGCCCCGGTATTGCCAAGCTGCCACTCTTGGACCCTTGAGCAAGGCCCTAAAGCCTCTGTACTCCAGGGGCTTAATGTACTCATGGCCGATCCTGTGCTCTGACCCCAGCTTCTGAGCAAGTTGGGAGATGCGAAAAACTAATTTCACGGTGCTGTAATGTATATGTGACAAATAAAGGCTTTTCTATTCTATATTCTATAAAAGATTTAGTAACAGCTCAGTAACACAGTTGAGCGTGTTTGAGTTTCAGTTCCAATATTTGTGTGTTCAAATATTATTAAGCCATCCGGGACCATGTTGATTCATTCTTCCATATTACAGTAAAAGGTAGAATGTAGTAAAGAGGTGGATTTGCGATTGTAAGTTTGTGAGTTTAAATTCTAGAACTGCCAGGCTGGTGCTCCTGGTCCCTTGAGCAAGGCCCTTAACTTTCAATTGTATATAATAAGCATGTCACTCAGTGCATGTGATGAAAAAACATACTTTTCAACCTTCAGTGCTTGGACCCCTATACAACTCTATTTCTGAAATGCCTAACTAGGTTTTTAACAATTGTGTGAAGTCAGAAACAACTTATCACACAGCTGCTAATGCACACACTCTGTAACGACACAGAGTACTGAGCCCTCCTCAACTGTATTCCACATGTATGCAAATTATGCTATTGTGTATTTTAATTGTCTGTCTGTTTATATTGGCTTATAAAGACCCATGAATGGGATTATCATGTGTAGACGTGTGTTCGTGTCGAGTAAATCTGTTTGAGCTTGTTTGTTTGTACCTGTCTGCTGAAGATGTTGACCACAGGCATCCAGAAATCCTGTGCTGGGTCGTAGCAGTAAATGCACTTAGTGAGGCCGCCGCATACGTACACCAGGCTGTTCAGAGCCACGGCCGTGATGTTGCGCTTACACACGGGAACGTTGGCACGCAGCAGCCAGCTGTTCGTCTCCGGGTCGTAGCACTGCACCTGAGAGTCAGAGAGAGACCTGATTAACCCAGGGATCATACTAACAACAGCGTGTATACACACATACAGGATATTACTAATGCAATTAAAACAATTCGAAATTTTCACTACACACAAAGGTAGGTTTAAACACTACCTTTCAATACTTATTGTACAAACTCACTTTGACATGAGAAACAAAAGAACACAAATGCATGTGACTAGGAAAACAACGGTGTTTCTCAAGAAGTTCCCTAAGTGAAGACAGCCCAAGGGCACAAAAAAGTTTCCGGATGAGGAAGTACACGAATGTGTGAACAGCGTGGTGAACCAAAAAATCTATGCAAACTACCAAACTCATACTGTACTCTCCAAATAGAATTAAACCTAGATAATACCTTGATATACTAACAAATGAAAGCATCACCACAAAGAGACATAGTTTGGTAAAACATACAGTACTGACCAAAAGTTTGGACACACCTTCTCATTCAAAGAGTTTTCTTTATTTTCATGACTATGAAAATTGTATATTCACACTGAAGGCATCAAAACTATGAATTAACACATGTGGAATTATATACATAACAAAAAAGTGTGAAACAACTAAAAATATGTCATATTGTAGGTTCTTCAAAGTAGCCACCTTTTGCTTAGATCACTGCTTTGCACACTCTTGGCATTCTCTTGATGCCTACTTTGAAGAACTTACAATATGACATAGTTTCAGTTCACTTTTTTGTTATGTATATAATTCCACATGTGTTGATTCATAGTTTTGATGCCTTCAGTGTGACTCTACAATTTTCATAGTCATGAAAATAAAGAAAACTCTTCGAATGAGAAGGTGTGTCCAAACTTTTGGTCTGCACTGTATATATAATATATATAAACTTTTGGTCTGCACTGTATATATAATATATATAAACTTTTGGTCTGTACTGTATATATAATATATATAAACTTTTGGTCTGTACTGTATATATAATATATATAAACTTTTGGTCTGTACTGTATATATAATATATATAAACTTTTGGTCTGTACTGTATATATAATATATATAAACTTTTGGTCTGTACTGTATATATAATATATATAAACTTTTGGTCTGTACTGTATATATAATATATATACAGTACAGACCAAAAGTTTGGACACACAAGGTATGTAGTACACTTAAAGAGGAAGCAGTAATATTCTGGAAACCTGAATCTCTATTTGTACTGGAATAATCAGTGCAATCTCTGTGTGCTGTAAACAAAAACTTTTCAGTGGAAAACGCTCAATTCAAAGCCTTATTAGTATTCTATCGCATGCTCCATCTCTTTTTTCCCGATCTCCCTCCATCATCTGCTGATCTAGATCACGTTCTTGCACTTTCTCTGCAGCAGATGGCTGATAAATAATGCCAGAACGAGGGCAGAGGAGAAGCAAAACCAGAGAGCCGCTAATGTCCCGGAGACAATACACACAAGTGGACTGTCTGTGTGAGCGGATATCTGATACCAGAGAGTGTCAATATGCAGACATTTGTGTGTGTGTGTGTGTGTGTGTGTGTGTGTGTGTGTGTGTGTGTGTGTGTGTGTGTTATTCCCAATAAGGCAGGTTCCATTATCTTTAGAACGAGATAAAAGGAATATAAGATTACTGTGAAGAGCAGCTGGTCTTCTCCATCAACTGCACATCCATTAAAAGACCCTTTTCTCCCTCTTTTTTATGTTCTCCCCTTCGCTTCTTAAGACTCTAAACGTTCATAGCTATTTGTATGTACATGTTGGCATCACAAGTCCAGCAGTGATGCCTTATTGACTTAAACCAATCTTAAACAGGAGTTTGAGCACAGACCATAGACTTTTAATAATATGAATAATAATAATAATAATAATAATAAAACCACAATGTATTATTCTGTTAAACAATGCTGTTCCCTAACACACACTAACACACTTGCTCACCTTATCTGTGCAGCTGTTCTCGTCTAGTTCTCCACCGATGACAAAAAGTCTCCCAGCACAGCTGGCCACAGCTGGAGAGCTCACAGCCTCCTTTAGAGGAGCCACCTCCGTCCAGCGGTTAGAGAAAGAGTCGTACACTTCCACGTTACTGAGGCAACTCTGACCATCATATCCTCCGACTGCGTATGCCTGCAAATGCAAACACAGACATTATTACTATCCTTGGAAGAACCGAACATAATTTATGACAATTTTAAAGCACATGGGGAGTGCAGGTGCTGAGGTTGCTGCAGCATCCAGATCCTGCAAGATCCCTCTAATAGGAAATAAATCTGCACCTTCAAAAAAAATTTTTTTTTAAAAAGCAGCCTAAATAAACGATCGCACGAGTATTTTGAGTAGAGTTTGTATATGCAAGAGAGCAATACTTCTACACAACAACAATTTGGCCACAACTTTCTCATTTAATAATCAACAACACATTAAAAAAAAAGTTCATGGTTTTATTTAATTTCACAAACAGTCTGCGAGACCCGAGTCCTCAGGAATGAGTCTTTTGATCCCAAAAAACTGAAAGCACACTTTTACACACACACACTGATCTGCATCACTCGCTCGCACGCACCCGCATTTAACCTTACACACACAAAAGTTGAACAAGCACACGTGTTTGATCGATATCACCTGCTGCTATACGGCCGTGCAAACTCATCTATGATTTAGTTTTGTTCTTAAAAGACTTCCACAGAACTCGCCCTCGTATCTGTACATCATCTGATAAGAGCATTAAAAACATAAAAACATACCTTATAAAAACATACACACATGCACACACACTTGCTGCTTAAACACAAAAACCCTGTACTTTTGCTGCTAGACTGAATTAATTATTGTAAATACAGAATTTTACCATTATATTGTTATATCTTTTTTTCTCCACAACCTATTCAGTCCTATGAAGGCCAAATTTAGTTTTATGTTGTTTTACATAGCACCATTGTTCACAAGGAATGTTCTTTCTTTCTTTTTTTTCTTTTTCGTTTCACTATGTACTGTAACAGCTGTATTCTTGACCATATAGGCATCACACACAACAGAGGCATAGCTATTAGAGGGAGGAGGCATTTAGAGTTTAAACCTCTGCGAAATATTTTAGGACGAAATGTTTCCTAATGGCTACATGGTCAGAATTATAAAATCACCTTGAACACGAAACAAAGGCATCCCTTACAGTGTTTAATCATATTTTATTGTCTACTAGCTGTTGTGGTGAGAAATTAACTGGACAGGATTAACCAGTCTGCATTTTCCCCCCCGTTTCTGTTTGAAAACCAGCTCCACTGTGAGCAGTGGTATATCAAGTTTGAAGTACGCAGCGTAGAGAAGTAGATCTGGTTTTCTAAGGTGTCGCATCCCAGTAATAATAAACAACGTGTTTTAGGGCAAAATTATAAAAACGTGGTATATGCACAAAAGTTGGACACCAGAGTGTAAGATTCATATATGTTCCACATTTAGTTCTCATTTGCTGTTATAATAACTTCCACTCTTCTGAGATGATGCTCCACTGGACTTTGGAATGTGGTTGTGGAGATTTCGCTCATTCAGCAGGAAAGTCTGGTACTGAACAGGTTTGGGTCTGCTTGTTCAAGTTTAAGGAAGATATTTACGCTACCAAATCCAGAGACATTCTATATAATTGTGTTTCCAGCTTTGTGGTAACAATTTGGGGGAAAAAACACTGAGCTGAAAAAGTCTAGTGTCCAAGTACTTTTTATCCATAGTGTATTTGAATGTACATAAAAACTAATGAACAGATGAAATGAGTTAAATACATGATCTGGTTTACATTCCATAGAAAAGCTCTCTTTGTTAAGAACAAGTGGAGTCAGTGGAGTTTTATATGTGCAGTAGTGGAGTATAGGTGTAGTACAGGGGTCACCAACCTTTTTGAAACTGAGAACTACTTTTTGGGTACTGATTAATGTGAAGGGCTACCAGATTGATACACACTTCGGAAATAAAAGATTTGCTCAATTTACCTTTAATTATATGTTATTATTAATAAAACTTTCTTTCGGCTTCTCCCATTAGGGGTCCCCACAGCGGACCATTCGCATGTTTGATTTGGCACACGTTTTTTATGCTGGATGCCCTTCCTAACGCAACCCTCCCCATTTATCCGGGCTTGGGGCCGGCACTAAGGCTTGTGCAACCCTAATGGCTGGGGTTGGTTCCCTGACCGGGGATCGAAACCGTGCCGCAGCGGTGAGAGCGCCACATCCTAACCACTAGACCACCAATAATTAATGATATTCATCTATATCTAGTCATCTATATTTTGATAGTCATTTTCAAATTTAAACCAATGCAAGTGATCTAAAAAAGAATAGCAACAAAAAATTTTTTGATGCAGCTCACTGTTACGTGGCGCTATGGTGAGCTATTTTTAGAACTGGTAACCGTGGGCACCACGTTGGTGACCCCTGCTGTAGTATTTTACATCAAACCCCTTAGAGCGAATTAATGAAATGCTTGCAGATAGTTAACTTTTGAAACCTAATGTTCAGAGAAGGAAGAAAATAAAGAAACCAAAGCTGTCATTCATTTTAAGAAGTGTTTAACAGTGTAATTGCCAAGTCCTCTAGAGTTTAAAGGCAAGTCAGAACTATAAGTTCGCATGCAGTATCAATCAAGATGTTTTACGCACACTTGCTATTACAATGTGACATTTTTAGCAGTGTTCCTTCATGAATGTTTTTTAGGTAAAAAAATTTTGAGTGAAAAATATTTCAATGAAAACCAAGTGATTTGGAAATTAACACGATCTGTCTTACAAACATATTTCAAAAATAAGCTTTTATTATAAACTCTTCAAGACAATAACATTTAAAACTTCGATTGTATTTGCATAGCACTTTAAACAATGACACTGTTTTCTGAGCAGATTTACAGAAATAAATAAATGAAGAAGAAATAGAATTAAATTCATGAATGTGTCTCTATAAGTTTATCCCTAAGAACCAGACATCAAATGGGAACCCACCCTAATCTAGGTAATTACCATCTACCAAATCATCTATCTAACAAATTCAGATTTTTGAATGGAATATCATCTCAATCTTTTTATTTTAACCTTAAAACATGGCAGAATAGCTGCTTTACATATGATCACTGTTTACACCCATGCAGATTATTTTAGACCAAATCAAACCACATTCCCACTACAAGGAAACTGACCACTTGACCATTGAGCTACCACTCCTAGGCAAGTGGTAACTCTTGTGTTTAAATCCCAACACCACCAAGATGCCACTGCTGGCCTCTTCAGAAAGGCCCTTAGCCCTGAATTGCTTAGTTGTATAAATGAAATAATTATAAGTCATATATAAGACTAAATGCTGTAAATTTACCTTCTATTTATACCACACCAATTTGACAACAACTTTTGTGTTCGCCAAACCTTTCATCTATTTATCATTTATCACGTTGTCTATAAACAGTCGGAGAGTCATAAACAGTAATTTATCCTTCACTAGCTTCTCTCTTCTCTGTCTCTCTTTTAAATCTAATAAAACACACAAATAAAAAAAAACTTCTCATGTTACTGAGAAACCACATCATGCAAGGTCCAAATTCTGAAAAAAATTAAACCCAAAAACCCTCCTTTATATAGATAAAAAATGTCCAGTTTCCATGTACTTTGCATTCTGACCAACAAGACTGGATACTTTGAATAATTCTGTACAAGGGCTGTTTGTGTTGTGTTGGCTAAGTAGGAAATGGAAGCACAAAATAGACCTAAAGCTATTTCATGATATTTCAGTTTTTTTCAACAGTAAAGATATTAATGATGATATGAAAACAGCATCATTTATATTAAACTCTTCTTTATTTGGCTACAAGTCACATTAGTATTCAGTCTTGAGAGCCACACAAGCACAAACAATATTAATCTGAAAAAAAGGTCATCCTGTCCAGCATCATATACTAAAGTATACTAAATTAAATAAGATAAAATTTAGAAATTCTAATTCCCAGTACAAAATGAAAAACACCAATACTCAAAGGATCCATGAATCTAACCCTGGCAAAAATAACTGGAAATGCTGTAAAAATATTTTTGATCTGTCATCATACACTGTACACGAGCCGAGAAAGAAAGAGAGAGAGAGAGAGAGAGAGAGAGAAAGAGGCTGACAGAATAGAAACACAGGCATAGATAGACAGAAAACGAGACAGACAGACAGACACAGATATAATCAGATACACAGAAAGGTACAGACACCAACTTTAGGGAGAGAGAGAGAGAGAGAGGAGGGGGGGAGGGGAGAGACTAGGGCTGTAAGGAAAAACGTATTCAGAAAGGCTATTCAGGAAGTAGTCCAGTAGTCTCTGATACAGCAGTGTTAGTTTACAAGTGTAGAGCTCAGATAAAATAAATAAATAAAAACAGAAAAAGCGGTTAAATCTGTTGGTGCTATTGAAAATCAATGAATGCTCCCTGGTCTGTGAGTAAGTATAAAAGTATGAGAGAGAGTTAAAGAAAGGGAGTATATCAAATCCAAACTCTGGAAACTTTAGTTTCATCAAAAACTTGGGAAGCAGGATATCCTGATAAAAAGCCCTGTTGTACGTTAAACCTGTAACACTGCACCTAAAAGCTCGCTGCACAACAATGAATGTGGTGAACGTTAGCCGAAGCCTGCAGCTGAAGAAGCAACAGGCATTTCTAGTGTTACTTTGTTCACTCCCTAATACACACAGCTGCATGATGCAATTGGTGAGGTTATTTGCATAGACACGAGGGCACGATAACACGCGTTACAGAGAACGTTGGATAGGATCAAAAATAAATGATAGCATGTTAGCAGCATTGCAGTGAGATATGTATCCCCACTCTGTACAAGAATCCCATAGAATTAGAGAGAGAAATTATGTAGTCAGAGAAGTAAGTAACTACTACTTAAAAAAAAAAAAAAAGACTTTCCTGACACTGATAAATCATAAACAAAGCATGTTACATTGAACTACAATAACAGTAGTGAATGTAAAATGTATTAGATAAATACTGTATTGTTCTTGTCTTATATGTGTTCTATGTATTCTTAAAGCTTATCAGAAAGTGCATTATATCGTCTGAATTAGTGAGAGTCACACCGCTGGTGGGAAATAAAAAACAGGAGAAAGATGTTCAGAGAGGCAAAAATGTTAATCTTGAGTATGTACTTGTATGTATTTGTATTGGATCTGTTATGCTGCCTCAGGTTTCTACCATGAACATGTTCAAACGGAGCGAATGCTTCAAAGTAGCAAGAAACCGCAGCAGGGAACAAAAAGGGAAGAAACTGAAAAGCAGGAAAAAGAGAAGATAAATTGCAATTGATTTTTTTATGCTTTACTCCTGCTAAAAAAGGTACATGAAAGAAAAGGGTACTTAAGTGGGGTAGTAGAAAACAGAAAACATTCATTTTAGCATGACATTAGCCAGATATGGGCATCTGTGAGCTTATCTTTGCAGGAATGGATGGAGTGTTATGCCGGTTAACATTAAGCTGCAATATAAATATGCCATTTGGAGCATTTACATTTTTGCAATTTGAACCCAAACATGAATTTGCATTAGACCACACACGAACTCATGTTCACCTGGCTTTCAAATTAAATCCCTGCAGTATCAGTCTTATACCAAAGCGCACTGCAAATGATATTCTGTAAAGGACACATCAATGATCATGCTACTTTTTTTTTTTTATGAAATTAGAGTACAAGTTAATTTAGTTAATCATCTACAAACAAGTTTCATCCTATCATCACTCAGATCACAACATCTATTAAGCTGTCTCACAGGTTTCGCTAGTTTCGCTACCGTAAACCTAATGAGGGGGAAAAGAAGCACAGTTTGTGATGTAAATGTGCAAAATAAACATCCTCTGAAAACTGACCACTGACTGGTACAAAGCATTGAACATTAATAGTTTTTTTATTTTGTTAAACACCTGCACTGAAAGTATCACAAGATCAATGATGTGCATCTACAATTCATGGTTAAATAACAAAAAAATTAAAAAACTAAAGTCACTACTGTCAAAGCTACTGCTCCTGAAAATTAATCAACACCTTCTGAGGATATAACTACCAGTACACTGTGGTCATTAAAGACTGAAGAACAGACCGTGTGTGTGTGATATATAAAAAAAAGAGAGCATGAGAGAGAGAGAGACTGTGTGTGTGTGTGTGTGTGTGTGTGTGTGTGTTTTTGTGAAACTGTACGTGTATTGGGATGAGAGTTCTGATGTTAGAGAATGAGAATATACTCTATAAAGTGTGTTTAACTTCAGATGTCCTTCAAACAGCAGGAACAAAGTAAGTGTGATATAATCCTGAAACATCATGTTGATCAGTGTAGATGGAGAGTAAAGCACTGGGGACGATGTAGAGACACACTTGGCAGAGCATGCAGCATGAACAGAGCACACAGCATTACTGAGTTTAGGACAGAGGCATTAGCGAGGAGACAAAATATATTGTTTGTCTATGATAAGAAAAACATTCCTTTTTTTTTTTGTTTTAAAATCTGACATTACACTATAATGCCTTGCAAAAGTATTCACCCCCTACCTGGTGTTTTTGATCTTTTGTTTCATTACAACAAAGTTAAAATGCATTTTTCGGGGTTTGTGCTGTTTGATTAACATGTCCATTGCTATAAAACCCAATCAAAACCATGTTTAATATCTGATATACCTTTATCATTTTTAACATGACCGTTTGGTCCTCTATCAGCTCCAGAAGCTACTTGCTGGAAAAACTACATCTTGTTTACAGCCGTTACATGAGACACACTGTATTTCCCCAATGTACATACTTACACATGAAGTCAGAGCTGGATGCAGAAATTCATGGAAAAGCCAAAAAAAAAAACCCAAAAGAAAAAACCTTTCCAAGAACTGGAATTTCAAAAGATCTAATGGGCAAGTAGCTGCCAAAGTAGTTGCCAGAATTACATTCTGGCAACAACATTCATGGCAGAAACTGACAGAGCAGAGTGCTGTGAAAGTAAAAATAATTAAGAAAGGATGTTAAGAACAATAAGAAACATGAGATGAGCTCATTTTAGAGTCCTGGCATGGAGTTGTACTGATTGCAACAACTGTTCTAAAGTCCTTTAACAAAAACATCTTATTTCCCCTTTGGGCCAGTGTCTAAACACATTTAACACAATTGTAATAAAATCTGTTCAACATTACAATAAATACATCTAATAGAATGTGTTGTTGGAAAAAAATATGACGTTGTAGTAAATGTGACAAGTAAAAGCTTTTCCTATACACCATGTCCATGACACAAACAATGTTCTTCAATTTCTTCATACACTTTACAACTAAAAGTACCCTTGACCATCGCACTGATACTATATTTGGTTCGTCTCCACACTGTTTCCACAAAGAGGAAAATTAGTACAGTTGTATTTTTAAATGGCTAAAGAATAATAAAAAATGCTATCAGAAAATGGCGATTGGTTGAATAATGGCATTTGTGCAGTATAAAGCCATTATTATTTTGCGTCCTACCTTTCCAAGCAACACGGACATCTTGTGTCTCCAGCGGCCCTTGTTGAGCGATGCTACCCTGATCCACAGATTCAGCTGAGAGTTGTACATCCACACATAACTGCTGTTGATGCGTCCACCTGTAAAGCAACAGTCGACGTTGTCAGTAAACTCGCCAGTAAATGAAAAGGCTGCCAAGACACAATTTATGCATGTATTGAACTGCAGTTTTAGGCAACATACATGTCTACAATCAGAAACTGCACATTACCCAACAATGTAACTAGAAACATTGTGCATTGTGTATTTGCACATGAACTCTTTACATCATTCTACGAGCTGTTTTTCTTCTTTCAGCTCAAAACACTAACTGCTAATCCATCAGTGTAAATATACTGAATAAACTTTTGTCTCGTCAAGCTAACGAAGTAGTGAAGCTTTGAACATTTTGACTACATCACCATAAAATCTGTACATGTGTGTATTATCGATAAGCTAGAGCATTGACTCAAATGCTTCCAATCAAATGAAACCTGTCTACAACATTCGTATGAACGTACTGTTTTCCCCCTTTCCCACTGCTGCGCTCTCTCATGCCAAATGAGTGATTGTTTAATTCCAGTGACTAAGACATGTCCTGACACTTCCCATCTGTTGCATGTCTCTTCCACGTCCTCGGTTCTTTTGTTTCCCTCTACAAAACTCAGACATGCCTGCAGAACTGCCTGACAGAGCACCACTGAGTCTGATGATGTCTCTAGGTCACAGGCAGCTTTTATTTCCAAAGCATTTGATCATTGACAAAAAATATATATATATTTCTATATGACAGCCAAGACGGATATAAATATCCACAAAATATAGGCTAATATTCAAATTTTTGCTCTTAGAGTAGTTGGAGTATTTGGCCACATAATAAATGATGTAAATAGGTAAGAAAATAAACAGATCAATTCACATACATGACAGAATTAAGCTTTATGCTTCAACAGTTTTAGCTTAAAAAGAAAAATAATGTTACTTTGTGAACTAAGCAGCAACAATAAGCAGCTGACTAAACATGTTTTTTTCTGTTATTATTACATTACATCTTTTGTTTTTACTATACACCACATCGGGCATAACAACGAATAAACCCAAAAGGCTTAAACGGCTAAAAATGACCTTGTTACAAAACTGGGTGTTTTGTAACAAGGCAGATGCGAGTGCGGATAAATACTTTAAAAAACACGCAAAACCGTCAAAAAAATAACTAAACACAAAACAATGACCATAACAGAAATGTGGAACAAGCAAACCAACAATTGAAAGACAAAATGTACTAACATGAATAAGGTGTGCAAACATGCGACATGGTGCATAGAGGTGAAACGGTTCATGGGAATCAAGGCCTCTTCCCCCTACATCAGTACCTGAATTTACTTACACCCTTAAAGCTGAATGAACACAAATATCCACAAGCAAACTCCAAAATGTAGTGAGTCATCTTCCCAGAAGAGTGGAGGTTATTACAACAGCAAATGTGGACTAAATGTGGAATGGGACATTTAAAAAGCACATACGTACCCTACTATTACTTTTAGAGAGGTGTCCACAAACCTTTGTCTATATATTGTACATATATTAATAAAGAAAAGATATGATTATGCATACCTGTTTATAAACCTCACTCTTCCTCTCATTCAACATGTGCACCCTGGCTGTTAGGAAATATCTGTGTACCATATTATTGTAACATGTTTAACATTAAATGTAGGTATAATACTTACGAGAGAGAGAGAGAGAGAGAGAGAGAGAGCGCGAGAGAGAGAGAGAGCGCGAGAGAAAGAATACATAGCACATAAACTAACGCTCTTGTTTTTTTTTTGTTTGTTTTTTTTACCGAGAGGGAACCTAGCTAGCTTTCAGGAACACTGCTATTAGTGTTTCTGAGGGATAGAAACAAACACCACAATAGAGAAGTCAAAAGAAGAAGTGGAAAAATAGTGTAAAATAAGAACAATGCTTAAAACTCATGAGCATAAAAACAATTGGCCATTTATAGACTTCAATTCTGGACTGTAATTTGCATTGTGAGACTCCTACAGTAAGATTATTATCTGTAACTTGAGCACATGCACTCACTTTGACCTGATTGGAAAACTATATCTAGAGCTTTCAGATCACGGACACCTGTCACAGATAATTTCCCAAAATGGACGGGATGGACAGGGCAAGTGTCTGTTTCATGGCAGCAGCATCAACACAAAAGAACACACCAACATACTGCATAACTGTCTCGTGGCCTTTACACAAAGCACACTCTCAGAAGCTCCTCATGTCACCACAGTGCTGCTGCATGGCCTAAAAACAGGAGGAAGCACATCAATCATCAGCCTGATCACATAAGAAGTTCGTCTGTTTTGACTGTTAATGGTAACTGAAGAAACCATATGATGCTAATCAATAAAAACCTAGATCAGTAACTTTCTTTTGGCTTCTCACAATAGGGGTCGCCACAGTGGATCATCCGTATTCATGATCCGCATGTTCGATTTGGCACGTTTTTACGCTGGATCCCCTTCCTAACGCAACCCTCCCCATTTATCCGGGCTTGGGACCGGCACTAACAGTGCACTGGCTTGTGCAACCCTAATGGCTGGAGTTGGGGTCCCATCAGTAACAAAAAAAAAAAAAAAAAAAAAAAGGAATGTTATATGTAAGAATGTTATAGTAAAACAAGTGGTGTAATCTGCCAAAATGGAAAGTGGAGAATTGATTATTTTCCTATGATGACACATATTCTAAAGAATTTTACTCCTATTTCTGCCACAGCTATTGAATTTAAAAGTGAGTTCCTCTATTTACGGAACTGTAACTGGTTTTCTCTCACACAAAGTTGTGTGTAAAAGACTCTCTTGTGGTGAAAAACTAAACCATTGTATAAATTCTGATACATGAGAGTATTTGCATACATTTTAAACAAAGTCTCATAAGAGAAAACCTTTTCAAAATTTACAATTTTACATATTTGCTAAATAAAAACACATTTTTAGGAAAATCTTTTGTTTAAACTCCGCATTAGACTTTAAATGTGTGGAACATCTGCCATGCAAGTTACTGTGAAATTTTTACTACAGAAGTTAAAACACAACACTGTCGGAGCTGCTGTTCTAGAAAATGAACCGACACCTTCTGACCACTCAGACTGAAGAATTTAGCAGCATGACAACCCTCTGCACAAATCCAGCTCCATGAGGACATGGTTTACATGGGGTGAAGTGGAAGATCTTGAGTGGTCTGCTTTAGTGCTCTGACTTCACCTTTATTGAACAACAGATTTTAACAACACTATGGTATATATATATATATATATATATATTATAAAACCTGTTGAACTCATCAATGTGCTGTATTGTTCATGTAATTTCTTTATTTCTGCCCACTGTGACTTTTATTTCACGTATTATTGCTGATGTTTTTGAAGTTCTGTGGAAAGAATTGTGGAGTCCAATGTTCAATTATAGATTCAGACCTGCCAACCCTGAAAAGAAATGTGTATTCTGTAGGGTGGCTGGTTGTGTAAAAACAAATAACATTTTCTATCTAGTCCTTTCACAAATCACTTGTTTAAGATAAAAGGTGCACATATATTAGGTTTAAACATAGCCAGCAGGAAAACTACATGCAGGTACATGCATGTACACATTGTGGAGAAAATAAATCAATATAGCAATTCTACAGCTGGAGTGATGAGAACAAACACAATGACTACAATCATCTCTGCCAACCATCACGGACGAACAGCTTATACAATGGGTCAAATAAGTATTTGATACACAGCAGATTTTTTTTAGTTTTCCCACTTACAAATATTGGAGAGATCTGTACACCTCAACTGTGAGAGACAGAATAAAAATAAATAAATCCACATTTAGTCACATAAAGTCACATTGTATGATTTTTAAATAATAAATTTTCATTTTATTGCATTAAATAAGTATTTGATACAGTAGAAAAATATAACTTAATATTTGGAAGAGAAACATTTGTTTACAATTACAGAGGTCAGACATTTCCTGTAGTTCTTGACCAGGTTTGCACACACTGCAGCAGGGATATTGGCCCACTCCTCTATACAGGTCTTCTCCAGAGATTTCAGGTTTTGATGCTGTCACTGGGCAACATGGAGGTTCAGCTCCCTCCATAGATTTTCTATTAGGTTCAGGTCTAGGCCACTCCAGGACCTTGAAATGCTTCTTATAGAGCCACTCTTTAGTTGCCCTGACTGTGTGTTTGGGATCATTGTCATGCTGGAAGACCCAGCCACGACCCATCTTCAATGCTCTTACTGAAGGAAGGAGGTTGTTGCCCAAAATCTCGTGATACATGGCCCCATGTATCCTCCCCTCAATACGGTGCAGTTGTTCTGTCCTCTTTGCAGAAAAGCACCCGAAAAGCATGATTCCCCAATGCTTCATGGTTGGGATGGTGTTCTTGGGATTGTACTCATCATTGTTCTTCCTCCAAACACAGCAAGTGGAGTTTATACCAAAAAAGTTCTACTTTGGTCTTAGCTGACCACATGACCTTCTCCCATGCCTTCTCTGGATCATCCAGATGGTCTCTGGCAAACTTCAGACAGGCTTGGACATGTGCTGGCTTGAGCAGGGGGTCCTTGCGCACGCTGCAGGACTTTAATCCATGACGGTGTAGTGTGTTACTAACGGTAACAATTGAGACTGTGGTTCAGTTTTTCTTTAGGTCATTGACCAGGTCCCACTGGTGTAGTTCTAGGCTGATCCCTCACTTTTCTCAGGATCATGGATACTCCACGAGGCTAGATCTTGCATGGAGCTCCAGTTCGAGGGAGATTGACAGTCATCTTGAATTTCTTCTGTTTTCTAATAATTGCAGTTGTTGCCTTCTCACCAAGCTGTTGACCTATTGTCCTGTAGACCATCCCAGCCTTGTCCAGGTCTACAAGTGCCTAGTGTCCTTGGACAGCTCTTTGTTCTTGCCCATAGTCGAGAGGTTGGAGTCTGATTGTGTGTGTGGACAGGTGTCTTTTATACAGGTAACGAGTTCAAACAGGTGCAATTAATTCCGATAATGAGTGGAGGATAGGAGTGCTTCTTAAAGACAAACTAACAAGTGTGAGAGAGACAGAGTTCTTGCTGGTTGGTAGGTGATCAACTACTTATTTTATGCAATAAAATGGAAATTAATTATTGAAAAATCATACAATGTGATTTTCTGGATTTTTTTTGATTCTGTCTCTCACAGATGAGGTGAACCTACGATGAAAATTACAGATCTCTCCGTTATTTGTAAGTGCGAAAACTTCAAATACTTATTTGACCCACTGTATATGTGTATAAGAAACAGCTACACAGACTTTCAAAACCTCACTGAATAGCCACCTTAAGACACATCAGGTCCACATCCTGGTTATCCGTGCCTGCATATGCATACATACACTTAGGTTTACTTACATTAATAAATAATAGTTAAAAATATTATTTCCTTAATTGCTCTAAGGTGGTTATATGCATTTTTTATTTCCATAAACATAACAAAAATAGAGCCAGTGTTTATCACCCTCAAACACCTTCTGGCACTGCAGTTTCTACCATGATGGGCCTAATCGTTTTTCTAACAATCACTAACGTTAAAATGATGTGGTGTTGTGAAATTCTAGTAAAAGATCAGGATTTATGTGTAAAGTCTAAAAGCCTACAAAAAGTACTTCCAGATGTTGGTTCAGCAGTAAGTACAACACAGTCTACTAACACACAACAAAAGACGGTAGGACAGCATAAATAGCACGTGTATTTTACAGTTAGTATAATGATTATCCTTACCATGCAAACACCCTTTAGGTCGTGTAATCATCCCAGACATGTTCAAAAAACACACACAACCGGACAGAAATGATCGTGTTTTGCGCTAGTGAGGGGCATCTTACAGAGTTGCTTCAACAAGATTACATCATTCTTCATTTATGCACACTGCCTTGGCAAAAAAGTCACAATCTGGATTTAACTAAGCAAATAGGTAAGATTCTTTACATTTACTGTATCGATTCATATGTTTCAGCTGAAGAACTTGTTTTAACCCTGAGTGATATGTGAGCTGCCTCTCATTTCTTAAAAAAACATGTCAGAAGACACATCCTGTGGTTGTTGAAATGATGTTCCTCTGTTTCAGAAGGGTAACATTATTGGCCAATGCGTTACTGAAACTGGGAGGAATAGTGGTGGACCATCATCTTTAAGGAAGAAATGTGATCAGATTTAAAAATCTTGAATGATCGCAATCAAAAATCACTTAAACTTTGGTAAACTTAAATCATAAAAAAAAAAAAAAAAACCCAGTAGAAACAGGAGAACTCATGGCTTTTTAAATAAAGAAACTTATAATATTTTCACACAATGTGAAGAGAATTAAAGTAGTTGGGACTAAACAGCTGTGTTCAATTATCAAAATCACTTTTTAGTGAGGGTAATCGGAGGACGGTTTTCAATTTGCTAGGGAGATTCATGGTTGGGCTCTGAAGCAATGGAAAAAGGTCATGTGATCTGAGGAGTCCAGATTTACCCTGTTCCAAAGTTATGGGTGCTTCAGGGTAAGATGAAAGGAGAATGAAGGTTAGGTTCAGCAACATTATGTGCCAACTCTCCTCTATCAATACAAGATCTTGGCAAGAAATTTATGTTATGACATAACTCTGGACAAAATTAAATGATGTGAATAGGACTGTTAAAACTAATGCGTCAATAATACAAGCTGCACATTGACCACCCTAAAATATATTCAAGTTTCATTTCTATAGTATTGTCCCATGAGAAGACGTGAGGGGTGTACTCACTTTTGTGCAATACTGTATGTACACACAATATCAATAGTTAAATGAAGTTAAATGGACTAAAACGGAGTATCGAGGCAAATAATATATATATATAATTTTTTTAATATTCATTTTTTTATTTTAAGTGTATGTACATTTATATACTGTAAATGATAAACGGCCACCACCCTAAAAATGCTTTTTTTAAATTTATTATTGTTTAAGCCGTAAATGATCCTCCCACACACTTTAAATGCACACAGAAAACATTTGCAAGAAAATAGCGAGATGAATGATGTGTAAATTCATAGAAATACAGTTCTCTATCACATTTATAGTGAGTACATGTACAGTATTAAATTCTTTCACTTCATTATATAAGCAATAATTATATTTTTATTAAAAATATTTCATGATTTCAACATAAAACTCCATAAAACCAATTCCCTATAAGTTTTTTTTTTCTATGAGAGATCGGGACCATCAGCAAAACAAATTGGTTATGGCAAATGGAATTCCGCGATAAACCGAGGCGCGAGATTCGAACTGCGGTAAAGCGGTGGATTACTGAACACTCATTTACTTACAGCAACAGTAACTGGCAATGTTGGCACTGTAATGCCATGTACTAACAAAAATAAAATAAACAAACATAAAATCAATATAAAATAAATACTTTTCTTCTTCATATTCATAATTAACTAACCAATAAATATATATATTTTTTACTATTTCTGTATTTAATTATTTTTGTTTAGAGATTGTAGGAATATTGGGATTTTAGGATGCAACTGTACATGTGTAATAAAAAAAAAAATCTAACCTCCTGACTATGTTTACCTTTTTTTCTGTGCCTGAGGCACTTTACTAATGCAGGAGGAGCATTTTTCACAGAAACTCTGTTCTTGGAAGGCACAAGCACAGAAGTTCAGTTTGCATACCATAGCACAGAGTATACTACATTCTTCTACAATTTGAACTCTCATTCTTTTTGTGTTTCAGTGACTTCAGTGACAGAGAACATGTTTATCATGGATACCTCATACATTACACTGGTGCAACCAGTTAAAACCTGTAGCAACAGTGTGGGTTCTGGGGAAATGTAACTCTAAACCTGATCATGGTTTAGGAAGAATGATCAAAAAAATGGTTTAAGTTTCCTCATATTTTGGCTGGTGAATCAGGTCAGGGTTTTGGAATGAATCAACCTCGTTTATTCAGTTTGAACTGAATAGTGAAAGAACCGTGTTCCTACTCAGCAGACTAGAAGCGACATTAAAAGATCACTAATATTAAACTTGCAATAGTGTGCACATAATGTACTTGATCCAAGTCCTGGACAATAGTGCCTTTTGCTTAATCATGACCTCCAGATGGCTGGCATGAGGTCATTTGCTCCGTCCGCTCCGAATGTGCAGAAAAGCACTTTTAAAAGTGGAAACTTGGAATGCTGCTGAAGGAGGCCTGGAACTCAAACCCACCCACCCTAAAACTTCAGTGACCCCATCAGTGAACCAATCAGAGTTAACTCCAGCCTGCCTCTAGGCCAATAATTCTTCAGGTCTTGCCAAGGGGGAACATTCCCAGGCAGCTCTTTCCTGATCTCACAAAAACAGACGTGGTTTCCTTTTTTCTACGAACTGTTTCTGCACGTGCCTAAAAATATTCTGTGTCAACACGGAATAGAAATATAAGCCTGCCAGAGGAGAGATTCCACTGCAAATGAATTGATTCTGAAAAGAATGTGGTAAGGCGAACGCTCAAGCAGAGCTGTGTGTTTAGATGGCTTACCCTGATGGCAGATCTTTACTTACTTCCACCACAAATATGATGAAAGCATTTTTGCAACATTCTGACATCCTGAACCAGCAACAGTAAATAAAAATAATTCTTTTTTTATTTTTTTTTTTTTATTTGTTTATACAGTCTTGTTGTATTGCCACATTGCTCCCTAATTTCTATTGAGCTTTTTGGAAATGGGTGGATGAATCCACCCACTGCGAGTGCGTCAGACACTGAGCTCACCTGAGACGAGGATGTCGTTGCGCAAGGCACACACTCCATACTCCGACTTGGTGAACTCTGGGTGCTTGGCCAGAGACTTCCACTCACCGGTAACAGGATCATAACAATCTGTGTAGGGCAGGTTAAAGCCTCCTGCCCTCTCACAGCCTCCAACCACCACAATGACCTCCGAAAACCCTGTGGACCTGCATTGAAGACAGAGAGATTGTCAGACTGTAAATGTGTAATCCAACTGTATCATTAAGACTAATGGAAACATTCTGAGTCACCGAGGATATTTGTTTAGTTAGAACCCCCATTAGCTGTCACATGAGCAGCAGCTAATCTTCCACATAATAAAAAAAAGTAAGAAGAAAGTGCAGCAAAAAGTTAAATGAGCAATGAACATTTCTTTCCCTAATGTACCAGCATTGCTGATGCCAATAAAATCACTTCCTATTAAACAACTAGGAAGTCAAATAAGCCAGTGTTTTACACACAGGTACAGCACTCACTAACTTACTGTTACAGTTTGTTGGGCTTTTAGGAACTAATTGTTCTCTATTTTATTCACAAAGCACTATTAAATCTAACAGAAAACAACGAAACAAATGTTTCCTTTTCTGGCTTATGAGTCAAGCTGATAAACAATGTGGCCTGTGCAGCATGATCAGATCTGATCGTACATGGTTTAGGTTTGTTTCAGCAGCTGTGTGTAGTGCGCTTGTCAAAAGTGTGGATATACCCAGTCTTTTATCATTTTTGAGAGACGCATGCATGTTCCATTTGTTGATATGCAACAAACCAGTTTAATAAACAGTATGAAAATTGACTTTAAAAAAAAAAATCTCCCACTGCATGAATAACAGCTTTACACACTCTTGCCATCTGGACTGTTAGTTTCTCCAAAGATGAATCTGAAATACTTTGGGCCATGTCTCTTACCAAAGGTGTTCTTCACTAGTTATACAGGGTTATCCAAAAAGAATTTTATTAAGGAAATGTAATACAAAACTCCAGCCAAGTCACAAGTATTATACTCACAAACAACTAAGATAGCTCCTCTTTCAAATGGTCACTGACTCGTTCCATGATGATGCTTGAGAACTGAAGCAATGCGTCATGATATCGGTTCATTCTTTTTGGATAACCCTGTATATTACTTTCTTTGCGATCAGTTAATCCTAGAGCAGTTCAAAAAGATTGAGGTGCGGTGACTGGGCAGGCCATATAATAATAGTTCCAGGTGACTGTTTGCTCTGTAAATATTGCTTACAGAGCTTTTATATGTGCTTTGACTCATTGTTTTGTTGTATGGTGAGGTTGGTTTCAATTAGCTGCAGTCTAATTACATGACTGTGGAGTATGGAATGGTAGCCATGTTGGTTCAGTATTCCTTTCACCCGGAATAACGCTCCAACATTTCCTGCTCCAAAAAAAAAAAAAAACCAAACCATCAAGTTCTTCTTCTTTATTTTTATTTTTTGCATATAAACAAAAATGTGTTTGAACAATGATAAAAAAAAAAAATGTTTCCAAACTTTTGACAGACAGTGTTCAAGTTTATATATATATATATATATATAGCTGACAAGCTGCAAGAACATAAACAAGTTTTAGACAAAAGAGTTACAAATGACTTGGCACTGACATTGCCCAAGATAGTAGGGAGAAGGCCATGTCAGTAAGTAAACAAAATGAGACATCTCTATGTGCTCGCTCTCTCTCTCTCTCTCTCTGTCTCTCTCTCTCACACACACACACACACACACACACACACACACACACACACACACACACACACTTACAATCAAAAGAGTGAGAGAGAGAGCACAGATATAACAAAGCCTCTGGGTTAGCCACACATGCGCCTAATCTTACACACACACACACACACACACACACACACACACACACACACACACACACACACACACACACACACACACAGGCTGCAGTTAATCTGCCTGACTCTGACTACAAGCTCCAATGCTAACAATTGCAAAGCACTGCCAACATCCACGCTAGCACATGTTACTGTGAATGCGCCTGTGTGCACCTGTAGGAGTGTTTTTTTTTTTTTACACAGTAAAAAAACTGCTCTGATAAAATTACAAACCGTCAGCAACATTTTCGTTGGACGTTTTCATAAAGGAATGCCATTGTTTGAGGAACCAAAACTCACTGATACAATCTCCTTCACATTATCAATTTTATCTTGATGATTCATAAGGTATCGTGTTGGCTTTTCTAGCCGGTGCTCCTAAAGTGTACAATACTACAATCAAGAATAAACCCAATTACGTTCTCTTCAACGTTTAGGTGTCCATACCTGCGTGGCCTGGTCCGAGGCGACATCATCTCATTGCCGAGGACGTGGTAGCGCCGGGCCTCGTGTAGCAGTTGGTAACACTCAGGAGCGTTCTGGATCAGCTGATCTCCCTCCACCTTAAACAGAATCATGGCACATTGGAACAGCAACATCAGACACAACACCAACCACATTTTACAACTTAAACTTTGCAAAAGTGACACTGTACATTATATAAGGGACATCATAGATTAGGAGCAGCATCAGAAGATATACTAGGGACATTACAAACTTAAGTGTGTGTAGAACACATTGTAACTGCAATATTAAATGCCAATCCAGTTAATAAAATCCACAGTAAATCCATTGTAAAAATGGACAATATCACTGATTAACATAGGAAACATGGCAGCAGACACTCTAACAGAAAGTTGTGTATGATAGACAGTACATATTGTACATACACATGGACAATTATAATGCATCAGACATAGCAAAAGGGTGATGAGGGACTCACTACGAATAGGACTGAATAAGTTGTACCGTGGCATTATACATCATATAGAGGATATCAAATGTCATACCATGGAATGATAAAATAAGAGGATTAAGCTGTGTAAATATATGACAGTCAGCATTGATCCAAATGCCTAAGGCTCAACCGTGCTTCAGTGAATATTTTCAATTATACTGTAGAGTTGTACCAAAGAACTGCTGCTGTAATCATAAAGGCAGTCCTGTGATCATTCCAGGCCTCTTAACAAGATCCTTATACTGAACATCTTTTTAACCAAGTCAGGACTGTTTGATTCTGGTACATCCTTTAAATCAAAGTAAATTATCAAGTAAATTATTCCAAAAATATCATTAAGCATTAAAATGGCAAAAAAAAAAAGGTGTCAGGAAAATTATAATATAGCAAGAATGTTAGATACTAAAGCGATGAGACATTGGAATAGGAATATTACTGTACACAGGTTGAAATTAGCAATATATAATAGCATTAGTGAGGCTACTCACAGTCTGTACAAAGTAGTTGGGGTGCAGAAGTGGCAACCGGACGTGCTGGAGGAGCTCCTTAAGCATCGGCCGACGATACTCCACGCTGTGGTAGACCCACCTCATGACGGCTTCAAACACCACCTCTTCCCTGCTCACGCACAGTTCCTCGCTCGCTATGTACTCCTCCAGCTCTTCCTTGCGTAGGTCCAGGAACTCCTCATGCTGTGCCACCTCTGGAAAGTACTGCAGCGCGTAGGCTCGGCAGCGTCCGGCCAGCTGCTTGAGTGAATGCACCTCGGCGAAGCGCTGCATACCGAGGCAGTTGCAGGGATCCAGCTGGTCCTCGAGGAACTTGGCGCAGGCGTCCCTCAGGGCTCCAATCTGAAAGAGACTGGATGTCTCGAAGAGATACTGGACATTTTGCGTGGTAATTGTGGCACGGCCCGTGTAGACATACTGCAACAAGACATCCATGGCATCAGCCTGGACGCCACTGATCTCCACCAGGGTCTGCCGGCTCTCACGGTGGTCGTTGCAGAACATAGCCTTGAAGTAGACGCTGCAGGCAGAGAGCATGGCGCGGTGGCACGGGAACTCTCGCCCCTGCACTCCGATCACAACATCCGTGAACAGCCGATTTGTGCGGAACTCGTCAAAGACGTGCAGCACACTCTCGGCATGTGACGAGCCTGAAGAGAAGTCCAAGCTGTCGTCTACGTTCTTGGAGTCCATCTCGAAGACTTTGCGCTTGACAGCAGGCAAGTCGCGTACAACTGCCGGATCCTCGCGGTTCGCACGTCGTCCCAAGATCAACACCATGACTGCTGTCTGAGGCTACTGCAGATCAATCACTGATAAAACCTGTGTTCCGATAAAGTATATCAATGTCCTTGCAAAAATAATCCATATCCCAAACCTGCCACAGCAACTTTTCTGAGTACTGGTTAATCAAACTGGGTGCTTATTGGTTGAGAATTCTAAACATCTAAACCGTAAACGTAGGAAAGGGTTATTAAACAAACGAAGGTAAAATTTGGTCATTAATCTAAAGTGTTCTTAACTGTTTATCGCACACATTTCACAGAATCAAACAACACAACACAACTAATAAACCTACACAGGCTTATACGCAGTGTTTTTCTGAGAGATTTAGTTGAATCAGTAAATTGTTTAATGTGTTTTGTAACTTGATCTGTTTCTTAAAAATGGCAACACTAAAATAAGATTTAACCACTAGTATAAAATGCGCCAATACAAGTCTTTCTAAATCCTAAAATATCCGAGACAGTGAAATAATTTCCTTATATTAATTTCACATCAAGTATTAACACACCTCATTCACAAAAGCAGACGTACTCACCTGAGAGCTGCACAGTGGAAAAAACTGAGAACGAATGCAGAACACACTAAACCCATTTGACTGCAAAAATGCTGAAACACTACCACTACAGATAATGATACCTGTGTGTGGGATTCAAACAATTATTTTGGATTCTAAACTCATAAGAACTGCATAATGCATAGTTTTGCAATTTAACACAATCAGCACATCAATGTGAGAAAAAAAACCCTGGACTCTGTGCTTTGACCTTCAATGCTTAAGCAACTATACATTATCACGATTGTGATTCTTAAGAGTCTACAAAAAAGAATCCCAGCTTATTGCATCACTACAAAAGAAAAAAAACTGCTCTATTTCTAAATTGGGCACAGTAGCAAAGCAACACACGTGCAAAGATTGCATAATATATCATTCAGAGAGGAAGAACAAGTGAGCAAGTCAGCAAATTACACAACTTTTTTTTTTTTTTTTTTGCTTGGGTTGTTTTGGATTTTGGAACATGCCGTGTTGAGTAATAATTATTGATGTTACAAAAATCTGATTATAAATGAACACAACAGAAGCGAATCTGGGATCTTAAAAATGAACTAAAACATGAAAAAAAAAAGTACATCCTGTGCGAATGTACAAAGTAATACAACAATAAACATGATATTTTAGTGTTAATAATGTGATCATAAAATGTGTATTAAACCATATAATACCCGAATGCTCACTAACAAATGGGTAAAATATTCATTAATAAAATCATCCTACAGAAAATGAACATATTAATTTTTTAGTCATTGTATAAATCAACTAGATATTGATGAGCCAATCTTAAATTTTTTCCCCAATCTCATTAATAAGTAAAATACTTACAATATACATCATTTTGTAAATACACTTATGTAACTCCAGATTTAGGCCTGCTAATTATATTCCTGAGAAAGAGGAAAGTAAGTAACAAGGTATGAGCACAAATCCTATTGTTTGAAATACTTTTGCTTCCACAGAAAATCAAACGTCACCAACTTTTGCTGCACCCTGAACGTTGCACAGGTTAATCCCTCAATAGAACAGGCCTACAGGTACCTACAGGTGTCCAATATAGTTTTTATGTTGAATTATTACAATAACTGACTGTAATTTCACCCCACTGCTTAAATGTCATCGAACTAATTTATTAACGTAATGTTTGCCTTCTGCTTCTTCATAATGTAGAATCATAGTGCTGTTATGCAATTTCTAAGCAGCACGCTGTGATCACCTGTTGAGACACTGGCGCTCTTGAACGTACCATAACAAAGACATAACACGCGTGTGATACTGAAAACAAAACCGCGTAAACAAAGAAATATTAAACATCTTAAATATTATTTTTACATTCAACAAAGAGAAAAAACAGATTAAAACACAACTGAGCTGCTGAACTTACCTTAAACAAAAGAAACAAACTTCCCACGTTACCAATTATACAAACAAAAGGAACAAAGACGGAGGGTCCATATGTGAGTGTCAGCAGACAGGAGAAGCATAACTGAGTCAAAAGGCCGAATTAGTTGTATTTTTATTTTGACAGAATATAAATGTAATGGATATATCTTTCCCAAACTTTACCGTCATATCCGCCACCGACGAGGATTCAAACGAGTCTGTTAAGGTCAATAACGCACTGAGTGTTTTTTTTTTTTTTTTTTTTTTTTGACAATTTATAAAAAATAAAAAAATCAGCTGTTTTGGGAACGCTGGGAAATGTAGTTTTAGAGAGCCACAGTTAGGAGTGCTGAATACTGCACAAGAACACTTTTACCCACAATTCATTTGGGGAAGGCCGCCAATGTGACTGACTTTGTTTGCAAACAAAACAGGGACAGCCTGGGGGCGGGCGCGAGCAAACTGCTCACGCTGGAACTGTGACGGAGTGGAGCAGGAAACCATGAACTCGTTTTCAATTCTGTGTTGAGATCAGTGCGGGTTTGATTTCTGATTTTTTTAGATTTGGATCTACAGCAAAAATATTCCAAAGACACACAAAAGAATTTGCACGCACACACACACACACACACACACACACACACACACACACACACACACACACACACACAATATATATATATATATATATATATATATATATATATATATATATATATATATATATATATATATATATATATATATATATATATATATATTTAATTATTGAATTATTTTCCAAATTGTACATTAATAATAAAGACATCCAAACAATGAAAGACTCTGTTCTCACCCTTTCCTCTGTACAAGACAAATGAAGGTCTAAAGCACAGTTAACACTTGCCAAGACACACCTGTGTACTGAAAACCATTTCGGGTGACTTCATTGTGAATTTGATAAGCGAATGCTACGCTGTGATCAACCCACCGTTTTAACCACACACTAGACTTAATAATATCCCACGGAGCAGACGTCACTGATATAGATATTTTACCCCAGAGTGATGACATCACAGACCATTATCTCATACTGTACACACTACCGGTAGAGCAGATTAGCCGTGTTTCACCACGGTATCGACTTGGTAGGACTATTATTCCAACCACTAAGGACAGATTCATAAATAACCTGCCTGATTTATCTCAGTTTCACATTAAACCCATAAATGCTGATCATCTTGATGAGATGGCGAACAACATAGACCTTATCCTCACTAGCACTTTAGACACTGTTGCCCCCATCCGGTTAAAAAAGGTTCGAGAACAAGCACCTGCACCTTGGTATAATAGTCATACGCATGCCCTAAAGAGAACAACACGTAATCTGGAGAGAAATTGGAGGAAAACTAAATTGGAGGTATTTAGAATTGCGTATAAAGACAGTATGCTTAGCTACAGACAGGCGCTAAAAGCTGCTAGAGCTAAACACCTGAGCAAACTCATAGAAAATAACAAAAACAATCCCAGGTTCCTTTTCAGTACAGTCGCTAAATTAACAACAAATCAGGGATCTGAAAAATGTGTTCCATCACAGTTTAGTAGTGAAGACTTTATGAATTTCTTCACTGAAAAAATAGATAACATTCGAAAAACAATTGTGGCAGTTCAACCTCTGACAGCATCTCCCGACACAATCGTACTTACAACCCCACAACTACACTGTTTTACATGTATAGGACAGGAAGAGCTGTATGATGCTATTATGAAAGCTAAATCAACAACATGTCAGTTAGATCCAATTCCCACTAAACTACTGAAGGAAGTGTTATATACAGCTGGTGAGCCTCTTTTAAATATTATTAACTCCTCACTATCGTTAGGTCATGTCCCTAAATCCCTCAAGTTAGCAGTTATTAAGCCCCTCATTAAAAAAACTAATCTGGATCCAAACACGCTATCGAATTACAGACCAATTTCAAATCTCCCATTTATGTCTAAGATTTTAGAAAAGATTGTCGCTGCCCAGCTATGTAACCACTTGCAGGAGAACAATATCTTTGAAGAGTTTCAGTCAGGTTTTAGGCCCCATCATAGCACAGAAACTGCTCTAGTTAAAATCACTAACGACCTGTTTTTAGCTTCAGACCAAGGCTACATCTCCCTATTAGTTTTACTAGATCTTAGTGCTGCGTTCGACACTATAGATCATGATCTTCTCCTCGATCGCTTACAGAATTACATCGGTATTCAGGGACAGGCATTAAGCTGGTTTAAATCCTACCTGTCCAATCGTTACCATTTCGTAGATTTAAATGGAGAGCTATCCAGGATAATGCTAGTAAATTATGGCGTGCCACAAGGGTCAGTTCTGGGACCCCTGCTTTTTACAATATACATGCTTCCATTAGGAAATATTATTAGAAGGCATGGAATTAGCTTCCATTGTTATGCTGATGATACCCAGCTATATATTTCATCCAAACCAGGCGATACAGCTCAATTAGCTCGCATAACTGAGTGTGTTGAAGAAATAAGAGATTGGATGACCCATAACTTTCTGCTATTAAATCCTGATAAAACGGAGATTTTGCTCATCGGCCCAAAAAATAGTACACAGAAGCTCCAGCATCTCAGCCTGCATTTAGACGGTTGTTCTGTAACTACTAGTTCAACGGTAAAAGACCTGGGAGTTATTTTAGACAGCAACTTATCTTTTAAAAATCACATCAATCAAGTTACAAAAACAGCCTTCTTTCACCTTAGAAATATTTCTAAGCTAAGAAATATGTTATCTATATCTGATGCAGAGAAGCTCGTCCATGCGTTTATGACCTCTAGAATAGACTACTGTAATGCATTACTAGGTGGATGTCCTGCATCATTAATAAACAAGCTTCAGTTAGTTCAGAATGCCGCAGCAAGAGTTCTTACTAGGTCAAGAAAATACGATCATATAACCCCAATCTTATCGTCCCTACATTGGCTTCCTATTAAGTTTCGAATAGACTACAAACTACTGCTACTCACTTATAAAGCACTAAATGGTTTGGCTCCCATGTATCTATCCAGTCTCTTAACACGCTACAATCCGTCACGCTCCCTGAGATCTCAAAACTCTGGGCTTCTAGTAGTTCCTAGAATAGCAAAGTCCACTAAAGGCGGTAGAGCATTTTCACATTTAGCTCCTAAACTCTGGAATAGTCTTCCTGACAGTGTTCGGGGTTCAGATACACTCTCCCAGTTTAAGTGCAGATTAAAAACATATCTTTTTAGCAAAGCCTACACATAACACACATCACACACATCACATCACAACCTTGTGCTCCAGAACATCTGATCACATGCACATTATCAACTTGTGCTGTTAATATCATGAACAGCAGCTACGCTAATTCCTCTCCACTGCTTCTCTTTCTCTCCCCATCCCGAGGCTTCCTGAGGTTTGGCCAGCTCCAGTCACGTCCCACCTCGTGAAGATTATGGACCTATGGATGATCATGGAGAAGTAGATGCCGAGTGTTTAAAGGCCCTGGCATGGAGAAGCTGATGCTGGATCTATGATGATCACAAATTGTTCTGTATTGTTGAAAGATTTATGACCAAACTTTTGATGTCACCCATATGAGGATGGGTTCCCCTTTGAGTCTGGTTCCTCTCAAGGTTTCTTCCTCATATCATCTAAGGGAGTTTTTCCTTGCCACTGTTCCTTGGCTGCTCATCAGGGACAAACGCACACCATTCACCTTCACTGTTGTTTTCTGTAAAGCTGCTTTGAGACAATGTCTGTTGTGAAAAGCGCTATACAAATAAACTTGACTTGACTTGACTTGACTTGATCAAACCTAAATGTGGATATTTTGGAAAACCTAAACTATTAAATGTATTCTGGGTTGTTTAACCCTTGTTTCGTTTACTGCATAATTCTATATGTCGCAGGATGGTCAATGAATGGATGAAAGTTCTGACATCATGCAGAAAAATGGTGATTAATAAAACCTTGGTAATCTGGTTCCTGAAAAGCTGGTCAAGCATTCAGTATCCATGAGTAGTGAACAGGAAAATAAAGCAGAGCAGTGAAATGTGAGTCTCTGCTGCTATCTTTTATCCTGAAGGTTTATGAAAGGAGGTGTATAAAAAGCAGGAATTTTAAACTTCCAATAAGTTAAAGAAACACTATCAGCTGTAAACCAAATGTAGTCATGAAACAGGCATATATATATATTTTATTTTTTATTATTATTTTTTTTATAATGCATTTATAATACAGGTATAAGCAAAAGGTAAATTACATGCATATTTAAAATCGTCAAACTGCATGCAGATTTATAGAGGAGATGCTTCAGTGCTGGCCAGGTGAACTTCTGGTGATATCTTATTTAATGCATAAAATGTTTCCCTTTTTAGTCTTAATTAAAACTACTGTATGTTCTATCTGAAAAATGCTGTAGATGAAGAAGGTTTATAATTTTCTATGAAAAGGCTTTCAATTAAAGGGCAGAGTTTTTTTTTATTGATTCAACCTGACAAGAAACTGTCTAGTTTAATGTCAGTGTAATTAGTTACAATCTGGCAGATTACTGTGCTAGTTGATAGACAACATGATAGACATTTGTTGAAACATCTAACCCTTTATCATCTTATCCAGCAGGTTCTGGGTCTCTTGTGATGTTGTTTAATCAGTGCATGGCCACAAGCTTGGATGATTTCGAATGGAAAATTTTTAGAAAACATTATTTGCCCGATTCTGAGTTGGATGTTTGCGACTAGTTAGTAGGAACATAAGGGTTACAACTCTCAGCATTATTTGTTGACAGTGACAGATTAACCTTCCCACATTGTGTGTATGCAAATATTAAATATTTACGCTGAAATTTATCTCTCTTCATCCATTATTAACCTGTTAACCTCCTGTACTACAGTCCACTATCGCCCTCTGTTGGTTATGATTTAAAATAGACTGCTTAATGTATTCTACACTGTACAGAAAAAAAGGAATGTGAGGGTAAGAAATAGATGCATGTGTGCAGAGCATTTAAATGATCAAATATATATGCATATGGATGACATAAAAAAGTAGAACCACTGTGTAGAATCTCAGACCTACCAAGTGTTACATAGATTCCATGTATTTCCATTTATAGAATCTACTTTAAGACTTTTGCCTATTACGCTGCTAATTTGAATTCAATAATTGATTATTTTCTATTAAACTGTGGACTAAGAAGAAATACAGATGTATATTTAGTTGCCTGGTGTGCCAAACTCCACAGAAAGTACAAGGAGAGTTATCCTTGAAACTGGATTAGAAGAACTTATATAAATATAAAATAAGAGAAAATACAATGACAAGTGGAAAAAGGCATACAGTATATTGTAAAAGGCATAAAACATCTGGATAGGGAGACCACAGATTTTGGTGTCATTAAAAACAAATAAGCAAATAATCATAAAAGCTGCTCCACTCTACAGAACAGCTACAAATTCATACAACATATCCATCAATAATAAATTGCATCAGAATTGCAGATAAAATACAAAACACACACACACACACACACACGCACACACACACACACACACACACACACGCACACGCACACATGCGCACACACACACACACACACACACACACACACACACACACACATTTTATATATATATATATATATATATATATATATATATATATATATATATATATATATATATATATATATATATATATACAGTGAGGAAAATAAGTATTTGAACACGCTGCTATTTTGCAAGTTCTCCCACTTAGAAATCATGGAGGGGTCTGAAATTGTCATCGTAGGTGCATGTCCACTGTGAGAGACATAATCTAAAAAAAAAAAATCCAGAAAACACAATGTATAATTTTTTAACTATTTATTTGTATGATACAGCTGCAAATAAGTATTTGAACAACTGAGAAAGTCAATGTTAATATTTGGTACAGTAGCCTTTGTTTGCAATTACAGAGGTCAAAAGTTTCCTGTAGTTTTTCACCAGGTTTGCACACACTGCAGGAGGGATTTTGGCCCACTTCTCCACACAGATCTTTTCTAGATCAGTCAGGTTTCTGGCCTGTCGCTGAGAAACACGGAGTTTGAGCTCCCTTCAAAGATTCTCTATTGGGTTTAGGTCTGGAGACTGGCTAGGCCATGCCAGAACCTTGATATGCTTCTTACAGAGCCACTACTTGGTTATCCTGGCTGTGTGCTTCGGGTCATTGTCATGTTGGAAGACCCAGCCTCGACCCATCTTCAATGCTCTAACTGAGGGAAGGAGGTTGTTCCCCAAAATCTCGCAATACATGGCCCCGGTCATCCTCTCCTTAATACAGTGCAGTCGCCCTGTCCCATGTGCAGAAAAACACCCCCAAAGCATGATGCTACCACCCCCATGCTTCACAGTAGGGATGGTGTTCTTGGGATGGTACTCATCAATCTTCTTCCTCCAAACACGTTTAGTGGAATTATGACCCAAAAGTTCTATTTTGGTCTCATCTGACCACATGACTTTCTCCCATGACTCCTCTGGATCATCCAAATGGTCATTGGCAAACTTAAGACCTGCCTGGACATGTGCTGGTTTAAGCAGGGGAACCTTCCGTGCCATGCATGATTTTAAACCATGACGTCTTAGTGTATTACCAACAGTAACCTTGGAAACGGTGGTCCCAGCTTTTTTCAGGTCATTGACCAGCTCCTTCCGTGTAGTTCTGAGCTGATTTCTTACCTTCCTTAGGATCATTGAGACCCCACGAGGTGAGATCTTGCAGTCCGAGGGAGATTGACAGTCATGTTTAGCTTTTTCCATTTTCTAATGATTGCTCCAACAGTGGATCTTTTTTCACCAAGCTGCTTGGCAATTTCCCCGTAGCCCTTTCCAGCCTTGTGGAGGTGTATAATTTTGTCTCTAGTGTCTTTGGACAGCTCTTTGGTCTTGGCCATGTTAGTAGTTGGATTCTTACTGATTGTATGGGGTGGACAGGTGTCTTTATGCAGCTAACGACCTCAAACAGGTGCATCTAATTTAGGATAATAAATGTAGTGGAGGTGGACATTTTAAAGGCAGACTAACAGGTCTTTGAGGGTCAGAATTCTAGCTGATAGACAGGTGTTCAAATACTTATTTGCAGCTGTATCATACAAATAAATAGTTTACAAATCATATATTGTGATTTCTGGATTTTTTTTTTTAGATTATGTCTCTCACAGTGGACATGCACCTACGATGACAATTTCAGACCCCTCCATGATTTCTAAGTGGGAGAACTTGCAAAATAGCAGGGTGTTCAAATACTTATTTTCCTCACTATATATATATATATATATATATATATATATATATATATATATATATATATATATATATATATATATATATATATATATATATATATATATATTTTACAAAAGTGAGTACTATCAGCAATCATGTTATTATATGCTTTCAAGGGACAATATTATAGAAAAGAAACTTGGATATACTTTAGTCCTCTGAAAATAACTCATCATACAGCCATTATTGTCTAAATAACCAGCAACAACAGTGGGTACATTCACTATAGTAAATGTCAAATCTGTGTCCAAAGTGTCAATATTTTGTATGAGCACCACTGTTATCCAGCACTGCTATAATCCTCCTGTGTATGGAATTCACCAGAGCTGCACAGATTGTTCCTGGGATCCTCTTCCACTCCTCCATAATGACATCACAGAGCTGCTGGATGTTAGACACATGGCACTTCTCCACCTTCCGCATGAGGATGCTCAATAGAGTTCAGGTCTGGAGACATACTTGGCCACTCCATTACCTTCACCTTCAGCCCCCTCAGCAAGGAACATGTTGAAATACATATTTCCCTAAATGAACCACAGCTCCCCAGTACCAGGAGCACTCATGCAGCCCCAGACAATGATGCTACCACCACCATGCTTGACTTTAGGCAAGAAATACATCCATGTCCACGTTGATTAGAGCATTAAAAACTTGAAATGTATTAATTTAAGGTACATATAGAACAAATAAAAATGTGCGATTAAATTAAAATATTTAATTTATATATATATATATATATATATATATATATATATATATATATATATATATATATATATATATATATATATATATATATATATATATAATTTAAGTCCTGTTCAAAAGTAGCATCTACATTTTCATAGAATGCCAAATCAAACAACAAAACCAAGCAAAAGAAAATGAAATTGAAAGGTGACAAAGTAGTCAAACAAGAGAAGCAACAATGGCAGCAATTAGACACTTTCAATCTTTAGAAGATAATGCCACCCAACAACTATTAGCAACAGGTATAATAAAAACAAGCAAGTGGTAACTTAAAAAATGAAAATGGCTTTTTTGAACTATTCCATTATGTTATCATTTATTTTAAAGACCACAGACTCTAATTCTGAGTAAACCGATTACACGGGTGAGTAATCGGTAGTCACATGAATGTTCAGTATTGTTTACAGTCAAATGGCACCGCATAGTATACTGCATAATTCTTCAAAGCAGGATATGTTATTAAAGTCTAAACATAAAATAGTCTTTTGAAAACCTATACACAATGTTGACAAAAATGATCGTTTTAAGAATCACATAACAGGTGTGATGGCCCTAGGCCTATTTAGCCCAAAGAAATCCAGCAGTGCCCCACGCAGGTCCCTGTATCTGAGCCCATACAGATAAGGTGCCAGGGCTTTGGGCAAAACCAGCAGGATATTACACAGTATCAGCGAAACCCAGAGGCCTACACTGGGATGTAGCTCACTGCTGTAGCTGTACAGCAGCAACTTGATGACTAGTAGCAGCATGGGGCACACAGACAGGAACAAGTTGAGATAGTGAACAAAAAATGTCCCTTTAGCCCGGGATGAGCGTTCTCCTCTCCACACACCGGACTTGCTGGTATGATAGTACAGAAGCACATAACCAAAGACCACCAGCAGCAGAGTAATTAGGACAGCCGTGACAGTTAGCAACATGCACACCTGGAGCGGTTTCGAGTGGCTAACAGTCAGCACGAGCACCAGAGGCAGAGAGCAAATGTGTTGGGTACAAGGGCTCATAGTATGGTACCACAGGAAGAGACCCACAGATGCGGCAGGGAAGAAGACAGAAATAACCCAGATAGTGAGGACGGCTGCATAGGTTCTAGAGATGGGCCACAGCGTAGCATATCGTAATGGGGCTAATATAGCCAAGGAAGTGTCCAGCACTATGGCAGTGGCGCTGAAGATCCCACCGCTGTAGAAGATTCCCATCAGGAAGAGCATGGCAGCACAGGCCAAGTCTGACATCAGCACAGTAGCTGCATTCAAGCAGGTGGTAAGCATGTAGAAAGCCACAAAGAGTAGGTCGCTAAGCAAAGCATTGGCCAGTAGAAGGTAGCGGGTCTGCTGACGCAAGTGAGCTCGGGACAGGATCCGGGCCAAGATGATTGGTGTGGTTAAAAATACAGCCAGAAATCCTAGGATGGGGCAAATCTGGAGTACCCTAACATGCCGTGGAGGGAGAAAAACCTGCCACTCTTGCACAAACAACTCCATTGCGGTACGGGAGGTATTAGTCAGAGCAAATTGTCTTCCGAGACGCTCAGCCTGCCCCGAACTGTTGTACCAGTCACCAAATGTACACAAAAGAGACATTATGAAATCCTCTGCAGCCGTGAAGAGCCTTTCCGTTCGCCCCTGCAGAAGCGCGTCCATTACTGCCGAAATCTGCGTAAGCAAGCGTTCAGCACTGGCAGTTCACACTTCTCCTCACTGCAGAATGACAGGCAAGCGTGTGAGCCAAGTGATATTGAACGGTTTTGGTCATGTTTCCATGGAAGTGGAGATGAGGGTAAACATCACAGTGCAGGTAATGGAGCAGAGTGAGCTCTCTCACTACACAGTGTATATAAACAGATAGCTTAGCCATAACTAGGCCTGTTGTATAACTTAATCTACTTCTGTACATAAACTAAAACATGTTGACAAATCTTTATTAAAATAAGTAATCAAGTACAAGTAGGAAATGTTTTTTGGATATCAGCAACAATGACAGCAAAGAGATATAACACCCATAACAGCACAACACCAAAATGTGATCAGTTCCTGTAAACAAATCGGTTATTCTTATACTCTTATTTCCTGAATGAAGTTTTTATTTGCTAAATATTAGAGATTGTTACAAAGTAGATTTAGAGAAATCCATATATTCAGTCCCCTCTGAAACTATTAGAACAGCAAAATCAATGTATTTGTTTTATTTGTTTATTTAGCTATATGATGAAGACATTTAATTTTAAGTTCAGAGGATGAATGTGATTTTAGTGATTAGTCAACATAAAGAACATAGATCTGTGAGTGTGGGAACAACAAGGGTTTCTAGAGGAAAGAATCTGTAAAAGGCTTTGCACACACAGATAGTGAGATAGTGCCATTGATTTAATTTGGCTGCTTCTAGAATTAGCTGACTAAACTTTAGTGATGACATAATACATGAGGGTAGCAGCAGAATGAGGACAGAAGTTCACAAAAACATTTTGTCTGCAAGTTTACTGAGAAATGCAATCAGCTTTATCTGAGGAACTTTATCAGGCCAAAATGGAATGATTCAAAAGACAGCCAACACAAAAAATAGATGAGGAATACTTTCGACTGCCCAAATCAATCATGAGACCTTGAACAAATTAACCAGCATTTTACCTCATAAACAAGAGTCTAACCGGAAAAATCTCTGTGCAAAACAACAATTAAAATAGGCTGCCCTAAAAACATCTGTAGCATCACAACAGAAGAACCCACACTTTGTTAAGGTCAGTGGGCCATTGGCTTGATTTTGCCTTGACTTCAAGACTTATATATAGATATACATATACCTATTCATATGCTCATGTAAAAATGTTGTCATCTGATACAAATGCTTGTCAGTTTTATGTTGTGTAGATCTAAATGTTGCAAAATAAAAGCTGAATCCTTAAATGGGAAATTCACCTTTTGAACTTAAACCCAAATGTCCCCAGTCTACAGTATTAAACAATTGAATTGACCTTGCTGCTCCAATAGTTCTCGGTGAGCCAGTGGCAATAGTGGCAAGGAAAAACTCCCCGAGACACCATGAGAACTGAAAAAAAAGGAAACTCATCCCTGATATCACCTGATAGTGGGTTTTATAAATCATTACTATTCTACTACTGTATATTTAAAAGTGAGTTGAAAGCAGTGCTCGAATTGAGGGGGGATCAGGGACCTCCCCATTAAGCCATTAGGGTAGGGACCCCCCCCACCTGACAAGTGAAAAATTGACTTTTGGGGGTCCCCAATATTATTTTATTAAAAAATATATGAATTACACAACAACTGGGGACCCCCATAAGACTTGACTCAAATCGAGCACTGGTTAAAAGGACCCTTGATATATTTCCTTTTTTTAAGAAGAGTCCAGGAATGAGCACAGGACACTCTTTTTATTTGAAACAACAGGTCTAAACAACAATAAGAATGGAGGGAGGTGCTACCATGATAAAGAAGGGAGCACTTTCCTCACAAATAGTAATTAAAGAAAGGTTTAAGGCAAATAGTCTGTAGTAATCATAAGTAATGCCAAATGGCTTTTACATTTATTTCAATCCGACTGCATTGTTTTGCATGTTTGGGTATTTGAGGTTACTGTGTAATTGTGTAATAGTTAAGGGCTTGTTGATGGTAAACTGTTGGCGCGCTGGCTGAGCAATTTTTTCTTCAGCATCTGCCGAACAGTCTCATAGACCTCCCGATAACGCAAACCATACAAGTAGGGGGCACAAGCACGTGGCACAACCATCAGCACCGCCAGATTCACTGTATTGATCCACACAGCCAGCTCCAAATGATAATTAACCAACGCATCAAACTTCGCAAGCTCCACTGTAAACACCAAACCAGGTGCAAAGTATATTAGTAACATCACAGCGTGTGCTAACAGAGTCAGCCGAGCTCGAGAGTAACGACTGCGCCATATTCCAGATCTCCTGGTGACCATGTAGAGACGGATGTAGCAGTAGAAGATCAGGATAGTGCATAAAATCACCCACACGCTGAAGTAAATATGCAAGCTAACCGCTATGTCGTTTTCCAGTGACTTAAGAGTGAGCAGCACCAGACACACCTTAAGGTTCGCTGGGTCGCCCTGTTTTCTGACCACCATCACCACCAGCAGTGACAGTGGATACATCAAAGCTATGGCCCACACCAACCCGACAATCTTCTTTACCCGTGACAGAGGCAAGATTTCATTGTAGCGCAATGGCCATCTCACGGCCATAAACGTATCGATGACCATCAGCGTGAGAGTCAACACCGAGGAGCAGTACGTAGTCACTGTGGCAACCATCAAGACCTCACAGAATATGTAGTGCATTTCCATGTCCAGCGCATTACAGGAAATGTTGGCGAGGTTGAAGCTAAGAAATAGGATGTCTGACAGTAGGGTATTAGCCAGGAGCAGGTAGCGTGTTTCCTGTCGGAGAGCTGGACTGTAGAAGATGCAGAAGAGGAGTACTGGATTTACCATCAGAGTGATTGTAGTTAGGAGAGCAGCAGGAATGATCAGAAAATTCATCCCTTCCTTCTGCATGGCCTGGAACCAATCAATAGAAGTAATAGAGAGTAAAGTGTAATTCATCTTTGGGTATTACTGTCGTCCTTTTAAAGATGAACAGGTTCAGGTTTTACCTACGAGTTCAAAGGAGAAAAAACAAGGAAAGTTAACTTAAACCTCATTCTTTTCCAGTGAATATTCTTACTTTAGATATTTCAATCAGTAGAGTTGTGGCTAACAGGACAAAGTCAGGGACTGAAAGAAAAGCTACTAAACTATTTCAAATATACTTTGGGTGTAAATTTTATTTAGTCTCTCATTGGCACATTGCTGAATACAAATATTTTTGACTACATACTTATAGTTCTTGTTCATTAGCCTCTTAAAATCTCATAATTTGAAGCACAAGAAGTGAATTGACTACAAAAATAAAGAATTTTTTTGTTAGCTCCTAAAAAAGACAGAGCTAAACCTTCTTTTTCTCATTTTCAAAAGTGTCAATGTCATATATAAAAAAGATCTAGTGTAAAAGTGGGGGAGATAAAAAAAAAAAAAAAAAGAAAAGCTTCTGAAGTAAATAGCAGTCTAAGTTAAAGCCAGGAGACTGTCGCTTTTCTATTAAAAAAAAAAAACAACAACAACGGTAATGAAAGAAAGTGAGGAAATAGGGCAGCGGAGGTTCACATGGCACTTGGCAAATGGGCTCCTGATCAGAAGAGATCAAATTCCATCACCATTTAAACTGCTACTGTTGGACCACTGACCAAAACTTTTAACTCTTTACCTGCTCACCTGTAAGTGCTTTGCATAAAAGCTATTTGCCTATATCTGTCATTCAAGAAAGATATATATAAGAATACAGCACTGAATAGAGAAGAAAAATTTAAATCACATGGTTGTTCACATATTTACATAGCACAGGTTTATATTTACCTTTGATCCAGTATATTATAAAACTTGTAAAAGAACTGTGCTAGACACTTGCAAAATTATGGATAAATTGGAATGGATGATAGATTCCCATAAGCATTTTCAATGACCGATGCATTTTTGCTGGTGTTTTCTGGATTAAACATGAACAGTAATTAGTTAGTAATTAGTACTTTGTGCATTATTGTGCACTGCATGCTGTACACATCTCTTCAATGCCAAAGCATGGGTTCTTCATTGTCTGGCATAACACTGACTTCCCAAACTCACACTATAACTGATATAAGAGCACAATTTATACCTTACAACATATAAAAAAAGACATATTGCAGCTTTAAGTAACAATATATCAACTTTGAAATGTCCGCTGTCTGAGATCGTCCTTATCTTTCCAAGCCTCATCTTATCTCAAGTATATTGACCTTAATAATGGAGAATATGGTCAAGTGACTAACCATCTTTCCCCCTTCCACGAATATCCGCTTCTGATAAGACTTGGTTCAAATTACGGATGTAAAGGTGTAAATGTGTGTAAAGGTGGGCCTGATGTTTGTGTGTTTGCTTGGATCGTTATAACAAACTGCCTTCTTAATGTAGTCTGAAGTTTTTACATATTCTGGATTTAGGTTTCATCCTTGGAAACAGATTCAGAAACAAGTAGAAAGTAGTAAAGTGATGTTAGATTGAGGTCATTCTTTTTTTTTTTTTTTTTATAAAACAAGCATTTATGTATCAATTGAGACCTTAACGCAGGCTTATCTTGTTTACACAACTTAAGTTTTCCTTAAGAGTTTTCCTCTTTACCACCCAATATATTTAGTTTACTATTAAAGATTTATATTTAGCAGTTTGTTTATGACATTCCCTCTATTTAAATTTTTATATATTTGTGTGTTGTGTATTGTTCTCTTTTTTAGGCAAATGTGCCAAAGCCTCACATTAGCTATTCAGTGTACATGTGCTTTTGCATGCTATTTATTTACAAATACAACTGACAAATTAAGAACTGGTTACAATTTGGATGTAATTTCAGTTAGAGAACACATTTTATTGCCTCCCTCACTGTATCTGTATTACATCTGATTTAGAAGGACCATGAAGAGCTACTTTATGAATGAAGTTCGTGTTATTCTTTTGAACCAAGAAGTTTTTTCTAAACAAGATTGGAGTTTAGGACACCAAATGCTGTTGTGTACACAGTTAAAATCATGTCCCCTGAAAGCGCCATTAAGTCAAAGACTCATCTGTTCTATCGATTTAAATTACTTTCAGTCAGAACACACACACACACACACATACACACACACACACCAACCAATTTCACAGGAATAACGATCACTCGCTTACCTTTAGGTCACACATCCATGCTGTCCGTTCGTTCACATCAATGTGAGAATCGATACACACACACACACACACACACACACACACACGCGCGCAGGCGCGCGCTCGACCAGTGCGTCAGCGTTAAACCGGCGCGAGAACGCGCCCGCGACCTCAGAGCTCTAGAGGCGCTCCATGACTACACACAGCGTTCTCGGGCTGAATGCTCGCCACCCCAACACTACACTCCAAAACATCGCAGAAAACCAAACCAGGAATCGTTCAGCAGAAACCTGAGGAGAAATTTTCCCTGAGAAGAGAACAGTAGATGCTTGTCACATTATGTTGTGGCATCACTGGCTGCTTGTTTGAGCAAACAAGTTTTTATGATGCATCTTGTGCATCAAGTTCCTGCTTTTCCATACAAACATAATTTACAAGATCAATAAAATGCATGGACTCTATAAAACATTTATTTTCATATCGATAAGGCATACCACAAACAAAAAAGTTTAGTGACATTTGGGCAAATTAGTGTCCTTCTGGCATCTTGGACCTCTGATTCGTTTTCTTCTTGGAGCTAGATTCCAAAGAATGGGGTCTCTCCATAACCTCACTGTCATCATCATCATCATCATCATCATCATCATCATCATCATCACTACTACTATACTCTTCACATTGCTGCTCTTCTTCGTGCTCTCTTGACACAAGTTTCTTAAACACAGCGAACTCTTCCTGTGTGGCCTTGGCGATATCTGTGAGAAAAGTTTCCTCCGAGACACTGAGAAAGTCTTTGAGGCGTGGGTTGAGTATAAGTGTCTGGCCCTTCTTGTCAGGGGTTTGGTACAGTCCACGACGCTCCAGGAAGCTGTGACGACACCGCAGCTCCTCCAGGGAGAGTCTAAAGAGCTTCGCCTTCACCATCTCAGCCTGGTGACAGCCCATACGGAAGTATACGTACTGCAATAAGATAGGGAGAGAGAGAGAGAGAGAGAGAGAGAGAGAGAGAGAGAGAGAGAGAGAGAGAGAGAGAGAGAGAGAGTGAGGGAGAGAGAGAGAGAGAGAGTGAGGGAGAGAGAGAGAGAGAGAGAAAGAGTGAGAGAGAGAGAGAGTGAGGGAGAGAGAGAGAGAGAGAGGGAGAGAGTGAGGGAGAGAGAGAGAGAGTGAGAGAGAGTGAGGAAGAGAGAGAGAGAAAGAGAGAGTGAGGGAGAGAGAGAAAGAGAGAGAGAGAGAGAGAGAGAGAGAGAGAGAGAGAGAGAGAGAGAGAGAGAGAGAGAGAGAGAGAGAGAGAGAGAGAGTGGGTAAAAGAAAATTTGCATTGTGAAACTCAGGACAAAATCTAGATGAAGTGCAGTCTGCTCTACTCCACAACTGGCTGGGTTTTTTGGCTCCCTGAACCAGGAGAAAATCTACCTGATATACTGAAAGACTGAGCTGGACAGAAGAGGAAACATTTTTGATAATTGAATAATAATTGTTGTGGGGATTTTTTAGTTGTTATGTAGGAATTCTTCTCATTTTGTGGGGAAGTGGTAGATCGGTGGTTGGACTGTGGATCGGAAGAAGTTCAAATGGCAGCACCACCGAGCTCCCACTGCTGGATTCTTGAGCAAGGCCCTTTACCCGCAGCTGCTCAGGTGTATAATTTTTATAAATATTTATGTATATATATATATATATATATATATATATATATATATATATATATATATATATATATATATATATATATAATGTATAAAGATTCCTGGATAAGGGTGTCTGCAAAATACACTGTTTTAAAGAGAGAAAAAACATGTCGTGCCATGAAGGCTGAATGGAATAACATACTGCAGCTACCTGAAACATGTACTCCAGACGTGCAGGCTCTTCCTCCACTACATGTGGTGAGTCTCGAAGGATGTCTGCCATCTGCTGAGCAGTGAACTGGCATTTTTCTCGGAGGAGACGAGACACAGTGCTCATCCTCTTCACTGGAAACGATAGGATCCGAGGGTAGAGGCTTATCACCCTCTGCAAACTGCCTGACAAACAGAGCCCAGGGTTTACGAGGTGATTTCAGTCAGCAATGCTGCACTCCTGTTCATAAACCCTGAGCCAATTTCATTGAGAAGTCATTAAAATGTAAATTGTTGTTTGCATAATGACTGTTAGGTGAACGTTCTGAATACAGATGCTGCTGTCTATATAAGAAACAGAAAGGCGCTGTACACTTGTCACATGCACTTTAACAGCACAGCGATGTTAAGAGCTCAGGTCAGCCATGACACCTGGAGCACAGAGCCTTGAACCCTCAACCTCCTGATCAGTAACCCAGATCCTTAAACACTGCGCCACCACCTCTCCTCTATGGTGTCTGTCAAAGGAATCCATGGGTACATGAATACAAATAAGATGTCTGTGAATAAACACTATATGGACAAATGTATTGGCACACCTGCTCTTTCCTGCAACATTTGGTTCTTCTCTGAACTGTTAAGACAAAGCTAAAGGCACAAAATTTTATATCGCTTTTCCCCAAAACGTTCCTCATGAATGGTTTCTCTAATGAATTTATTTCTAATCCTGTCCATCCTCGTCACTCCCAACGGAAACCTCAACATCTTCAGCTCTGCTACCTCCAGCTCCACCTCCTGTCTTTTACTCAATGCCACTGTCTCTAATCCATACAACATCACAGGTCTCACCACAGTCCTATAAACTTTCACTTTCACTCTTGCAGATACCTTTCTCTTACATAGGATGCCCTATAATAAAATTTTGCATTCACTTGAACTTGGAAACCCAAACCTGTTCCAGCATGTCGATGCCCCTGTGCACAAAGTGAGCTCTCCTTGAAGATCTGGTTTACATGCTTCGGAGAGGAAGATCTTGAGTGATCTGCTATAGAACTCTGATCTCATCCCTACTGAACACCTTTGGGATGAATGTGAACGCTGACTGCACCCCAGGTCTCCTCACCTACATCAGTACCTGCATTTCATAACACCCTTGTGGCTGATGAACACAAATATCCATGAGCGCACTCCAAAATCTAGTGGAACATCTTCCCAGAAGAGTGGAGGAAAAAACAAGAGCGAATTGGGTCTAAATGTGGAATGCAATGCTCAAAACTCACATACCACACCAAGTGTCTGCAAACTTTTGGCAATAAAGTGTATTTTAAGCCAAATAAATAGCAGATTTTTATTTTTTTAACTCTAATAATAATGTTGGAATTAAAGATTTTTCTAACTCTCAATATTTGCAAATTGGCATGTAAAATGCATGTGATATTAAAAAGCTCCCTACAGACCTATAATATAATTTTTAACGTCACCTTAGAAAAGGCCTCTAAAGAAATACTCTGCTCTGCTTTTTATAAGGTGAGTATCAAAAGGTTTCCAGACTGACTGGTTCTATTCTGACCATGTGTGTTACCACGTCTGTGATTTCATTACAGACAGCAAATTAAATAAAAAAGATCAGACGTAAAACACGACATACGGCGGTTTTGAGTGGCACGCACGCTTCAAAACAGAAGAACGTCACTGGAGGACGAGAGATCAGGATGATCTTCAACGAGCGCAACCCCGAAAACCTCGAAACCGTTCGGCAACTTGTGCATAATTATCGTCTGAGAACAATCCATATGATCTCACTTCCGCACCCACTCTACTCGCCAGATTTGGCTCCTGCAAACCTCTTCCTGAAGATAAAGATGCGGCACACAGGTCCCCCTTTTTCATACCAATGCGGAGATCCTGCGCAAATTGCAGAAGGTGTTTGACGAGCTTCGAAAAGAGACCAGGACACATTCCAGAAGTGGCAGGAACGCTGGGAGCACTGTATTGCTGTGCAAGGGGACTAATTAAATGGTGGTAGTGTGTAAACAGAGATAAAAAAAGTACTTAAATAAAGTATGCAGTGTGAGGATGACATGGATGTCCCTGGCTCCCTCACACATTAACAGAATGCAGTTGCTCTGTGGATGTAAGGTTGTGCTAACTTTATCAGATCTCTCCTGCAGAGATTCCAGCTGAAGCATGCTTGATCCCCAAACCCTCACAAAAGGATGGCAAAAATAAATGTTAGCTTGTTGAGATTGAGATTGTAAAGTATTGCTGATGTTTTCATTGCATTTTTGCTCCTTTTAGCTGATGCTGAAAGCAGTTATGGTGAACTACTTTTTATTAATAATAATAATAATAATAATAATAATAATAATTGGAATAAGAAGAGTTAAAACAAATATAAATATATTTAAAAAGTCCTAAATATGAGACATAAAAAAATCAAACAGGAAGTAAAAGGAAAAGCTGTTCACCTTCAAGCAAGCCAAGCTTCCTCAGATTCAAAACCCGCTGCTGTAACTGAGCTTCTTTAAGAGAATAAAGTTCAGGACATTTCTCCAGGACCTTCAGCACGGTGCCTGGGTTTAAGCCGAGGCTGAACAGCACGGTTAAGACTGGCAGGTCATGCTTACAGCGATTTGTATTTGCTGCTTCATACACCATCACAGCCTGTTTCTCAGAGAAACCCATTTCAGCCAGAGAATGCAGGGTTATCTCTTTCCTGCCAGGCTGGATGGTCTGAGCAGGTGTGGACAGGGGTGGAACTGGCCGCGATGAACAGAGTGGTCGGAGAAGAAAAAATAATGGCACCCTGGGCAATTCTTTCCCAGGGACACGTTTTGGTAAGCAGGTTTTCCACGTCCATCGTAGAATCTGTCAAAATACAAGTCTGTTATTAGCTAGAGAGAGGGATGTATAATTGAAGTCGTTTATTCTAACTACATAATAAAAAGAATTAAATGATGACAGCATTTTAATGTAAAAATTTAGAACTGTGCTTCAGTTCTCATACTATCTCAGGGGTCACCAACCTTTTTAAAAACTTCTTGGGTAGCGATTAATGTGAAGGGCTACCAGTTTGATACACACTTCTGACAAATTTGCTCAATTTACCTTTAATTATATGTTATTATTAATAATTAATGATATTCATCTATGTGAAGACACTGATCACTTTATTTCTATAAATCTCTGCAAGTATTTACATTTCGACATGATCACTTCTACAACATTTTCACTAGACACTAACAATTTTTAACAAATCATGCATTACATTGCATCATGATTGTACAGATTATCAATTACGTAATATACAAAAATCTACTTGGAGACCAGCTAGCTCTAATCTAATCTAAAACATTGTTTAAAAGTTTTTTTTTTTTAATATTGTTATTTTCAAAATCACACCAATGCAAGTGTGATTTAAAAAAGAATAACAACAAAATTAATTTGATGCAGATCACTGGTAAGTGGCGCTATGGTGAGCTATTTTTAGAAAAGGCCATGTTGGTGACCCCTGTCCTAGACCATGTCTAGAAGTGTTTTAATTCTCCTCTACCACAACAAATTACCAACAACTACGCTTTATTAAAGATCTATCCACCATCTAGTTCGATAATATACACGCGCACACACATATATAAATAATGGAGAATTTTTGTACTTCAACAGCTTCTGCACACTATTTTTTCACCCCAGAGCCTTATTTTATGTGTGTGTGTATGTGTGCGCGTGTGCATATATATATATATATATATATATATATATATATATATAGAGAGAGAGAGAGAGAGAGAGAGAGAGAGAGAGAGTCAGTTTGCACAACGCTACTATTTGCTAGATGCTAATCTGCATTTCATTGCTGTATTATGCAATAAGATAGTTGTCTCAAAATATCGGTCTATTAATCCAACACTTTGTGAAATCAGATTTCACAACTCAACCCCATTATTTCTTTTAAAATGAACACAATTATCGCTTAAACGCTGCTTAAAATGTACAGCTTCATCTAGTAGTAGTTTAATAACTAATCGTAAACGACTTCTTACTACTCAAAGTGTAAAGGTAAAGAAAAAAAAGGCTTCTGGCACTTCGTATTTAAAGATGCTGGTATTTGGGATGCAGCCGCTGCCTGGAGCTGCGAACTAGTTACAGCTACATGTAAACCTCTCACTCCGCTTCCAGCGTTTCAGAAACCCGCTGTGCTTTACAGAGCAAACAACTCAAATCTCACTAAACCCAATCACAATGTAATTATTATATTCTCTCGGGTTTCTCACTCACCCCTAAAGCAGTGTGTGCTTGACTACTCATTGGTCCGGCGTCAAAATGTGTTCCCCTGAATACAACTTCGTTATAAACCTCGTTCCGGGGTAGGAAAGGGGAAAAAAAGAACAAAGACCAAGAATGCTTTGATTTCTTTTATTTAAATCCAGAAACACTTTCTTGAATAACAATCACTTTTAATGTCATACAAAAAATAAAAAATAAAAATAAATTAAAAACATATGTAAAACGTTCTGTATATTTAAAATGTAAATAATTTAGTTTTCAAAACTTAAAATGGAGTTGTTTACACAACTGCTTTTTATAAATGATTAATGCAGATTCAATGCAAAAACCACAGATTTACATACTTCAAAATACACTTAGCACAAATTATTGCTTTTGCAGGATTGCTAAACACTTTTTACTTCATCAAAAAGCAGCAATGCAGTCAGTCATGAAAACAAGAATGCAACAATTCATACATACAGTGCCTCTTTAATCTGTGATTTACATCACCAGTGCCATATACAGCCACACTTTTTTTGAAACATGGGCTAGTCTCTCTGCCTTCTATGCCATTCATCTCAATCACACTTGTGTGTGAGAAGACATGTTCATGTAGGACGTCATGATCTTGGACACTTTAGTGTTCAAGCCAGTCATCGAGCAAATCATCAAAATCTACTGGACTACTGGCAGCAAGTGTTTTTTTTTTTTTTTTTTTTTGTTTTTTTAACACCTACGTTTTTTTTTTTTTTTTTTTTTATATATATATAAATAATTAACCTTTTCCCATGACAGGTCTTTGTTTAAAAGAAGCGCTAGCGCTTCCTCTATCTTCCATCTTCAGTTAGATACTTAAGGAGTTCAAATTCCAGTGCTGCCATAGTTCTCCTTTGCTCTTCATCCTCTTCTTCATCCATTCCATAATCATCATCCTCCTCCAGGGGTGTTTTGTCACTGTTATTATGAAGGATGGCCTTCTGCTGCACACCTGGACTGCACTGACTTTGCATGGAAGAATCTGTCACAAACAGGGGGAGGAAGAAAAAAAAAATCAATATGAATTGCAAACAGTAAGCAAACAAAATCAACAAAGTGAACAGACATAAGGAAGTAGCACATATTTGCATGAGAATTATGAACTTAAATTATGTAATAAGTTTTTGCTTGTTACATTGATAAACCAACATAAATCAAATATTTAACCACAGTAAAATGTTTAAGAGCTTATAAAATGACAACTTAAATTAAAAGTATAATTTAGATGATTCACAAACAAACTGGAAAAGTACAGAAGGTTGCGCGCTAACAGCAGAACTCATTTCACTAAGTGGTGAGGTACCTGATGTACTGGCATATTTTGTCTGTAATGTGCACATTGCTACTGTGTATCGAGAGCTTACCGTGATGGCAGGGGAACACGTCACTCCAGCTGTACTCCGCTAGGTTAATAGGCTGCCGGATCCACGGTTCATGCAGAAGCTCCTCCAGGGTCATTCTCTCAGTCGGCTCTCTGTGCAGCAAACCGGCCAACAGTGTGTGCAAATCTAAAAACAAAAATGAACTATCTGCTGTAGTCAGCACTTACCAAATTAAGTCACTGACTTACTGCTGCCTTAAGTTTTTTTGGACTTTATTGCACCCAACTATAAGCTTCTAATAACTAGGAACAAGGGAAAAAAGATTTATTAAAAAATTAAACACAGATTGGCAATTTATTGAACACCGCATTTAAACTAAAACAAGCTGTTTATCAGCTGATCAAAAGTTTAAGACTGTAGCCCAGAAATCCCCACAAAAGAATTAAGTGTCAAAAGGACTCCCCCTTGCGAGTACCCCCACTGTTTTTTATTGATAATGTCAAACACTTATTTCTGCATGCTTGAAACAACTGTTTCCAGGAGGCTGGTGGGAACATTGCCCCATATAGCCAGCCACCGTTTGACGCCCCTGCACAACCTGAAGCTCCATTGCGCCGAGTAGAAAACACCTCCAGTGGGATCTCCTGGTCATGCCAGTATCGTTGGATACTTTTTTTTTTTTCTCGTCTGAGAATAAAACTTTCTTCCATCTTTCAATGTCTCATGTTTGGTGCTCCTTTGCAAATTCCAAACAGGCAAGTTTGTGGTGTTTGAAGAGACGTGTCCTTCCGAAGACGTTTTTTGTTCTTTAAGCCCTTTTCTCACAGATGGTGTCTTATGGTTATTATGATGCAGTCAGCATCAGTAAGCGCCTTCATTTGGGTTGAGGATCGGCATGTGTCTTCACGGAAAGACCGTCGGATCCTCTGGCTCGGTACAGGTGACTTTTTTTTGACTACCACTAGTTTTTTTTGTCCCATAACTCTCAGGATCTTTTAAGAAATTTAAAATGACCGTCTTACTGCGTCCAACCTGGGCAGCAATGGCGCGTTGCGAGAGCCCTTGCATGTGCAGCTCAACAATCCTGCAACATTCCAAAATAGAAAGCCTTTTTGCTTTTGCCACCAGGAGATCATGACAGTGTGTCTAAGGGACAATGACATTAAGACTAACTTTTAAAGGCTATGGTCTTAAACTTGATCAGTTGACTACGACCTGGTTACGATCCCCCAGCGCAAAATGCAAATACATGGAATGTTTCCCCCGGTCTTACAATTTTGTTTGAGTGTGCGTGTGTTGTGTGTGCGCACGCATGTGTAAATATAAATATATATATGATTTATACACACAAACACACGGGCTGTACACACCACACATGTATGTGGGCTGCATCTACATCACTGAAGTACACACACACAAATATACGCACCTGGAGAGATTTCATAGGGGATGTTGAGTTTGGCTTGGATGATCTCTTCCACACTACCAAAAGGGTTTTCACTGAACAGCAGGGTATATACAAGCACTCCAAGAGACCACATCTCCAGTTCTGGTCCTTTATACCTACACAGTGCAAGAACTTTTGGTAGAAATCAACTCATCTAATTTATGCTATTATTCAGTAGTGTTACCAATACGCTTTTGTATCACTGAAATGAAAAACTAACATGTGGAATGATTATGGAAACTATAGACACCATGTCAAACTATGTACAAGGTAACTTACAGTACTGGTATAAAAACCTAAAGGCTGACAAAAGTATATGGATTTTCTATATTAAAATTATATACAGGTCACACACACTACATCAAGTTTATGTTGTCCCAAAAATCTAAGAAGTATAAATGATGCTAAAAGCTTCTGTGCAGAAGCTTTGTACCTACAGGTTTCCTTGTAGCACCTCAGGTGAGCAGTACTCCAGTGTGCCACAGAATGCATGGAAGAGTTTCCCAGACTCCAGCAGGGTCACAGACCCAAAATCAATCAACTTGATATGAAACTCTGCATCTATGATGATGTTTTCGTCTTTAATGTCCCTGTGTAATATGCCTTTCTTGCGAAGGTAAGTCACTGCTGACACCAACTGTATTCCACACAAACATACTTTCAGATTATTATTGTTTTTTTTTTTTAAACATGTTTAACAGCCACTCCTTGTGCACCCTCACACTTATCAGCTTACACACACCTGCCGAAAGATGTAGCTGGCTAGTGGTTCATCCAACCTGGGTTGCATGTCAATAAACTCAAACAAGTCAATGCCGTCTCCATGTTTTTCCATCACCAGCTGGAAGAAGTTCTCATTCTCAAACACCTCCAACACCTTTGCAAAGACAAAAAAAAAAAAAAAAGGTATATATATATATATATATATATATCTATCTCACATATCACACGTATACATATCCATATCACATACATATATATACATATACACATACATATATATATACAGTGAGGAAAATTAGTATTTGAACACCCTGCTATTTTGCAAGTTCTCCCACTTAGAAATCATGGAGGGGTCTGAAATTGTCATCGTAGGTGCATGTCCACTGTGAGAGACATAATCTAAAAAAAAAAATCCAGAAATCACAATGTATAATTTTTAAACTATTTATTTGTATGATACAGCTGCAAATAAGTATTTGAACACCTGTCTATCAGCTAGAATTCTGACCCTCAAAGACCTGTTAGTCTGCCTTTAAAATGTCCACCTCCACTACATTTATTATCCTAAATTAGATGCACCTGTTTGAGGTCGTTAGCTGCATAAAGACACCTGTCCACCCCATACAATCAGTAAGAATCCAACTACTAACATGGCCAAGACCAAAGAGCTGTCCAAAGACACTAGAGACAAAATTGTACACCTCCACAAGGCTGGAAAGGGCTACGGGGAAATTGCCAAGCAGCTTGGTGAAAAAAGGTCCACTGTTGGAGCAATCATTAGAAAATGGAAGAAGCTAAACATGACTGTAAATCTCCCTCGGACTGGGGCTCCATGCAAGAACTCACCTCGTGGGGTCTCAATGATCCTAAGGAAGGTGAGAAATCAGCCCAGAACTACACGGGAGGAGCTAATCAATGACCTGAAAATAGCTGGGACCACCATTTCCAAGGTTACTGTTGGTAATACACTAAGACGTCATGGTTTGAAATCATGCATGGCACGGAAGGTTCCCCTGCTTAAACCAGCACATGTCCAGGCACGTCTTAAGTTTGCCAATGACCATTTGGATGATCCAGAGGAGTCATGGGAGAAAGTCATGTGGTCAGATGAGACCAAAATAGAACTTTTGGGTCATAATTCCACTAAACGTGTTTGGAGGAAGAAGAATGATGAGTACAATCCCAAGAACACCATCCCTACTGTGAAGCATGGGGGTGGTAGCATCATGCTTTGGGGGTGTTTTTCTGCACATGGGACAGGGCGACTGCACTGTATTAAGGAGAGGATGACCGGGGCCATGTATTGCGAGATTTTGGCGAACAACCTCCTTCCCTCATTTAGAGCATTGAAGATGGGTCGAGGCTGAGTCTTCCAACATGACAATGACCCGAAGCACACAGCCAGGATAACCAAGGAGTGGCTCTGTAAGAAGCATATCAAGGTTCTGGCATGGCCTAGCCAGTCTCCAGACCTAAACCCAATAGAGAATCTTTGGAGGGAGCTCAAACTCCGTGTTTCTCAGTGACAGGCCAGAAACCTGACTGATCTAGAGAAGATCTGTGTGGAGGAGTGGGCCAAAATCCCTCCTGCAGTGTGTGCAAACCTGGTGAAAAACTACAGGAAACGTTTGACCTCTGTAATTGCAAACAAAGGCTCCTGTACCAAATATTAACATTGACTTTCTCAGGTGTTCAAATACTTATTTGCAGCTGTATCATACAAATAAATAGCTAAAAAATCATACATTGTGATTTCTGGATTTTTTTTTTTTTAGATTATGTCTCTCACAGTGGACATGCACCTACGATGACAATTTCAGACCCCTCCATGATTTCTAAGTGGGAGAACTTGCAAATTAGCAGGGGGTTTTAGTCTCTTACAAATGTAAAGAATGTGCATGTATCTGTTATGTTGACTTTACTTTAAAAGACATACCCAGAAGAATTCACTCGCCCAATGTAAATCCTGTGCAAGCTAACGTGGATGTTTTGCACTTTCAGAAAGCAACTCCGCAATGCCCCCACTCTTCTCTCACAATGAAGCAAATGAGAGACTCAGAACATACATTTATAGGGACTTTTAGATATAGCATAGCGTTCCACAGATACGGCCATGTAATTGAATGATGTAGCCAAATAAAAATCATACAGAAATTTGGGCTTTATGTCAAATTATTTTATATAAAATATGTACAGCCTGAAGGCACTTGTGAATAATATAAACAAGGATAATTTACACAGTATGAATAAATCCTGATCCCACCCAAAAGATATGGCAATCTCATAGGGGGATCTACAAAAGAACCAGTTTATGGTGTTCAGCTGAAAAACATTTGTACCTTGACAATATTTGGGTGATCCAGTCGCACGAGTATGGCCACTTCCTGAGCGACCCGACCCAAATCAGGGTCTTCCACCCAACACTCCTCTATCACCCTGCTCTTCCTAATAAACTTCACTACCACCTGGGAGAAAGAGAGAAATCTTTAGAGATTAAAAGAAAGGGAAGGGAAAATGTGAACAGTAAAGGAATGTCAACTTCCATAGAAAATGGAAGATGCCTCAAACATTCAGCTCTAACCTCCTGTTCGGCATGACGTCGTGAGGCAAGCCAGACAACGCCAAAGGCTCCCTTCCCAATGGGTCGCAACGGATAATAATCTTCCGCAAACAGTCCTTCACATGCTCCAGACTGATTCAGACTCATGGAGGAGCGTAGACCTTTACCATACTCTGCTTCACTGATCACCTGAATAAAACAAAGGCAAAAAGTCAAGAGTAGCCAAACAGACCAAAGGTTTTTGGACACATCCATCCATCTTGTTTGTTTATTCAGTGCTTATCTCATATACATATATACATACACATTATATATACACATACACACACATATATATATATATATATAAATAATATAATATATAATATTATATAATATTATATAATATATAATATTATATAATATTATATTATATTATATATTATATAATATTATATATTATATATATATATAAATATAAAAACTGTACCACTGCTACGATGTGATATATTTGGGCCTCACCTCTCGCAAACTGGAGGCTAAGGAGTCTTCAATTGAAGACTTTGCTATGGATGTCTGTGTGCTCTGCAGTGTCTCCTGCTGGTGAAGGAAAAGATGACTCCCACTCAGCCACACACAGTACAAAGCACCTCCGCTGGAGAGAGTAGCTCTGCGCACGTCACACTGCACCTCTATGTGACAAAAATAATAAAATATTTAAAATAGTAAACAATTCCCCCCCACACACACACATGCATCCTTAAGGCAACAAGGGAAATATTAAATACAGGACCAAGTCCAAATTTTTAAATTGTAACCTTTGTTTATTAAAACTTTAAATCAGACAAAAATAAAATCCTTACCAATCGGGGTTCCATCTCTGTGGTAGCAGTTGGCTTGAAACCTGCCCTCCTGTATCAGGGCAGGTGGTGTTAGTGCTCTAACAGGAGTGTACTGTGGCCTTTTAGGGGTCGAGGTTGCCAGTCTGTCACTTGACAGACTTTTACAAAGCTCTGAGAAAGAAGTACACTGCTCTGGATTTGCCTCTAAAAGTGAGGACTCTTTCAGTGATGAGATCACACCTCCCCCCAGGCATTCTTGCTCAGAAAGTTTGTATTTTTGGTCAAGGGGTTCGGTTTCAGGATCAGAATCCACAATGCAAGGTGATTGTGTGCGCAGGAGCTCAGCCGTGTCGCACTCACTCAGGTCTAGCTCACCAATGGCAAGTGCAATTGCATCACCGTTAGTATCCAGGTCTAGGAAGCAGCTGCTTGAATCGGCTACTTCTACTTCCTGTTGCGTGTCATCAGATTTCTCAGGACCCGCCCACTTTTCACAAAATCCCGAGGACGAACGACTGCCAAGGGAGATCACCTCGAAGCTGGAATTTTGGAATCGGGCTGAGCGATCCTGCTGAGACTCGAGCAAAGCAAAGGTGTGTAGTAGAGCTGCGGTGGAATCAGATGGAACAGACTCAGACTGGGATACTACTGCAGCTGCCTCGCTGCAAAGCTCTGCAGTGTCCTCCAATCTGTATGGAAAAAAAAAACAACCATAGAAAAAACTAAATCAATAAACATCTAAAACAGTAGCACCAACTTTTTAAACAATTCTAAATGCCAGGGTAATGGAGATAAATGTTGCTTTGTTAAATTATACATCCATCTTCAGTTACAATTAAACCCCCCCCCCCCAAAAAAAAAAATAAAAATACAACACTACCATAAACTGTACACCCCCCCCACCAAAAACACCAATGTCTGTACTACTAGGTCAAAAAAATGTCACTAGTCAGAAACTTGATTCTTTTAATTTGAGCTCTCACTGGTTTGCTGGTGAGCAAGAGGTTAGCCCACCTTTTTACAGGCATGGGGGAAACTGCAGGAACAGTAAATGCAGAAAGAGCCTGGTGCGTCTGCTTAGCCTTGACAGCAGCAAAGCCTTGCCGCTCCTTTGCTGCACCTCCTTTCCTCTTTGGTGGTGGGAACAACAGACTGTCTTTGGCCAGCACAGTCTTGAGACCTTAATTATATTTAGTACAAAAAGATTATGATGTTTATATGAAATGAACCACATAAGTATAGTCAACCTGGGCATAATGTTCTGGTACAGGGTTAAAGCACATGGCTGGTGTACCAAGGATTACTCTAAACCGATTGGAAGCCCATCAAAAGGCTTCAATCACAATCGCAAAGTATTTCATAGTCACAGTGCTCAGATTAAATACAGCATATTTAAGTAGGTTTTGTTTTTATACCCAATTATGTTGCCAATTGACCTAATAAATTGCAAATTGGTCCTCCAGCTGTTCCTTATATGTACATTTAACTTTTCCGGCCTCTTATTGCTACCTGTCCCAACTTTTTCGGAATGTGAAGCTCTCATGAAATCCAAAATGAGCCAATATTTGGCACGACATTTCAAAATGTCTCACTTTCAACATTTGATATGTTATATATATTCTATTGTGAATAAAATCGAAAAAGTTTGAGATTTGTAAATTACTACATTCCTTCTTTATTCACAATTTGTACAGTGTTCCAACTTTTGTGGAATAGGGTTTGTATGTTTAACATAAGCTCTAAGGAGTAAAGAGACAAGGCTATTAATATGTACACACCAGCAGATCTAACGCAAACAGCAATGCAAAAATACACGTGCCACTTACTAAATATGGAATAACTCAATAATTCCATCTCCACAGCATAGAAGTAGACTGTTCGCAGAAAGCACTCACTATTATATGTGTCTTGAGTCTCCTTTGCTGAAGTAGCACAAGCAGATGGGCTTGATGTACCACCTCCACCTCCATTAGAGCATCTGTAGGAGTCTAAATAGAGAAGAGAGAAAAAAAATAAAAAAATAAAAAAATAAAAATAGAATCGGGATAAGAAAACAAATTTCACTCTGCCATCTGATCCTGCCTTTACATTAATAAGGATAAATACAGAGGAGTCTATGTAACTAATTTTATGGTGCATGATGTCCATAAATCCCAAGTTTCTCTACTCTTACAACTTCAGTTACTATCAAAACATTTTGTCAAATTTACAAGCACAATATTTACAGAAAACATTAATAGATTAAAATACTGTAGATCTTTAACAGTTTTGAATGTCTGTGCCATTCAAAAATGCTGATCATCTGCTTCTTTCCTGCCCAGAATGATGCACACTTTACTGTAGGTTAGCTTGGATCTTATTGTTCTAAAAACAAATATGCCCTTAAGCCTTGGTGTTTCAATGTTTTGGGAATTATTTTTTTACCCATTCAATAATTGCCTTTAACATTGAGACTTTGTCTATGTAAACATTTTGACATCACTTGAACAAGCTTCTAAAGCTATTTGGGCTTAAACACTACATTGATGATTGCTGTATGCTAAACACTTTCAACCCTGAGAATGTAATTGGTTAATTCTGAGCATGATGTATGCCTCATTACAAAAAGGGTGTGCAACCAGGTTACTTTGAAGCCTATTCCAAAAAGACTTGGCTGCAGGCACGAATGCACATTGGATGGGTAACAGGGGGCAACAGTTTAACACAGGGCACTGTCAAACTAACATTTCATTCAAGGACAGTGAAACCTTTACCAACATCATCTGTAAAAAAAAAAAAAACATGGTGATTTAATAGAAAATGCATATACCTGTGTGGCCTCTAGGAGGACTGAATGCTGGGCAAACTTCATGATACAATACAGGACTGGGACTTCTGTCAAAGGCACACATCATCTCGTAAAAGGCTGGTATCAAGAAGGTGATCGTCTACATACATGCACAGAGATACAAACACACAGGATTGACTTTAGACGCATATACTTAGATTTTTAAACACTAATCCAGCTAGTGCATGATATAGTAACAGATAATTATATAGTTTATAATTATATATGGATTATTTTTGTAATTAGTAAGGGGTAATATCAAATTTTATTTCGAGAGAAATTAGAGCACTACCTTGCCCACAAGCTCAGTCATGCTATATCCCATCAGCAGGGGAGAGTAAATGCTGTTGATGCTGTTAATGGTGCCATTGGGGAAGAGTGTCAGAAGGCTGCTGGAGGGAACAAAAGTCCACAGTGACCCAGAATAAACCACGTCTGGGAGGGACAAGCACAGACCTTCACTGCCACTATCTTTAAAAAAAAAAAAAAAAAAAAAAAAGGAGAGAAATAGAACAATGTGTGAATGCAGAGCATTTGCAGAAGGAATGCCAAGGCCATAATTTTCAACAAACTGGTGCATTATATTAAAGTTAGTTTACTTAGCACAGTCATAGCATGGCTCATCAAATGCAGCGTAGGTCAGAGCTAAATAAGGTGGTCATAATTTATGATTTGCGCTTAATGTTATTGGATGTTTGAAGTGCGATATGGTGTTTAAGATGCTCTGCTGTGAGTGCATTTGGGAAACATTAAGGGAAAGAAAGGAAAAGTGCACCATGTAAACCGGTGGAAAAAAAAATTTATCCAAAAGATCAATACAGACCCCCTGCACCGAGTACTGCATGTGACTTTTCACTGGGCTCAGCACAGGGAGATGTGTCCAACTGGTTTAAAGGCTTCCCACAGGATATCGCAGTGCGCAGTCGCACACTCGCCCACAATTCTGTGCTGTTCCTGCCCTGCACACGCACCCTCTGCAAGCGCATCACCTGTAAGACACAGGTTAATCTTCAGTAAATACACCACAGAAATAAGCACTTAGTATTCTTGCTTTATTGTTGAAACTATTGTAAAAGTGAACATTTGCTGGCCCAGAATGATCTCAAACTAATAACAGTAAATGAAAACTAAATTATTTAAAAGCTATAATGGCTGCTACTGCTAGAACACAATGCATTAGGTTTTAGAATGAATAACAACAAAGACCACACGCACGCACGCATGCACGCGAGAGAGAGAGAGAGAGAGAGAGAGAGAAATGTTTTTAGCCAAGCAGTTATAAATTAGAGTGCGCTTTAGACCTTAGGTATGGTCCGACACTGCGGTGGAACAAGAAGTGTTGGCATCACGGATGTGACCGAAAGCCCAATCAAGTCATCAGCATCACAGTAACCATGGAGATGAGCAAAAGTGGAGTCATAGCTGAGAATCCCACCCTAAAGCAACATATTATAGTACATTTTTAAATGTGGCACTACTATTTTGACAGCAAACCTAAAATAGTGTGCAAAAACATTAGACAATTAAATCAGTTGGCGCAACACCATTATTTTAATAAAATAAAGTTGTTGATACAACAGCGGCCATAATAAGCTTTTTTCCCCCATCATGTGAATAAAATGTGTAAGCCATATGCTAAACCCAATCTTTTTATGCAAAACAAAGTTTATTAACCACAGCCAATAAACAAATAAATAAATAAAATAGCACATAGCTAATATAAATCAAACCTCTTTAGAGAAAGAGAAGTGGGCGGATATCCTCTCCACTTTCTCCAAAAACAGTACGCAGGTTTTGTGATTGTATGAACACGTCCATACAGACACAGGGATCTCAAAGCCTGCTTTACCTACTGCATTTACCTAGTAAGCAAAACAGATATAAATAAAAGACATGATTAGAGACAAATTAGGAAGTAAAATAAGTGAATAAAAAAAAAATAATAAAAAAAAAAAAGGTTTGTATGCTACACCCCAGACCAGAATGAAAAAAACACTACAGATGAATAAAGTTTCATTATAGTGCATCTCTTTTTTAGAAACAATTCTTTTTTTTACCTTCTAAAGCTCCCTCACAAGTGTACATACCACTTTTCTGGATATGGTGATTATGTTGCCTGCAGAGTCTAGGCTGTCCTCTCCCAACACATCCTCAGTCATACGACTGGTCTTCAGAAGGCAGGTCAGGGTTTTTCCAATCAGCTCACTGCGTGTGTATTCAAAGAGCTCGCAGGCTTGCTTGTTCACATCCACTACCTACACATTAACAGTTCAACAGTGAATGTTTACATAAACTACGACACCAATTAGGCAATAAAATAACTGTCCATGTGCATCAATCATTTTAACCCCTCTAATTATTTCTTGCTATAGAGTAGGGCTGAAATGATTCTTTGAGTAACTTGAATAATTTAAGTACCAAAAATGCTTTCATTTAGTACATTTAACTACACGTGAAGTGCTGTGTTTCCCACAGACCATTATTACTGCCGTACCACCCGCTAAACTCTGGAGCGCTCTGCCCAGGTAACACAGAAGACGTTACAGAATGAAAAAAGGAGGAACTGGAACAAAAATCACAAGGGGCAAGGAGAAGATTCAGGCCAAAGAAAACGGCAGAAAGTGTCCAAAGTTTGGGATCATTTCAAACCAAAACTATTTTATTTATATACAGCGCGTTCAAAAACTCCCTCGGCAGTGGCGGCGCAGAGCAGGTAGTGGAGCACGTTTTTAAAGCTGCCAATAAATACACAGATTTAGTGTGTGGAAAATTTCAAACATTGCGAAACTGTGCGAGATTTAATAAATAAATACATTAGTGAGAATAATAATGAGAAACATTTTCCCATAACCTACTGCAGAGGAAATTAACCGCACTGTGTTTGCAATTTGATAATTAAATGCACTAAATGAGTTTAGTTTTCACAGATATTCCTGTATGCAATTTCAGCAATAGAAATTTTATTTTCTAAAAAGAAAAAACTACTTGTTCGTTTTAAGGAGACCTGTCCTTTTCTCTCTTATTTGGTATTGCTCTTTAATAAAGAAAAAAATTAAACACTCGATTAATCGATGATATAATCGTTAGAATACTTAATTACTAAAAATAATCAGTAGCAGCAGCCTTTCTATATAGTACAAAAAAATCAAAAAATTTTTCAATAAGTAATTTTACTATGCTGTATGGTACTATACACACGCTACACACGCTACATAGCGCTACACACGCTACATAGCGCTACACACGCTACATAGCGCTACACACGCTACATAGCGCTACACACGCTACATAGCGCTACACACGCTACATAGCGCTACACACGCTACATAGCGCTACACACGCTACATAGCGCTACACGCATTAAATCGACAATGAACTTGTTTATTATGAAAGTAGGCGTTAAAAACATGAACTTATGCTTAAATCATGCTTAATGTCGCAAGCTTGCTCATGTATGTGTTAACAGTATATTGCCAACTCCTCTGCCAAATTAACATTGCAATTACACGGCTAGACAAATTTCATGATAAATGGACATTTGGCATACAAACAGTACAATTCCATAATCTGCATTCTTGTATGCATGTAAATTTGTCTATTAATCAAACACTGCTGCTGGATCTAACGACATTTCAGTCTCATTAACAACTCATAAGAAACACGCCTAACATTTTGTTTAGAAATAGCTTTATATTGAATGAGTTTTGCTCATTTGTTGCGGGTTACCACAAAAGACACTGTATATTTGCTTTACAAAAACAGCTACTACTTTATACCTACATTAATGGTCAAAGACAAAAAAAATCTTTTAAATGTGTCTTGTGAATTTATCTATCTTGTAAGGATTATAATCTTTGTGCGTGGTGTTTAAAAATGACAAGCAAAAAAATTATTTTTTGTATGAAGGAATCATTGTGTGTTTCATTGTGTGTTTTTTTAAAACACAGGATGTTTAAAAAAAAAAAAAAAAAAAAAATTAAGTTGACATTGAAATTTAGTTTGAAAACAACTGAAAATATTTCATATTGTAGGTTCTTCAAAGTAGCCACCTTTTGCTTTGATTACTGCTTTGCACACTCTTGGCATTCTCTTAATGAGCTTCAAGATGGAAGACCTGAAATGGTCTTCCACATGCTTGGCACTTGTTGGCCCTTTTGCCTTCACTCTGCAGTCCAGCTCACCCCAAACCATCTCGATTGGGTTCAGGTCCGGTGACTGTGGAGGCCAGGTCATCTGGCGCAGCACCCATCACTCTCCTTCTTGGTCAAATAGCCCTTACACAGCCTGGAGGTGTGTTTGGGGTCATTGTCCTGTTGAAAAATAAATGATGGTCCAACTAAACGCAAACCGGATGGAATAGCATGCCGCTGCAAGATGCTGTGGTAGCCATGCTGGTTCAGTATGCCTTCAATTTTGAATAAATCCCCAACAGTGTCACCAGCAAAGCACCCCCACACCATCACACCTCCATGCTTCACGGTGGGAACCAGGCATGTAGAGTCCATCCGTTCACCTTTTCTGCGTCACACAAAGACACGGTGGTTGGAACCAAAGATCTCAAATTTGGACTCATCAGAACAAAGCACAGATTTCCACTGGTCTAATGTCTATTCCTTGTGTTCTTTAACCCAAACAAGTCTCTTCTGCTTGTTGCCTTTCTTTAGCAGTGGTTTCCTAGCAGATATTCTACCATGAAGGCCTGATTCACACAGTCTCCTCTTAACAGTTGTAGAGATGTGTCCACTGCTAGAACTCTGTGTGCCATTGACCTGGTCTCTAATCTGAGCTGCTGTTAACCTGCTATTTCTGAGGCTGGTGACTCGGATGAACTTATCCTCCGCAGCAGAGGTGACTCTAGGTCTTCCTTTCCTGGGGCGGTCCGCATGTGAGCCAGTTTCTTTGTAGCGCTTGATGGTTTTTGTGACTGCACTTGGGGACACTTTCAAAGTTTTCCCAATTTTTCGGACTGACTGACCTTCATTTCTTAAAGTAATGATGGCCACTCGTTTTTCTGTACTTAGCTGCTTTTTTCTTGCCATAATACAAATTCTAACAGTCTATTCAGTAGGACTATCAGCTGTGTATCCACCTGACTTCTGCACAACACAACTGATGGTCCCAACCCCATTTATAAGGCAAGAAATCACACTTATTAAACCTGACAGGGCACACCTGTGAAGTGAAGACCATTTCAGGTGACTACCTCTTAAAGCTCATTAAGAGAATGCCAAGAGTGTGCAAAGCAGTGATCTAAGCAAAAGGTGGCTACTTTGAAGAACCTAGAATATGACATTTTCAGTTGTTTCAAACTTTTTTGTTATGTATATAATTCCACATGTGTTAATTCATAGTTTTGATGCCTTCAGTGTGACTCTACAATTTTCATAGTCATGAAAATAAAGAAAACTCTTTGAATGAGAAGGTGTGTCCAAACTTTTGGTCTGTACTATATATATATTATATATATATATATATATATATATGCAATAATTTTACTGTTTGCAGTCGTTTTACTATATGCAGTCATTGCTTTTGTTAATTGTACACATTCTACATTGGATGAGTTTTAGTGCGATAGCCCCTAACACACACACACACACACACACACACACACACACACACACACACACACACACACACACACACACACACACACACACACACACACACACACACACACACACACACACACACACACACACACACACACACACAGCTATGATTCATGTGTGTAAGAGAATGCCAAGAGTGTGCAAAGCAGTGATCTAAGCAAAAGGTGGCTACTTTGAAGAACCTAGAATATGACATTTTCAGTTGTTTCAAACTTTTTTGTTATGTATATAATTCCACATGTGTTAATTCATAGTTTTGATGCCTTCAGTGTGACTCTACAATTTTCATAGTCATGAAAATAAAGAAAACTCTTTGAATGAGAAGGTGTAGGACATGAATACAATTGAATTAAATGATTAATCACAATGAATATACACTGACTTCTATGGTTTATGTACTAGGACATAATCATCTGCTCCTTATCAGGTTCTAGAACTAGGTAAATACTGCGTCAGATGAACAACACAACCTTAAGTCATGACATTATTTGTACAAAAATCAAGTTGAAATGGAGAAACCACATGTGAAAAACTACATTTAGCAAGCAGCGATAGCTTAAAGTAATCGTGTTTTGTATGACCATCAATCTCGCATTATTGTGGAGGAATTTTGGCTCATACACAGCTCTCTTAAGGTCCTGCTACAGTATTTCAGTCGGACTGAGGTGTGGCCTTTGCAACACCCAATTCTGTTCTTTTTTAACCAATCTGTTGTAGGTTTGCTGGAACGCTACTGCTACTCTAAGCGCATTGCTCATGCCTTTCCTACTTGGCACGGTGACAAACATGAACGCTCCAGACCAGCAAACTGTTAAAACTTGGGCATTTATAGAGGTGGTCACATGCTGAACATTTAAGCATAGGTTTTTAATTTACAGCAACTGGCTGCTACCTAGCCTCTTAAATCATATAGAAGCAGTAATTGTGTACTTAGTATTTAATGCATGATTTTATTTGTGTAAAATAAATAAATAAAATCATGATGTAATGTGTTGTGGTGTTCATTTAAGGTTTTATACAATATAGAAAGAGCATACTTATATATATATATATATATATATATATATATATATATGTATGTGGGTGTATGTATGTATAATATTTCTCTAGCTTAACCAAGTTATTTTCTGTTTAAACCCAGAATGTACAGGATTGGTCTAAAGCTTATGGTTTAATTGTACAGTTATTAGATATAATCATGGTAATATAACATGCAGTTCAGTTCTCAACCCTCCAATGTTAAGACTTTCAAGAAGGTCAGAGGAAAAAATGGATACACTTTAATCCCTTTTGAAAGTCCCTTTATCCAGTTATGATCAGCCTGCACTCAAGGGAGTACACAAAAATAGTGGCTGATCCATCTCATGTCCTTCATTCTAAAAATTTTCCTCCTCTCTCTAGCAGACAGTAAAGAATAGTAAGGTGCAAACTTAACTGATAAAAAAAAAAAACTAAACAAAAAACTAAACACAAACACTGACATTTGGATCCATTTGTGAATATGTATACATAATTTGAATGTGGCTGACCAAAACATTTTGAAGGTTATCCTACTACCTGATATGCAAGATGTAGAGATGCAAACCTCACAGTGTTTGTTATACCTGTGCTGTTGAACGGTCCAGAGTGATTGTGGCCTTATTAGGACAGTGGATGAGCTCGAAGCCTTTCTTTCCAAGGCAGAGACTGAGAGAGAGCAGCTGTTCAAGCTGTGAGCTCTCTAACCGAGCCGGAGAGGAACCTGAAGCGTGACATCGGCAAGGAGACCCACAAAGAAGGGATAATGAAGCAGCCTTCAGCATCACTGGCAACTCTTTTCTATCAACTAAAAGCAAGCAGAATTACCACATCAGGATTTTACATAGTCTTGAGGCACATACAATAAGGTACATTTTATGATTCATATGTCAGTCTCATTTGACTTGCACAATACAGCAACATTTGCTTGGTTTTGAAGCCAAATCTCAAGTCTCATAGCTCTTCTAAGTTGCATAGTAAACAGAGACGCTATACTTACCATTACCCAGCTTTTACATTCAAAACACACAAAAATTTCATTTTTATCACTGAATTTGGAACAAGTTGCTTCATTTTCATCTAACATGACCGGCAGCGATGAGACATCAATCTACACCCTGAGCTTGGATTAAATCAGCCCAGCCTCAGGTTTTATTTGCATTTTTACATGGCTGGTGCCGATTTCTTTAGTTTGTTCCACACTAATTAATAAGAAGAAAACAATTAAAGACATTTATTAAAATCTAATAAACTTTATTAAAATCTAATAATCCTATTTACAGTACAATGTAGAGTTTATCCTTGTAATATCAATGATCTCTAATGAGAGCCATGAAGCTGCTCCTTATATTCTCACTTCTTTCCAAATTGGGCTAATTCATATCCACTTATGGTCACTTTCATTCATTTATATTTTTTAATATAAAGTGTTATATTAAGGATGAAATTATTCATGAAGCTTTGTATCAGTGATCTTTTCCTCTTCTCGTGTATGACATTGGGGCCCTAGTGTGAGCATCTCTGCTTTAGTCATTGGTTTGTATTGTTAGCTGCTGTGCTATTGCTTTTTTTTTCTCTTCAACTTTCTATTTCCATTTGTATGTGAATTAAACGGTGTCTCACCTGTAGTGGAGTCTGGAGAGGAAGGAAATGAGCTCTCCTTTGCAGTATGCTTTGGAGGAGACAGACCTCCTTCCACAGAGTCCTCAAGTCCCATCAGGGGGAATTTAGTCTTAGCAACGGAACAAACACTGTCGCTTGTAGCATTAACATGGCCGCCCTTCTGTTTATCAACTATGTGGCGCCACAGCGACATTTTCCACTTAAAAAAACAAACAAAAAAACACATTAACACTATTGCGATCATAGTTTTAAACTAGCTTTGGCAGTGCACTATTTAACAGAGGAAAGACTGCCGGAGTTTGTTGCCTCATTCAACAGCGAAGCAACAAACCAGCTAAAATTCCGCTACTTAAAAAGAAAACTAGCTAAATATTAATTAGCTCATAGGAGTCATTATATGAAAATCCACAACTTTCTCTCGTCACTCACCGGTGATATTTCGGATAAATAAGATCACTGTTTATCCGTTTTTTCTAGCAGACCCACTCGGAGAGCTCCTGTTCACCCCAAACACGTTTTCACACCCAAACTGAACTGAAACCCGAAAGTTGAACTGTTGTAACCAAGCCGTTTGTTGTGCATTTGATATAATAATGTCCATAGAAACATAAGAAATGTTATTAACACAAACAAGTTTTTTTTGTTAACTCTCAGTCTAGGATTGTGTGCTCAAAATCCCAGGAAGCATTTTGGCGCTGCTGTAAACGAATGAAAATGACGCCCAACAAGCGACCAATAAGAAAACAGATTCCGCAAACTGAGCGAGCAAATTAGCCAATCAGAAACGTCAGTAGGCGGAACTTTGTTCTGAGTGCGTCTCCACCCATCAGGCGTAACATTAAAACCGCCGACAGGTGAAGTGAATAACACTGATCATGAGATTGGGATTCCTTTAAATATATTTATTGGGAATTTCCTAATCCCCAATAAATAAATGTTTCCGAGATACAGGGGATAATACCGAGTAAAGGTATTCAATATAATATATTGGTATTGGTATATTATATATATTTTGGAAATATATATAAAGGTTCAATTAAAACACACACCCACACACCCCAAACGTTGAAATGCTGACAGAGTCATGAGTGCCCAAAGCCCACAGCTGAACATGAGGTGAAAAAGCTAGATTGTCTATCTCAGGGGTCACCAACCTTTTTGAAACTAAGAGCTACTTCTTAGGTACCGATTAATGTGAAAGGCTACCAGTTTTATACACACTTCTGAAATAACAAATTTGATCAATTTACCTTTAATTATGTTCCATCCATCCATCCATCTTCTCCCGCTTATCCGATGCCGGGTCGCGGGGGCAGCAGTCTAAGCAAAGATGCCCAGACTTCCCTCTCCCTAGACACTTCTTCCAGCTCTTCCGGGGGGACACCAAGGCGTTCCCAGGCCAGCCGAGAGACATAGTCTCTCCAGCGTGTCCTAGGTCTTCCCCGGGGTCTCCTCCCAGTGGGACGCGCCCGGAACACCTTCCCAGGAAGGCGTCCAGGAGGCATCCGGAACAGATGCCCGAGCCACCTCAGCTGACCCCTCTCGATGTGGAGGAGCAGCGGATCTACTCTGAGCTCCTCCCGAGTGACTAAGCTTCTCACCCTATCTCTAAGGGATCGCCCAGCCACCCTGCGGAGGAAGCACATTTCGGCCGCCTGTATCCGGGATCTTGTCCTTTCGGTCATGACCCAGAGCTCATGACCATAGGTGAGAGTAGGAACGTAGATTGACCGGTAAATCGAAAGTTTCGCCTTGCGGCTCAGCTCCTTCTTCACCACGACAGACCGGTACATCGACCGCATTACTGCAGAAGCTGCACCGATCCGTCTGTCAATCTCCCGTTCCACCCTTCCCTCACTCGTGAACAAAACCCCAAGATACTTAAACTCCTCCACTTGCGGCAGGAACTCCCCACCAACCTGAAGTGGGCAAGCCACCCTTTTCCGACTGAGGACCATGGCCTCGGATTTGGAGGTGTTGATTCTCATCCCAGCCGCTTCACACTCGGCTGCAAACCGTCCCAGTGCATGCTGAAGGTCCTGGTCTGATGAAGCCAACACGACAACATCATCTGCAAAGAGCAAAGACGAAATCGTGTCGTCACCAAACCGGACACCCTCCGACCCCTGGCTGCGCCTAGAAATTCTGTCCATAAAAATTATGAACAGAACCGGTGACAAAGGGCAGCCCTGCCGGAGTCCAACATGCACCGGGAACAAGTCTGACTTACTGCCGGCAATGCGAACCAAGCTCCTGCTTCGGTCATACAGGGACCGGACAGCCCTTAGTAAAGGGCCCCCGACCCCATACTCCCGGAGCACCCTCCACAGGCCGCCGCGAGGGACACAGTCGAATGCCTTTTCCAAATCCACAAAGCACATGTGGACTGGTTGGGCAAACTCCCATGAACCCTCCAGCACCCTGTAGAGGGTATAGAGCTGGTCCAGTGTTCCACGGCCTGGACGAAAACCACATTGTTCCTCCTGAATCCGAGGTTCTACTATCGGCCGTATTCTCCTCTCCAGTACCCTGGCATAGACTTTCCCAGGTAGGCTGAGAAGTGTGATCCCCCTATAGTTGGAACACACCCTCCGGTCCCCCTTCTTAAAAAGAGGGACCACCACCCCGGTCTGCCATTCCAGAGGCACTGTCCCCGACCGCCACGTGATGCTGCAGAGGCGTGTCAGCCAAGACAGCCCCACAACATCCAGAGACTTGAGGTACTCAGGGCGGATCTCATCCACCCCCGGTGCCCTGCCACCGAGGAGTTTCTTTACTACCTCGGTGACTTCAGCTTGGGTGATGGACGAGTCCGCCTCTGAGCCCTCAGCCTCTGCTTCCTCAATGGATCCTTTAATTATGTTATTATTAATAATTAATTATATTTATCTATGTGAAGACACTGATCATGTTAATGATTTCTCACAATAATTATCAACAATGATTTAACAAGGTAGGAAACAGATAAATATCAATATGCAAAACTTTATTTCTATAAATCTTTGCAAGTATTAAAATTTTCAAATGATCACATCTACAACATTTTCACTAGCCACTAACAATTTTTAACAAATTATGCACTACGTTGCATCATGATTGTACAGATGATCAATTACATTCATTCATTCATTCATTCATTCATTAATTTATCTTCTCCCGCTTATCCGTAATGCGAGTCGCGGGGGCAGCAGTCTAAGCAGATTCCCCAGACACTTCTCCGTGTCCAGGGATCGGGCTGTCAAGGCCCCCGCCTTCGACTGCTGCCCAATCCTCTCAGCACCGGTCCCTTATGGTCCCTCCTGCAGGTGGTGAAAGTGGGAAGTGATTAATTACATAACATATAAAAAGCAACTTGGAGACCAGCTAGCTGTAATCTAATATAAATGGTGTTGCTCTGTTGTAAACTGGTCAGTGTGCCCATGCTAACCCCTGTCCACCACCAATATCTTTTACAATGGACCAATGGATGGTGGCCTTATATTCTTAAACATCATGTGGAAAGCAGGGTGCATGTGCATTGCTTAGGAAGAGATGGAACCAGGGTGCATTTTGGGAAGGAGATACACAGTGAAGGTAAAATGTAGTTCTGGGCAATGTTCTGCTGGAAATCCTTGGGTCCTGCCTACATAAATATTAGGCAAGTGGTTGAAATGTATAGCTAAACATTGCATTAGAGACCTTAACTCAATTCTGTACATGCATATGACGTGTCATGATTGTACAGATGATCAAATACATAACGTCAAATCTTGTGTCATGCATGTGATGTTTTTGCATGTTGGATGCTAGGTATTGAAAGTAGCTCTTCATGAAAATCATGTTGATATTGCTATATCAATTGCTGTATGAAAAGGCTGCAAAACAAATAGGATTAATTTAAATTCAAAGAATGTCACATAATACGTACCCCCCACATGACAAACAAGTCAAGAACTTTAGTTGGCATGAGAGAAAAGTCTGGATAAAATATCTTCTCTTTAACCTTAGTGGTGGCATGATTGTTGGTGCAGATTGTCTGGTTTGAGTATTTCAGAAACCAGTGATCCTTTTTTTTTTTTATGCACAGCAATCTTAAGAGTGTAAACAAAATGGTACAAAAATTATTTGCAAAAGTGACAGTTCTGTTGCTTCTTTTAGCTCAGATTAGTGTGGTCATTCTCCTCTAATCTCTATTATCAAGCTGTTTGAGTTTCTGCACAGAGGATGTCTTTATTTGTTTTTTTTTTTGTTTTGTTTTTTTCCAAAACCATTTTGTGCAAAACCCTGTTAAAATTCCACATCAACAGTTTCCAAAATACTCAAACCAACTCATCATCTTAGTCCAATAACACATAGACCAAGCAGAAGTTTTTTGTATTACTGAACACAGAAACATGGTGAAATGAGTAGAATATAAACTTAATATAAATATGTAAAATTAATATTGAAGTCTATTTAATCAATAAAAAAAATAAACAATTGCCTAATTCTTATATTACTATAAAATTGCTTACATGTAATACAGTGGAACCTCGATAGTTCATGACTTTTCATTTGGAACTGGACTAAGAGTAACTCGTGAAAAATCTCATAGTTCGCAACAAGCCGCGAGTGGCTCGAAAGCTCGGCGTAACATTTCAAAACAGAGTTTGTACTAATAAATTACATAAAATGTTTTTTTTTATTATTCAATTAGAGTAGTAAATCAATCATTTATGACAAGTAATTCACAATTTCTGTTGAGTTTACAGTGCAGTACATGTACAATCCCCCTTGAAAAAGGAACCATCAAAGGGAGGGTCAAAACCTTACTATTTTTTTGTTACTCGCAAGGGGTCATAGAACGTAACCCCTGCAAGTATCAAGGTTGCATTGTATAGTGTACAATTAAGCAACGTTGGCTTATGAAAGAGGAAATGAGAGGCAGGTGTCTGTTTTCAAAAACAGAAAAGACTTTATTTTGCCACTACTTTTAATTCGCACACCCTAAAACTTAGAACATTCATTAACCAAAATATCACTCAGGATTTGGATCCTTACCACTTTCACAAGCTCCACCCTCTATTCCACCAACTGGTGATCGACCATGCCCTCAGTGCCACAAAGCTCCTGTGTGGATGCACACAATTTTGTGTTCTTATATATCTTATATATCTGCTATAGATGCACTATCCACTGAAAAATGTAATGAAAAAATTTTATACTGTCCAACATTTGAAAACTGCACACCAGGTGTCTTGAAGTTTTCCCTTATCCTGCCTCTACTATTTTACACAAGACAAACACTTGCAGACTTGTTACAGCTACCAAGATGATGTTGGTATAAAATTTGGCTTACAATCAAAGCTTTATTGAAAAAAAGTGCTGTTAGTACACCCCTAGTACTTGCAATATTAGCTTGAGGCCCTGGAATTGTGTATATGTGTATGTTTCACTCTTGTGTGCGAGAATAAGGGCTGGCTGGTCTGTGCATAGAAAATATAAATCCTTTCAAAATGTTTACATTTCTTTTGTGTGCAAATCAGTAAAGGTCAATGATTTAAATAGGAACATGTTTTTTCCATCATCGAAGCAACACAACATACAATACAAATGCAGTGAATTTAATTCAAAATGGGCAAAAAAGTACCTTATTAACAGACCTCAGAACCCAGAGTCAATACTTTGTCAGCATCTACAGTATATCTATAGCAAATACGGTCTTCCAAAAGTCTTCTTCCACTAATCTTTGCAGAAATGTTCATGCCAGGACAGTTTAGACTGTATTTTGCTGATGTGTAGCAACATTTAAATGATTCTAATTATTATTATGATTTAGGTCAGTACTATGACAAGGCCACTCCAGAATCCACCTTGTTCTTAACAAGCTGGAGGCTTAGCCCTTATGCTTGGAATCATTGGCCTGTCATTTTGCATACATACCAATACCATCCAACCACAAAAAAAGATCCTTCAGCTGCCATTCCACCCTGTTTTGCTATCATATGTGCACAACTTTGTTGCATAGTTGTTTTGGGAGGTCTTTGGAGGCCATGCTGATGCTATACAGCTTAAAGATAAAAATTAAGCTTCAAAATAACTTTTTATTCAAGTAATTGTAACGATTAAGTCATTTGGTTAATCCAGAGCTTTTAAGGAATTTTATAGTAAAGACTGTAAGTTGGGTGTGTTTGCAATTATTATAATGATAATAATAATTATTATTATTTGTATTATTTGTAGCACTATTATATACATTTTTGCAAATCAATGTAGGGAATACTGTTTTTATAGTCAGTGGAAATAAAATGTCTCTATTGGAATGTAATTAACAAATTACAATGACAAAAGTACACTTTTTTTTATCATGAATCTAATTCTCAACTGCAACAAGCTCTAACTGATTTGCAAGATGAAAAATGACCCAATGATTTGTAGAGGAGCTGTTTTATTTCATTTCTAAAAGCAAACTGAACAATAAGGTACTTTACAGCCTATATCACAAATCTGTAAACCCTTTGACTATTTCATTGGAACAGCCAAGTTTAAATAATTTGTTTTATGCTGTGTACATCCTACTACCTCTCCCCAAATCCGAAATCTGCAGGAGCAGCTTAAACACAAGCAAATACATCAGCATGACTATTTTCATTTACAAATAAAGCAATTCAATAAAATCCAGCAGCAGAATTTAGCAGAATTTCTGGAATAGGTACATATTCATATATGGTAAAACAGAACACAGCACAACTGTGAATTGTTAACAGGCATACACTGGTATGAGGGAAAAAAAAAAATTATTAAGATTTTATGAGGAAAATGTCACACAGTTTGGAAAGCACAGTATTTGTCCATCAGGTCTATGCAGTTCCAGCTTGCACAGTCAACCTTGATCACACAGTGTAGTCCTTCAGGCATCATTATCCACTGTATCTTATCAAAAAAATATTTTAATTAAATGTTAACTCTGTATCCTCAGGCACCATGATTCAAACTCAATTATCCTCTAATGTCCGAATAAATCAAAAGGACAAAAGAGGGATGACCACCCGTTAACTGTTTCTTATTATGCTTGTTAGACAGAAGGACACGTTTAAAATACCGACTATTTCTATGAGGTGTCGTCCCCCCCACATAGATCTTCAGTCTCACTAACACACACTTAAGCATGCATGGTTCTGTGGACTGACTCAAGACACACTGAAACAGTATGAGCAGAATATACTGCCATGTAAATATAACAGGAATGGTACAGTAATACAGTAATGCAGGTGAGAGACACACTGACGGGTCAGGAACAATATGCATCCGTTTCAGTCCCAGAATTCCTCAGTGGTGATAGTCTTTTTTACTGTGGGGTCTGTTACCCAGAAGTTTGTCAATCTCTGAGGCAATGTGAGGTGTAATCTTTGGAAGCACCTGGAAAGAAATGGTCATTTGAAATAACTTTAATAACTTGAGCCGAAATTAGTCACATATTTCTTTTTTTCGTTGCTGATGAAAATGAAAGTTTTTTAAATATTAAATATTTCATTTAAAAGGCAGTTTAAAATCCAACATAAAAAGGTGGAGTGTATATTTTTCAAGTGACCCTAACTGGATGCAAGCAGCATTGTTCATACACTCACCTATCTATCTTATTAAAAAACTGTAATCAGAAATTCGGTTAATCTTAAAAAATAGTAACAGTTTAGTATACAATTCTGTGAATGCAGTGTTGTCATATACACACTTAATTTAATAGTGCTATATTTACATGTAACTCAAAAAGCTGAATTGAATGTTTTAATAATATGTACTGTACTGTATTTTGATTAAATATCACCAGCTTTCTTGCCTGTATTGCGCCTAAATTTTCTGTGAGTTGCGCAGGATTGGAGCTCCCCAGCAAAACTGAACTCACTCCCTCATTCCGTAAGCACCAAGCTGTAGAAGAGAAAAGAAGAGACATGATGATTTCAGAATAACCTTTAGACTCATCATCAGATTAATTGTTTCCCCAATCAAACTGCAGCAATTACATTGAACAAAATAATAAATAAAACAAGCAACTTAAAAGTGCAATGATTCTAAAGCTCTCTTAGATTATGGCTTTAGTTACTGTTACATTTACTCACTAATAAATTGCCCATGCATTAAGTGAAGCTTAAACATTTAATAATCCAAATGCTGATTTAGTTTTAGCTTTTAACATCTTAATTGAATATTGTAGATTTAAAAAGCCTGATCCTAGAAGTACATTTACACTGCACTGTAAAATATTAGCCAGGGGTTATTTAATTTTAGTAGTCCTTAATAGCAGGTTGTGATAGGACAAGAGTAAAGCCCATTTAGTTATAAACACAGTACACATGCTGTAATAATTTAATAACAGTTCTGTGAAAAAAACACAAAAAAACAGGCTCTTTGGTAAATCGTTTTTTGGGTTTTGTCTCACCCACGGCAAGTTGCGGAAGTGTACAGCTCAGCTTTTCTGCAATATAACTCAGCTCTTTCAGCTTAGCCTGCTGTTTTCTTCCATCCTCACTTACTATCTTATCCTTCAGCCACTGGTATGACTGGTTATGACATAAAACACACACACACACACACACACACACACACACACACACACACACACACACACACAAAAAAAAAACAACACAGCTAGTTATAATAATGATGATCTATATGGAATGTTATTCAACATTTAACATATTTTAACAAAAGATTCTATCTACCTTAATTTTCGAACTATAAAGCGCACCCATATATAAGCCGCACCCACTGAATTTTACAAATATTTTTATTTTTAACATAAATAAGCCGCACCTGTCTATAAGTCTACACTAATGTACTTTACACAGGCTTTAACGAAAGACACGTTACACACGGTGTAACGGGTGAAATATGTTGCGCTTCCTTTAGGAGCATAGCGGTATTTTGGGAAAAGACCGGCACAGCATTTTTTCGTATTACTGCGTGTGTGGAGACCGAGGAATATGTCCTTATTATTTTCTGATGCTCATTTCTAAGTTTCTTTGAGTAACCCTTAACGCTGTTGCCAAGAAAAATAAAAAAGCATGAGTTTTGGAAACCTGATATGATTTCTGTTGCAACTGGAGTTACAACTCTATCTATCTATCTATCTATCTATCTATCTATCTATCTATCTATCTATCTATCTATCTATCTATCTATCTATCTATCTATCTATCTATCTATCTATCTATCTATCTATCTATCTATCTATCTATGCATGAACACACACACTCAAGATAACTTGGGCTTATTTGAAATGGTCTCGCTTGAGTTCCACTGACGTTCAGGTGCAAATTATTTCCACTAATTTACCTGGAACTGGTCATTCAAGGCTTGTGTGTGCAACCAATGAATAATTACATTGCGCTACAATGTAATTATACACACTGCAAAAGTTCAAATAAAGATACAGCAATATGGCAGAGAATAAGAAAGTAGTTATTTATTTACTTTTTACTCAAGCTGAACAACAACTTATAATTAAAATCCATGATGAGTTTAAAATCATTACTGAAAAAAAAACTTGGCAAATAAATCTCTTATATTGTATGGAATAAACTAGTTGCATGAGAAATGACTTCACGTAAACACTATAAATGCAAAAATAATATAGAAAATGTTTATTGATTCTGTATAAAAACTTACAAGTACAAATACTGTATTATTAAACAGTTTGAATAAATACATATATTAGTTACTGGACTAACTGAATTTATATAATGTGTACCTTATTAATTTTATTCTGAAGATGTTTAGATTTTATGCTGACTATACGTTTACTTCATGGAAAGAAGAATGTTTATTGAATTTCCTTCATCCAAAAGTGCTTCATCCACATTGGTTCCACATGAATGAACTACGTTGCAACCGGTATGATATAATATTGTATTTTAAAAGTGTTGAAATAAATTCAACCACCACACACTCACTAAGCTCACACTGCTACATTTTTGTCATATAAATATAAACAATTTGTTTTTATTTCCATTCAAGGGATTTTGTTTTTAGTTCCATTTGTGGAAATAAAACGAACAGGAAATAGCTCGCCTTATTAAAATGAGCCTGACATCTTAACTTGACTCACTTCAACAGTTACTACCATGTAGTCCCACCTTAATTGCTGCCCTGGAGGATTCTGGGACCCCATTCTCGTACTTTCCTGTAATGATTCCACAGGCGAGAGGAGACCAGGAGACCACGCCCACACCTGCAGTGCATTATTTTAGGGACAAACAGAGCAAGATTTAGTTTATAAAACTATTTAAAATGTTCACATTTTTATTTTTAAATGAAACATTTCATGGAATCTTCTAAGGTATGCTGTCTGGCTCTCTGCTGTCTACTAAATACCCAAGTTCTTTAAGTTACATTACCTGCATTAGCTGAGTTACTGTTTTGCAACAAATCAAAAATGTTTTAGGACCATCATTGCCAAACATATGCACTGCAAATTAAGACTGAATAGCACTGATACAAAATTATATCTGTGACGGTGTGCTTAATGTAGCCTTACCAATTTTATGATACAGCTCAGGCAACTGGACTTCCACTTTGTCTCTCTGGAAGAAATGATACTCAGCCTGCTCACAGACTGGAGGAATCAGATTAAATTGCCTTGCAACAGAATATGCCTCCTTTAGAGGAGGGGGGAAAAGAAAGATAAGGGGAGAGAGATGAAAAAAGAAAAAAGAGGTGTGAATATGTTTACTTGTGAGAATACAGAGCCTATATCGTATACAGAGTGCAAAAGACAAAGACTTTGGGGTTTTCTCTATTATCATAAGTGACAAAAAGTGTCAAAGATTTGCATATTATATCTTGTTCAATGAAAATCCTACGCTCTAATAATCTTTTGCATTATGAAACAATGGGGGGTTTAAACCTTTGTACTTCAATGTGTATTTGTGCCATTAAAAAGCTACTGAATTGTTCTGGTTACATCATGCTATTTAAAAATGGGTTACCTGAAAAATCTGCATGACACATCATCTTTAAAAAAAAGGTTAAAAGTTGTACAAAGCACAAATAATACAATACAAAGAATTGTTTAAAGTATTAAGATGAAGGAAATGTACATTGCCCACACTATATTACTTTATTGTTAGCTTTAAATAATGTGTGTTTTAGGAAACTCATTAGTTTGTTTGTCCCTCTTGTGATTGTATCTTCTTGTTCCCACAACATGGTTGTTATTGGAACATTTTCAATGACTAATCAAGATCTGAGGTAAAAATACAAAGTTCAACTGACCATTATCTCCATGGCAGTCCAGCGTGACGTCCCCCAGTACATGGACATCCCCTGATTTATTGCGTGAGTCATTGCTCTCACAATCTCTGGTAAATACAGAAGCAACAATTATATCACGCATTATACTCATATTTGTCATTTTCTGCAAAAAGCTCTAAAATTGATTCAGCAATGTCATTAGTCATTCAAGCTGCTTTTACAGGCTCTGCCAACACAAAACCAGCATTTTGTGGTGTTAAAATTCAGATTACTGGAAAATTCACTGTCTCAGCTTATATGCTTTTTGTATTTAATGGACTAAAAACTATTTATTTTTGTGTTTAGAATGTGCTGGAAAACCAAACTTTAGTCAGTGTTTCTGAAAAAAATAAGTGCCACTGAAATTATATGAGGAAGGATTTGCATAATACAGCTCAATGTTGCTGAACATGTTCCTTTTATCAGAAAGGTTGAAGCCGTATGCACACATTGCACACAGCAGACTGTTCACTGCATTTAAAAAGTGCACTTCATCCAAAAGTGCCTCCTAAAAAGTTCACTTTAATTCACTTGCTAATTCTGGATCTGGAGTTGCTAAATGTGAATTAATGGCACACTGTGTAGGAATGCATGTTTATGTAGTATACAACAGTTTAGGTAATAATGTGTTAGTGTGGTTGTGCTCATTAAGACACAAGTGCATTAGTAAAATAAGGTTCTGCTGTAGGGGGAAGAGGCCTGGGGTGCAGTCAGCATCCCAGTTTATCCTAAAGGTGTGCACTAGGTTTGAGGCCAACGCATTACAGCAGGACAAAAGATGTAGGAAATCTGGAAATTCAGATCCAGCCTGATCCAGCTTGAAAGAATTTGTAATGAAAAATGGCAGAAAATTGCCCAATCCATGTTTGTCATACCTCAAGTCATACCCAAAAAGACTAAGTCTGTAATTGTTGCCAAATGTGCTTCAACTAAGTAGAGTAGCGTCTGAATACTTATGTACATGTGATATTTTAGTTTTTATTTAATTGTAAAAAAATTTACAGACATTTCTAGATTTCTGTTTTCACTTTGCCATTATGGGGTACTGTATCAATTACATAAAATCAATTTGAACAATTGTAGTATCAGGCTGCAACATGAAATTTGTAAAGTGAGGGGAGACTAAGTACTTTCTAAATATACTGTGTGTGTGTCTGTGTGTGTCTGTGTGTGTGCGTGGCTCCCTGCCTGCCTGCCTGCCGGAGTGCCGACTCGTCATCAGCCAGTACCTGTTCTACAGTTGTTTATTGTGAACTCTAGGTGGCGTTGGCTTGCTGAGAGTAAGCGCTTCACTGCTGATACATTAACTACTATAGAGGTAATATCTACAGTAACAATATAGGGAAAGCGGTCTCAGAACACATAAAAAAAACTTATTGGAATGCTATAGTTTCTGTACAATAAAAAAATTATAATAAACCTTTAGCCAGGAAATATGTCAAAGAGCCCAGATATAAAAAAATCTTGTCCAGCCATAGAAGAATTTAAAAGTGAAATGAAAAATCCACCATACGGAGATTTAGTTCTGGCTTCCTAACTACCTAAAGAAGAGTTGTGGTGCTAATTTAGTCCTTTAGTCTCTCCTGTTCACCTTCATATATGTACACTTTGATTCTTTAATTTTATGAGCGAACAATGAAACATGACTGTTATCCTGTGTGTTTGATTTAAACAGACATTTTTCAGGATGGAGGATTCACTTCAAAGCTAGTCAGAAAAAGAGAACAAACAAATGTAGCATTTTTACTGTAAGTAAATTTAGATACACCATAGACAGCCCAAATAGTAGTGGCTACCACTATGATTACACTGTTCCACTGTTTATAAATAATCTAAATGTGGTTCTTTGTGTAGACACAATCACAATTTTTATTCCAGTGTAGTTTTGGAGGGCCTCCAGTATCTTCTTGCTTTCAGAGAATGAAGAACTGGGATGCTTATTTTGTAAACTGCAGCTGTGGTTGCATTTAGCCAAGCCAATTAAATATTTGCACATACAGATATGTTTACAGGATTAGATCAAAAAAGAAAGGTATAAGAATTATTTAGGACTACAAGAAATATTTCTGTCTATTTATATCCAAAGATACATTTATTTACACTTTGCTGAAGCATCTAATCACCTAAAAATATCAGTCTTTATGATGTGAAATACCGAACTTATTATCAAAATAGCATAACTCTATAATAATAATAATAACTTCAACACATCTCCATGTCTCTTTCAGCCTGATTAGCTCTTACCTAAACAGAGATGCAGCAGATTTTTTTGCTGTCCAGGAAGTCCACCCGAGAGAGGGCATGTCGCTAACCTAAAAAAATCTTCCACCCTCCATGCCCCACTTCAAGTTTGCTTGTGCCCTTTGTTTAATTGGGGGTGTTTACGTGTTCCACTGGCCTTTAAAGATCAACATTAGAAGATCTGCCACTAGATCTCAGCTGCATTATGGAGATCACTACATCTCCCTGCTCCACCCTAGACATCACTGTATTGACATTACTATATGAGTAATGATTCAAGTTCAGATGTCATTCTGCATTTCTTGTTCTACTAAGGACGTTGCTACACATTCTTTGCAGAGCTCAAAACTCCCTCCAATGGAGTTTTCTCACCATTAGGGATTGGAAAGAATGTTGCTCTCACTTCAGGGTAAATGTTGATCCATCCTCTGGCTCCACAGAGAAGCCAAACTGAGTCAGTTGGTGGCTTTACAATGCTTCAATACCTTCAGCATTGATGATAGCTATAGCGATCCCAATGATCTTTATCTATTCTCGTATAGAGTACTGTAGTAAAAGGCTTTGCATTTCCTGTACCATTTAATGATACAGCTGGTCAGAAGTCTTTCTATCATCCCTCTTTATAAGGTGGAAAGGATGGGAGGAGGAAGTTTGGCTTCCTTCAGCCTCTTCATAAAGTGGCTGTTTGGCTAAGCATGTCTTTTTTTAGAGTACAGAAAAGTTTCTTCTGTGTAGTGATGCGTGGCTAACTTGGACCTCCTGAAGTCAAGAATAATTTCTTTAGTCTTATGAACATCAAGAGCTGCATTATTCTGCAGGCTTGTTTAGTTCCTCTCTGTATGCTGACTCACAAGCACACGTCATAATGTGATATGAACTGTACTGTAGCATAGTCATAGTAAGCAGCAGTTGTCTAAGAACCCAGCCCTGCTGATGTTCAATGTGGTGGTGGCAAAGGTAAGCTGCTGATCCTTATGGGTTGGGGTCTCCTTGTCAAAAAGTCTAAAATCAAGTTAAAGAAGGCAGTGGTCAAACCCAGCTCACCACAGGCCTAGCTTTATTAGTTTTTGTGAGATAATTGTGGTGAATTCTGAACTGAAATCTAGTTTACATACTGTAACTGCCATTTATGTGCAGATGGGTCAAAGTTAGGTTGAGCAGGCTGTTTGACTGGCAGGTGTATAGAAATAGGGTAACATGGGTATGTTGTGATATGCAGCTTTATGTGGACTCTAAACAGAGTTTACCAGAGACAAAATAATAAGTACTTGGTTGGTGGGAGTTGGAGTATATTTTGCCCTATGCTTTGAACTGTGCATACATTTTTTCCCCAGTCCACCTACAAGTCAGTTGCCACCATTACAGACAAGTGGTGTAGCTTTGTAGTCTGTGCTGCGGAATTTACGCTGTTGAGGACACTTTCTGTCTTGTTTACTTTCACCTCTCTGACTCAGGTCAGATTGGCCTGAGCTGTAAGTTGGCTGTGTGTCAGGTTTTCAGCAGCAAGCTCACTTCAGCAACCATCCACACATCCGCACATTGTCAGTGCACTTGCTGCATTGAAAGCATTGCTGTTGAGATTTATTTGTCCAGCCTGTCTTTACAAAGAATGGCTCCTCAGATCAGATCACCTGTTTTTGAATAGGTATGGCAGGTTTCAAGAGTAGCTTTATGTCTGTATTAACAAAGCAAATGTGTTGTCCAAGCAGCTGAGGTGGGGACTGGGGGTAGTCTTTTAATCACTTTATGTAAACAAGGTTTGTACCACAGGTTGTGGAATCAACTTGCTGGTGTAATTTGGTTAAATGGCAATGAAAAATCTATTGACGTGTACTGTCTATAAGTTATCCTATAGAGTTCACTTGGCAGCCTAGTTCCAGTGCATTAGAGCCAGGAGGAATGTACATTCCAACAATGAGCCTGCTGGTAAACCCTCAGGACATGTAGGCCAGCCATCATTTCTTTTATAAGCTCCACCATCGAATATCAGTATTTTAAGATTACAAGCGCGTTCCTGCCCTATTCATTGTTTATGTAAAGAAACAGAGACCACTGCACTGAGTATTACCAGACAGTGCTGCTATCCTGTTGGGGTGATGGGCAGCTAGCCCAGCTAGCAGAATGACTTCACTAGGAAGGCTGCTGTTGAGCAATACTTCTACAAAAACAAAACCACAGCAGTCCCTGATTTCATGCTGGGTAGGGAGCTGTAGTCTAAGGAAATCCAGATTTTTGCACCACTATGTTATCCTTCTACACAAAATGTATTTATAAAATAAAAAAAAAATTGCACACTATTAAAACATAAGTGCACTATATAGTAAACAGTGTCTATCTGTATATTTATTTTGTTTTACTGCAGAATTCTGGAGGGACTTATGTGTTGTCTTTGAATAGAAAAGTAGTCCAATAACCATCCATTCTATTATTGGCTCCTGCAAGCCTAGTTGCATTTGGTCTCAACAAATCATTCGGGTCCACCATAAATCTTTTAGACATTTAACATCTTCTTTACAATACAAATAAATGTAAAACCATTAGGCTGGTAATTTTAAGCTAATGGTGTGCTATCTGTCACAGCTGCTCTGGAAGAAAAGAGAGCATTTTGTCTTTAACAACAGTTGAAATAAAACCTCTAAATCACCTAAAATAAATCTATATTAAGATTAATCGATATGGGGTGATTCTGCTCTTTGGGTGTAACAAAAATAAAACTCTTTCAATCAGTCATCACTAACAAAATCTTAAAATGGTAATGCCAAAAATAAAAATTAATAATTAAGTTATGCAACCTACAAACCAGATCTTCTTTTGTTTAACTCTTTCGTCATATCAGGTCTCATACGCCTAAATAAAGCTCAAATTATAGATTTCTAGCAATGTGTGTGTGTGTCATCAGGTTGACACACTTACTGCCTCTCTAAAACAGTCTAGCATTCTATATGACAAAAGTCCCATATGAATGGAATTCCATCTTTCCATTCCAGCCCCATGCCTGTGCTCTTTTTATTTTGCTGTATTGGTCATGCTCAAGGCATTTTGCTTTGCCTATTACTCAACCATGTGCTTTTGTTGACTTTGTGATCCGTCTTTCTACTGCAGTCCACATAGAAAGGACTTCAGTACATGCATTTTTTTTTTTTCCTGCACTACAGCAAGACTGCATTATAAAAAAGATTTAATTATCAATTTAATCATCAACAAGCATGTGCACTCCTGTAAGAGGAGGTGAGGAAAAACGAGTGAGGAGAAAATAGCAGGCTTTGTTTAAGAGGCGCACTGAAGCTGGAGAAGCACATAATGGAAATGAGAGTTTTCTCCCACTCATTCATTAGCAAAAGGGGTGTGTGTGCGTGTGTGGGAGAGAACAGTAGGAGGAAGTAACGAGAGGACGTCAGCTGAGCACAATACATCAACACACAGAGAGATGGAAAGAGAGAGACGGAATGAGGGTGAGAGTGGGAGAAAGGAAGAATGGGAATATGGTGGAGGAGTTTTGCAGCTATAGGTATTATGGAGTATATTTTTATCAAACCCTCCACATTAAGCCATGCTTCTCTGTTACAGATTTCAGAGTATTTGCATTTCATTTGATCGAGTTTACTTAAGTAAGGAACTGCATGCACAGTGTATAAAAGCTTATGATGCTGCAGTGTCACTATTAGCATTCAAACAGAATAAAAACACACACGATCAGAAACCTGTAGAGTCAGTGGCATGCTGTAATCTGAAATGGCACTGCGGCAACAGGCACTGCAGCTTTCTTTCTAACCTCACTCCAGGCAGATGCAGGAACAATGAGTAAAAAGTGACTGCATTTTTTACAGTTTGAGAAATGTTGAGATGTAATACGACTCGGTAGTTCACTGCAATATTGGACTGTAAATAAAATAAAAGTGACAAGGCAATGTGATTGTAGTAAGAGATTTCCAATCCACCCGCACACATGAATCATAGCAGTGTGTGTGTGTGTGTGTGTGTGTGTGTGTGTGTGTGTGTGTGTGTGTGTGTGTGTGTGTGTGTGTGTGTGTGTTAGGGGCTATCGCACTAAAACTCATCCAATGTAGAATGTGTACAATTAACAAAAGCAATGACTGCATATAGTAAAACGACTGCAAACAGTAAAATGATTGCATACATATATATATATATATATATATATATATATATATATATATATATATATATATATATATATATATATATATATATATATATATATAGTACAGACCAAAAGTTTGGACACACCTTCTCATTCAAAGAGTTTTCTTTATTTTCATTACTATGAAAATTGTAGATTCACACTGAAGGCATCAAAACTATGAATTAACACGTGGAATTATATATGGAATTATATACATAACAAAAAAGTGTGAAACAACTGACAAATGTCATGTTCTAGGTTCTTCAAAGTAGCCACCTTTTGCTTTGATTACTGCTTTGCACACTCTTGGCATTCTCCTGATGAGCTTCAAGAGGTAGTCACCTGAAATGGTCTTCCAACAGTCTTGAAGGAGTTCCCCGAGAGATGCTTGGCACTTGATGGCCCTTTTGCCTTCACTCTGCGGTCCAGCTCACCCCTAAACCATCTCAATTGGGTTCAGGTCCGGTGACTGTGGAGGCCAGGTCATCTGGCGCAGCACCCCATCACTCTCCTTCTTGGTCAAATAGCCCTTGATGCCTTCAGTGTGAGACTACAATTTTCATAGTCATAAAAATAAAGAAAACTCTTTGAATGAGAAGGTGTGTCCAACATTTTGGTCTGTACTGTATATATATGTATATATGCAATCATTTTACTGTTTGCAGTCGTTTCACTTTATGCAGTCATTGCTCTTGTAAATTGTACATATGTATATATGCAATCATTTTACTGTGCAAAAGTCCACTTCTAAATAATATAAAGTGAGAATGCTTTCAAAATAAAATGTATAAATTTCTTTTTACCAGCTAACAAAATTAAAAATAAAGTCAGCTGTATGATTATGGACATTATACCATGCAGCTGCTAAACATTAATAATTTCATATATAGGTTGAAACACAAACATCATCAAGGTCTCTCCCAGAGAAAGATTACAAAGTAGACTTCGTATGTATTTTGAAGAAGCACAAATAAACACGAAATGTTGAGGACCATAGATGCAGTGGTCAGCTAAGAAATTTTGTGTAGCAGATGAAAGACACATCATGCTCAATTCTCTATAATAATGGAAGATGTCCAGCAGTGCCATCAGCCAAAAACTGTCAGAAACCAGTGGGACCCAGGTTCACCCATTTACTGTCTGGAGAAGTCTGGCCAGAATTGTCTTCATGGAAGAATTGTGGCCAAAAAGTCGTACCTCCCGACAGGGAAACAAGGCCTAGAGACTCAACTATGCATAAAAACATAAGAACTGGGATGCAGAAAAATGGCAGCAGGTGTTCTTGACTGATAAGTTAAAAATCTGAAATATTTGACTGTAGCAAGAGGCAAGTTGTTTGCCAATGGGCTGGAGAGCAGTGTAATAATGAGTGTCTGCAGGCAGCAGTGAAGCATGGTGGAGGTTTCCTGCAAATTTGGGGCTGCCTTTCTGCAAATGGTGTTGCAAATGAAGATTTGGTCAGGATTAATGGTGTCCTCAGTGCTGAGAAATACTAGCAGATACATATCTATCATGCAACCATCAGAAAGGAATCTGAATAGCCTCAATCAGCAGGACAACGACCCCAAACATACAGCCAATTTGTACATTAAGAACTATCTTCACAGTACAGAAGAGCAAGTTCTGGAAGTAATAGTTTTGATATGTGTATAATGAAAATATGATGGAAAAAAATAATGGTTCTTTATATGAAAGAGAGAAAAGACAACACTCAATTATCTCTATAGGTTGACTGGTTCTCTAATGGTGTTATATTAAAATAATTGTAATAGGGTTTTTTTTTGTTTTGTCTTCAACATCACATTTATTCACTTTAAATTGTAGAAGGTTATGTAAGACAATATTTAACACCATGATAAATGCAAATTGGGCTGCCAGATTTTCCAGAGGGCATTAAAATCATTCATTTTGCTGCCATATGGACTTTATATAAATAAGATTTAGTGGAATAGTGCTTTGTTATTGATTCATTGTGAATGGAGCACTTAGTTAAAGATCAGAAATAAATCATTCAAATCCTTGTTATAACAAATCACTGACAGTAAATACAACTTCCAAAAGGTAAGATGAAATCCAGTATTGCTTTGTATAATATTTATGCACTAATAATTAATGTTATGTTTGCTTAGTGTCGGCACTTCAATTAAATGTTAACAAAATCTATTTGTATAATTTCATTCTCAGCTCTTTAGCTGATGAATGTTTCACATTCATTATAAATAAAAACCAACTGAGGTCCCTAAATAACATTTATAATAGATGATCTGTCGTGTGGATATCACTTTAGAACCTTCATAACCAAGGCCAAAGAACAAGAGGCTGTTTCAGGGCTGCAATGCAGAGACTGCAGTCCCTTGGTGAGTGTGTGAGTGTGTGCATGAAATGACCTGTCATTCTGTAATAATGTGTGTAGGAGGTGAGGGGGAAATAAAGTATTGCTGTAAGGGTTGTTGTGTGTGTATGTGTGTATGCGTGGGTGATATTTGTCTGAAAAAAAGCAACTAAAGTGACTTCCTAATCATTCCACCATGACACGATCCTTCTTGGGAATGGTCATAAGGCTTCTTTACCATGCTGACTTTCTGGCACTTTAAACGATTGTGTTGGATTTATTACTGTAAATATAACTTGAGAATTTTTTTTTGTGTCTAGTGCAGGAAAATAGATGCCATTCAGATCTCAGCATGGGAATAATTTATTCCACATCATAATCATTTTAACTTTCAAGTTCCCAAGAAGCCTCTAGAGAAATTTAGTGTAAATCTTTAGCATTATTGTGCTTTTTGGTCTTGATTTTTATTTGCTTTCTCCTACCCAAATGCTCACACTGTTTGTATCTAAAATCCTTCTTTAGCCTCTTTCTGCTTATTTGATACAACAATCGATTTTCAATTTGATTCTATTTTATTAACAGGACAAATTACAGTATGCTATTGTCTGAACAAAGAGCAAAGTGCAAATACATGCAGCTGTTTCATTTCATTCTGTCCCTCTCTCTTTCTAACTCTCTATCTCTGCTTTTCTCTTTATCTCTTTTTTGTGTTTCTTTCTGTTGCACAAACAAATGTATGTATGTAATTCTTTTATTTAAAAGCAACAGAAAATTTGATGCCCAAAGATAACACATGGAAAACATTTTGCAACACCTTAGACTTTTGAACTGCAGAATAAACATTGCTGTCACTAAATGAGAGTCATCTTTTTTTTTATTTCTGACTGCAGTTACACAATGTGTGTTAAGTGTGGGAGATTAATCTTGAATATTATTTAATAACGTGAAGTGTTGCAACCGCTGAATAAATTGGAATGGAGTGTGATTTTATTAAGCTTTTTGTCTCCAGAATGTGGCAGTGTTATTGATGGCAAATATCTAAACCTATTATGAAAAATGTTTGAGTCTGCATGATCACCGTCTCCTGCCTTTTCTCTACAATTGAGTCATTGGTAATAAAAGCCCAGGACTCACAAGACATTTTGATTTAAGAAAAGATCACAAAAAATCCTGAGGCAAAGCAGATAAGTGAGCTATTTTCTTCCATCTGTACTAAAGCTTATCATAGTCTTTTGCTCATGAATATGCAGGTGGAAACAGAAAGTTTAAGGTTTTACAGAACTTTTTTTACAGAACAATTTTTTTTAATGATTATTATTAATTAGTTGCTTCACCATTATTAGTTGTAGAGACATTTTTATTACACCAAAACTTTTTAGAACATTGTAGGAATTTAACAGTCTAATTATTCTGTTTAATTAATGTCCTAGTAAAGGTTTTAGTAATATAAATGGGCTGATAGTTGATTTGGAAATAAAGAAAGAGAGAGAGAGAGAGAGAGAGAGAGAGAGAGAGAGAGAGAGAGAGAGAGAGAGAGAGAGAAAATATAAAATTGGACCATTAATGTTCATTTAAAGTAATATATATTACAGTCAACAAAATTCAAGTAAATAGAGAGCAAAAAAGAAAATGATCTAGCTAAGAATAACCTGGTTGTATAAATGTGCACACCCCCTTTTATAATGAGACATATGACTTATTCACATTTAAACTGATGTGCAAAAGCATACTGTATATTATAGACCTCTTATCATATCAATCATTCTAACTTAAAAGAAAGATCAGATTTTTCTACAGGACATCATGGTTCATCTACTACTAAATCCATGGTCTGCAAAGAGTTCAAACCATGTACAGAATCACATTGTCAAAAGGTGTTGTACAAAATAATAATAATAAAATAAAAAAAAAAAATTTAGAAAATTATGCACCACAGTGACATTATTACAAAACTGATAAAAGGAAGAGGAAATCCAAGAGGAAGACTTATAAGAAAGACTGCCAGGAAAGCTATTGCAACATTATAAAAGCTGCAGGAAGATGGATATAAATGGCTACATAACTTTTGATGCAAAAAACAATCAAACTCAAAGAAATCACCCCAACCACAAGTCACTATATGTTATGGTTCACTGAAAACAAGGTATGATGTTTGGCGCATAATTATAAAAGATATATTTGGCATGAAAACAAGGCACCCATATTAAACCATACCTATGATGGCAGTGAGAATAGTGGTTAGTGCCATACAGCAATTTTTGCAAGGAAGCATACAGCAATTTTTGCAAGGAAGAGTGGAATAAAATGCGCAAATCAGTAGTGCATTCTAACAAACATTATGTAATTTACTAAAGTATTAACTAAGGATTGTGCACATGCGTTTTTAAAAAAGATATTCTTAAGTTAATCTTTTCCCCATAAACACTTTCTGTTTGTTTTTACCTTGAATGTTGCTGGTTTAAATATCACAATGATTGATTAAATATCACAATGATTCAGAAGCTTTCACACTATGAGCAGAGCTTCTGAATGAAGACAATCATGAGAAGTTCAACTCTAACACTTTTCTGATCTCCTTCTAGCTGTAGTTTGATAGTGTTCAATATAATGTCCGTTAACACTAAATATAGTGTTGTTATGTTAAACTCTATTCAAATTGTGTGTTGATCAGCTTTCACTTCATGGTTAATTCCTGTTCTGTTTGAGGCTGTGATTGCTTTGTGACTCTGTTAGCTCTCCTCACTAATCTAAGAGAGGCTTGCGAGAAAATACACTATCACTGGCAGCCTGAGCATTTGTACTGAGCCTTCTCTCCAAGGTATTGGAACGATGTAACTTTTTCTTATCCTGTCAGCGAATACGCCGGGTCAAATATTTCTCAAATTTATGAGCATATTATTTCTGTAAATGTGTGGCAGTCTGGGGAAACCTTTCACACTGTGAAATGTTGTCACTTTAAACTATGTATCACTAAAAAATATGTTTCTGTTTTGCACATAGCTCAATCACAAGCAAAATTGAAAGCACAAATCTGAAAGTGATGAGGAAAAAATACCTGCATTTAAAGATTGCATTCTAACTATGGTGCCGGAACATCACAGACATTCTGACAATATTTAATTACTGATATGTCTGAAATATAGCATGTCTCAAACCATTAAAAGCCTGAAATGTGCAGTAGGCTACCGAGGTTTAGATTAATGCGGATACATTATTCATACACCGTGTTATCTTAGTAAGGCTGGTGAAATGATAGTATAGCCTTCATTTTGGTAAAAAACATTCATGGATTCTTGTCAAACTATGTTACAGGCAGAAGATTTCAGCCACAAAGATATCAAACAGATTTCCCAGACTGCCACAAAAGAGATTGTGGTGTATACAGTCATTAATTAGATTAATATTAGAGCAGCTACATGAACTAGAACAGCTACATGAAATAAACCAAAAACTAGATCCAAAAGGCCCCAGTGCTTAAATCAGGACACTCCATTGAATACTGGGTAGTATATTGGGAGTAACTGGAATACCATCTTTTAGTGCTTATGTAATATACTATGGGAAGCCAGTTGGAATACAGGGTTTGGTTCAGTTTCTACAGGGTTGTGGTAGCATTTAGGATAAATGGCTGCAAGTTTTAAGTTTTTTTGTAAATTGTAAAAACAATTTGAAAATGAACACAGACAGATTATGTTTCATGTACATGTGTGTTTATATTTCCCCTATAGTATGTGTAGTCTCAAAATTCACTCTAGTACTACAAATTAAATAATATTAGTTCGTTTAAGATATTGCACAGTACTGCAAAAAGCAAAAGTCTAGGAAGTGTACAGTAAGAAGGCTGTAAATAAAGAATGCTTTAAAAAATAAAAGTGTTAATAGTTTATTTTCACCAATTAACAAAATGGAAAGTAAACAAACATGAGAAATCCAAATCAAATCAATGTTTAGTGTGACTACCCTTTTCCAGGCAAAACAGCATAAATTCTTTAGTTTTTTTAAGGAACTTAAAGTAGTTAAAGAAAATTAAAGGCAGGTAAGTTGTTTCAAACATCCTTGAGATCTAAGCAGAGATCTCCTGTTTATGCCTGGTGCCTCTTGGTCTGGGAATACATGAAGAAGCAGAAGAATGTGAGGCAACAGACATACTGTAAACAGAAGATCTCGGCTCAGATCTCAAAGATGTTTGAGATCCAATAAAGGGAGGAAGTAATAGTTTTGGCCCCCACAGAGTCCAAAACTATTACTTCCTCCACTTATTCTTATCTGTGCTGAAGACGTTCTTAATGACATTGACTGTATGTTTGGGGTTGTTGTACTGTTGCAAAATACATTCTGGCTAATTAGATGCCTTCCTTATAGTATTGCATATTAAATATGTATCTCCCTGCATTTCTCAGCACTGAGGAAAACATTAATCATTACCAAATCTCCAACTCCATTTGCAGTAATGCAGCAACAAACTTGCAGGGAACCTCCACCATGCTTTCCTGTTGCTTTCAAACACACATTATTGCACTGCTCTTTAGCGCTATCGCAAAACTTGCCTCCTGCTACAGCCAAATATTTCAGATTTTGACTCATCAGTCCAGAGCACCTGCTGGTATTTTTCTGCATCCCAGTTCTAATGTTTTTATGCATAGTTGAGTCTCTAAGCCTTGTTTCCATGTCAGATGTTCAATGTAGAATGCATTTCATCATTCACTTAAACTCATCCACTATTTACTTTTGAGGTTCTTTGAACACCAGACGACCCCCAAACAACTTTTTTGTAACATGCCCTGAAAGCGGACAATGACTCGCAAATGAAATGTTTCACATCAATGCAATTTTTTGCACCATTAAGGGCACGGTATACATCTTGTGAAGCTGACATTTACATGGATTTGGCTAAACAATCTGACATAACTAGGGGAAAAAATAACTACATACTGTCATGTAGAAACTTTGCTCAGTCTGTCAGCTGGAATGTTGCAGTACTCCGCCCTGTGACAAAGCCTGTGACTGTCATTCACACACAAAAACCGTAGCTTCTTACAAGCCTTGCAAAATGTGCTTGGCTAAAAGTACACCGAGGAATTTAGACATTTCTTTGTAAATCCTCAGTGAAATGTGTGTGATATGGTGTTACTTTAGAAGTATGTAAAAAAAAAAAAAAACACTGCTGCACTTTTAGGGGTTGAGTTTAAAAGAATCTGTCAGCTACTCATCAAGTATTTGAGTGGTTGGATTTGGGACAGATCTTGGTTGGTATTTGTGTGTGTGTGTGTGTGTGTGTGTGTGTGTGTGTGTGTGTGTGAGTGAGTGTGTGTGTGAGAGAGAGAGAGATATGTTTGTAGCAGCAGGGAGTCATATGTGAAGGTCAGAATCCTGCAAGGTCTTTCTCCCTCTCTTTCTCTCTTTCTTTCTCTCTCTCTCTCTCTCCCTCTCTATCTCTCTCTCTCTTTCTAACTGCTGTCTTCTTGATTCTCTGTTTTAGTTGCACATGACACATGTAGCCATCCAGATGGATTCTCCTCTCTCTTTGTGCAAGGTTGAAATGAGCCACTGGTGAGAGACTGCAGTTATTTCAGTCATCCTGCCACACTCTCTCTCTCTCTCTCTCTCTCTCTCTCTCTCTCTCTCTCTCTCTCTCTCTCTCTCTCTCTCTCTCTCTCTCTCTCTCTCTCTCTCTCTCTCTCTCTCTCTCTCTCTCTCTCTCTCTCCCTTAGTCTTGCTGCAACGCAGATCAGCCCAAAAATATACTGTCTATTCCCCACAGGTTCTCATTTAATCCCGTCTGAGAGAGAAAGAGACTAGGATAGAGAGGCATGGGGAAGGGATGAGGGGCAGAGGCGTGACTTTGCAAGTCAGAAAGTAAATATAGGGCAGTGATTTCCTCCATGTTGAACAGTGCAGCTTGAATTATCACAGAACGCACAAGACAAATGTGATGCTGTGCAGAAGTTAACAGCAGACAGCAAGCAATACAGAACAAGAAATGATTCAAAACATTGATTAAGTGTTCGGAATCAAATCTGGTCATTTATTTTTGTCCTGAGAAAAAAATAAGTAAAAATTTGGAGTGCATTTGATTCTTCTACTTCTTCTTCTTTGGACTTCTCCCATTAGGGGTCGCCACAGCGCATCATCTTTCTCCATACCCCCGGTCCTCTACATCTGCCTCTTTCAAACCAACTACCTGCATGTCTTCCCTCACCACATCCATAAACCTCCTCCTTGGTTTTCCTCTTTCTTGGCGGCTCCATCCTCAGCATTCTCCTACAGATATACCCCATGTCCCTCCTCTGCACATGTCCAAACCATCTCAATCGCACCCCCTCACCTTGTCTCCAAAACGTTCTACATGCGCTGACCCTCTAATAAACTCATTTCTAATCCTGTCCATCGTCATCACTTCCAATAAAAATCTCAACATATTTAGCTCTGCTACCTCCAGCTTCACCTCCTGTCTTTTACTCAATGCCACTGTCTCTAAACCACACAACATCACAGGTCTCACCACAGTCCTATAAACTTGATTAATCAGTGCTATTTTCCTAACCAAGGATTTGATGTAAAGATCATTGAAAGCTCAACATTTGCCATTACATGTCTATAATTGCTTGTAAACTTCTTATTAAGTTACCACTGGCTTGGCACTGTTTCCAAAGAATAATGACAGAGAAACCTAAGGGTCCAAATTAATCTAGGGGTATTGAATATCACTTGGATCAACAATGCCACAGTGTCATGAGAGACCAAGAAACCAGCACACCTTTAAACAGAATAGAAAGGTTGTAATCACTGCCGCACTCTATCTACTGTACAGAACTATCTTGATCTTGTATAAACTAAAGAAGTCCATCTGTTAGCTAAAATGTTGATGTGCACCACCCATTGGTGTGAACAGATCAGATTACCAGTTGATCTGGTGATCACATTATCACTATTTGGTCCAACACAGGGTATATAAGGAACCTCAGCAGGTTCTCCTGTATAAAATTCTGCAGGGTATTTTTGTGCACTTTGTCCAAACAAAGGCTACAATGGTATCATCCTGCTCCCAATGCATGCAAGGTGACCGTATTCCAGGGCTGAAGTGATTATTAACAAAATATATATGAAGTCTGATTGTCTCTAATAAACAGCTATAATAGTTAGGGTAAAATGTTGTGTGTTCATTAACACCAGCTTCAGTGTACAAAAGTTGCTGGATAGACTTACCATGCATTACTTCTTGAGCAGTTACCAGAGTTAATTTTTTTATGTATATGTATGTATTTCACTGGTCTCCCTAACAAAAGATGATTTATTTCTTTTGTTGACTAACACTTAAAATTGACAAGTGAATTAATTAAAATTTGTTCTAGTTAAAAATTTATATATTTTAATCATGCCAAATCCTTTTTTTATTTACATAAAAAAATATAATCTATATAAAATGTATAAATTTGGGCTGTCAATCGATTCAAATATTTCGGCGTGATCAACCACAACTTAATTGAACATTTGTATCTGTTCTAAATGTACCTAAATATTTATAGTTTTTAAGTTTTTAATACTCATCAACATGGGCATGTATTTTTATTATTAGTGAAACCAAACTCAACAAAGAGCATGAAGACAAAATATTTTTGTAAATGTTAAAATTATTTATGGTCTTTAAAATTACGTAAATCATGAGGACACCAAACAGAACTTTTGCTGTTTCCAGATGGACGGTTTTATTTGCCGGATGTGTAAATCATGGCGGATTTTGGTGCTTGATTTCAGATAAAACAGTAAAACTAATGCTTAGTGATTGAAACTTATTTTTCGGTGGAATATATATATATATATATATATATATATATATATATATATATATATATATATATATATATATATATATATATATATTTGTTTATATGAGTAAACAAAAGATGCTCTAATTAAATGTGGGTTTTAATTTAATGTCTTTTATATTTATTTGTTTATTTATTTATTAGCAATTATGAATTGAAATTTAAATAACTGGAAACATGTAACTGGGGCAAATTGTCCTACATAACAACCGCCTTACAGCAAACATTTAACTGCTTATGTAGTGTAATTAGCATAACGCAAGAAAGGATGATCTAATGTGTGTAATAACGGCTTGTCCTCCTCTGGCTTTTAGTAACTAGTAACATTGTTGAAATGTTGCAGAATGGGTTCCTTTAAACTGGAAATCGGACTATAAAATGTTCTGTATAATCACTTAGACTCGCACTTACCCTCCATTGGAGTGTTGTTATCAGGCCGATTGGCAAAGACGACGTCCACATATTCTAACTGTAACCTCTGTAAAGACCCTCTAAGACCTAAAGAGCAAAAGAGAGTGGAGAAACAGAGAGTGAGAGAGAGTCATTTCTTGAGGATTAGCAAAATAATGAAAAGAAAAGTAAGATGATGAAAGGAGAATCCAGTCTGCCTCTTTTGAAAATTGGTTCATTTACATAGATAGAGTGAGAGAAAAGTAGAGAGAGAAGTAGAGGGAAAGGGGTTAATAGCGAGTCATTGGGTAACAGACAAGCTTAAGCAGAGTTGTTAGGTAGCTGTTAGGTACAACTCTTTGTGTGTGTGTGTGTGTGTGTGTGTGTGTGTGTGTGTGTGTGTGTATATGCACATGTGTTGGTTGCCACCTCGAGGTAGTTTGCTCTAATTAATCCCATGAACAAATGTCACTCTCATCCTGTCATGTTTCTTCACGCTCTATAATCCCTCACAACCCCAGCGACAGTAATTTTATTGAACACATCTTCCAAGCGTGTGTGAATTTAGCCAGGCAGACTGTTCTGGATCTGCCGGCTTAATTCACGCAGGTATTATTAGCATAGAGCTATTTCTGGCATTTGCAGGGGGATAAACCAAAGAATTTCAACTTGCTAATGCTGTCATAATGGCTAAAAGGGGTAAATAAACCTATTTTTTTTGTGTTTTGTGTATGTGTGTGTATGTATGTGTGTGTGTTTGTGTGTGTGTGTGTGTGTGTGTTTGTGTGTGTGTGTGTGTGTGTGTGTGTGTGTGTGTGTGTGTGTGTGTGTGTGTGTGTGTGTGTGTCGGTGCCTACTTTTCTGTACACATTTCTCCATTTTGAAGTTAGTGTCTGTTATGTAGTTTTAATGAAACATCTATATAACATGGCCAAAAGTATATAGACACCCCAACATCACATGCCTTCTTCAAACTGTTGCCACAAAGTTGGAAGCAGTGAATAATTTTTTTATCACTGGAGGTAAGTGGCCAAAACCTGTTCCCACATAACCATGTGGCTATACACAAAGTGATTTCGATAAAAGACATGGTTTTTCCAATGTTGGGTGGGGATGCTAATTGCAGCCCAGGGTTCCTCAGCCAACATCAATGCCTGACCATACTAATGCTCTTTTGGCTGAATTAACACAAATACAAAATCCCATGTGTCTTCCCAGAAGACTGTAGGGTATTATAGCAACAAAGGGAGACTGTATTTGGATTGAGATATTCCAAAAGCTGATTTCGGTATTATAGTCAGGTGTCCACAAACCTCTGGCCATGCTGTGTGTAATCAGCATAGCCGTGAAGGTAATTCCATGTTTATTAATAGCTGCACCCAGAGATAAATATGAGTTTGGAATATTGATGAGAGTCTACTGAAACACCCAATTTGTTTGAATAGAGATATCATCATAATTCTGAATACAATAATATCAAAGCCTAATCTTTCACTAAAACATTGCACATAAAGATAGATGAATGTTACATAATATCATATACTGGTTCTAATGATAAAATTGTGGTTGTTGCACCAATTGTTCTAAGTTTAATACATAATTTCATATCTTTAATGTAAACTGATTTTTACAACCTTTATTATCACTGCTTGTTATGAAATGTTGCTATACCTGTGGAACAGAAACACATTAAATAAAAAAATCTATACATAAAAAGCAGCATAATATTTCCAGACTAAGAAGGCACTGTATTTAAAAAAAATTAATGACTGGCATGATTAATTTGAACAGGACTAAATTCCCAGAGATGCACTAGTAATAAATACATTACCACCTCCTCCCCATTTTAAATGAATCTGTTTGGATTATGAATTAAAACTTAGGCTACTGCTTATGTTGGACAAGAATTCTTCTGTTATTGTAAAAGAAACTACATAAGGTTTAATGAGCTAATATTATCATTTCTCAACTTCATAATAATTCAAATTATACTTAAACTTCTTAATGTGTCTTCAGTGCATGAAGATACTTTGAGACATTTACACAGATTAATACAACCCGTTAACCAATGTGTATAAATGCATATTTTAAACTTATTTCAATATTAATATAAAAAAATTAAAAATAATTGTAGTGTAAATATGCCAAGTTAGCTACACTACTTTCTAAACCTTGACTTTCATGTCACAAGTTACAGAACACTAAATAAATGTTTTGCCAAAAATCACTCAATATGCTGATTCGTCATTATCTTAATATAATTCTCAATTGTGGTTATCAACTGAGTAACAGCATATGATAAATTATGCTTTGATGAAATGCAAATAGTTTGATCACTTCTACTAGAAACTACTTGTTCATTGTCACACTTTTATCCTGGATTTTATATCTAATTAGATTAAATTAATTGCAACATACAAAAATTATTTAAGATTCATTGTATTACTTATATGTAAATATATACAACTACTTCTGTAGACATATTTGAATGTGTGAATAACTAATTTAGGCGACACTATTTTTGTGTGCAGTTGCATGTGCTTTCCTAGAGATTTTGGTGAGTAGTTCATTCTGAATGTTTTCATCAGTTTTTGGTTTTTTATTTCCCACTGAGAGGCTGTTTGTGAGACCTGAATTTTTTTCACACATTTAAATTGAATGTTTTCACTATTTTTGCCCTTGCGTGGGTCAAACTTGAAACACCTGACAGGCGAATTCGGCAGACATAGTTTGTCAAAATACCATTTGTTAATTCCTCTTTATTAAAAAGATGTTTGTAAATAGTGGCTAACCATTTTTTGTAAACAATTTCGGACAATTCGTCCGTTAAACTGCAAGATTTCACTGACAAAATTGGACTTGAATGTCTTGTTAGTCGTCTGTTCTCATTTTTTTCCCATCAAGGGACTGATTATGAGCATAAAAACTTATTTGCATTGTTTTTCTTGCCTCTCCTTGTTTTTTTTTATCTTTCAACAGACGTTGGGTCCCTTTGCCTTTGCGGACTACACGTCATTTTGATGGGGGTGATCCTTCCACTTTCTTCAAGATCTGCTCCGTAAGTTAATTTGTTGTAAATGTTGCAGATGCAAAGTAACATTTTAATCCATTAATAAAGACTGTTTGCTACTAATTTTCAGAATCAAAATGATTTGGTTAATATGGCAGACTGAAAATATTTGTTTACAAAAAAGTAAAATGGGCTTTAATTAGTATTTTTTTCTTTTCCAGTAGTTTCAAGGCTTAGTTTACCCAAAAATTTAAATCACGTCATCAGTTACTCACTCTCATGTTGTTCTAAAACCATAAGGCTTTCATACATATTCAGAACAGAAATAAAGATATTTTAATATCTGAAACCTGAGAAATTTCTTTCTGATGCAATTATTATTAATTAATTATTTCACACCTAAACCCTTCCTGAGTGTGCATTATTTTGGAAGGGAATTCAGTGATGGAACTGGACAACCTGCCTCAGGCCTTCTGTCTTCTATTTGGATAAATTTATGACCTGCAATAGAACTATCCAAAACACTTTCCATTTTGTCCAGCAGGTATTTCTTTACCTTTGGAAAGATTAACTCTTCTTTTGAAAATTATTTTTATCGGCAAACTTGTTTTAAACTTGTTTCCTCACTTTTTTGTATTTTGAAATGAAAAGTTAAATAGCAATACATGTAAAAACATGCTCTTTGTTGTTGGCTTGTATTTGTATATAACTGAATGCAAGGTTAAGTGGAATAATTTGACAAAACAAAATACTTAAAATAATTTAGTCTATTTAACTGAAATAAAGTTGATCAGTCACACCATGAAGTTATGGGAGAGAAGAGGTGACCATCTTTCAGCAACAGTGTGCTTTCATGCCGAAGAAGAGCACCACAGACACATTATTTGCTTTAAATGTTGAGAAGTATAGAGAAGGACAGAAGGAGTTGCATTGTGTATTTGTGGATTTAGAGAAGGCGTACGACAGGGTGCTGAGAGAGGAGTTGTGGTATTGTATGAGGAAGTCTGGTGTGTCAGAGAAGTATGTGAGGGTGGTGCAGGACATGTATGAGGACAGTGTGACTGCAGTGAAATGTGCAATATAAACCACAGACTGGTTCAAGGTGGAGGTTGGACTGCATTAAGGATGGTGATAAACAAGTTGACGGACGATGACAGACAGTAGTCTACATAGACTATGGTATTTGCAGATGATATTGTGATTTGTGGTGAGAGTAGGTAGCAGGTTGAGAAGACCCTGAAAAGGTGGAGATACACGCTGGAGAGAAAGGGAATGAAAGTCAGTAGGAGTAAGACAGAGCGCATGTGTGTAAATTAGAGGGAGGGCAGGGGAGTGAAGCGGTTGCAGGTAGAAGAGGTGGAGAAGGTGGAGGAGTTCAGGTACGTGGGGTCAACAGTGCAGAGTAATGGAGAGTGTGTTAGAGAAGTGAAGAAAAGTGTGCAGGCAGGGTGGAATGGATGGAGAAGAGTGATAGCAGGAGTGATTTGTGATAGAAGACTATCTGCAAGAGTGAAAGGGAAAGTTTATAGGACTGTGGTGAGACCTGTGATGTTGTATGGTTTAGAGACAGTGGCATTGAGTAAAAGGACAGGAGATGGAGCTGGAGGTAGCAGAGCTGAAGATGTTGAAAGTTGAGAGTTGAGAGTTGAGCTGAGATTTGTTGGTGAGGGAGGCGAGATCGAGATGTTTTGGACATGTGCAGAGGAGGGACATAGGGGTATATCAGTAGAAGAATACTGAGGATGGAGTCGCCAGGAAGGAGGAAAAGAGGAAGACCAAGGAGGAGGTTTATGGATGTGGTGAGAAAAGACATGCAGGTAGTTAATTTGAAAAGAGGAAAGAGTAGTATGAAGATGAATGATCCGCTGTATCGACCCCTAATGGGAGCACCCGAAAGAAGAAGAAGTCTATTGACTTCTATTGAACTGAAAATAATTGTTAGAATAAATACACATTTTGAGTTATATTTACTATGGTGAAACTCCAGTTTATCCAGAAACATTACTTAATTTTTAGGGCAACCAGTTTTATCAAATATTTTAAGTAAACTTAACTCCTGGCTTAAAGTGTAGACTGTAAATAAAGTGTTAAATACATTTTCTTAATAAGTATTTCCCTGAGCAAACATCTGTTCTATATACTGAAGCCTGACAATTAGTTAAACAGTATACAACCAATCTGAATTAAAATATGTGATGTACTTGTAGAATGTGATATATGTAGGAAATGTTGATTCTTTTAGTGATTAATTTGAATTGGTCTTTAAGGGTGGGAAGCTCAGATTTTCATGATTTTTTCCCCTGCCGCTGGTGCTTGAGCAAAAGGAGCATCTTATACAGTCACACCTGAGCCTACTAAAGCATTTCAAACTGACCTGCTGTCTGACTCAGCCAATCAGCTGCTGCTGCAGTGAGTCAGTTGTGGCTGCAGTGACCAAAACTCTGACACCCACTGACTCGAACTCTATTTTGTATATGTGTGGGCACTTGAGGCTTTAAAAAATTTACAAAACCTCACAATAGGTTATATTTATTTTAAAAGGCTATCTTATTTTATACAAAGAAAAGCCAGAAACTGAGAAATGTTTTCCTTAGCCTTTCAAGCTTAAATATAAGGAGAGATTTTCCGAACTCCAACAGAAGGTCTCACAGGATCACTGAATTCCTCATCACTGAGAAAAAAGTTAAGGGGCAACAATAGAAAAGAAGTTATTAAAAATAGATTGTGTTATTTTTAAACAATCAAAGAAAGGGTTAATTTTTTGTCACATTCCAACAGCTGTTAAAAAATTAGATGGTCTGAGAAAAGAAGAAAAAAAAAAAACAATCGCTGTGACTGCGAATGTGTTAACCAATAACACATCGAGGTGTCTTTGTATTACTGTCAATAATTTTTAGCGTAGGTAGCAGAAGTGGGCAGAAAGTGCAAAAATCCTAGGAAGAAAAGACCACGGAAGGCTAATGGTAAAGTCAGGTAGCAAAACTAAATATTCCGTTTTGTAAAAAGAAGAAGGAGGACAAGGAAAATAAATCTGGGTTGGTCAGCATGAGCTTTACTCCTGCCAGACAGGTAATTATTCTGCTTGGCATAACATTAATTCTGGTCTCTCAAAAACTTTTTTCTGCCTACATGTAGGTGGGCTAAACAGTTAAACAGCTATGTGTAATATTTTTAGTTTGTTATATAGACGTGTATGCGCATGGCTACAGTAGACTGTAAGCAATTTGCTAATGTTAATCATTAAACTGGTTGCAAAGCAGAATCTGTAATAAATGTATGACCATGTTGTGGATGAAAATATAACCATGATATAACCATATGTTTAATGTGTGTGTGTTTAAGAGGGCCCTTTTAAGAGGCTGGAGTTATTTGTTTTCAGGATTAGCTACCTCTTGCAGGATTAGGCAGTATAAATGGTTCAATCATGAGAGAAAACGAAGAAGAGCAAAGGAAAGTCGAAGAGGCACTGCAATATAAAAGAAAGAATCAGGACTGAAAAAATTTTTACCTTCAATAATGTGCTTCCTTGAGAGACCCCTTTCTGTTTCTGCTCTAGAGGAGAAAAAGAGAGAGATTCAGCCTTGACCTCTGCATTCTATTAAACTTCTCATGCCAGAATTCCTTCCTTCCAAATAAAACCTAAGATAGTCTGCTGTTTCACTCTGTGTCTTATTTATTCATGGATATTGGCTGACAGGTAACATTTGCTCACCCACCAGGAGGGGATAACAACTACAAATTATTTTTTTGCAAAACATCCCAAAAAGAAATCAACTAAAGAAAACAAAAAATAAATAAAATCCATACACAAACTGTGTTTTTGTGGAATGTCTCCTCTTCCTGAATGACAGTACAGTTTGTAGAAAAAAATTGATGCTTGTATTCAGTGCTTATTTGGCTATTTTTTTGCAGATATAAAAATTTTATATTTTGTAAATGACTCATTTGCTTTAAAAGTGGCAGTAGGGTGTAGGCAGTGATTTATTGCCGGTAGTGCTGGAGAAAAAAAAATCATGAAAGTGTGCAGTTTGACACAGAATACTGCACACACGGCATTCAAAATTTAATTATCCAACATCTCTTAATAACATATCATATCCAAAATAGAAAAGACAAAAAAAATGCTACTATTTCTTGCTTGCGATTTGCACTATAGGTACTATGACATCACTTGTTTTCAGTCTGGCTGCATCTTGAGAAACTTCTGGTAGAGAATTTATAAGTCCAGACACAAAAAGCCTGTTACTATTCCACTTCCACTCAGACCTCTGACTTGGATATATTTTATTTGACTGTTTTCAAGAAGTTCATGGCATTTGTTTATTATAACCTATTAATTACCAATGACAGGGTAAGTACAAGCTCGAGGATACTGTGACATGTATGAATATGAAATAAATTAGAAGCTACCTGTCTGTCATTATAACAGCTCTTTAATCAACAGGATTGTGATTTTTCTCCAGAATATGTGTATAAAGATGTCTTACAACAAGTGATCAAAATGTTTTCCAGTACAGACAGCACTGCCTGCCACTGAAATTGCAGATGTTTATTGAAAGAGCATTTTATAATTAAAACACTTTGTATTTACATAATATATGTAATAATAATGTATGTTACAATTATATATAACTATGTATATTACATAGTGATGACAGGCAGGTGATCAATTACATGGAGAGAAACACATGGATTATCACTATGGAACTCACAAAGAAGCATATAATGATTATTATTTATATACACTGACCATCACACCCATTTGTAGGTCTTCCTAAAACTGGCCTATAATTGAAAAAAGCAGGTTTTTGCAATGTAAATGTATTTGCATGTTTGAAAATGCCCCTGAATACAAATTGTGGTCCATAAAGACATGGAGGCCAATATCTAAATGGAAAAAAAATAAACAAAGTGGCTTGCACAGATCCCTGACCTCAACCCCACAGGGTGCATTTGGGATGAACTGAAACATCAACTGCATGCCAGCAATCCCCACCTAACATCGATGCTCACCTCAATAATGCTCATGGGAAAATCTCTACATCCATGCTCCAAAATCTAGTGCAACACCTTTCCAGAAAAGTTGAGGTTACTATAACAGCAATGGGTAAATTAAATATTTGAAAAACACATAAAGGTGTGATGGTCAGGAGACCAACATTATGTTTGTGAATCATACATACAAGGGGCTGTCTTTACAGAGATATAATATGTGTCCTAAAAGAGCATCTTGTTGGATATCAAAGTTGCACATTCTGTGAAGTTAGATAAAAATCTGCAGAATTTGCTTGTATAAAGCAACCATTTTTGCATGTTAATTCAAAACAAATATCATGGTTACTCCGGTCCTAATTGTTTTCATCACTTTTCAAAGGTGAACATTATTAGAAGAAATGACTAGCAAATCAATGCAGTTTGATTTGAGCGAGGGACATTTCTAATCTACTTGTGGATTTTGTATAAGCAATGAAGCAGCATTCTAATACGGCCTAAATGAATTTTAATGCATACTGTTCAAATGGATTGTACTTTGAATTAAAATACATTTAAAAAGCTTTTAAATACCCTTGGATGAGTGAAAAAACATCTTCAAGGTTATAACACAAATCCACTTTGAAATGCTACAACAAAATGTCAACAAATTTTGAACCAGAGCTGATCAGTCTAAATTCTATATCGAATGCATTCAATTTAATCTGTAATGTAACAGTGTTTCCTGTTGTCAGAATTTTAATGGAATCTTTTTCTTTATCTTGCTTTTTATCCCAGCACCTTTCTCTCTCTCTCTCTCTCTCTCTCTCTCTCTCTCTCTCTCTCTCTCTCTCTCTCTCTCTCTCTCTCTCTCTCTCTCTCTCTCTCTCTCTCTCTCTCTCTCTCTCTCTCTCTCTCGCCTGCCCTCTTTAATTGTGTGAATCTCTCAGTGTAATCCACCATTATGAAAAAGTGCTAGAGACTTTAGAAGAGTGTCTGCTCTGATTGGAGCCGTTCTTACTCGCTTGATGGAATTGAGCTTCAGCTTAGTGGCTAATGCATATAGATTAGCTTTCCAGTACATTGCAAAATCAGTCAACTCTCACACACACACACACACACACACACACACACACACACACACACACACACACACACACACACACACACACACACACACACATATTATGTCACACTTTGTAAACCAAATATAATGTTGCAAGTTTCCTGGGAGACAAAAGTGTTCTGGGCAAAAGGTTTTGCGCTTTGCTTTTACATCATGCAGCATGTGATGTTTTTTTTCTTTTATCTTATGATCTTCTAGAAGGAGAATTCAAACAGAGCAGTTGGTGAAGGAATAATTGTTAACTGCTACTTTAATATATGCAATAGCAGCATTTAACATTTTAATGGACATTCCATGACATCAAATAAAACTGTAAATGGATAAAAATTAAATAAAATTTAAGAATTATATAACTACAGCATCACATCATTAAGTTATATCCAGATTTTCATTTACTTACTTTCCTCCCCAGTAAAGTTTGGTAGTGATCACTAGACTTGATCTCCTAGATAGAAGAATTTACACACACATCAAAGATATTCGCCAATTAAAGAAAACATGAGTTAGACACAGCTGGTATCATTCATCTGTGTTTAATTTCTGCCATAATAACAGTGTATTTTCTCCATACATTGCGACCTACACACCCTTCACCTGATACAGATTTAGCTGAATCATTTATGCAGTATTTCACATTGCCATTGTAGCCGATTACATCAGCATGACAAGCTATGGATTAGCGTTTTTTTTTTTTTTTTTTAGCAAAAAGTGTATTTGGATTCCTACCTCCAGCATTTCTTCTTAATGATATTTCCAAGAATTATTTCAGCTCTAAAGAGAGGAAAACACACATTAGAAATGAAGTAATTTGGTGTACTGGGTGCAAAGTGTCTCTCAATGACCTTCATTAGCCTCAGTAATTTAGTAAACATTATAGAAAATCTAAAAACATTTTCAGCTGAAGTGTCAAATTTCTGTCTATGTTAATTTTCTAAATGTAAAGTTTGTAGTAAGATGTCATGCTTAAACTGGCATAGTATTGTTTTAGCTGTCAGAACAATGTAATCAGATTATTATTTTTTTGCAATAGCCTGTATTTTATATCTTATCTGGCTATGTACACAGGGATACTGCTTTTAAACCAATTTATTTGTACACATTTTGTCAGCTGCACTTGTGGCTACATCTCTGCTAGTTCAGGCTCCTCTATTGCATAAGAGCTAACAGTCCGAGTAAATGATGAGCGTGATGAATACAGCCACCGCGTTTTGTCAGAGAGTTACAGGGCAGCTAAATAAGCCTGGGGAAGAACACTAACTAACAAACACTTTTTACTGTATAAGTTGCTACCCTCAGGTCAAATATCTTCACTCAAGCCTTCTAGCCTGAGATCATATCCTGATGATCAGGGAGATATGTTAGATACCAGTGTCATTAAAAAGTTATAATATTAGTAAAAATCACAAAATATCTTCAACTAACAGATAATTTTTGCCCAAATATAAAACATGCTGCAATTTGCACAAATATACGATCTTGGCATGCTTATTTTTCTTTTTGTGCTTCTGTGTTACAAAGTCTTTGTGTTGTCTTGCACTATACAAAAAAGTCAAGTCAAGTGAAAAGGTTAAGCTAATGCTGGCTTAGTGCAGGCTTACTGTATAAAAAATACTCATACAAAAGAACAAAAATGACATCCAGTTATTTGTAAAGTGCTTTTTGTGGGTTCTAGCATTACTTCAAGTGAACTATACTTGACTGTGTAGAACAGAATGACCATACTCACCTCCCAGCTGAGTACACCTCAGCTGTGTCGAAAAGGTTAACCCCGTTCTCATAGGCTATTGTCATTAGCTGCTCTGCTACCTACACACAAACACACCGAGACAGTTATACACACATATATACACAGTATATACAGTGAGGAAAATAAGTATTTGAACACCCTGCTATTTTGCAAGTTCTCCCACTTAGAAATCATGGAGGGGTCTGAAATTGTCATCGTAGGTGCATGTCCACTGTGAGAGACATAATCAAAAAAAAAAATCCAGAAATCACAATGTATGATTTTTAAACTATTTATTTGTATGATACAGCTGCAAATAAGTATTTGAACACCTGTCTATCAGCTAGAATTCTGACCCTCAAAGACCTGTTAGTCTGCCTTTAAGATGTCCACCTCCAGTACATTTATTATCCTAAATTAGATGCACCTGTTTGAGGTCGTTAGCTGCATAAAGACACCTGTCCACCCCATACAATCAGTAAGAATCCAACTACTAACATGGCCAAGACCAAAGAGCTGTCCAAAGACACTAGAGACAAAATTGTACACCTCCACAAGGCTGGAAAGGGCTACGGGGAAATTGCCAAGCAGCTTGGTGAAAAAAGGTCCATTGTTGGAGCAATCATTAGAAAATGGAAGAAGCTAAACATGACTGTCAATCTCCCTCGGACTGGGGCTCCATGCAAGATCTCACCTCGTGGGGTCTCAATGATCCTAAGGAAGGTGAGAAATCAACCCAGAACTACATGGGAGGAGCTGGTCAATGACCTGAAAAGAGCTGGGACCACCGTTTCCAAGGTTACTGTTGGTAATACACTAAGACGTCATGGTTTGAAATCATGCATGGCACGGACGGTTCCCCTGCTTAAACCAGCACATGTCCAGGCACGTCTTAAGTTTGCCAATGACCATTTGGATGATCCAGAGGAGTCATGGGAGAAAGTCATGTGGTCAGATGAGACCAAAATAGAACTTTTGGGTCATAATTCCACTAAACGTGTTTGGAGGAAGAAGAATGATGAGTACCATCCCAAGAACACCATCCCTACTGTGAAGCATGGGGGTGGTGACATCATGCTTTGGGGGTGTTTTTCTGCACATGAGACAGGGCGACTGCACTGTATTAAGGAGAGGATGACCGGGGCCATGTATTGCGAGATTTTGGGGAACAACCTCCTTCCCTCAGTTAGAGCATTGAAGATGGGTCGAGGCTGGGTCTTCCAACATGACAATGACCCGAAGCACACAGCCAGGATAACCAAGGAGTGGCTCTGTAAGAAGCATATCAAGGTTCTGGCATGGCCTAGCCAGTCTCCAGACCTAAACCCAATAGAGAATCTTTGGAGGGAGCTCAAACTCCGTGTTTCTCAGCGACAGGCTAGAAACCTGACTGATCTAGAGAAGATCTGTGTGGAGGAGTGGGCCAAAATCCCTCCTGCAGTGTGTGCAAACCTGGTGAAAAACTACAGGAAACGTTTGACCTCTGTAATTGCAAACAAAGGCTCCTGTACCAAATATTAACATTGACTTTCTCAGGTGTTCAAATACTTATTTGCAGCTGTATCATACAAATAAATAGTTTAAAAATCATACATTGTGATTTCTGGATATTTTTTTTTAGATTATGTCTCTCACAGTGGACATGCACCTACGATGACAATTTCAGACCCCTCCATAATTTCTAAGTGGGAGAACTTGCAAAATAGCAGCATGTTCAAATACTTATTTTCCTCACTGTACATACAGTGCCTTGCGAAAGTATTCGGCCCCCTTGAACTTTGCGAACTTTTGCCACATTTCAGGCTTCAAACATAAAGATATAAAACTGTAACTTTTTCTGAAGAATCAACAACAAGTGGGACACAATCATGAAGTGGAACGAAATTTATTGGATATTTCAAACTTTTTTAACAAATAAAAACTGAAAAATTGGGCGTGCAAAATTATTCAGCCCCTTTACTTTCAGTGCAGCAAACTCTCTCCAGAAGTTCAGTGAGGATCTCTGAATGATCCAATGTTGATCTAAATGACTAATGATAATAAATAGAATCCACCTGTGTGTAATCAAGTCTCCGTATAAATGCACCTGCACTGTGATAGTCTCAGAGGTCCGTTTAAAGCACAGAGAGCATCATGAAGAACAAGGAACACACCAGGCAGGTCCGAGATACTGTTGTGGAGAAGTTTAAAGCCGGATTTGGATACAAAAAGATTTCCCAAGCTTTAAACATCCCAAGGAGCACTGTGCAAGCGATAATATTGAAATGGAAGGAGTATCAGAACACTGCAAATCTACCAAGACCTGGCCGTCCCTCTAAACTTTCAGATCATACAAGGAGAAGACTGATCAGAGATGCAGCCAAGAGGCCCATGATCACTCTGGATGAACTGCAGAGATCTACAGCTGAGGTGGGAGACTCTGTCCATAGGACAACAATCAGTCGTATACTGCACAAATCTGGCCTTTATGGAAGAGTGGCAAGAAGAAAGCCATTACTTAAAGATATCCATAAAAAGTGTTGTTTAAAGTTTGCCACAAGCCACCTGGGAGACACACCAAACATGTGGAAGAAGGTGCTCTGGTCAGATGAAACCAAAATCGAATTTTTTAGCAACAATGCAAAACGTTATGTTTGGCGTAAAAGCAACACAGCTCATCACCCTGAACACACCATCCCCACTGTCAAACATGGTGGTGGCAGCATCATGGTTTGGGCCTGCTTTTCTTCAGCAGGGACAGGGAAGATGGTTAAAATTGGTGGAAAGATGGATGGAGCCAAATACAGGACCATTCTGGAAGAAAACCTGATGGAGTCTGCAAAAGACCTGAGACTGGGACGGAGATTTGTCTTCCAACAAGACAATGATTCAAAACATAAAGCAAAATCTACAATGGAATGGTTCACAAATAAACATATCCAGGTGTTAGAATGGCCAAGTCAAAGTCCAGACCTGAATCCAATCGAGAATCTGTGGAAAGAACTGAAAACTGCTGTTCACAAATGCTCTCCATCCAACCTCACTGAGCTCGAGCTGTTTTGCAAGGAGGAATGGGCAAAAATTTCAGTCTCTCGATGTGCAAAACTGATAGAGACATACCCCAAGCGACTTACAGCTGTAATCGCAGCAAAAGGTGGCGCTACAAAGTATTAACTTAAGGGGGCTGAATAATTTTGCATGCCCAATTTTTCAGTTTTTTATTTGTTAAAGTTTGAAATATCCAATAAATTTCGTTCCACTTAATGATTGTGTCCCACTTGTTGTTGATTCTTCACAAAAAAATTACAGTTTTATATCTTTATGTTTGAAGCCTGAAATGTGGCAAAAGGTCGCAAGGTTCAAGGGGGCCGAATACTTTCGCAAGGCACTGTATATTTGTCAATTGACTGCTAAGCATCTGAATCAATCAGCAACTAACTATCGGCCAGCATGTATATGATAGCCATTAGCACTTCAATTCAGGAATGGTGAGTTTAATATTTTTCAAACATTGTATTGCGCTCTATTTTGATTTAGATTTTTTTTCCCTATAGAAAATATTCATGCACAACGTCTTCATTAAGATAGCTAAAAATAGCAGTTGTTCAGAGTTGCAATATTATTTAATGGAACATAGCTGGCAGAGCTAATAATAACAATAATCATTCGGGAACAAAAAAAAAAAAAAAAAACACAAATAAATTAGATAAATCTGCCCTGCCACTTTTGTTCTCTTTCTTCTTTCAGATTAGTGGTTCTGTATAATTGGGTATATTATATACAATGACAACAACAACAAAAAATAATGACAACAACTAATATTAGTACTATAATAATAAAAATATACTGTGAGATAAGAGTTGGTAAATTCGTAAACTCTTTCTCTTTCTGTGTGTGTGTGTGTGTGTGTGTGTGTGTGCATATGATGATGATGTGCATGATGTGTATGTTATTATAATGAGTGACAGTGACTGTAGGGTGGTGTGTTGATTTGACCATGAAGGCAACAGCACCAATTATAAATGTTATTAAGTTAGACAGCTTACTATAGGGCGATAAAAAGGGGGGTGTTCCAATCTTAATTTGATTAGATAGCCACCATGATGAGATTGGACATCAAAGACCTCGCCTCTGGAGACAGTGAGCTTTCTGCAGGAGCCTTTATGATGGATGATTGACTAATGGGGCTGTGTCTATGCCTCAGTGAATGTCAGAGACAGCAAGAACCCACGCAGAATATAGCTATTGTTAGTAGGAGAGCACCACAGAATGATTCATATGTGGTGTTACTATAGAGCTCACTGGCTTCTGGCACTGCAGATGAGCTCAGCTTTGCTGAAAGATGAATCTTTTATATAAAACGAAATGTTACTGCTTGTGTATGGATGTTTGTTAGGTGTACCCACCTCATCAGAAATCTGACCCCCAAATGTCACCCATGTTCCTGAAAGAGAAAGAAGAAAATGATAAAACAGAAAAAAACTGTTTAGTATGTGATACATAGGAAAGAGAGTAGTATATCTATTTGATGGATTTGTCTGAAGTGATGTAGTGAATGATCATTTCCTCTCTACCTCAGTTTCCTAGAAACATTATATGTGATATGTTACAGCCAGCCATTTCCAAATTACCCTATTTTTTCTTTAAAAGAGTACATTTCCTCAGTGTATACATTTGATATGCTGTGTTTTACATTGAAAAAAAATATGGGTTTAAAAGATTTGCAAATAATTGCATTCTGTATTTATTTACATTTTACACAGCGTCACAGTTTTTTTTTAATGGCATTGCAAGATAATACCATTGGGTCATACATTCTGAATTCAAGCAGTCCATGTTAATCCATCTAGAGTTATATCAATATTTTACATTTAATGTTTACAGAGCAGTAGTGTGAAAAGGTTGACCATAAGACATCTGAGATATTATATATATATATATATATATATATATATATATATATATATATATATATATATATATATATATATATATATATATATATATAATGACTTTGCCCACAGTCTACAACACCCATGATTCATAATGTTTATGTGGCCATGGGTGGAAGCACTGAGTCATTTACCAAATCCGGATTTCTGTCCCTGTGAGGTGTGCATAATGTCTCATTTCATTTATATAACATTTACTTTCCTTTCTGTATGTTCTCTCTTAATTGCTTATTCTTTACATTTTTTTTTTTTTTTTTACATATTATTCAGATGGGCCAAATCTTTAGGCTAAATGGACTGTTACATTATTTTACCTCAAACTATGTAACATATTTCCAGGGACAAGGGAGGTAGAATCCATATGTGGTTTATTCACAACACAGTAGCAGGTCCAAAACCTGAGTTGAGGAAACAGGCATAAAAGTCTGGTGCACAGAAAACCTTAAGTAGCAAAAAGTAAACAAAATCTAAACACATGCAAGCAAGGAATCAGAAACATGGCAAAAGTCGATGCACTAATTTGAACATGAACCAGAGTCAAGGCTTGGTATGTGCAAGATACACAATACTTTCACAGTGTAGCATAACATTAGCATGTTATATACTGTAAGGGCTAAACACAGGAAATAACCCATGACCTGGAGATGTTCAGAATTCAGGCAACAGCTTGCTGCCACTTCTTTGGAAGTTGTGACAGAATTACCCTTTTGGAACACCTCCAAGAATTCTTCTATACTGTCACCCACACTGGTTGGTCTAAGTGGTTTTGGTGAAATTCCTCAGTGAGGAAAGGATCAAAAATGTCACTCCTGTCCACCATTATTGTTCTTCAGGCCCATAACCCTCCCAGTCTACCAGGCATTGAAGTTTGCCACCCCTTTGACATGACCTTGGAAATTCTCATACCATGCATGCTGTGTTACCATCAATCTCCAAGTGTGGTGGGGGATCTCGTTCGCTGTTCTGGGGTGGTGTGTGCACCGGCTTGAGTAGTTATACATGGAACGAAGGTTGAGATACTGTACTGTGATGGTATTTGCAACCGGTAGCCAATTCGCCTGCATTTCCTGACGCCGAAACTCTCTGTAGACGCACGTGAGCCTGTTCCCATACCTTTGTACTGTGCTGGAACCAGACATTTATGTCTGAGAGTTCCTCTGACCATGGAAAGACCGGGGTTCACCCTCTGGACCAGTGTGGTACTGAGAAAGGTGTGTACCCACTCCAAGAACTGCTGCCGTAATACTGCTGGGACTTACTGTTTGTTAGGTGGGCAGCTCGGGGTGGGTGGGTTTGTTACCTAAAGCTTGTTGGATTTCTTCCATGATATCCCACTGTATGGGAGCGATGATCACCAAAGGGAGGGGTAGGATAGGTTCTGGGACATGTGGTTTTTCGATGTGGTCATGGCGGTGTGATAGTGCATCTGCCTTGCTGTTCTTGGACCCTGGACTATATGTGACTGTGAAATTAAATCAGGTGAAGAACAGGGGCCACCGGGCTTGGCGTAGGATCAATCTTTTAGCATTTTTTTATGTATTTAAGGCTGCGGTGGTCAGTGATCACCTGGAATGTATTCTGTGCCCCCTTTAAGCAGTGTCTCCATTCTTGCAGTGCTTCCTTGTCCACATCATAGTGACTCTCTGCGATGGTTTAATTTCGAGAAAAATATGCACAGGGAATTAATTTACATGGCTGGCCATGGCGTTAAGAGAGTATGGCCCCAATCCCTTAGTTATAGGTATCCACCTCTACCACAAAGAGTGTGCTTGGGTCTGGGTGTCTCAGGATCAGAGCTGTGGTAAATCGCTGTTTCAACTCGTCGAAGGATTTTTGTGCTTTAGCCGTCCACTGAAGCTTTTTGGGTTTCCTTGTTGAAGAGTTGAGAGGCTGATTTATCTTAAGTTGTAATGTAGCAAACCAGTGTAGATTACTTTATTGCTAGAGACTCAAAGCACTTTTGTACTTTGCTCTGGACAAGGGCGTCTGCTGAATGACGCAAATGAAAATGTAAATGTGGAGCTGCCACCATAGTGTAGACGTGGATGAACCGTAAATAGAAATTTGCTAAGCCCAAGAACCTTTGCAGCTCCTTGATGGTGGATGGGGCTGGCCATGCCACCACAGCTTCTACTACAGGCTGAACAGTTAATGCTTTTTTCCCAATATCGATATAATCTGTGATAATATTTTCAAATTGGGTAGTATTGAAGCTGTGCAGTGTGCCTACCATATGCCATCATTGATTCTGAGTGACCCAGCTTTAATAATAAAAAAAAAGCTTTTATAGCCTATAGTATTGCATTTAAAGTGTCCAGAGACTCAGTCTAATATCCCAGACTAGAATCAATAACTGCTGCACACATCTCCAAAACATTCAGACAACAAACACGCTTTAGATGTATTAGACTTTATTATTAGATTAGATTAGATTAGATTAAACTTTATTGTCATTTTGCAAGTTACATTTACAGAGCCAATGACATAAAGTTAGCATCTAACCAGAAGTGCATAAGTGGCCTATTTACAATAAATATTGATAAATAGGGATATGGGGTTTATATTTACAGGGCTGAGGTTGAATAATGTACAGAGGGTGCAGCAGGTAATAACATGTATACACACATACTGTATATATGTTATATGTATCTTGGGGAGTTTTTACTTGCCACAGTCGCCATTGGCTTGCTCGACAGGGACAAACTTACACCTATAAAGAACATCTTATTCATTTTTATCACCACAATTGTCTGTGTAAAACTGCTTTAAAACAATGTTCATTGTTAAAAGCGCTATACCATTAAAAATGAATTAAATTGAATATATAGTAATATACAATATACTTTGCAAAGATTATGCATAAATGTCGGGAGATGACATGCACAAATTACATGATATAGTTATGTATGTTAAGTATAAATGCTGTATGGTACAGTATATACAGAATAAATATGGGTGGAATATATAGCAGTGTGGTGATAATCAAGTTATGGATGGTGCAAAAAATGCATAGTGGATAAACAGTGCAAAAAAACAAAAATCAGAAAGTGACATTGTATGGTGATCAGTTGTTCAGTCTAGTAACAGCCAAAGGAAAAAAGCTATTCTTCAGTCTGTTTGTAGAGCTCTGAAGCACCTGTAGCATCTGGCTGCTGCGAGAAGGGTAAATAGTCTATGATTGGGGTGAGAGGTATCTTTGATAATGCCCCTTACCCTTTGCAGACAGCGTTTTTTGTGAATGTCCTTCAAGGTGGGTGGCTGAATGCCAATGATTTGTTGGGCAGTTTTCATCACCCTCTAAAGGGCTTTATGGTCAGCGGTCAAAGTTCTCAAGTATCCTGTAGCACAGATGGGACTTTTTAAGTCTGCTCAGGAAATACAGGCATTGTTGTGCCTTTCTGATCAGGATAGAAGAGTTCAGGGACCAGGTGAAATCCTCGGAGATGTGGACTCCAAAGAACTTAAAGCTGGGTACCTGCTCAACACCAACATAGTTGATGGAATGGTCTAAAGTCCACAATGACCTCATTTGTCTTCTTGGTGTTGAGTTCCAGGTTATTGTTCTCACACCATGCTACAAGGTGCTGGATCTCCTCCCTGTAGGCCGTCTTATTGTTACCTCTGATCAGGCCTACCACTGTGGTGTCATCTGCAAACTTAATGATGCTCTTTGAGGCACAGGCAGGTATGTAGTCATGTGTGAAAAGGGGGTAGAGGAGAGGAGACAGTACACATCCCTGAAGAACCCCAGTGCTGAGGGTGAGACTGGAGGAGACAGACTGGAGGAGACAGACTGTGGTCTGTTGGTCCAGGGTCCAGTTGCAGAGATGTGTGCTGATGCCAAGCTGTTTCAGCTTTACAATTAGTTTGGAAGTGCTAAAAGCTGAGCTGAGATCAACAAACAACATCAACAAACAACTTTTGCCCTGCAAAAAATGTGTTGCGAGCTTTGAACAGAAACAGACCTCCCGTTTCATCCATGGCTTCTGATTGGGAAACACTATGATGTTCTTTTGTGTGGTCACCCTATACTTACACCTGTTGATGTGATTAAGAACAGAGTTGGTGTTGATATTGGTGACAGTCAGTGGTGGCCTGTGCAGCAAATTCACTCCATTCTGTATGTGAGAACTGCTGCTGAAGAGCAATGTCAACCCCATCCAGCCAGACTTTAACAGACCTGATCGCAGGTCTCACAATTTGATGACTGGGGAAAAATTGGGCAGCAGGAACAAAGAGAGATGGTCCGGTTGTCCGAGGTGCGGGAGAGGTGTGAACCTGTAAGCATCAGCCACACTTGTATATACATGGTCCATGGTTTTGTGTCCTCTAGTGAAACAGAACACATGCTATTCGAATCTTGGCAGAACAGATATTCAATTGTAGTGATTACAACAATGAAGGCTCCATCAGGATGCACTTTCTACAGTTTGTAGATAGTAGAGCTTAGTTATTTTATGGCTGTGCTAGCCTTAGCATCCCGGGGGACATACACACAACAACGCATGTGAACTCAGATGTTAAATAAAAGGGTCTGCACTTAATGATGAGGTATTTAAGATCAGCAGAGCAGTGTGAAGAGACAGTGACAGGGACAGTGCATCATGTTTTGTTTACATAAATTCATAAGTCTCATCTGTTTTTACCCATGCAGCTTCTCCATCAGCCCTGAAAATGGTGCACCCCTCAAGCTCCAGCAAGCTTTTTGGGATGCAGAGGTTGAGCCAAGTATCCAAGAAGACCATTATACTGCAGTTGGTAGTCAGTCTCTGTGTGAGGGTCCAGATCCTGAGCTCATTTAGTATGTTCGCCAGGGGTCGAACATTGCCGAGAAGAATAATAGAAAGTGCTGGTTCAGCCTTAGTTTAACCTGAAGTCTTCCATGTTTTCCTCGTCTCTGATTGCGCTCTCTGCGCTGGCACCGGACAGTTCCGGTCGGGATAAAGGGCTCTCTGTGTTGCGACTTCCTTATGAGCTCTGGTGTTATCTGGTCAAAGGTGAAAATGAAGTCCTAAACAAAGTTTTGTGCAGATGTGACCAAAAGTGCGTAAATAAGCACAAATACGGCAAATCTGGAGAGACGCTGAGCCTTGAGATGTGTACGCACCACCATCTTGATCATGAATATCTACATCAGTGTTACATATACAGTACATCAGTGATTTTATTGACATACATATACATTCCTATTCATATCAAAGTAACTTAAATAGAAAGGTCATTTAATTCATTAATTAATAATCTGCTTCTGTTGTTATTACAGTGGCATGGTAAAAAAAAAGGTAACATAAACATTGTGTAAATCCCACAAATAATCAAGATTTTGTAAAAATGACTGTATCAGAGAAACAGGTTCTTTGTAACAGGTTCTTTATTTCTCTGCAAACAAAGAGATTCCTGTAGCTTCTTCCACTCTAAATCTCATTTTCCACTAAATGAAATTACATTAAACCTTTTATTCTCCACACAGGAGAACGTAATTTCAATGGTGTTTCATAACTGAAGTTAAATGTGACTAAGAAAACTATTTCCCATCAACTCGTTTCAGCCCTGCTGTGCCTTAGCTGTGTGAGCTAATTACTGCAAAGCATTTTCCTGTCTGTCATAGGCTATAAATTAAACATGAATATGAGAAATCTTAACAGGAGGATTAGCTGAGCAGATGCCAGTTAAAGCATTTAATTATGCAATGCTCCAGACACAATGGATGCTGATGATTGAAATATGACTTGTTGAAACAAGAGAAGGAACTTTTCATTCATTCATGAAACTGCTGCTTTTTGTAATCAAAGGAGAGCTCTAGCTCGCCTAAAAAGATAAACATTTTTGTTTTGTGGTTTTGTGTTCCAAACTGGCTCATCACTTAATCATGAAGCCATTGATTAGTCTGAACACTTGTAGAGAGAGTAGTGAGAGGCACAAAGAGAGAGAGAGAGAGAGAGAGAGAGAGAGAGAGAGAGAGAGAGAGAGAGAGAGAGAGAGAGAGAGAGAGAGAGAATCTCTCTGCTGTGAACCGGATAATGAAGATCTTAAGCTCACAGCCAGAATTAGATGATGGTGCTATAATTGGCTAAAGACTCACCAAGCCCCAAACATGATACTCGTAATCCAGATTTCCCAAGATTCCTGTAAAAAATAGAAAAAGCTATTAATCAATTAAGTGGTTTCACATGCATCTGTTTTGTGGTGAAACAAAAACATATAATTAAAGCTATGAATATTAGTTAAACTGGATATTGCCATGGTTCATTTTATTGGTGAAATTCTGTAGGAACATTTGTTTGGTTAATTAAACTTATATATAATTATACATTTTAAATTTTAAAATCTTATAAGATTTGTAGTGCGCTAATTGTGTTAGCTTCAACGTCTCTGATTTCCAAAAAAGTATGATATGCTAGACTGACTATGCTAAAGAGTTAATTGTCTAATGAAAAGCAGGTTAATGCAAAAGGTGAGTGATACTATCCAATGTTATTAAAATGTAAACCCTGTTACTGCATGGCTATTGTCAAGTGGCAGTTGTGAGTGGGTGAAACAGTGGAGGGTAAGGAAAGAGCACACCTGTGTGTGGCTAATTGGCAAATGCATTTATTGATGTGTTTGTGTTTCCAGTCAATGGATGAAATCCCACAAGGCAGCAGATAGCAAGACGCCCATTAACTTTACTGTGAAGTAAGAACAGTGATGAGACCTAAGACATTGGAAGGAACATAGTATTGTAGCGCACCCCGGGAAGTAAAAGGAGCTTACGAGAGTGAGGGAGTTGCAAGGCATTAAAGGAATGATGAAATACAATAAGAGGGACCTGTTCTGGTTTTGACCCATAAATGAAAATGAGCAATGTTGAACAAGGCGGGCTAGAGACTAAAGGCACCCAAGGCAATAGCTAAAGGAATGATCAGCACTAATGAGGATGCTCCTCACATCTTGCTGCTGTGGAGGACTGGATTTGTTGTGTGCTTTATCCTCCTGATGCAATTCTAAGTTGATATCAACACCCTATCACTAACAGCCTGCAGAGCCCTTAAAAGTGATCGAGATTGATGGTCAGTGACAACCATGTTCATTACAGCTGCTTTTACAGAACAGTGAGGTTTAAGACATGGTACTCTGCTTTAATCTTAGTGACAAATGAGCAAGGTATTTCTTTTTCTGCTTTTTGTTTGTCACAGCATTTAAATGCCTTTTGCAGTGACTATTCATCAGTTGAAATAATGGCATTAAATTGTTTTATGCCATCACCCAGTGCACTTAAAGCATAATGCTTCCCTGCAGAAGAAATCACATTAAGGAAATCTGTAATACTTGGATTTATCAGAGCCCTGCTGTTCTGCTGGCGGTGAAGGGTTACACCTAATTCATTTACATTCCCCGGCACTTATCCCTTAGTGTAATTTTCAACTGTAAAGGTGCTGCACAATGATCAGCAAAAGCTGATCTTAGGTATGTCCTCAGTGTATTGTATAATATGTAAATTTATTATCTCAAAGTTCATTATTCACTACCTGATTGGCTTCTTGGCCAAACGATGAAGAAATACATCTTAGTTTGTTTGTTTTTACCTGTTTTTATAATATGTCAATCATGATATGATTTATTTATGATTTACTTAATCTCTGGTCTGTGTTACAATTAATCTCTTTTCAAATTGCTGTGGTTTAAGCAAAGAACCTTAAGATTGTAAAGTGGCTTCATATTGTCCCTGACAGCTGTAGTGTCCCCAATTTGATCCTGAGCTCAGGTTAGGTTATGCTGCTTAAGACTTAATACATTTGAAAATTTATCAGATTTTTCAATCAATTTAAAACCTTAAATAAGTATAATTCTTGCTAAGATTTATTAAATGTAGCTTGGGGAGACAGATAAGTGATATATGTCAAGTATCCTGATAAAATGCTTCTCAAACCACATAGATCAGTTTTACAGATTTACAGTATCAGATTTATTTTATTATATCTTCTCAAGGGACAATATTATAGAAATTAAACTTGGATATATTTTAAAGTAGTTATTGTGCAGCTTGTATAGCAGTACAGATTTACTGTCCTCTGAAAATAACTCAACATGCAGCCATTATTGTCTAAATAACAGCAACAAAAGTGAGTACATGCTAAGTGATAACAGCTGTACATTGTTTAACCAATCAAAGCCTTATATCCTTATATCATCATGTTCATATTTTAGTCTGCTTGACAGGACTATTTTGGGTGTCTTGTATTAGAGCAGTTAGAATTTGGGGCTTTGAGTACAATTCTCTCATACTGACCACTGGATGTTCAACATGGCACCTAATCATCAGGATACCACCGGCCACGCATCCCCCCCGCCACCCCACCCAGGCTAATAAACGTCCTATTCGTATTGTGGTTTCCGACTCCTGTTTAAAGCGTGACACTCATGGCAAAGAACTCTGGTCTGGTGACACCTTGCTGAGGAGTATAAAGAAATTAGTTTCTTGTCTACAGTAAAGCATGGTGGTGGTAGCATCAGGGTCTGGGGCTACATAAGTGCTGTTCATACTACGGAGTACTGCAGTTCATTAAAGAAAACGTGTACTGTGACATTTTGAAGCAGAACATGATGCCCTCCCTTTAGAAACTGAGCTGAACTGCACTTTTCCAACATAATAACGACCCCAAACACACCGCCAAAATGACAACTGCCCTGCTGAGGAAGCTGAAGGTGAAGGTGAGTGCTATAAAAGCTGCACATTGACTACTTTAAAATATATCCTATTTTCACTTCTACTGTACGTCTGTTTCAAATTCTTTACTGTCATGTTTATGTGGCTAAGCTCTGTCTGGATATAACTAATTTACTCAACATCTGTACATCTTGTATATCTTTTTTATATTATTATATTCTCAGAAAATGTGCTATTATTAAAGTGTTTAAACAGTCTTTAAACAGTTTACTGCTCAAGATCTGCCATTCAGTTTCATAGAGTATGCAAAAATGCACTTAGTGATCTAAGCAATATAACAATAAAGTCTGGGTCTCAAACTCACATATTACTGCACTAAATCCTATAGGCATATATTATTGCAGTTGTTATTTGTTAATACTACTCTAATTAGTGATAATCTTATACAAACCAAGCAGTTTTTTAGGTTGAAATGTTATGAGAATCACAAGCGTCAGTCTAATTTTTCAGACCTTATATAATGTGACACATTCCAAAAATTGTACCATTTCTGTTTCTTCATTCATTTTGTGCAGTTTTCTCCACTATTGCTTTGTAATATTGAGTCTTGTATTTTTTTTGTGGTATGTTCATCTAAATTCACACTATCCATGTTGAGGCTGAGCTGCCACCTGCTAAAGGCAGCAGGCTGCGTGACGCACACTGCATGTTCACACATCTCTGTCAATTAACATTATGAAACTAACAGTTGAAAACTTGTCATATAACCCAGCTGGGGGTAATGGAAGCCCCCCCCCCCCCCCCCCCCCCCAAAAAAAAAAAAAAAACCAAAACAAAAAAAAAAAAAACCTCAACAGTAATATTTTTAGTCTTTGAATCGAAGTTTTGTTTCACAAGAGTGGTCATTTTGGTAGTTGTAGACTGCAACCAGTGGTTTGGTGCAAAAGGAAATGTATAATCTATCGCTCCCTTCAGGAATAAAACAAAACAAAACAAAGGGTTTCATTATAATTTGTAAGAAGGATGCATAACAGATGATGGTACATTGTGTCAGTGGTACTTTTGGGAAGAACTATGGATATTTAAAGTTATGAAACATCACAAAGATGGTTTCTGAATCCTAGGTCTGGTTTTGCAATGCTTCTTCTTGCTTGACATATTTGTTGATTATGCAGTATATTTTCAGCCACTGTTCAAAAATATCACATTACAGAAGACCACTCATGCAACGTGTGAACAAGGCCACAGATAAAGGTTATACCAGTAGCGCAAGTCACCTTGGTTATACAGAGACGCAAGAAGGAGAGAGAAACTCAATTCACAGATAAATGGCAAAATTAAAACCTATTACATAAAGCAAGTTACTTTCATTGCATGCAACCATCTGTGAATAATTATCAGTCCACTCAAAAAAAGCACCTTTATCTTTGTGACCATTTTTTTCTGTCTACTGTATACAACCGATATTATTAGCTAAACAAACTATCTAAATCTTAACACTGATATTATAAAACACAAAAAATTTTTTTTATTTGTGCTTCACCTACACACAGCCAATACGCAGGTGTGTGAATCTTAATTAGATTTGCTTTGGCAAATATTTTCTCACAACTCGGCAATTTCTTACCTTGCTCTTAAAAAAAAAAGGATGTACATTACATATTTGCTAAGGTTAAAAGAAGTGCTGACCCAAACTCTGGACCCTAGACACTAGAGTTACTATTTTATAATACACATACAGAATTTAATTTCTGTTGCACTCAAGCAGCATTTATATCAGCAGGATTTTTCCACCAGTGTAAAATTTAAAGTGATAATGAAAATGGTACACACAGTGGGAAAACTGCAAAGTGATAAAATGGTAGAGCTGCACACTCACTTACTTTATTAAATGCTTTACCCTGATCAGGGTCATAGTGGATTTGGAGCCTATTCTGGAAACTGAGACCATTAGAAGAAATCATGCTCACATTCATACAATTCATACAATTTATTATAACCAGCCCAGCTACTAAGCTTTGAGGATTCAGGAAATACATGCCCAGACTCTCTACGTAGAGTGTAGTGATTTCCTTTGTGTATTTGCATTGCACACCACATGTTCTAATTACTTTTTTGTTGGAAAAACTCTAGAGCATGTTACAAGGTAGATGCATATTTATAAACTTTTCTCCATATTTTTGTTCCCTAGATTTAGAACCTATGTCTGAATGCACTACTTAAGATTGGTCAAGGTTTGACTTTTAGAGTTTTAGAGATTTAGATCAAGAACGGTTTGAGTCTAAGTATTAAAATTTTTATGGGGTACCTAGGTAAGTAAGCAAATTCCCCTAAGACTGGGGTTAAATATATCTGTTGGGGGACCAGACATGCACCTGAAATTAATTATGTTTATCATTGAACCTACAATAGCTTTTGCTTGTTAAATGTTAAAACAATTAATATTGGAAACAATTATATTTGAGTTCCCGTGGGCTCACCACCTGCAGGAGGGACTGTAAGGGACGGTGCTATGAGGATTGGGTAGCAGTCGAAGGCGGGGGCCTGCTTAGACTGCTGCCCCCGCGACCCGAATTACAGATAAGCGGGAGAAGATGAATGAATGAATATTTGAGTTTGAAGTTTCATATGATCTGCACCAGGTTCTGCAGAGTTAGGTCCAATGTTTGATCTCCCCTACCTTTAATTTTCGAGTAATCCTGAAGACCTTGGTTAGCTTGTTCAGGTGTGTTTGATTTGGTGGAGCTAAAGTCTGCAGGACAGAGGACCTTGAGAGCCATATTTAAAGAATTTTGGTCTATCAAGTTAGTAGAGGTGTAGAGATGGTCTCATTTGTTTGTTATGGCACAGATTTCTTTAAGAGAATTAATCTGTAATATTCTTCTGGTGATGGACTTTTGCCACTGTAATTCTCTGTTGGATTTACTTGTATTATTTTGTATAGGGGTTTTAATATTATTTTAGAATTATAATTGCCATGTTAGTTTTGGACTGTAATTAAATTCACATCCACTATTGAATTGTTCCCTTTTGAATATGATTTCACTCAAGATTTCTTCCTCATAACGTCTACCTTCCCCTCTGGTTCCCCTCTTTGTCCATTAGGTCTAAATTTATATAGGGTACATTTATTTATAAAAAAATATATTAAATTATTTAGTATTTTAAATTAAATTATATTATATACAGTACATGTTTATTATTGTAATGCTATTTTTTTGACAATGCTTATTGTTAAAACCCTGTAGCCAGCATTTCTCCTTTGTCCCCACCCAGTAAATAAGGTCATCCAGTTTCCCATCTCTTTTACAAGAGCTTAATAGCTATTTGACTATGTATGTCGGCTGGCCTTTAATCTCAAAGGGGATTGGATGGGATAACATGATTTAAAGCATTAGATGTTCTTGTGCCACAGTACCTTAGCGATTGTGACTACAATCCACCGTTCCTATGCTGATCTAAAGGTGCAGGCTGTTTGTTGGTACCTTGAATAGTGAAGAGTACAACGGGGCAAAGGTTTCTCTCAAAAATCCCACAGTTATGGAACAGCCTTCCGATTAGTGTTTGGAACTCAGACACAGTATCAATGTTTAAGTCTAGGTTTAAAAACATATTTGCTTAGTCAAGTGATTAGGTTTTTCTTAGGTAAAGGAGCAGACCAGAAGGGATTATGGTGTGCTGGGGCAGCCTCCCATATTCATGCCTTTCTATGATTAAGCCCCTGCAGCCATGTTCAATTCAGGAGCCCATGGAGATGCCAATCAAGACATGCTCAAGTCAGAGGCCCATTGGGAGGCCCCTCAAGCCATGCTCATTTAAGGTGCTAACAAGTGGGCTTCTTCAGCCATGCTAGAGCCATCCAAGACCTGTCTGAGAGTTCAACGTCAAGGGGCAATGTCTCTGACTCCGTTCATGACCTGCTTAAGACAGGGGGTGATGCCGAGGCCTCTACTCAAGACCCATGCAAGCCAGGAAGTGATGGTACAGTGTATGCCCATGACCTGCTTAAGCCAGGTGGCAATGGCACCACTTCTGCCCATACCCTGCTCAAGTCAGGGGATGAAGGCACCACCTCCTTTCCGGATTGGGGCTGATGAATCTTAAATGGCCTGTCCATCCCGCATGTCATGCTCATGCCAGAGACTGGTAGTATGGTATCCATCCAGCAACATGTCCTCATACAGACTGTTCCAGCACCCTTATAAAGACAATGCCTCTCTCCAGGAACAGGCTCTTGGACTGACATTTGTGCATGCTTTCATTTTCTATTTATCTCCATATACGTTTGTTTTGGTCATGTCTTTAACCCTGTCTTGTCATTGGTCAAGTGTCATTTTGTTGGTTTGTATTGTTGTTTGCCAATAGCCAATTGTTTGCCAGGATCACATCTGCTTCTTTACTTTAGCAGTTCAGAATCAATATTTGTCTAATAACATAACAAAAACATTAAAAAGTCAATAAAATACCACCTACTCACCATAGGTGAGCTGAATAGTCATAATTTGTACCACTCCTCAGAGGCTGTAATTAAGTGGTACCGCATTCACTGGTCTGGAAGTGGTAAACAAACCCTTTCCCGGGATGAGACAAGCTAGCTAGCTTTGGGGTTGGCCGACCTCTCCTCATGATGTCTAGCTTTTCTTCAAAATGTATTTTTATGTATGTCCGCGACCAAATTAATTAATTTTTCTCCGTAGGCATAAAAAGGTCTAATTCAGATGTATTAATCTGTGCAAAGCTACACACGTGTTTTGCCAGTTGAACTTGGCTGTAACAGTTTCCCTCTGACCAACCAATCAGAGGACGGAAAAATGCTGACGCTATTCTGGGCCAACTAGCTGGCCCTGTGAGGCCAATATGAAATCTGATTGGACAAAGAAACAGAGCTATTTCTTAAGGAGACTATGGTAAAAAAGGCCAACAGTACTGACGCTGAAGGCCCTGGGCAGATTATATTGACATAATCATTAATCTGATTGGACAAAACATCTAACATCCACATACACTTACTGGACACAGTGCAGCCAAGAGAAACACTACGAAATGAAGAGAATTAACTGTTGGGAATAAATTAATACAATTTCATGAAAAAAATATTAGAGTTTCAAATGTAGGTCAGTGCTTCTGATAGTGTTTAGGCCAGCAGAGAATGCTTTGCTGGCCCTGAACGCCCGCCACTGATATGGCTATATGTAAAACTTTTGCTAATCTAGCAACAGAAAATTTAATGATATATAGGCATGTTGATACCAGCAAACCTTCACATTAAATCAAAACCAGATGGAAACCAGAAAATTCACCAGCCACTGCAAAACCAATCAGCTTACTGGCATGCTGTTGACATCACAAGTAAATCAATAAAGAGCACACTTAAACTTCAACAACTACAAAAATATAAAAATATAAAAGATAAAATATCAACATAATAATCACACTAATTAATTACAGTAGTCAACAGGATTAACATGTAAGTCTAATATTCTTATACAGCTGTAGGTGTAAGTGGATCACATTTGGTAGGTGTGTGGAATGAGGTGTGATTTCACAAGCTTTACTTGTCATTCACGCAACAGCCAGATGCTGAAAATGTCAGCATTATGAAGTACTCCTGAAATAAAGTTCTTCTATATGGGTCACAAATTCTGCATACGTTCCAGTCTCATTATCAGATGCCCTCTGTTAAAGAGAATTGGCAACGAGTTTAGGAGACTCTTGGGAAAGAGAGAAGGCCCACAGTGATGTCTGTTTCTTAGATTAGAGGCTTAATTGATAGGTGAACAAGTATGTAATGTAATTAGAAACTATGGGTGTGTATCGCTGTGTGAGAATTTGCATGGCTTAACTTTTAAAAATTTTCTTTAGCAATTTAGCTGAGAAGTGTCAGTTTATTTATTAACCTATAATGTATACATTATATATTGTTAAGTGTTATATGTTATACATTATATAACATATAATCTTAACATTATATTTGAATATCAACATATTAACACTCACTGCAACACCCACTGTTGTAAAAAAAAAATACTAATTATAATTTTTATAACAGTGAAACAATATTATTAGTTATGCTATTTATATTTTTTATAATTAATTTTATTTGCATTGAGAAATATGTTCATGTTATTTTAACCTGAAAATAGTAAGTGGATTTTACATCGTAAAAATGTTCGAATGATGGTATTCGGTGCACACAGACAAATGGAGATGGTTTTATCTACTAACTGTCTGTCTCAAATTCAGACTGACACACAAAGGTTTACTAAAATCCTAGACAATTGGAAAATTATATGCAAGATGCTACTGACATAATCATGCAAAAAATAAATATTTTGCAGACCGAATGGAAAGTAAAGTAAAGTCAACAGAACATCTAAATTGCTGAAGTCTATCATTCTTGTCGATTAGTGTCCACTCAGCCAAGGCTGAGTTAACCTGAATGGTTGGCCTGACTTACATACAGATGAATAAGATGTCAAATTGATTAAGTGTATGTAGCTCTGTTGTTTGTGCTAAAGCGATATATATTTTCTTTCTCTCTCTCTCTCTCTCTCTCTCTCTCTCTCTCTCTCTCTCTCTCTCTCTCTCTCTCTCTCTCTCTCTCTCTCTCTCTCTCTCTCTCTTCTCTTTCACTTTTCTCTCTCTCTCTCTCTCTCTCTCTCTCTCTCTCTCTCTCTCTCTCTCTCTCTCTCTCTCTCTCACACACACACACACACACACACACACACACACACACACACACACACACACACACACACACACACAGATAGAAGCTTCACGCTACACAGTATAAGAAAATCAATTGAAAGACATATGCTATTGAGAAGCATAAGGGCAATATTGTTATTGTTATTTGTCCTTTATTCTTGTGTGTGTTTGTGTGTGTGTGTGTGTGTGTGTGTGTGTGTGTGTGTGTGTGTGTGTGTGTGTGTGTGTCTGTGTGTGTGTGTGTGTGTGTGTGAGTAACTTTAGGGAGTTCCGTGTGTGGAGCAAGAAATGTTTTTTGAATATCATGTTGAGGGGGAGTGGTGGCTCCAGCGGTTAAGGCTCTGGGTTGCCGATCGGAAGGTCTGGGGTTCAAGCCCCGGTATCACCAGGCTGCCACTCTTGGGCCCTTGAGCAAGGCCCTTAACCCTCTATGCTCCGGAAGTCCCTTACAAGGGAAATATCAAGGTCCGTGACGTGGGGCCGCCTTCCCGTGGGCTCACCACCTGCAGGAGGGACCGTAAGGGACGGTGCTGTGAGGATTGGGCAGCAGTCGAAGGCGGGGGCCTGCTTAGACTGCTGCCCCTGCGACCCGGATTACGGATAAGCGGGAGAAAATGAATGAATGATGAATGAATGAATGAATATCATGTTGTTGGAATTTTTATTATGTTACTAGTTGGCAGCCGATATGTCCTGTTCCCGAGATTTATTTCCAATTCAAATTATGTATTCACAAATAATCATTGAGGAAAAATATGACCTCACAAGGTTGTCGAGTGCACAAAAACGTGTGTGTTTATGCATGGTGATGGAACGTTTTCATCCAAGATGCATTCCCACCTGCTGAACTCAAAAGTTCCATCTTTCAAACATGTTTAACCTTAATATAGTGTCCATTACTTATACCAACTAATGATATATTAATATGATGTTTTGTGAAGTTAATTTAAAACAGGGTCCAATGGTAGCAGAAAAAAGGGAGAAAAGGAGCTACAATTTTACATTTTAGGCTGTATTTAAAAAAGATCAGTGTGAGATGCTCTAGTGTTTGTAATAATGAGAGACAAAGCTGCTGGCCATCTGGAAAACTGTAAGAATGATTGGTGTGTTTGTGAACAACGAGATGTCAAATGACTATGTCAGACCTTGTTTTCTTTTAATCTTAACACATGTCGGAAGATTGCTGCTATACAATTTCATCCTACATGGACAGACAAACAAAATTACATGAACATACACCCACACACACCTGTTATGTGTGATCTATGGCATGTGATATCTAATGTGTAATTATATTCTGTGTGATATAGTGTGATTATTACCCAACATGGCTAAATGCACCTCTATAACACACACACACACACACACACACACACACACACACACACACACACACACACACACACACACACTCCATCATGTACACACATTTACTGTGTGAGTTTTCTCATCTGCACTGCAGCACTGGGCAGTCAGGCAATTCCCCTTTCCACCCCCACACCAAACAAACATACCTAGTAATGTTAAGAAAATAGGGCAGGCGTTTATTCATACTAATAACCATTAAGTGCATCTCAATATAAAAGTACAATCAGGGCCGTTTCTAGCCTTTTTCGGCACTATAGAAAATATTCTTATTGCCACCCCCCCAATAGCTATGCCCTCCTATAACAATGCTCCATCCCTACACCATTTAAATCATTCTCAACCTTCCATAAACAGGTTAAACACTTTTAAAAATCATTGAAAAATTGCCTGAATTCAATTATGTAAGCAAATACTGTATATTAAACATCAGCTGAAAAACAGGTAAATAATTTAAATAGGCGAGAGCCACATGTCTAAGAAAGTTTGAGACAAATTTCATTTTGGATAGTAAACTTTTTCCATTTCACCTGGCAGTGTACGCTGGCTTTCTCTAGTGTCTCCAGTCTCTGTTTTCAGCACCAGCATTGCAATGAATAAAGTTCTGAGCGCTGAAACCTTTGCTGACCAGCAAGTGACTGCAGAATTAATATGGAGCTTAGAGTTGAAGAGAGTTATAGTTGGAAACTCAGGGGAACTTATTACAACCCCTTTTTTTCTGTGAAGTGGTTTCTGGTAGAAATGAGTTTCATAACTACTTCAGATTTAGAAAGGGTACATGGTGAGATCGAATAATACACCATGTTGTGTCGAAACTCAGGGAGGGACGAACACCATCCAAATCCGAGTCCTATATATAATATATCACAGTGTATCATAACACACCTATACCTACCCTTTTCTATGTATATGAGATAATATTTGCCCGTGATTGGCTGTTGCTTTGTTTGAGAGAGAGAGAGAGAGAGAGAGAGAGAGAGAGAGAGAGAGAGCGAGAGAAAGAGAGAGAGAGAATATGCCATATTCTCCATCAAGCATGGCCAGTTTATTTCCTGAGACTTCCAGCCACAGATGGCTGAGGCATCATCTGGATTCTAACTAGTAAACTCCCATAGGGCAAACACTTTTTTTTTTTTTTTTTGCTGTACCACATGGGAACCACAGAATTTATTTAAAGTGTGTGAATTCTTAGATACGTAGCACAGTGTTTCCACTGATAATACATAATAAGCAAATTTTTGCCCATGATTACACTGAAGATACTGGAGCTCAGCCAGTCATAGGTTTCTGGAACTGATGTTATAAATATTAAAGAGAATCACACAAGTTTTTTTCGTATGAATTTGCAGCAGTTATTTGGATAAATATAAATAGTTAAAGTACAGACTAGTAATAGTTGATGGTCATTAAAAAAAACTAGGAGTTTTATGATAAAGAACAAGAGAGCAAAATAAATAAATAAATAAATCTCTGGAGAACACTTTGTTTGACAGAAACATGCAAGGTGTTTGCCAGTAGCCATCAAGTAAAATAATGATCAAGGCAAAAGCAGGGTCAGTAATTCCCACTAGACAAACAAAGGAGAGAACTATGTCATGGTTAACAGCATCAACCATGGGGATAAGGTCAAGGAAAAACAGAATACTAATACAGAGTGAGAAGGTCATTAATGACTTTGAAAAGACTAAAAAAAGACACAACATTGGCTAAAATGTGCAACAACAAACCACTTTTAAAGATGCTCTGTGAAGATAACGTGTTATTATATTAGGTGGTACTGGGGCCATGTTTCATTACAGTGTGACAGCAAAAAGAAGAAAGAAAATATAAAGAAATATGATGTGGAAAGAGAAGTAGCTAGTGGCTAGATATTCATAAACTGTGTATGCTGTAACAGTTCTATCACAGTATATTTAAAAGAAATCATACACTAGTTATGTAAAAAAAAATCAAAACCTTAAAATGAGGTTATTAATATTAAAGCATATTAATCAGTAATGTGTGATGGTGGCACAGCATATACACTATATGGCCTAAAGTATGTGGACACATGACAATGTCACCCATACTTGGTCTTACTTCAGTTTGGGTTTGCATTTTAATAAGAGCCATGGGCCACAAAGAGTTTCCAAAAAAACGGTAAGAGTTAATTGTTAAAAGATAATAAATCAGGAGTGGAACATAAAAAAAATTGACAATGAATATATCATGGAACACAGTCAAAACCATCATCAATAATTAAAGAAAATGTGGCACCACAGAGACATTCCGAAGATAAGCACAACCCTCCAAAGTTGAACAGAGGACAAGGACAAACTTAGGGAGGCAAGTGGCCAACAGCAACACTGAAGGAACTACAGAAATTTTTGGCAGGTACTGGTCAGTCGATCTCCTTTATTCTGCACAAGTCTGGGCTATGGGTTATTCTTACTAAGAATAATATGCAAACCTGTCTAAAATATGCCAAAAGATTCATTCAGTCACATCAAACCATGCGGGAAGATTTTTATGGTCTGACAAGACAAAGTTTGTACTTTTAGGTCATAATTGTGAAATTAATTTTTGTACAAAGCAAATACAAAGCATCATCCAAGAAACACCATACCTACAATAAAGTATGGTGGGGGTAGAATTATGCTTAGAGGCTGCTTCCCTTCAGCCTGGCTAGAAACACTTGTCAAGATAGATGGAAAAATTATTAGCTTCAAATACCAAGACATTTTGACAAAAAATCTTGTGTTCTCTGTCAAAAAGCTTAAAATGAAGAAGAATGTCAAATTTCAACATGACAGTAACCCAAACCACACCATAAAATGAACAAAGACATGGCTTCAGAAAAAGCATTCCCCAATCACATAAAAAACCTATGCGAATACAGAGTCATAATGGTGTTCATCATCCAATGAACACCATACCAACAGTAAAGTATGGTAGAGTAGAATTATGCTTCACACAGAAGATCTTCTCACAATTTGAAGGAATTTTTTTTTGCAAAGAAGAATAGGATAAAATAAAAAATAAAAATAGAGAGAGATTTGTGAAGTTAATAGAGACATATTCACAAAGTCCTGATGCCATAATAAAGGCAAAATTATTTTGGTGAAAGTCTTCCGAGTGGTGCTTCCACAAATTATTAGTAATTATACAATCAGAGTATCATAGGTTTTTATTTACAGTATTTAACATTTTCCAAATTTTTCATATTTATTTTTTTCCTCTGGATTTTTGTTTGTTGAAAGCTCACATTAAAGATGTAAAAAAGTGATTAAAGAAGTCTGATATTTATGTATTTATATTTATATTTTGTATATATTTTTTATAAACCTGCAATTTCCTAAGGGTGTATAGACCTTTTATATCTACTGTATGCTCTAGCATTACAATGGCCCTTTACTGAAAGAGGCTCAAACCTGTTTCAGCATAACAATACCCCTGGGCACACAGCAAGGTCCATGAAGACATATTAAGTTTGAAGTAGCAGAACTGAGTGCCTTGCACATAGCCCTGAAATGAACCCCAGTGAATGACTGCACTTTAGGTCTCCTCACTCGACACCAGAGTCTGACCTCATTAATGCTCTTGTGGCTGAATGGGAAAATCCCCAAAGCCACACTCTAGTGCCACAAATTTTGGTGGAAAGTCTTCCCAGAATAATGGTGTGTGGATGTTATTACAACAGCAAAGAGAGAATGAATCTGGAATAGCACACATGAGTTTGATGATTAGGTGTCCACAAACTGTTGACCATATAGTATAACACTGCTGTCTCACAGCTCCAGGGACACAGGTTCAAACCTAATCTCGAATTACTCTCTGTGACAAGTTCTTCACATGTCCTTCAAATTCCTCATTACCTCCCACCTCCCAAAGACATGCATGCAGGTATAGTGGTTACTCTAAATTGACCATATTGTGTGAATAAGTGTGTGTGTGTGTGTGTGTGTGTGTGTGTGTGTGTGTGTGTGTGTGTGTGTGTGTGTGAGTGATACATTTAAGCTCACCCTAAACAGAAAGAAGTTGTGTTGCCAGAATGTTGGCAGAAGTACTGAAAGTGAATAATTTAATAAATGACTGAATATTTTTTAATAAGCACCACAAATTAATGAATGACAAGTGAAACTAATATAAAATGTTTGCATGTAAATCTAGACACTATAATGCACTAGTATAGCAAAACAAATAATAGGACCCTGTTAAAGGGCGGAAGGGGGTGAGCACATAGAGAGAGAGAGAGAGAGAGAGAGAGAGAGAGAGAGAGAGAGAGAGAGAGAGAGGGAGAGAGAGAGAGAGAGAGAGAGAGAGAGTATCTAATATTATAGAATATATTTAATAGATAATATATAATATATATATATAATGTATAATATATAATAGAGAGAGAGAGAATATTTTATCTTTGGATTGCTGTGCTCTACAATTCATTCTAATTTTGGTGTTGGTGTGGTGTGTGAGAGTGCTGGACCAGTAAAATCTGCACATACAAAACAGAAATACATACTGATTACTGTTAATTAAGTATGAAGTAATTAAACATAAACTTTAAACATTAAACATACCAATAAAACTTTCTAAATTTAAATTTGAGTACTTTGATGAAGCACATCAACAGCCTCCATGTTGTTATGGAAACTGTTGAGTTGCATGCTTACGGTAATGTTGTGCTTTCACTTGACAGATTGCACACCACGATAAATTATTCTAACTTGAAAAACCATTAGTTCATGCCTCCCCCTCACTCTGTTCCCCCGACTCACTCACTCACTCACTTACTCACTTACTCACCCTCTCTCTCTCTCTCTCGCTCTCTCTTTCAAACAGTGAGCATAATGGCATAAGATAGATTCTATTTGTGGTTGATTGAGAATTTGTATTTTCTTATATATCAGAGGAACATTTGCTGAGTGTGTGATCATTCTTAAATACTATGATTTTGATGTTAATTTAATTTCATGTCAGAGCATTTCAGCAACAGCTGAATTATTTATTATCCTGCATTATTAAATCAATAAAGTGTTAATTGTATTTCTAATATTATCTTAGTATCATATAAGACAGCAAATTTAGCCACATAAATAGATTTATTTGAAATTTTGTTGGATTTTATTTGAAAAATGTAATGATTACATTCAATCACATGCAGAATCTATAGATTTTACTACATGCAATCACTGGGAAACAGAAGTGGGGCCAATAAAGTGTCTAGAATGATGGATTTAGAATGATGGATGAGTATCAAGGAATGGGATTTTGCATACCACATACAGTATTATATTTTCCTGCATTTGTCTTTTCCATATGATTGTTTTATTATAAATAAAGAAGTTTTTATTATAAATTTTGTTCATGGAATAAAAAGACTGATTAGATTTTTTTCTGGCACAGAAAAAATAAGAATGTTACTAAATCAGTAAGTGAGGTACAAGTAACACCAAAAATGTTTATACACATTTGTAATGAACTGCAAAGTACATAGTAGTAAAACATAGTTTCTTATGATTCATTCTTTCCTGTAGATCTTATATGTTCTTCCACTGGGATTAGTTTGAATTCAGGATTGGTGGTGTTACCTTAAAAAATAGACATGTGCCGTACCTGTACTTCATGCCAGTCAGTTTGCCTGTGGACTCCTTCAATGAGATGTGGTGGCGGTGAGTGAAGGATCCCAGGCTACGAGCGATTAGCGCCACTGTGCGGAACCGAGCTCTGGCTGCACTTGTCGTGTTTGGACTCGCGGTGCTTTGCTTGGTTGGCTCATTGTTCCGCGGTGCCTTAAGCCCATGATCTGTGCATGCGAAAGACACCTGCATGGTGAGAAGCGGAACTGACTGAGTCCCTGCAGAGAAGCTGTGAATGAGGCAGAAGAGGACAGGGTGGCAAAAACTTCAGAAGGTCCGAGCTGAAACTTGCTGATGCGGATTTAGAGGCTGCAGGTTTTAGATAAGCACGTAATGTCCTGTCTTATCTGTGCTGTGTCCAGAGTCGTGGATGTTCCCGTGCTCAGAGCATACAGTCTTCTTCATAAAGTGACAGGGTCGGGAGAGTGGCACATGCTGCATTTAGCATCGCTTGTGTGTGACTTACTGTGATTCTCTCTCTCTCCTTCCTCTCTCTCGCTTTCCCTCTATCCGTTATAGGGACACTAATCTGCTCCAGTTTCTGATGACAAATATCTCCTTCTTCTTCTGATTCTGCTCCACTTCTTACTCTGTTCCTCTCTCGTTCCACTCCTTCTTCTAGTTCTTCTTCTCCTTCTATGTTTTCTTCTTTTCCTCTATTTTTATCCTACTATGGTTTCTGCTTCAGTGAGTCTCCCCTCCCCCTTAGGATACCAATGTAGGGGGGTTTCCCTGACTACCGCAATAAGATTTTCAGTCAGGAGCGGCTACAGACGCTTAGCGAAAGGACAGTCTCAAACTCTTTCCCATGAACTAAGAAATCCACAGAACGGCAAGGTTACGACAAACCAAATTTAACCCATAAAAGGCATTTTCTTCCAAAACGGGTTTTCTAAGAAAAAAGTGCTGAAAAGGCAGAGGTCAAATGAAGATTTTTTACCCTTTTTGTCCCAACTAGCAGGATGCAGCTCGGCCAGCACGGTGCAGGTTTGAAAGAAACACCTGCTTGATAAAGCAACAGGGGAATGTAAAAAGACAGGCAGAGAAGAGGAATGAAGGAGAGCAAGGGAGAGCAGGGAGAGGAGAATGAGGCATGATCGCAGTGCCAAGTGCTGGAGGAGAGAGAAACAGAGTCTGAGAGAGCGAGTGTGATGAAAGCAGAGAAGTGCCGAGAGAAGGGGCGAAGAAAGAGAGAGAGGGTAATAGAGAGAGAAGAGATGTGAAAGGAGAGGAGAATAAAAGGTATAGAGGGTGGGTAAGAGAGATGTTGGATTACTGAAAAAACAGCAGTCTCTTACCAGTGGTTCATTTCAGCATTGTAAAAAGAGAGTGATGGACATCCATCTCAATGTGGTTTTGCGCACGTGCACGAGTGTGTGTGTGTGTGTGTGTGTGTGTGTGTGTGTGTGTGTGTGTGTGTGTGTGTGTGTGTGTTTGTGTGTGTGTTTGTGTGTGTGGGTGCTTTTTTGTTGTAAAATACAGAGATGCAGCAGAAGATAAATTGCATGTATTCATGCAACTAGCACAACTGTTAGCCTGTCTAAGGATGTTTCTCCACAACCTAAGCATTATTTACGGAAGTACCTGCATTTCCCTGTGAAAAAAAACTTCTCAGAATCTTTCTATATGCCCATATTCTCCATTTGCATCATTTGCGTAGATGAAATGTAACCTAAATGTCTTAAATTATTCATAGAAAGCACAAAGAGAGAAACCTAATGCGGTGACTGAGGGTACATTTCATCACACCAATGAATAGATGAAGCATCAGTGGTCAGTGACTCAGGAAGTGAACGTTTTTTCAGGAAGATCTACTATGTTTTGCAGTCTTGATGCCTGGATTATACACATTCTGCTGTTGCCAGATGCCATCCCCCCTCCCCCTGGTCTTGCATTTATCTGCATGCTGCAATGTGGTATTATGCAGCTTAGTCAGCATGACACTTTTGCAAAATCAGTTTATGAAAATTATTCTAGGAGTTTTAGGACTTTTTACTTTTTTTTCTTAAATGTATTAATTGCAAGTACAGTATGCATGCAGTCCTTCCCTATTATAAACTGATATATGCTTGTTATGGTAAATGTTAAATAATCTACAAAACGTGATTACTTCACACATACAGGTAAATCTAAGTAAGCAATCCTGCTGCTAACAGTATTCATACAGGTACATTCCGTTACTGCATATTTTTGAGGTTTGGAATGAAAGTGAAGAATTCAGAGAAAACCCACATTACATGAGAGGGTTTTTTACAATTGATGAATGATATATACTTGATAAGTATGGTTAAATGTATCATATTTTGCATATTTTTATTTTTGCAATGTTTCTCCTCAAACATTCAAGTATTTGACTTCACATTACTAGTTTAGCTATCAATACCCATTTAATTATTAGTATATTAGTATTAGTATATTAATATTGGTATTATTAGTATGATAATTCTTATAATTATAATGCTATTTTGCATATTTAATCTAATGTTTGTACGTGTATGCTGCATGATCTGTCAGCTCAACCAATCTTTCACAGGTTATAACAGTTACTGAAAGCACAAGAAGAGAAAATGGCCATAATAAGACACAGGTGATAATTATTTCCTGTTGATTTTCTCTGTGTACAGCACCGGGTTGTTAAACAGTATATCATGTGCATGCAGTGTCAGACTGCTCGATGGCACCTATCAAACAAAGAAATTGCCCCTTGCAACCTGGCAACCTGTGCTTTCTGGGATGCCAAAAGGGGTTCGCCACAGGGTACTATGGAAAATTAGGCTGTACTTTTTGAATATACCTCTGGTCACAGCTCCTAAGTATCTGTGAGTAATAAATCAAATGGAGAAACCCCATTGAAGGCTGGCAGGATCTTTTGTTCTGCAAATAACAAAAGCTCAAGACTCGAATTAACTATGTCATCATAAACTTTCAATCATGTTTTTAAACACTTGATCAAACCATTGGACCAGCCCATCCCACTCTAGAAGGTAAACACAATTTCAAATAGATTTAATCACCAATATTTTAGTGTCCATGACAAGTGCACAGTGCCCTTGTCAGTCACTATCTTTTTTTAGGATCCTGAGTTTGGAGATGTCACTGAAGATATCACTCTTGTAATGTCCAAACAATGTCCACAACACATTTTTCCTGATTAAGGAGCCTGATTAAGGACAAGGGGTAAAGTGAAATTCTTGAGGTGACAGATTGGCCATCTGACATTCAGGACCATCTGTAAACATTTTTGCAAATGTTTGGTCAATAAAAATGAGCTATTAGTGAATATAGTGTTTACCTTGGTTGTACCCAGCTGTGGTGTCATCATGAGCAGAGTGGAAAAAAAGATCCCTACTGCTTGTTGGGACCATCATTAAGATACATTTGTGCCTTAAATTTAGTGTCATGCAACACTTGAAACAACCTATCTTTAATAATAATTAAAGAAAAAAACTTAACTTTAAGATTAGGCACAATTGTGCCTCAGGGTCTTGTTGCACTTTAAGTGTATACCTGCCAGTAGTGAAAGGGCGAAGCTTTAACCCTCATTGAGCCTGGCTACTACATAACCCATCAACATATTCTCATATTCCAGCTAATTTGTTCCATTAGTAAATGCAGGAAGACCAAATAACCACCTACACCCCATGGTTTTGTCAAAATGTAATTATGACTGGCACTAGCATGAACATTCCTGTGCACAAGCCTCACCTTCACAATCATGCATTTCCCAATACTTTGCACTGAATCAGGGTTTGATGGATGGTTTGAGAGAGAGCATATTAGAGAAGACATTAGAGCTAAAAACAAAGCAGGGGAGGAAAACAAGGAAGAAACTAGATTTAAATGCTGATACTGGCAGGGTGGGGGAGTAGTTTTTGATGTTCTAGGAGGAGCAAGCTTGCGAAAGAAAAAAATAACTATTCAATTCAATTCATTTTTATTTGTATAGCGCTTTTAACAATGAACATTGTCTCAAAGCAGCTTTACACAGATAATGTGGTGATAAAAAATGTATATGTTCTTTATAAGTAAGTTTTGCCCTGATGAGCAAGCCGGTGGGAACTGTTGCAAGGAAAAACTCCCCGAGATGGCATAAGGAAGAAACCTTGAGAGGAACCAGACCCAAGAGGGAACCCATCCTCATCTGGTTTGCACCGAATGTCCATTTATTATAGATATACGATGTTGCGTGGTACAGTGATGATGATCAGAAGCAAACTGTAGTCCTGAGTCAATGTAGCAGACTGTTGACATTAACTACAGTCCAATCCATCCTCAAAGCACCCATTCTTACTATGGAATTTCATAGAACCACCCAAGGCATTGATGAGAAACCGTCCCCACAGAGTGGCCTCCAATCGAAGAGAACACCATCCAGCGGCAGCCCTTCACAAAGTGGGAAGATCCACAGAGGGAAGAGGGGCAGGAACAGTGGTCACTGAAACCTCAGGAGCATGTTTAACTCGACCGAGAGAGAGAGAGAGAGAGAGAGAGAGAGAGAGAGAGAGAGAGAGAGAGAGAGAGAGAGAGAGAGAGAGAAGAGGTGACAGGAGGTGTCCTTATTGTTGTATGAAAGTTAATGTCACTGTGCAGTTTGGACTCCGGCAAGACTCGCTATGGCAGCATAGCTAAAAGGGGGAACCAGAAGGTAACACCGACATGAGGGATCTCTGGGATAAGAGACGACCCACCACACCACTAAGACAAATTTACTGATAAAAGACTTGACTAAATAAATTAATTTTTAACCATGACTTGGACACTGAGACTGTGTCTGAATCACGAAACACTGATTGGAAGGTTGTTTCATAACTGTGGGGATTTATAAGTGAAAGATCTGCCCCCTGCTGTAGTTTTCATTATTTGAGGAAACAACAAATAGCCTGCACCTTTTGATCTAAGTAGGCATGGAGATCATATTGGTACAAAAGTTCACTCAGATACTGTGGTGCCAGATCGTTAATTAAGTGCTTTATACGTCAGTAGTATTATTTTATAATCAATGCGAGATTTGCTTGAGAGCCAGTGTAGACTGATTAAAACAGGGGTGATGTGGTCATATTTTCTAGATCTAGTGAAGACTCTTGCTGCTGCATTCTGAACTAACTAAAGCTTATTTATGCACTTACTCGCACACCCAGACAGTAAAGTGTTACAGTAGTCTAATCTAGAAGTAACAAAAGCATGAACTAGTTTTTCTGCATCCTGTAACAACATCATATTTCTAATTTTAGCAATATTTCTAAGGTGAAAGAAGGCAATCCTGGCAATATTATTCAAGTGAGCCTCAAAGGAAAGACTAGGCATCAAAATGTGTCACACCTTCACCTTCATAACAATTTCAAAGTCCATGACCACACACCTACCACACAGTCAAAGAGTTCCAGGAAAGACATAAAGACCATTTTCATTAGCATCATGTGTAGAACAAGGGCATGGGACACAGCTGGAGATGTGGTTGGGTGCAACATCTCATGGAGCACCGGCTGCTCATAGGTCATGCCTGGTTTTGGGTTTGCTGGAGAAGGGTCATGAATTTTAAGAATCACAGACAGGAAGACTTCCATGGTGGCATTAAAATCTACCCAATCATTTGCTGTAGAACAGCGGCATGTGTTGAGGAAAACTATAGCTCAAAAACTCAACAGCTCAACAGAAATGAATACATTTTAAATTAAGAGTACATAAAGACATAGTGCTAGAGATGTAGTTCACAACAGAGGACACAAAACCCATAAAATATTATTCTCTTCGGCTGACTAAACTATTTTTCATTTTTTTTTCTTTTTTTTCATCTTCTCCCGCTTATCCGTAATTCGGGTCGCGGGGGCAGCAGTCTAAGCAGATTCCCCAGACACTTCTCCGTGTCCAGGGATCGGGCTGTCAAGGCCCCCGCCTTCGACAGTATTCAAAACTATTTTTTATTTCTTTTATTTGGGATCATAAGGAATTTTTTTTTCATGTAAACAGGATGAAGGCCAGTCCCAGTGTGAGGGCCTCTGCTTGATGCCCAGGCTTTTAGGTTCTACCATATTATTGGTTCTTTACTATAAAGAGCTTGTATTTGATGTGTAGTTCCTGCAAGCCCAATGTTTGAAATATTTATCAAAACAAGCTGTCTACTAAAAGATCATCTTTGACAAGACATTTCTTGCTCCAGATCTTGTGCTCTCTTTTCAGAGATGTAACTCATGGGCCTGGTTATTTCTGTATAGTTTAGAACAAACATGTGATAGCATCCAGCCAGTCCAAAGAAAATGCTTCACCTTCTTTTTCGTCTTGGGTCTTAAGCAGGCCAAAATTGCTGATGTCGTACTTGGGAGCACAGCTACCAATGTCATAAGTGAAATTTTACTACCACCCAGTTGCACATTTCTCTGAATTTGTCTGTGCTCCAGCTGGAGATAGCATCTTTGGAAATCCCACTTGTAATAAATGTGGTACTAACAATGATTACAGTATATAAACTGTATTTTACAATATATATTGAGTAAGAATGGGCGCTTTGAGGATGGATTGGACTGTAGCTAATGTCAACAGTCTGCTACATTGACTCAGGACTTCTTTTCGCTTCTGATCATCAGCACTGTACCCCGCAACATTGTATATCTGCTATAAATGGACATTCGGTGCAACCCAGATGAGGATGGGTTCCCTCTTGGATCTGGTTCCTCTCAAGGTTTCTTCCTTATGTCATCTCGGGGAGTTTTTCCTTGCCACAGTCGCCACCGGCTCGCTCATCAGGGACAAACTTACACTTATAAAGAACATATTTACTTTTAATCACCACATTATCTGTGTAAAGCTGCTTTGAGACAATGTTTATTGTTAAAAGCGCTATACAAATAAAAATGAATTAAATTGAATTGAATATATGGCATATGCGGCAGAGCTTCTGGTCCATCAGATGTTGAAATGTGGCTGGAGCCCTGAACAGACCAAAAGGAAAAGTGACACATTTGTATAACCCAAAGCTGTGAAATTTTTTTTATAAAATCTTACAGGACATAGATATTAATGGCATATGCCATTATTATTTAATTAACTACAGTTTTGGAAAAATGGGACAATGAGACAAAAAAAGAGACAACACACATCAAACAAAGACTTAGACTGTGGATCTAAAGTCCTCTTTTTTGTTCAGGCAGCTTACTGGGGTGTATTCATACAACCACTCAAGGGAGATGGGCAGAAGATGGTCTCTACAGGGTTTGAGATGCACATGTTGGATACTTTTCCTTGCTTGGAAACTACAATTAGCAGAGGAACAGGGATCACCACTTTCCATTATTTCCAGAAGTCTGATTGGCATATTTGCAGTGCATCACATGATCCCCTGGGCCACAGGCAGCATCCAGACTTCTCATAAAAAGCCATGCTGTTGTAATAGATGCAGTATGCACTTTATCAATGCCTTGCTAAAATATGCAAGACCTTTTCTGAAGTTATTTTGGTGGAAGCATATTTTGCTCTAAAACCTACATATACCTTTCACTATTGATGGTGCCTTAAAAAAAAAAAAAGCTTCACATTACATAGGCTCTAATGCACCCCATACTATCAGAATTAACCCATACCAGGCCAATTCCTGTTCTGAACATCTGTAAAGCAAAAACTAACCAGCACCTTTATCGCTTCTATTTCTGGCCCTTAAACTAGCCTGTGATAGGGTATTTAAAAGACCTAAACAGCCCCACTTTTATAGCAGGACATTGGTCCTGAATATGTCCAAGCTTTCTGCAGCACAAACACACCTGTCCAACCACTACCCCTGTTCTGTGTGAGCCACCTTATGTTGAATGTCCAGAGGATTACCCCTACTTTTCAGGAGTACTGTAGATTTTGCAAAATAAACATGAAACATATGCCATTAGAGAGAGAAAGAGCACCTTCTGCCACTTGAAATGCTGCCTTTTGGTCCAATAGCATTTGATGAAAGAAGACCTCAGATAGTGGTAGGTGGCAGCCTAGCCAATAAAACATTATTGTTTAGTATACAGGTCAAGGATATCATGTTTATCTCATTCTATATCATTTCAGTTAGTGACAAGGGCTCCATGACTACATACAATATCTTCTAATTTGGATAGATGATTATAAAACCCTAAAAGGCAGTGGAAAAAAAATTGTTACCATAAGCTCTGCAGGTGTTCCTTTAGACAGCCAGAACATATGTTTTTAGCCACACAGACATAGCCATTCAATCATACTCTTTCTCTTTGACTCTACCTTCCATTTTCAGTCATCACTTGACCATGTCCTTGCTGCCACGAAGGCATGTGACTATTTTATAATGTAGGCCAGGGTTGTGTTGGATAATCAGCTGCCAGTCTAAAATTGGATTTCACACCAATTTGCATTACCAATTTTATTGTAAATTGCTCACTCATGATATCTCAACAAATCTTGATAAACAGAAACCCTGTTTTCACTATATACTGTAAAATCTAGTGGATAATCTTGTGTTACTTCCGAGATTCATCTTCCTGCCTCTCTGCCAACATTAAGTGAGTGTAAGTGTGCCATTCGAGTGAGCCATCAGAGACTGTCACACTTTGCACTCCCAGGTGAGACACTATTCCTGGGTGCCCTGAAGTGAAGATCTTCTCAAAATTCCCTCTGTTAATGAGCCTTGGAGACAGAGCGCTAGGAGCATCACATTGCTCTCATAAGAACAAGCTCACACAGCAAATGAGTTTAATATAATGCCACTGTTAGAGGACCTTCTGGGGCATTGCTTGATCATTTTCAAAGTTCTTAATTTAACCAGGAACATGTATTGTTGGTTAAGAACAAGCTTTCCTCTTTGAGAATGGCATTTGATCACTTAAACTGAGCACTTTATTAGGAACAGTATGCTAATACTGGGTAGGGCTTTCATTTGCTCTCAAAACAGGCTCAGTTCTTCATTGTATGGATTTCATAAGATTACTGCAAAATTCCCATCTATTTTGATATTATTAAATAATTAGATATTATGCAGAATTTCCAGGTGCTCTGTAATGCTGTGAATCTCCCATTTATACAGATTCAGATTACTGGCAACTCATTGATAGGTTCATGAAACCAGTTGCATTTGTGACATGGTACATTATCATGGAAGTAGCTATTAGAAGTTATTGTTGCCAATTGGCATCACCAATCATGTCACAGTCCAAATCATTCTTTCCCTATTCTGTTGGTTAATGTTAACACCAACGCATCTACAGCTGATTACAAAATTGCGTAAATGTGTAGGTGTATGTGTACAATGTATGTGATATATTCTGTAGATTATAGTTTATATTTTGTTACATTTACATAGTGAAAACCCTGCAAAGTGCAATTAACTATAGATTGAAAAATTATGAATTTCAAACTGTACACTTCTCTTTCACACACTTTCTAGCTTTCTGAACCCAGTAGTGGACATCACAGATCAAAGTCCAGATACTGTATCATTTCTTTCATTACTGTTGAGCTTTCTTGCTGTGCCCTTTTAATCTCTCTACTGGTTTCTAGTAGTCTCATCATTGCACCCTTTTCCTCCATTTTCACTGCAGCACCTGGTTTTTAAGAATTTTGCTAGTTGAAGATTAGAATTCTGCCTGTGTCACAAAAGTGCAGCAGAATGATACGGAAAATCAGAAATTAACAGTGTGTGTACAGCGAATTATATGAGAGTACATTTAAGAAATAGGCAATGATTCTGTTTTGTTAAAGAAAGAATTAATTGCAAATGAGCAGAGAGAGCAATTAAGGATACATTTCTGAACTTTACAGTTCATATAACGTACTTTATTAGTTTATCATTTATCATTAAGTGCACTTATATAAATATTTTTAAATAGCAAACTAAATGAAAGAAGAATTTGACAAAGATTTTGTATTATTTTTTTTATTATTCTTGCATTGGTATGTTAATAAATGCTGACCACCCATAAATTACCAAGCAAGTGCAAGACAAAGCTGATTCACATTTGTGTCCAAAAAATACAAAAGTGCATAAAAAGCAAAACTCACCCAGGAAGCTAAAAATGTTCAAAAGGGCAACTAAAACGTTGTAGCTTTTCAGCATGGAGTATGCTAAATATTTATAGAATGCTGATTTTTTTGGCATTGACAGAAACCAACTGTAACTCCTTTTATAGGGATGCACTTAGTAAAGTCCAAATTGGCCATGTTTTTTTCCTAATTGCCTTATTTACCTAAATTATATGGAAAAAAAATGGTGCAAAAATGTTTTAATTGTACCAGCTGTCATTATTAAAAACACGTTATTGGTTGAAAAGAATACAAGTAAAATATTGCAATCATGATAAAGCCTTTTCTATAGTTTTTAGGGAAAAAAAATTATTATTAAGTACTTAGCTATAGCAAACTATAGAACTATAGCAAACTAGTGCAAAAATAGCTTTTGTTTAAAGAAAATAGTGACAAAGTCATAAAAAATGCATGTCATCTTTCAAGGTAATAACTTGTTGGATATGAAATTTGAGCTTTCTTTCTTTATGTTGGAGCACTTAATAACTGAACAGACATGTTGCCTCAGGTCTTGTTTGAAAATATGCAGATGGAAAGTCAATGGAACAACAAACAATCTCTCTGAACAGGTGCAAGATTCCATGCCCTCGGACTATGCAATCTTGATAAGGTAAGAGAGAAGACCGCAGTCACTTGTAAAGAGTTCCCAGATTACCGTACCTACACAAAACTCCTATGTTAAAAATAGAAATGCATTAGACAAACCAGAACTCACTATTCTGCTTGTCGTTTTTGTTGAATAAACATTTACTTATCAGATCCAAAACCCACAGTGAAATATAATGATAGGATCATGATGAAATGCTGCTTCTCTTCAAATAATACTTTACATTTTGAACCTCATAAATATCTAAGCATCGGCTGTGGATGAAGAGGACATTGGCAAACCAGCAGGTGACATCTGAGAATTCTGAATCAGTGTCTTATTACTGCCAGTTTACTTCAGCATTTCTCTTAATGCTCCTAGTTCCATAAACAGCACAACAGAGAGAGAGTGGCTGAACAGTTAATGCAAAAGATATTCAAAAACACAGACAGTGTTTTGTGAAGTGATCAATGCTCTTAAAAGTGTAGAATGAATAAATAAATGCCAGGAGATCACTTTACACTTCTACTTTTCCTGCTGTCTTTGTAGACGTCTTCCTCCTCTCCTTCTCCTTCTTACCTGTGGCGGTAGTTGGTAACCCGGGCCTCGACCGATCTGTTATGAAATTCAGGTTTATGATCCGCATATTTGATTTGGCACGCAACCCTCCTCATTTATCCGGGTTAAGGACCGGCACTAAGTGCAATGACTGGGTAATGTGGGGTACTGTATATTACCATTATTTACCACCAGGTTTTTAATAAATGATGGTGCAGTTTGGTTAATAATGTAGAGGATTACCAGTGTATATTAAAGTTTTCAAATTCACTGGTCATTTAAAGCAAATAAAAATGCTTATTTTGTGCATGCCAATTCTCATTATGTAGATTTGTTTATCAAAAAATATATATCCAAAAATGTTTCTGTTGATCTTTCTTCATCTTTGCCCACATGCATGACATCATGTTTCAGACTTTTACTGTGTCTTAAAGAGAAAGGCAGTGGTGCACAAACTCGTCCAGATGCTGGAGCTCAGAGGCAGATGTTAATCTAGCCTGATAAATTTTTTAGTTTTCACTTCTTAAACGACAAAGTTAAAAGTTTTTTTTCTCTCTCAGGTATCAGTGCTTCTGATGACTCATTGACTGGGTCTGCAAATCTACTGGTGTCTTTGTGAGCACAGTGAGCTTGAGCTATGAGCTGATGCCTAGCCAAAGCAAATGTGAGACATGTGGCTAAATAAATAAATTAAACAGGGCACCCTTTAAAGCCACTGTCTTTTTTATTTCACAGGCAAACATTGCAACAACTGCATCAAAATATTGTATCTACATTTTACACACTAATATTTTGTTAAAGCGAGTGGGAAAAAAAAGAGATGAGTATTTTTGATGGTGACTTTTGATATTTTGAGGACACCTTCTGATCAGCATGCAGTGAACGTCTGCTGCAGCAAGTGGCTCTGGTGAGTGATAAAAGTTTAAAGAGTACCAAAATCAGATGCAAAGCTCTGCGATTACACAAGCAACACTGTAGTGCAGAAGCAATCGAAGGGAAATCCTGAATGGCAGAGAAAGTAAAAGGGAGAAAAAAATGGCATGATTTAAAAAAGAAAAGAGCAAGAAAGGATATAAATGAAAATTACAGGCAGAGAAAAAAGAAAGGTAAAAGGATACAGAAACAGAATGCTAACAGAGAAAATGACTGATAAGGAGAACAAAAAATGTTTCTGGGTTTTTGGAAAGTGACAAGTGTTTTCACTCTGTCATTACAATGACATGCTAAATCATTTCACACTCTTTGTGATTCTGCAGTACCTGACGCTTCAGTTTCTCTAGTTCTCTTTTATTTTGAATTCTGGTGCATTAAAACATCAAAGTGTTGACTTTTCAGCAGAATATGACAAATTCTCCTGACCCATAAAATCTTGTATGACTCAGTTGTCTAGGTGCTTTTATTACTGATGTAATTACTTCCGATTTTAGTCTTTTTACATATTGTGTTTCTTTTAAATTGCTTACAAATCTCCTAACTTCTGGATCAAAATGAACCTCTTTATTTTAAACACAGACATAATTATGTATGCACTTGTGCTTCTACGAACCTCGGATAACTGCCAAGCTTCCTTGCCATTTTAAATGTGTGCCAGCTCAGTTACATGTTTTTAGAGAAAGATGATGTCTGTATGACTGTGGAATTTATTGCACAACTGCATATATTTTGTACGGCAGATATTGTTATTCAAAGCAATACACTATATGGCCAGAAGTTTGTGGACAACGAACTATCACACCCATATGTGAGTTTTCCCCAAACTGGTGCAACTATATTGTAAGCACACAAGTGTATCAAATTTTTTTGTATGTTGTAAGCATGACAGTGCCCAGGTGCACTAATGAGGTCCCTGAAGACATGGTTTTTCTAGGTTGCAGTGGAGGCGGCCTGCACAGAGCCCTGACCTTAAGCCCTATGAACACTATTGGGATGACTTATACTTAACTGCATGACCTCAGTAAAGATCTTTCCCACAGCCATATAGTATAATAATTAAGCTGAGCTACTAAATGTTTTTAATGAATTTTTCAAGGACGCAACAGGCATAATTTTACTGCCTGACTTTAGGCCAAGGTTATGATGTCTACCACCTATTAGGCCAGCCTTGGAAGGGCCATAATTAGCTTAAGGGACCCTGAAGTGATGCTATTCATGGTGCTGTGGTGCACTACAAGGCTACCACATCCTCCTTTGCAGATGGGGACACACTGCTGTTTGTAAAGAAACATGAAGAACCTAAAAATCAGGAATTATATTATTATTTTGACAAAATGTGATTCACAGTATAATTTTCATTAACAAGCAAATTCATTCTGGACTAAAAGATTACATCTTCGGGTTTGAAGTAAAGACAATGTTTTAATTAGGGCCAACTGTAAAATGTAAAAGTGCAAGATCTGTGCTTTTCATAGCACAGCATTAGGGCTCTATGAGCCATATCTTATCAGCCAGAATACACTCTCTACAGTGATTCATTATTTCCTATTAGTGATAAGCTCGAAGCAATACAATGTAAGCAAGTTTACACTGGATATTAATGATGCAGTTTTTAAAGTCCTATTTAGTACACACACACACACACACACACACACACACACACACACACACACACACACACACACTTGAAACATAACCTAATCAGGCTCTTACTGTGTGATGGCAGTGTTACCAACAAACCCATTAACGTTTGCCTACCTGGTATTACAGGTGCTGAATAAACAAACACATCCACACAGTGCCAGCTGTAGTCTCTGCTGGAGTGCCTGGTTTCATCAGCACTGCCTGTGGATTTCCTCCTTGTCCTCAACAACCTTTGTGTCATTTATTTTTACTTTTCTTACTTTTCACTTAGAAAACCCCTGAAACAATAATTTTTTTAAACTATGTATAACATTATATCTTGCTAAAACCAGTCCATCAAGGAACAGACTCTAATGTCGTATTTTGTGCTTCATATCTAAACACATTGCAAGACAGAGGATCAAATGACAGAGGATCAAATCCGTATAATTTACATGGTGGGACTCTGCAACACTTTGAATAGCATGCAAAATCAAAAATCTATTTATTTTTATAAAAGTCAACTTATTTAAGATTACTGGGAAAAGTAGAACAAACTCTAAAACAGAGTCCATAAACTCTAACTGAATTGTGCTGGCAATCAGTGGAAGAACGTTTCTAGGTTACATATTTAACCTTAGTTCCCTGAGGGAACGAGATGATGCATCACAATGCTTTGGGAACGCGTCCGTGTTGCTCACGCTCTGAATCACTTGTGAAATCCGACCAACGGCAAAGCAGGGTGATGTCACGACCAGGAAGCTACAAAATGTGCATGCAGTGGTAGCGTCTGAAAATAAGAAGGAAGGTGCAGCATGGATGCAGGAAGTGTGTCTCAGAGACGCAACGTCTCGTTCCCTCATGGAACAAAGGTTACATACTTAACTTAGAGATGTTCCCTTTCAGGAACTCAAACTGCGTCACAATGTTTTGGGAACGAGTGTCCAATCATGCCACACTGACCAGTCCTTGCCTAGTGTGTGAGAGCACAACCAGAACGCAGGACAAAGAAGCCGGGAGTGGCTCTATTGTCGACATCGTAGAACCTGACGAAAGTCAGTGGGGTGAACCAGCCCTCAGCGTTGCAAATGTCCTGGAGTGGGACTTCAACAGATTAAGCTGTTGAGGGCACCACACTCCGAGTGGAGTAAGCCTCAACCCAGAAGGAGCGGGGAGACCAGAGGACTCATATGAAGATGAAATAGCATCCACAATCCACCTACTGATAGTCTGCTTGTTGCCTATAGGGGCCATAGCAGATAGACAGCTGCTCCGACTTCTTCACTGGACACAGTCGGTTTGTTTCTCCTGGTCAGGGGCAGAAATGAAGGAGGGTAGAATGCCTGCAGCACGACAGGCTGTGGGGGAGCCGTGGGCATGTTAGGTACATACCCTGGTTGGGGTAACCCAAGGGCCACCTTGGCCAGTGGCTTGAAGGGGGGGCTCAGACAGAGCCAACAAGACAGCCAAGTCTCACACAAGTCCCAGCAGCCTCTGGAACTGCTTCACAGTGAGTGACTGACCTTCTCTCACTCTCTTGACTGTCGTGAGGATAGCTTCGATCCGAGCAGGAGACAGCTGTGCCAGCATAACGGTCGAGTCCCCCACCACGCATAAGAAGGTGGTTCTCTGTACTGGGGAAAGCACACTCTTTTAAGTGTTTTAGTCATAACCCCAGTTCCTTCATACAGGCGAGAACGGCATGGGGTCAAAGCCACATCTGTGCATTTTGTGAAGGTGTGGTTTGAGGACCCGATATTGGTAAGCTTCGCCTCTGAAAGCAAACCTCAGGGACCTCCTGTGAGCAGGAAGGATGGATATGTAGAATTATGCGTCCATAGACCCATTGTGACAAACCGGTCCTCAGTCCTGATCTGAGACATGACCTCTTAGGAGTGAGCATCCTAAACTGAGCCTCATAAGCGAATGGTTTAAAGAGCGTAGAACTAGAATTGGATGCAACCCCCCCTTCCTTCTTTGGGACCCCGAAGTACTGGCTGTAGAAGCCAGACTCTCTGAGTAAAGGAGGGACCATCTTCTATGGCCTCCTTCCACAGGAGAGTGCTTACCTCCTCTTCAAGGACCAGAGCCTGTTCGGGACCCACCAGAGTGGGACACGCCTCGTTAAAACTTAAGCCCTTCTCTACTGTACGCAGGACCCACTGAGACATGTTTGGCAGCCAGGCTGCCAGGAAGTCTTTTAAGGAAACCAGCCTCATGGTCTCTGGCCTATCCAGGTTGTCAGGGCCGTGCCATGGCCCGCTTGCTGGAGAGGACGACTGTATGGTCCGTCGGCTCCTTGGGCTTGGGCCTGGGTGGCAACGCTCTATCTTTGGGCTTCGGAGAAAGAGCGCTAGACCCGGCTGGTGAGGCAGGAGAAAGGGACCCGCCTGTTTCCATGCCTTCTGTCAGATCTGCTTGCGAACCCCATGACATCAGGCAATGCTTCTACAATGCTAGCAGTCGACTCCCTCCAGAGCTGACTGAGCATGCTCCTCTCCTAAGCAAACGACACATTGGCTGTGTGTAAAAAAAAAATAATTTAAGCAGGGGCAAGGAGGAACACACAGTCGGCCAGATTTCACACATGATGCAGAGCGTGAGCAACACGGAAGCTTTCCCAAAGCGTTGTGACGCAGCTCAAGTTCCCAAAAGGGAACAGGGTAAAATTGACAGGACTCATCCTATTATTAAGCTAAGGAAAGGCACAAATGTGTATTAGGAATTGACACTTGATGATTCCATGTTCTTAGGGTGCAAAAACTGCACCTTATTGCACAAATTAAATTGAAATTGGACTTAATTGGTATTTTTTTCCTATGTGATTTACACATTTAATTTGTAAATTTAATTATGCTGTATTTTTTTTTTATTGTGACACAGAGGTTAATTACTGTAAGTAAACAAAAAAGGCACAGTATTGCACAGATAATCTCTTCCTGGGTCAATACTTGTAGAACCTGTAATTACACTTGCATGTCTTCTGGGAACTGTCTCTAAAAAGCATTTTAATATCTGGAGTCTAATATATTCTTTGTGGTTAAAATTGCTGAAGCTCAGACAGACTGGATACTTGTGGTTAACAATGGTGAAGTAAAGATCACAGATTCTTAATCAGTTTGAGCTCTGTACAGTCAAGAAATGTATACACTATATTACAAATAGATTGTGAAGGCACATTTAAAATATGAATACAGTATATTAAAGTATGAGTTATCCATCATTCCTTTATATTAAAAACAACTCCAAGCTTCAGATGACTCAGAGTTCAACATCATGCATCTGCCCTCTACAGGCCAAACCCTATTCTTACATGTTATATTTTAGTTTTTAGTTGGCATAAAAAAAAAAACAAACACACAACTATTGCACAGAACTGGTGACATGCACATGTAATTTGCATTCATTTGTGTGAAATCAATTACTGTTTTTTTTTCTGCAAGATACCAGACCTTCTGCAAAATTAGTATCATGTAGAGCTGTGGTTACCAAACTAGGAATGCCACATATCCACATAAAAATCTTAAAGTCTTTTACTATTCACTCATTTAAAAAAATTGTCAGTCTATTATTAACTCTATCTCTCGTTGCCATTTAGTTTATCCTAATCAGGAACAAAATAGTGCCCGAGCCTATCCAAGGAATACTGTCCATGAAACAGGAATACATCCTGAACGGGATACCATTCCATTGAGGAGAACATGCCAAACTCTAAAATTAACCCTGGCTTATGTCCTCAAACCGAGGACCCCACCGCTGTGAAGCAGCAATGCCTCCGTCCTGCACAGGTAGAGTGAATTTTTCCCCTTTTTCTTAGCTGTCTATGTGTGTATGTAATGAGTGGCTGTTGCTTTGAATGGCTAATGAATTTAGTGAAGATGTGTATCTGTAATATAGCATATATGATTAATTATAAAACAAATCGAGTACCCACATATTACTGAATTATCTAATTAATTAATACAAATATAAAGACCCTAATTGCATATGTAGGACAAAACAGTCAGTATTGATTCTCCTTCCATATAAGCATTAGTATATATAATTGATAAAACTACCATTATAGCGTTAGTTTTAACAACTAACTTTTCTGGGCATTAGTATATATAATTGATAAAACTACCATTATAGTGGTAGTTTTAACAACTAACTTTCTGGTTTCTGGGAACTTAATTGTACATATTTTATTATATACTACTTGTTTCCTATTAAAACCTCCGGCCACATTGCCTACATGATAAAGCAAAGTCTAGGTCAAGTCGTTTTATGTCCTGTTTAAAACATTGCATCCTTAAATCATCCTACTTGAAAATAAAATCTTTCACAGGACAGGTGTAAAGTCTTATGCATTTAGTTAAAACTGAAGCTTTTACCAAGACCAAAAAAACAAAACAAAAAACATTATACAGAAAAATAATTATTGGCACTATTGATGACAAAAATGCAAAACAAACAGCATGAGAAACAAGTAGAATAAGTCCTCCCACAGCACACTCTCTCTCTCTCTCTCTCTCTCTCTCTCTCTCCCTCCACAGGGAGGTCTGATATTGTTGAGTCACTGAATGTTCTAGACACGAAGCAGCATGATAGGAATATGCAAATAAACACATCAACAAAGGAGCTATAAGTTTTTGGCTAATAAAACAACAGTTGAGTTGTTTGGCAATGTAATGTGTGGAGAGACAAAAGAGGAAGAGGAAGTATTTAAGAGAAGAGTGTCAGTAAAGTCAAGGGTTAGGCTCAGTGAAGAAGTTTATTATCCAGCAAAATAAAAGCACAGGATCATTTGAAAATACTATGATCCATACAAGGCAAAGTCAACAGAACACAAATTAAAAACAAAGTGAGCTTCTTGCTATAGCATTCTGAATCACAAAACCTCTATAAAAAAAAATAAAAAAAAGAATTACATAGTCAGACTGGCAACTTTATAACTGGGATGAAAGAAAACTACTATAGAAAATCTGGATCAATTTAGTAAAGGGAGATTAAGTCTTTAAATGGTTTACATTTTATTTAATTATTATAAAAAATATATAATAAAAAATCTGATAATTAATGATTTGTATTACTGAATTTATATATACAGTCAAGTTTTTGATATTATAAACCAAGTTGATAAAATGTTTACCAAAATAGACAATATTTTGGATGTGTGTGTGATTATTTATTGATCGCCCTCTTACTGCTTTCGCTTTTAAATACTCTAAAGAAATTAAAGGATTTTTATAATCAGAAAAGTAATAAAAACACAATAAATGCACACACCACACTCTGACCTTTCAATTGAAATCCATTTTGGTTTTTATTATTTTTTTTTTCATTCATTACAGCAAGAGAGTCAAATAAAACAATAATAAATGTGCATAAAACATTTTTCAAAACATAGTACAAGATCTTAGCAACTGTAAGCAAAGAGTGGGCGTGAGATTACATGGTGAGTGTGAAGCGTTTTTTAAAGCAGGTGCTTTCAGCAGGTAGGGACCACCGACGGTTTCACTGTGGCAGACGCAGAGCAGAGCTGTGCCTTGTGTCTGTTCGGAGGAAAAGTGATGCTTTGGTTTATTAGCACTTGTACAGCAGCGGTAAGTGAGTCATACCCTCGAATGGAGATCAAAAGTTTTACATTCATTGTGTTTCCTTTGTTTTGGTGGCTGACCTTTTCCTGCTGAAGGCACGGTTGCCTTGTTTGTGTGTGTGTGTGTGTGCACATCATATGGTGTGTAAGGCTCACGCTAGCATGTCTGGTCATTTGAATTCATTAGTTTTCTGTGTTAACCACATTTATCCTTATGGTTTAGAGTAAATGTGTGTCACTTAACGTATGCTTAGAATCGTCACTATTGTCTAATGACATTGTCTAATGGGAACTGCAGTATCGTGAGAACTTAGTGACAAACCTACTTATCTAAAAGGTGGATTTTTATTATGTTAAATCTCTACATGCAGCTAACAACATTTAGGCCAGGTTAAAAAAAAATCTTTTAGAGATTTCCTAGTGAGGGTACATGGGACATTTTGGAATCAGTCCTCAAGCTTGACAGGTAGTAAAATATTGTAAGACACTCTGGAGTCTTTCTATCAGGAATTTACCAAAGCAGATATTCTTTTAAGTCATTTTGCATAATCAGTCTGATCAATAATAATAATGAATGAATGAATTATAAATCTTCAGCTTTTGCAATTGACTACAGTCCAATGTTTTTATCTCATTATGATCTACTTTGATAAACTTTTTACAGAAAAAAACTCTTGCCTTAGTTTTACTGGATGTCAAGCAAGTGAGGTGAGAACTTGCCAAAACATCAGCACTGAGGTTTGAATGACAGGCAGCGCACATGATTAAGGCGAAGCGATGCTTAGCTTTTTCTTTCTTGTTTGTCAAGCGATGATTTGAAGTAATAATAAAAGGAGCTGAGCCACTTCTGCAAGCAAATTCAGTTAGCTGGTCTATTACTCTATAATCCTTAAATTATCCTAACAAAATTTCTTATAGAATCTTTTATTATTCAAAATAAGATCTCCATATTATACATGTTTTCTTTTCCTTGTTTTATATTGACTATATACACAAGTGCAAAATTCGACCTTTGTCTCTCGGGTCATGGCTCTCTCTCACTTGCAGCCAAAGTCCCTACAACATTTCCTCTTATCATCACCATCATCATCGTCATCTAAATACTCAATATTTCATATATATATATATTTTTTGGCCTGACATTCAGGGATGTTTTTTTTAAAATATCAAAATACAACTTTATGTTTTAACATGGATAGAATAGAAAATAATTTTTTTACTCTCCACATACGCGCCTTTGATTTGCAACATACAAATTAAATTTGTTAAATTAAGAAATGTCATACTGGTTCATTTCAACTATTTTTCAAAATCAATATCAAAACAAATGACAATCAATATCATAAAAAAAAGAACCTTAAAACATAAAAAAAAAGAAAAAAAAAGAGTAAAATGTACAGCAAAAACTAAACTCACTACACATAAATGAATAAGAATGATGGAGATGGAGGGAGAGGGAGAGGGAAAGAAATAGGGAAGGAAACATTTACAAATCCAGAAAACAAGAACACAATTTTAAAACAAAATATTACCAATACAAAATAAGTAAAACTCCACAAAGTATACATGCAGCATGTAGCAATATGATTTTATCTAAGCTGGTGAAGTAAACAACTGAGCAGTATGTGTTAAAATGATTAATAAAAAATATAAAATATGCATAAACAATAAGAATGACTAAAGGAACATCCGAGTGAAGACTTTAACTGAAATCTAAGGCCTCAGTGAAGAATCATCAATAGCACCAGAGTTGGGCTCAATCCATTTCAGTTCGCCAAGAATCCAAATTCCACCTTACATTTACTAGCACGTCTAAAATAGGCTTTCATAAATTCATCTTATTAATCTTGTACATTGAATTGACCCCAACCCTGAATGATATTTTTTCTCTGTACACCAAAAATAGACTTAAGACATATAGGCTCCACTGATCTAGATCTAACACCAACTGGGAGGCTAACAATTCTGAACTTCAGTCTCACTATGCTCTGAAATTACACCAAAAACATGAAGTAGCTTCATTTATCTTTCTCTGAACTAGGGTTGGCCTTGATAATACCATGACCATTTACCATTCATTACAAGTATAGACCATAAAACGCACGAAAAAAACAAAACAAAAAAAACCCCAAGAAAAATAACTTTGGCACGACTTAACAGAATGTTTAACATTATCATCTCTTTTTTTGTTGTTGTTACTATACATAGGCTAAAAGCTATTTAAAATCAGGAATCAAAAACATACAACACAAATGGCACCAAATCCATACAAAAAAAACCAAAAACCCTGAACCAAATACATATCTGGTCTTCCCATATACAAAAAAAAAATAAAAAAATAAATCAAAGCTAAGCTGACCATCGGGTTCAAGCAGCTCCATCATTTATCTTCCATTCCATGACTGGAAAGAGTCTTCTCACGTCATGCTTTAAGAGTCTGAGTTACTTTTTAACAAATGTAAAGACATGCGGTGATCACTGATACCCACTCTCTATTCCATGAATAAAACGCCACTCTGTCATTCAAGGCAATAAAAATCTCTACATATGGCAACAGGAAGGAAAAGGCAACCCTGTTTTCATGCAAGTCGAAAAAGGCCTATCTAAGGCTGAATGGAAAAGCCATCGAGAGCATTACAGACAAATATTCAAAATAAAATTAATTCGAATTATAATAAAAAAAAAAAGAAGACATGAAATTATGTATAAAAACAATCTCTGGTAAACAGAATAACACTGTTGATATAACACTTTCCATTTGCAGCCTATTGTATATCTTGTGAAGCTTGATTTAAAGCTAACATGTGCTTTAAAAGGTCAGAAGGACTCTGGTTTTACATTAAAAAAAAAAACATTCATTAGTCTTCTTTATTCCTGATCCTTCCTCTCCAAGACTGCACATTTTTATGCAGCAAAAAAATACACTTGCATTTCGCTGAATGTATTGTGCCATGAAGAATTGTAATTTTCTTTTAAATTTAAGGTGCATTTTCACATTTTTTTCTTTGTATAAAACCCTTGTCAAATCAGTAACGCTTTACCTGGTGATACAGTTGACACATCTCAGGAAAACCATCTAAAACTGAACGTTTGTCTAATGAAACCCTTGCTATTTTTTTAATTGTTCAATATAAATGAATAGACGTTGGCATATAAGCGCTGGATATGGCATGGTGTGTTACAATTCACCAACAAAGGCGTGTCCAAACTAACATGGCTAATGAATGTATACTCAATAAGACTGGAGGGTGAATTGTACCCAGTTTAACAGGCACATGACACAGACCTGCTTCTCTCTTCATTCCATCTGAATAAACACCTGTATTTCCACTTCTGTATGTTCCCATCATACTCGAGCACAAAATTTTAAATGGTCTTTAACCACTTTACTAATATAAAAAAAAATGTATTATTACTATAGCTATTATAGTATGATCTCTGTAATATTTCAATCTGGGACAAAATTTTAAGTGCCATGGTGTTCAATATCTACTCTTCAGCTAAATGTGTATGTGAAAAACCACCAGCTCTATAATTATAACCTTCAATAAATTGGTACTTACTAATAACATCAATTAAATACCTACAGGAGACAATAAAAAAAAAAAAAAAAAAAAACTTTTGGTCTATAGTTATTATGTCTGTTGGTATCATATCTAACCTGTAAACTGTCAGACTTGGTACCAACAGACTATTTCTAGCTACGTGTTACTATGTGTATGAACCCATCCTTATGTACATCAATTTCGTTCAAGTTCTGCACATCACTTCTAAGGGCACTGCATGTTTCTGCATATTGGTATGTAATGGACAAGTCCTTTAAATATTACATCTGTGAATTAATGATACCCCCAAGGGCTCTGTTGGAGTAAATGAAATGTGTATAATTTGTAGCGGTAAATTATTTGTCTCTGTCCCAGGTAACAGATTCATTTGATCTGCAAAGAAATGAAAAAAACTTAAAATTAATTTGAATCACTGAATCCTGTACAAGTAAAAAAAAAACATATATATATATATATATATATATATATATATATATATATATATATATATATATATATATATATATATATATATATATATATATATATATATATATATATATAAAATTAAGGATTTAACTTTAAGGATTTAACTCAGTTTGCACCAGTAATGCAAATGAAGTTCAGTAAAAATGTTAGCAGAACTAATGGTAATTCATGGAAAAGACAAAAGGAAATTTTTTGGAAACAGGAACTAAAGGACACTTACGGGTCTTTCCTCTGACTACATTTGAGTCAAATACTTGTGGCTAGTCAGGTGTTCTGCAGATATTATTGGAATCTATAAACAAAACAAAGACATCAGCACAAAATGTTACACATAGGAGCATACATGTTGCATAACAGACTTAATTACTCAGAGTAATATAAAATTACATAAGAAAGGGTCTTACATACAAAAGAGATAGCACCGAGCATTGAGTCATCAAATGCCAAATTAGGATAATAGCACACGCTTTTACAAAAACAACGGTTCATTTGATTCGCTTCAATTGAATTTAAGTTGTATAATGCTTTAAACAGTGGATACAGATATTGGATACTAAAGCAACTTTAGAAAGATGAATAGAATATGAATATAAATTTTAATGTTAGAAATGTGTCCCTCGTTTATACGTACCAATTGCATGTATTCGTTGGTAGTCAGCTTTGATAGAGAAGAGTCCTCAAAACAGAGACGAGAACATTATTAAAATGCGGTTTTATCAACAAACAGCTCTTCATTTTGAAGCATTTTAAGATCATGGATAAAATAAAGAATCTGCCACTAGTCTTTAATAAGTATGATCAGTGTTTTTCCAGCCTTTCTTAAATAAGGGCTATCTGGTGGTAAGAAAATTACTTTACTCTGTAAATAAAATGAGTGTCAAGAAAGACAACAAAAGAAAAAACCCACCCCCCCTAGCCCAGCAAAAAGCAAAAAAATATTCTCCTTAGCATTGTAACCAGTTGAAGTGAACGAGGGAGGTGAACACACACACACACACACACACACACAGAGAGAGAGAGAGAGAGAAAGAGAGAGAGAGAGAGAGAGAGAGAGAGAGAGAGAAAGAGAGAGAGAGAAAGAGAGAGAGATATAAGGGGAGCAAACCTGATTGGCTGTTGCGGATACGAAGGGAACAGTAGTGGCGGACGTGGTTGCTGCGGACACAGCGGCCGGTGAAGCGCCGTGCATCATGGGTACTTTTCAGAGGGGAGAATCATATAAGCACACATACAGAGGCGTGTAGGCAACAGGTGTACGCATGTGAGGGGGGAACAGGTGTGTGAGAAGGAATGAGAGAGGGAAGCTTTACTAAATACTACAATCACCAGTGATAAAGTGGAATATTATGATAATAACATGCTAACATGCTAATTAACAAGGACCACAAGCATTATCATGATCTCAGTAGCACAACGTAACTGCTTCGATGATTTGGTCAAAAAGTTACTCTGTTATATATTTCGTTTGATATATAAATCGAATTAAATCGTATTCTTTCTCGGTGCAGGACTGCAACCAGAGTGTCAATCAAGCTAAATGTACTGTACATGTAAACATGTCATGTGAGAGAACAGGAAGATGCCTACAGTGCAGTACAACTGCACTACTAAGATCAGATTTCTATTTTATCACTTATTATAGGACTATAACACATTTGTCAATTGATTCATGTAAGTTGTTATTTACTTAAACAGCAATAGTTCATTTGATTCAAGTTTCTGTATTGGTAACAATGTTAAATAAGAGTATTTCATGCTATCATCAATACAGCTGATTCCAGAATTATGGGCACCCTTCCAACAATTAAATAAACATAATAAGGGCCATAATCAGTCAAAGGCATAAGGTTTAAATGATTCATTTGCAATTGAGTTGATTTTAGTGTGTCGGAAATAAACCTTTCAAAATGAGCTGTATATAAGAATGTCTTCATGATCTAAACATTCTGGTCATGAGCACATACAGTATAGTAAGTTTGGTGAAACCAAAGGGGACGGCAGAGAATGAATCTTCAGTAGAACATGGTCACTGATTCTTCAGGGCTATTTTGTATTTTCTGGTTCAGGAATGTTGCAAGGATCAACACATATTTTATATCACAGTACATAAAAGTTTTATGAGTTCTGCACTCCAATTTGCACTAAAATATTTGCAGGAGCACACTTGAATGTTTGCAAAGCCTACGTGTCTCAGGTTTTTGTATTTTGTAATTTTGCATCAAAATCTAACAATATTATAAATAGCAAGTGGGCCAAAATATTTTTACATGCATAACTAACACTGTTAGACATGCAACTAAAAGAGGCTGCTATTCCCTTTAGAGATGGCTTCACTAATAATAATGATTATGATGCTAATAATCCTGAAATCAGTAGTACATTGAAATAAATTCACGCTAATTAACAACTTTATGCAAATGAAAACTCCATGAAGTCATTGATCTACTGTATAAAAATGTCACCCCATGCCTAAAATAAAAAGAAATTCTGTTAAAATCCTGGAGTTACCTTTAATTTCATTTGAATTAAGTGTTTTGATTTAGCATTCACATATACACTTACCAGCTATATTAATAGGAACACATGTACACCTGCACATTCATTCAATTAGCCAATCATGTGGTAGCTGCACCATGCATAAATTCATACTGAAATCCATAGCTTCATAACAAACATCAGATTAAGGGAGAAATGTAATACTAGTAATAGGCTGGTTTACCTATTTCATAAACTGCTGATCTCATTGGATTTCAATACACAATAATTAATAGTTTGCATAAAATCATGTAAATAAAGAATGTACCACCACCTTGTTGATAAGAGAGGCCTTGAACAGGAAGTCTATAGTAACTCAAATAACCTTTCCATACAATTGTGCTGAGCAAGAGATAAATCTACAAAAGCACAACACCAGACCACGTTCCAGTCCTATCGGCAAAATATATTTTTTATATTCAATTAATATATTCCCTAAATCTTTTTCTTCTTCTTCCGGCTTCTTCCATTAGGGGTCGCGACAGCGGTTCATCCGTCTCCATACCCCCCTGTCCTCTACATCTGCCTCTTTCAACTCAACTACCTGCATGTCTTCCTTCACCACATCCACCTTGGCCTTCCTCTTTTCCTCCTTTCTGGTGGCTCCATCCTCAGCATTCTCATACCGATATACCCCATGTTTCTACACATGTCCAAACCATCTCAATCTCGCCTCTCTCACCTTGTCTCCAAAACGTCCCACATGCGCTGTCCTTCTAATAAACTCATTTCTAATCCTGTCCATCCTCGTCACTCCCAAAGAAAACCTCAACATCTTAAATATATTATCTAAATAAATATTATATATTCCAGATGTTATATATTCCAGCTACAGTTAGCATGTGCTTTATGATCAGTTAATCAGATATGTGCATAAATGAGCCGGGGTACAGATGTCCCTATTTACTTTTCAATATATCTTTAAATCATTATAAGGACTCCTCGAGGATTCCATCGACAAAACTGCCCTGAAGTAAAATCAGTTGGTAGTGGACTCCAATTGTAAATAGCTAATACAATATAAACTGCATATAATCTTAACATCATACATCAGCACACTGACAGATTCAAAATACACAAAAGACTGGTGGTTGTAGAAAAAAAATAAACAGATATGCACTTAGCGCCATCAGTGTGCACTTTGCTGATTTTACATTGCAATAATATGAGATGTGTTGAATTTGCCGTGTAAGCAGCTGAAAGGGAGGAAGGTTAGGACACCTACCCATACTTGCTGCAGGAGTCATGCACAATATTGAGCCTGCCCATCATGCATTGCAACAGGAATTGGATTGGAAAAAAGGGAAGAAGAATCAAATCAGCCCATCACAAGGTTGGTTAGATTAAAGAGAGACAAACAAAGGAAGGCAAAACATAACACAGAACATTACAGGGAATCATTCACAAAAAAAAAAAAAAAAAAAAAAAGATTAGTTGTGGAATGTCTGATCTACAGTTGGGAAGTGTGCAAGCCTTTATTTATTTTAACACTGATTACCTTTTTAACACCATCAACCCCTATCATGTATTTTTGTGTGGCAATCTATAATCAGACCCCTATATGTCCTTTCATTAGGGGGAAAAACCCAACTGTAGATCTCAATAAAAATTACTGTTAAACATTACAGTCAGCTCAGGAATTATTGGCACCCTCGGTAAAGACTGGTTGAAAAGAGGTTAATAATTGTGGGATACTCTTTTATAGCTCATAATATAACTTTTATTTATGTAGAACGAATATATTTTGTATCAGAAGTTTTCTTTCAGCGATTTCTTTGCTATAATTCCAAAGCTGAATGGAGATACTGAATGAGCAATCATGAATTGTACAGTGATCAGTTCACCTGATAAGACAAATGCTCTACACTATAAGCAGGCACATATTTAAAACATCATCATAATACAAACCTTAAACCTGCTTAACTATCCATGCTGTACAGTATTGAGAATAAGTATATAGAATTGACATAAATGCCACTGCTGTGTGTCTGGGTGTGCATGTGACATAAGCCACAGATAAGTGTGAGGTGTGCATTCTATTTACCGGGTCTTGCTGACCTTGTGGTAAAAGGTTGGGTCAGGTTAGTTCTGGTCCTTACCTGAAGGAATAAACTGCTGCTGAAACTGCATGTTCGCCAGTGCCTGTTGGTACTGCAGCATGCTGGCATTGAACATGGCGGTGGCACCGTTGGTTTTCTCAAGGGCTGGTCTCTTTGGCAAAGGAGAAATTACGCTATGAGGAAGGCCCTGCTTGGGATGGGAGGTAAAACGAGGAACAAAGGATGGAATGGCAAAGAAAGGAAAGAGAAAAATATAGAACAGTTATCATCATTGAACTTCACCTTAGAGCACAAAAATGAACTAAAAGAAACAAACTGAAACAAAACAGCAGGCAAGCAGCAGCAGCCTATACATGACTACGCCACAAGCGGAAAAAAAAAGTGCCGAATCCCTGACTGCTTATACACGCTACGATAAATATCTACATTTACACACTCTTAACATTAACACACCAACTAAGCTGGTGCGAGTGCAAATGAAGCAAGCATCGCACTATTAAAATGTACTGCCGACAAAAAAAGGGCAGAAATAAAACAAAAATTGAGGCATCAACTTAAAGAAAATAAAGCTGCACTGCTTTTGCCATGATATCTGTGAAACGTATGAGACGTAAGTTATTAATATCTGTTGCTCAGGTGGTGCAGCTTTGCTACCACATAGCTGGTTATCCAGTTACCCAGTTTATCTGGTTATACATGCATTTTAGTGCTACTTTACATGCATTATACAGAGACACTGAAGATATATGCAGATACTGCACACACACGGACACAAGAGCAGTTACACAGCACATTTTAGTCTGTCTGATCCTGTCCTCACGCTGAAGGAATGGGCTACATGTGATGATCTGATTGTGGTATGGCTTTTTTAATTTTTGATAATTATTATTATTTTTTTACTTTTACAAGCTCAAATCTTTTATCGAATCTATTCCAGCCTGCAATTTAGTCTCCTTGCAAATTATCAATTTTCCACAATCAGTTGATCACTGAAAGTTACTAAAACAGCAGTAGGAAGAGAACATCAAGCCAATTAAGAAACAGTCTACGCTAGCAAATTATTGCTTGTTAAGACACTACAACAAAGCAACATGCCAAGCCAAAAAGGTGAAAGGTCATAGTACCAGGTCAAAGGTGGCCTCGAGGGGTCGCTTCAGTGATTTGACAGCCGTCTTAATTAGCAGGCAGCGAGCACATGATGGCAATGGGCCAATGGGGTTCAAGCGCATAAACATAAACAGCAAGCAGAGGTGCATCATGGGGCAGCAGTGCATTTTTGGTGGTTGAGAAAAAAAAACAAATAAAAAACAAATCATTTGGAATGCAGTGTACAAAAGGGATATCAGGACTTAACATGCACATTAATGTAATTCACGAAAAGATATCTAATGCAATAGTAACACTACAAACTAATGTACAGCAGGGTCCAGAAGTGCAAGTGGCCTTTTCTCACGCTATTTAGCCCTTAATGAACTAATGTATGTTTAGTTCTTTACTAACTACAACTGTGTGTTATTGATGTATTTTAAAAATCAACAGCTGATATCGATCCAATTAATTAGATTAAGCATAATTTTTCAATTCTACACATAAATTCTAAGTTAAATTTTGTATCATTGAAGCATAAATCACCATTGGTGGGGTTTCCATTGATAATTACCATGAAATATAAACATATGTTACAGTCTTACAGTCTAACATGTTCTTTTAATCGAATTTGACAAAAGTGCCAAGAGTTTGGACACACCTGCTCCTTCAGCTGTCTTTCGTTTTTTTTTATATTTGCACGTGATAAACAACCCAGAATATGTTTTGTATTTTAGATTCTCCAAAGAAGCTACAATTAATAATAGCTTGGCACACTCATGACATTCTCTTCTCAGATTCACAAGGTAGCCACCTGAAATGCTTTGGACCTATTAGTGCTACTACTGTACCAATGCAAATTATGGAAAGAAATTATCCAGTTGACAAAACCATCAAACACTATGATAAAAACAAGCTCTCGTGAGCACCGTCCCATTAAAGAAAAACCAAGAGCTACCTCTGTTGCACAGAATACGTATATTAAAATTACCAGCTTCAGAGACCACTAATTTAAAGCACCTCTCAGAGTTCAAATGGCATATTTCAGCATCCACTGTTCAGAGAAGACTGCTTACTGGTCGAATTGCAGCAAGAAAACCACTACTTCAGAAAAAAAACTAGCAAAAGAGACTTGCTTTGTCCAAGAAACACAAAATATAGACAGATCACTGAAAAACTGTTCTTTGGTCTGATGAGTCCAAATTTGGGATTTTTGGTTCTAACTGCCGTGTCTTTTTTAGAGTGGGTAAACAGACGGGTCCCAAACACGTGGTTTCCTCTGTAAAACATGAAGAAGGAGGTGTAATGGTGTGGAGGGGCTTTGTTGGTGATTTAGTCAAAATTAAGGTTACACTTAACCAGCATGGCTACCACAGCATTTTGCAGAAGCATGCCATCCCATCTGATTTGCACAAAATATTTTCCAACAGGACAATGACCTCAAACACACTTCTAAATTATGTAAGAGTTATTTGTCCAAGAAGGAGAGTAACGGCATGCTGCATCATATGACCTGGCCTACACACTTACTCCGTCTAAATCCAATTGTGGTGGTTTAAGAGTAAAGAAAAAGCAGACAAAAATACTCAACATATCTGGGAACTCCTTCAAGATTGCTGTAAAACCATTTCAGGTGACTAACTCGTGAATCTGTTGAGAGAATGCCAAGAGTGTGCAAAGCTGTCATCAAAGCAAAATGTATCTACTTTTAACAATCTAAAATATAAAACATTCTGGGTTGTTTGACTTTTTTGTTTACAGCAACCCTTTTATTATTTCTTCTCAAGGGGCAATACTATAGAAATGAAACTTGGACATATTTTAGAGTAGTCAATGTGAAGCTTGTAAAGCAGTACAGATTTACTGTCCTCTGAAAATAACTCAACATACAGCCATTATTGTCTAAATAACTGTCAACAAAAGTGACTAAATCCTAAGAGAACATGTCAAAACTGTATCTAAAGTGTCAATATTTAGTGTGAGCACCATTATTATATAGTACTGCTTTAAATGGGCATGGAATTCACCAGAGCTGCACAGGTTGTTGCTGGGATCCTCCTCCACTCCTCCATAATGACATCACAGAGCTGATGGATGTTAGACACATGGTGCTTCTCCACCTTCAGCTTGAGGATGCCCCATAGGTGCTCAATAGGTTTCAGGTCTGGAGACATACTTGACCAATCCATTACCTTCACCTTCAGCCCCCTCAGCAAGGCAGATGTCATCTTGGCAGTGTGTTTGGGGTCATTCTTATAGCCTAGGCCATCTTTGTGGAGAGCAACAATTCTAATTTCTCAAATCCCCAGAGAGTTCTTTGCCATGAATGTTGAACATCCAGTGGTCAGTTTGAGAAAATTATACTCAAAGCACCAAATTTTAACTGCTCTAATATAAGAAACAGGACTTTGTATGGTCCTGTCAAGCAGACAGAAACATAATCATTATAAATAGGACATACTAGTTTGCATTGTTAAGCGACATTCAGCTGTTATCACTTTTGACAAATATGGCTGTATGAGTGTGGGTGTTGACACTTTGGACAAAGTTTTGACATGTTCAGTTAAGGTGTACTCACTTTTGTTGCCAGTTATTTAGACAATAATGGCTGTATGTTGAGTTATTTTCAGAGGACAGTAAATCTGTACTGCTACACAAGCTGCACATTGACTTCTCTAAAATATATCCAAGTTTAATTTCTATAGTATTGTCTCTTGAGAATATACTAAAATGATTGCTGAAATGCAAGTACTAACTTTGTAATAATTGTACTGTAATTCCATGTGTGTTCTTATATAGTTTGGATGTCTTCAGTATTAACGTACAATTTTGAAAATAATAAAAATAAAGAAAGACAACTAAAGGAGAAGTTGTGTCCAAACTGACTATGTTATAAAAACAGTAATAGGAAAAACACTATCTGGACCCTAATATAGCCTCCACCACTCCTACTTATCTAATACAAAAGGTCAGTTGTTACAGGTCTTATTGTGGGATGTTCGGGAAGATATTACACAATAAAACAAACACTATTAATCTGCTGATTGCAGGCTCTATTCTGTTAAAAATGTTCACAGTGCCCTCTAGTGGATAGGAAGGAAATGCACCTTCAAACACAAAATGATAAAAATCTGCAAAAAAGTAGTAGAATCCTGAAACATAATGTGCACTGAGACATTTATCTTTTGTGATCATTAAACTTAGACTTTCGGATATGATATATAACATATAAATCCATATAACGTTTATTATATATCTGTTGAAGAAAATCTCTGACATGTTCGGAATAACCTCATATTTCACATGGTTCTCTCTCTCTCTCTCTCTCTCTGTCTCTCTTTCACACACACACACACACACACACACACACACACACACACACACACACACACACACACACACACACACACACACACACATAAAAAGCTTAAATGGGATTGGCTCTTTTACAAAGAAAACCTATAATAATGAAATCAGCTACAATATTAATACGACAAACGATATTTTTAAAAAGACAAGAAATTGTTTGTAAAACTGACGGCTGATAAATAGATTTTCCTTAATTAATGAAATAAATACTTATAGAGACATTTCAGTTTAGCATTTAATATTTTGCTGTTGGAAATGGAAAGTCATTAACATAATAATTGACAACTGTGATAATAGTTAATATCGTATGGCGTTTTCATACCTTTCATTAGTCATGTGTGTTCTCTAGTTTGCAAATATAAGTCCTAATAACTAACTGGGACAAAACAGCTAAAGGATGCAACTGTTTAGTCCCAGATTACTGCATTATGGTTGATCTTTAGGCATGTTAGTCAGAAGGATTATGAATTATTTAGCAGCTGTAATGAGACTCATTTTCCAATAATGGAACTACTGTTACAATGAGGAATCTTTGATGAAAGAAAATGGAAGGTTTTCAAGAATATCTCCTAATGTTTCCATCCGTACGTCTTATTCAAGAAATGAACATAACATCCCCTGATCTGTTTAGTTTTATTTAACTTTAGAAAGCATAGTAACCTTTCCAAATCGACAAATGTAATGAAATATGAAATTATTGCCAATGTGTCAGAGATGCCCTTTAAGCCTCATGAATTACATCTGCTTGCACAGTAATTACACCATACATGCCTTTTTGTCCTCCTTAAGCATGTATGGTGACATAGAAGGAACCATGTAAACCTGAGATGAAAAATAATCATTAAAATGTCAATATTCATATTCGAACATGCTCTGAAACTGTGTGTGGGTGTTAAGGTGTGTGTGTGTGTGTGTGTTTCATATCAATATGAGTATGCACTCTACATGGGTGTACTATATGCATGGAGGTGCACATGTATAAATGTGTAAACTTTAATGGACAAGTATCTGTGTGTGCATGTATGTTCGGGTGTCCTGTACTCACCATGGCCGCGGTGGCTGTGGCCTGGTTCACCTGGTGCTGTGCTGCTTTAATCTTGGCCTGCAAGTGTGCAGGAGGGTGAAAATATTTGCATTTGTCTCGTGAGCAGCGACCCTTGATGTAGTCCATACACACAGTGACCGTGTTCTCGCTGGAGTCTATCATGGTGCTGTCTGACGGGTGAGCGAATCTGCAGTCTGTCTCACCGCGAGAGCAATTCCCACGCTGGTACTCACGACACACCTGACACACACATAACAATGTTAGGACAGACATTTAAATGATGACCAGATCAACGGCCACAGACAAACATGTACACACTATACACACAAACACACACACACCTACTTAAACAATGCATAGTGACCCGGAACATTTACATTTATGAGATTATTCAAAACAACTTACAGTTATCTTAGTTTTTATACAGCTGAGCAATTAAGGATTAAGGGCCTTGCTCAAGAGCCCGAGAGTGGCAGCTTCATGGTGCTGCGACTATAACCCAATGACCTACTGATCAGGAGTCCAACATCTTATTCACTGTGCTACCACATACCAGAAGTCTTTATATGCTATGGATCTGGGTGTCAGATAACATTGTTCTTTGTTTTTTTGAGCTTCACATGATGTTCCTTTAGGGTCAACCAGGTATTCATTACAATCCCGTAATTTAACTGCTCCAAATGACAAATGGGGTGGTGTTGTCTAACACTTAACAGAGCAAAGAATAGAATTAACCAAGCGGAATAATTTTACCAAAAGGAGGAGGAACCCTAATCAAGATTCAAGTCCTTTTCCATCTATTTCTAGCTGCTAGCATTTTATTTTCAGTGGACGTGTCTTTGATTTGTTATTGATATGATAATAATTGACAGAAGATAGTGCCTTGAAAAAATGACAACCAGTGTTATCATCGTGCCTACTGTTGTCTTTCTGACACTGAAAATACATAATTATGTCACACATCAATATAACTGTGCTGATCCCAAGGGGATATTTAGTGTATCTGATATATTTATTAATCTGTCCAATTAGTTCCTGGTTACGCCCTTGGCAAGAACCCCACCACACACACAAACACACACACACACACACACACACACACACACGCACACACACACACACACACACACACAAACAAACACACACACACACGCACACGCACACGCACACGCACACGCACACACACACACACACACACACACACACACACACACGCACACACACACACACACACACACACACACAAATACACGTCACTCTTGTGATTTTAGTTTGTATGACAAATGATCTGTTCATTAGACTTATATGTACAGTAGGGGGCAGCAAATTCCACAGGCATTTTTGTTTTTTAACAAACGCAATAAGATCTTTGGCAGTAAACTGCAGGTACTAAGATCCTTGAAAATATCAAAATCCCTTCCGTTGTTTCATAAACATCAAGAGGGTTGCTTAAAATGCAGCTATGGTGCAGTCATAACAAAAAATATTAAATAAAGCACAACAAATATTTTGTTTGATTTTGTAATAAATATGTATTTTCATTTTGAATGCTTAAATTCCGAACAGCAAGACTGCTTCACACTTATCTAGGCAGCTTCACCATACCACTGATAAAGCAGATAAGTATTGAAAATATGGCACAATATGTGAAAAGTACATATTTGCTATGAAATGAATGGGGGAATGAAAAATGAATTCCTTGTGGCAGTATGCAAATGACACGTTACAATACAGTAACTCCATGTAAAAAAAATTTCTTTTTGGTATTTTGTAGTTTGGAGTGCCTTTCTTTTCACCAGTTGGTGCACTAAACTACATGCTTTGTAAAATAAAGTCCACTTGATTAATTCTAGTAGACATTAACTGCTCCTGTACCAGACATTTTGCCCTTTTTCTGTATCATACCTCCAGGCGGTCGGTACGCAGTAGTTTCTGAGCAGCTGCGTTTGCTGAGGAGTTTACAGGTGCAGCAGGATTACCACCGATCAGGACTGGAGCGCTCGGCAGCATGTCAGCACCAGTGGACATTAGAGCTGGCGATACGGGACTCAGGTAGGGGTTAAACGAAGCCGCCGCCGCTGCAGCTGCTGCCGCGCTGGCATTGGTGGCTAAGTTTGGCGTGACAGAGATGAAAGGCTGCAGGAAAGAGTGAGTGAAAGAAAAATAAAAGAGAAACAAAAGCAATGAGCTAATGAATGCATAAAAAAAGAGTTTTGAATGAATCGGTTAATCCTGTATCACAGTGTATTTCACACACAAATAAACACAGTAATTGGAGGATGCTTTTGGAGATTATTTCACATTTTAAGACCGATGATTGTCATAATATGTTGAATAGGTTTCTATTGAATACAAATCTGCCAATTACAGTGAACATCTGTGAACAAAAATAGCCAACAGATTTTTTTATTTGAATTGTTTCACTTTGATTAAAACATTGCTGTAAAAAGCAAAACATGGATAGGCTCTAATTATCTTAACAAAAGGTCAGTTTACCTAACCATAAATAACCAAGCTATTATTGTAGATTTTTTAGAGTTTGGTGCTTAATCGATGCTTTTTTAATAATGCTGCACCACATAGGTCAAAATTACAATCGCATTTCTATAAACACGCCCTAAAACATGTTACAAACACACTGAGTAGTATTAATAACAGCCAATTAAACTCTTAAAAAAAAAAAGAAAAAAAAAAAGCATTACTCTGGAGCAATACATCCTCCATAAGGCTATTCTTATATTTCCTGAAAAGCACACAAACTAGGGCAAAACTGGAATATAACACAATTGGCTATTAATCAAACAGATAAAATTAAACTCTTCTTTTATCATTTTAGATAAAACCCGAAAAAAAATTATGCACCAACGCTGAGTAAACAGTATACAGTATAGCGAATGGATGCATTGCTTACTTTTTCATCAGAAAAAAAAGGGTCAATTATTCTACACCCAAAAATGAATTCGGAGCTGGTTTGACTTTCCCTGACTTTGCAGATGCTTGTAATTTTTTTAGTATTCCAATATAGCAGTTAGTTGTTCATCTAAGTTGTAGGACAGCAGCTCATAGATCATATTAATCTCATAAGTACTCCAATTAATTGTAGTTACAAAAATATACATTTATACTGCATCTTTAATAATGTGCATTTTCCACACACTCTTGTATTGAAGTAAAAGCATTTGGTGAAATTACATGAAGAAAAAAACAAAATGCCCTGGTTATTCTGTATTGTTCTTGGCTTCTCTAATTTATTCTATTCTAATTCAAATTTCTGGAATTATATCATTTCATAACACGATGTTGCTCAAACCCATAGTGCTAATCTGTAAAAGGTAACATGGCTTCACAATCGTGTGTAGACGTGCTAGCTATGCAAGCAACTTAGGGCAGGTCAGAGCAGAAATCTGCCTCTTTAGCAATATAATACCTCATGAGACCTTTTAGTCTCATTTAGCACAACCTGGTTTAATGGTGATCATGACAGAAACATAATGTATCATTAAAAAATGGCACAAACAGTGGCAAATGTAAGATGGTATATCAAAACATTCATCTTCATTTAAGCGAATCAAAGGGTGTTATATTTCTAAATAATTAAATAATTAGCATGTATTTACTCCATTGCTTTTTTTGTATACTGTCCTGTCGATAATCTACACCATGAACACTGAAGCACCTACATTTGAAAAAAATAAAAAATAAAACTTTGTGAAAACCACAGTGTAAATAGAGTAAGCACAATCCTCTCGGCACTAACTTATCTAGTCATTTAATATCTTCCTGTTCAGAACCATTTAAACTGAAACCACGATTTTGCTCTTGATTTAGTCTACAGATTATTGTGCTGTTAATAATTTACAAGAAGTGAAGCATCACATGTGTGGGAAGAGCTCCTCCTTACCATTGGCTGAAGCTGGCTGCCAGGCATGATGGCACTGGCGATCTGCATCTGCTGGGCGAGCATGGCCATGTTCTTCTGCTGGATCAGGTTATTGCGGCCGTTTATCTCCAGCTGCGTCTTCAGGTGGGGAGGCGGGTGCAGGTACTTACAGTTCTCTCTGGAACAGCGTCCCTGAGAACAAAAGAGAAGGAGAGACAGAGAGAGTGGAAAAGAGATAGATAGATAGATAGATAGATAGATAGATAGATAGATAGATAGATAGATAGATAGATAGATAGATAGATAGATAGATAGAGAGAGAGAGAGAGAGAGAGAGAGAGAGAGAGAGAGAGAGAGAGAAAGTTCATTACAGTCATTTGCATTTAGGTGCTTGAATGACTAACAGAATTCAGTATTAACCAATTATCCCTCTACCATCATTTTGAGTTAAAGCAGATATAAAGTTTACACTCTCTCAGCTCATGTGTTTGATCCAGCAGTAAATCACTGTCACCGTAAAAAATAAATCAGTATCACTTGAAATGTACTGCTTTCCCCTGGGCAAGTCTTCTTATTCTACAGGCTTTCTAAAAAAAATCACTTTATTCATTCCTGGGGCTGTGCGGTAGTGATGCAGCTGATGAGTGTGTGGCCTCATCTGATCTTACTTGATTGGTTTGTGTCTGCATACAAAGGTAATCTATCCACTGCAGAATCTACAGACAGTTCCAGAATTGGAGATGGGGACAAACAATAGTCATGCATAAATCTACAGATTTCTGCAGATAAATATCTGCAGTACAATCAATACGTTTATCTTTTATGCTGTTAGCATGAAGCTACCCTTCACAGACATACATTTGAGTTCCTGTGGTAAAAAAGTTGTGTTTTTTTGGGTAATTATGTTTATTTGGTTATTTGTGTTCTTACAATTTTAATAATAGTGCATTTCTGTTCGCTCATTTATGACATTTTTATGACATAATATATATGATATATAGTAGTGTTTGTATTATGGCTATTTATGCTTCAAATAAACATTTTTCTATTTCTGTTCATGAAGAAGCATTCTTTGGAAATCAAATTTAAAAACATATCATATGTGTCCTATAACTGTTAAAGCAATTCTCAGTAATGAGCTAAGCTGTTCACTGCATATCTCATGCACCTCAATATTCTCAGGACAGCTGTCTAGCACTTCTCGTCTTACCCCCATGTCTGCGAACAGACGAATGCCTGGTGTGTACCAGTCCTACCCTGAGTGTGTGTCCTGTTCCCATCTCACTATACTCTCCCCCTCACTATCTATTTACAACTATTAATACCCTCATGTGATACTCTACAATGAAGAGCTAGATACGAGGGGTGAGCTCAGGTCAGCAGTGAACACAACACACACACACTGTAGGAGTGGTATGAGTCTACATTCAGTGTATATAGCCTCTGGGAGTTCCAGCATAAAATATCAATCATATGAATGTTGTAGAACTTAATCTTAATCTAAACAGCTTTATTCTGTGAAAACAGAAAATACTGACACAATAAAAAAAGCCTAGTGCTGACTCTGAATTTGAGGTGTTCTCAGTGGACAAATTTTATTCTCTGGACAATTCATTATATTATTATACACAGGGCCATAAACCCACAGAGACTCTTTTCCAGCTTAACATTTACAGGCCTGATATTGGAGTAGACAAACAAATAAAAAAGTCAATAAAAAAAGTAATGCCAATAAAACCACTGTTTAAAGGAGACACAATCAAAATATTAATGGTTAGTGGTGTATTTAATACTTGAGTATTTTTATGGGTTTAGATTCTTAGCTAACTGTAATGGTAACTGAAAAGTGGTTGTTTCAGAATGCCGTCTAGACTGTGTTATCTGAATTCAGTTCTGTCTTTCTCAAAGCTGCCTCATACAGAGTTGTATATAAACCTGTCTATAAAGCAAGTTCAGACACAGCATGGCAACTACAACAGGTGTTTTACAAGAGGAAAATAAACACTAACCACAATGAAAGTCACACATGAAGAAGCTAAAGAGCAGTGGAAACGTATCTGCACACTTACAAACCCAGCAAGGATTCAATGGAGTGCCATAGTCCAGATTTCACATACTGCAGTGTTTATACATTCACTAGATTTCCTTATACTGTGAGACAACATAAATATCAAGCCACCAGGTTGTCTAAACATTTATACATAAATGAGACATTCTGGTTTTGTCTTATTAATCTTTTTCTGATTCAAAGTCTAATTTTTACATTAAGGATTTGGGAATGTAGTACATTTCCTTTAAAATCAAGTCTTCCCAAAGTGTTAAACTGTTAGCTTAGTGTGTACAGAATGTAAGGAATTTTGGACAAAATCCCTATACATCGTTCTTTGTGCATTATTTCTATAAATGCAGCTAAGTCAGTACTATTTCAATTATAAAGCACAATACTCAAATTCAATTCAAAATGTATTAGCTTTCAAATATAACCTTCAAGGCATTTGAATAAACATTTAGAATATAGTCTTTCTCTAAGCCCAATACAAATTAAAGTTTTTGATTACATTATTTATTAATTCAGCTTCTTATTAGATTTTCCATTCACTTAAAATGCTCTCTAGCAACTAAAGTGTCCTGCCTGTGTTGAATTTGGCATTGATTTAAGTCAAGAAAGTAATCAGCAAGCATGGGTCATAAATGTGTCTTTGGCTGTTCGAATGTGTGTGTTTTAAAGAAGAAAGTGGCATAAATGAGTACCACTGCCATGGAACCAACTGTCCGGTATGGATTAGCCCAGGTTCTGAGGTAAGCTAAATGCTATCGACTATTCAAAAGGGGAGAAAAGCCACTTGATATTTCCCACACTGACTTCAGCAGAAATTATGTCAATAATGCTACACATTTCAAGGCACTTAGAGTATTAATGACTTTAACTAAAGCTGTAACCATAATATAACACAGAGCAATACAATCATTATTAGACATTTGGACACAACTCATACACACATACATACCTATATTAAAGGAAAATAGGTGCAATATTTCTAGCTGGTTCATCAATGAGCAACAACACACAACTAAACAAGAAATCTAAGCTCATAAACATATTAAACCAGTCCAACAATTTCAACAAGTCCCGCACACTATTAGGAAAGGAATCATTGGTGTTTGGAGCCCAAACCTGCCCGAGTGAAAAATCATAAATCACCATTAGATGGTAAACCAAAAATCAATACAAGCACCCTGAGAACCTAAACTGCTTTTTTAGTTTTAACAAAGCCAATTACTGACATGTCTGCACAACATAAAGGCTGCACTCTCATAGTAACTACAGCTTCAAAGTATTTAATTTTTACTCACATTTAAAGCTATTCACTGAGCTAGAAATAGCACTGTATCAGTACATGATGTACACAAGTCAATCAAGAAAGATAACACATGATTTGAGGCTGCCATTTTCCACTGACCTAGAAACAAAGTACATTTGTGTGCCTTTTAAAGGGAGCCATAATGTGCCATGCACCTTGCTACACAGGAAGGATCTTAAAAAAAAACAATTTGTCACCTATAACACAATAGCAGTGCAGAAACAAGCAGTACAACAAAACATGTGGCCCCACAAAAACAGCAAGCATCGGAACACATGATTCAGATGTGTGTATCAGATCGGTTCGGATCCTCAGTCTAAGCATGAAGCTCTTTAACCCTTTCACAAGTCAGCATCATGCCAGTTTTTTAAATGAATGGCCGTGTTTACGCCATCAGAACTAGAAGAAAATAATAGCCTGCAAGCTGATGCTCGAGTCTGCAAATAGTCACCTTTTGATGGACAAGAGCCAGCACATCATTTACAAGTCATTATCCATCCGTGCGAATTTATTTTGAGTAAGTAGAATGGTGTGTTCAGACAGCATTTCAAACATAGGCACTCTAGCTAATAAAAAACTTTGAGTGCATTAATATCATGCAAAATTTCTATATGATATACAAAACAATACTTATATACATCCTAATACAAACATTTCTTTGTGATAAAATGATTTTAAACTGTATTGCTACTGATTGCAAAATACAGGTTGTCCTCTACTCACGATGGAGATATTTTTATTTTCTGCTGTAAACCGATGGCTTTTCTCTTCATTTTTTTAATACTAGCAGGAGACATACTTGGGCGCTTGTAAGACAGGCTTTTATCACAAAAATTGCTGTTTGAAACCGTAATACACACTGAGACAACTTTACTCCGTCGACCGCTAGCGAGAATGGGGCATTCACAGACAGATACGCTCATCCCAGCTGCACATCCAACGTATCGTACATCGTATGCTACATGTCTCAATGTATCTCTATCGTCATCGTAAAATCAAAGTCGAGCCATTGTAACTCGGGGACCATCTGTACCCTATTTCAATTTAATCAGTTTATTAGCTATTAGTTTAACATAATGTTTTCTTTGAATACAGGCTTCAAAACTGGAGCATGTCATTACTTTTACCAGTGTATAACAGGCTTATGCATTGTTTAAACTGTCTAGTTGCACCCACTGTGTTTTGGGCCTAATGATGATGATAAGGGCTGCAGCTAATGATTCATTTGATAATCGATTAATCTGGCGGATCTTAATTTATTTAATCATTTTTTTTAATTTAAATAAGCAGGGTATTTATGTATAAAAATGTACTTAAAAAAATGTAATGCAAAAGTCAGATATTGAGATTAACTTTTTAATTTTAACATTTTAAAGCTTATAATGGCTTGTAAATTGTGTACATCATCATTTTTGTTTAAAACTTTTGTTTTTAATGATAATTGTGGATGGCAAGTTGACAACCATGCTTAAAAAAATAATTTTTGTTTAGTTGTGAAGATAAAAAGTAATTTTATTTAGTGTAATAATTAAATGATATATGCATAAACTAAATATAAAAACATTAAAAACAAGCATTTAAACGTAGTAAAGCTGCAGTAAATCACATTTGAAAACAGATAAGTTACTGTTGTAGTAGACAAATGCTATAAAAAGAGAACAGAACAGAGAAACGCAGCAAACTAACAGGTTTGAGGCTGCTGTTATTTGCTACTTTTAGATTGTTTGTTCGCACTGTTTTAATTGAATCCATCCCTAAGTCGCAAGTGAGGTAATTGCGCAACCCGATCATCAAGAGTCATGACAGAACAGATCCAGTGCGACTGTCCTGAAGTTAGCAAACAGTTTACACAATAGCACTTTATAAAACTACACCATTTTCACATGATGAGGATTATACAGTTTTTGATACCAGTGTATTTTCTTTTACTGCTGTCTTTTTTACGGTTCACCCTTTACTCTCCGCCATTCTACAAGCGGCTGTGTTATTTTACCGTCATGCTAACCTGTAACTTGAGCAGCCCAACTAATCGATAGCGGCATTTGTTGACAACAAATTTCATTATCGATTATTATCGATTAATTGTTGAAGCTCTAATAATGATATTACTACTACTACTACTACTAATAATAATATTAATATAAAAATAAAAATACAATTTCAATAACTATTACTATGGCTTCACATGGTAAGTTTTTAGCTACTGTTATAGAAAGCTCTGCTACTCCTTAAAAAAATTCTTAGTGGAGACAGTTTGAGAGGTTTGTCGTTTACCATTTTCAGGCATGGAATCTATTGTCAATTTATGACACCACTGTCAACCGTCTTGGGCCTGTCTGAAATGTCAGCTTTGTCACAGGAAATTGCAGATATATGCACCAGCATGTTTTAGGGCCAGTTCACATTTGACAAGCCGCAAGTGTTGCATAGTTCTGGCCAGCTAAAATAACGTCCCACTGACAGACACAACCCTGCTGGAGGGATTTGTGTGGTTGTCAGTCTTTGCCTCTCTTTGTCAAGTGTTTGAACTAATGCTCTAGTAGCATTAATGACTATTTTGAAAATGAACATTCACAATATAATGTAACTCTGACCTTGGCCCTGAACACAGTGCCTATAGATGGTACAGCCATGTCACTTAGTGCACAAAGTAAGCTTAATGAAAACATTGTTTACATGAAAAGAAAAGGATCTTGAGTGGCCTGCTCTTTCCTCAAGTTCTTACCCTGAACCTATTAAACACTTCTGGGATGAATTGAAATGCAGATTGCACCCCCAGGCCTCCTCACCACACAACTGATTTTTACTAATGCCCATGCAGCTGAATGAGCACAAATCTCCACAAGCACACTACAAAATCTAGTGGAACATCTTTCCAGAAGAGTGGAGTTTATTACAACAGCAAATAAGAGGTCAAATGTGGAATGGGAAGAAAAAATAAATAATAATAAAGGTCTTATGGTCAGGTGTCCACACAAACATATATACAGTTGCAAAGAGAGAAAGCAAGACAGACTGGATGTGTTAAGCTAAAGTGCTGTGTTCAGCATTTTTTCCTCGATTAGTGTGACTTCCATACAGGGGCCATGTTACCTAATGACTTCAGCAGATGCTAGCTACACCAGATCATGCTAATCCTCAAACCACTGCCAATGCTGGTATGTTCTAGCAGAATTATGGGAACAATGCATTTATTTTAGATATGATTCCTTTCTGTCATGAAAGGAAGAAGGACCTCTTAGAGGATATTTTTTAATGTTATGTGGCTCTTCTCTGTTCTATTAATCATTTATAATAAAGAAATGCAGCTTTTGCTGTATATTCTGATTAGTCAGAACCTTCGTGAAAATGATTCAGTGGTCTGCAAATGTATAAAACATATTTACAGAGCTTAGAAACTAGAGCAAAACAAAAAAGAAATACCTTACAAAGCAGTATTACACATTTCGCATGCTGCAGCTTAAAGGTTAAATGTTATCAAGATTAAGTTTCCAGCATGTCCATGCATGTTCTGTGACTGAGAAGTGGAAGATGTTTAGAAAAGGTGTGACACAACCTGAGGCAATCAACTGAATATGTGTATATGTTGGGAAATTAAACTTAGAAGACAAAGCAAAGAAATGGAGGTCAGACAGAGATGAGAGAGAGAGAGAGAGAGAGAGAGAGAGAGAGAGAGAGAGAGAGAGAGAGAGAGAGAGAGAGAGAAGAGAGAGAGCATGTTTATGAGGGATTTATGAGTACAAGGTTTTATAGAAGGGAATGAAGGTTTTGAGCTGCTGTTAGCTCTTTATGACCTCCTCTGACCCTTATCAGGTTCCCTTCCTCTAACAGCATTTAAAAAAATAACTGAATCAGTTGTGCTGTTTTTAGAGCATGGTTTGGTCAACACAGCGAGTCTGATCCTGGTTCAGTGTTTCCCAGTGCGCTTTAAGATGCTAAATGGTGCAGAATTTCTGCTGAGTCATTGGTATTTTATTCACTCTGAATTTCATGTAGAGTGGTGAGTGTAATAACTGCATATAGCGCCTAGCCTATGTGTGATATCATATCGTCTTACTGTTATTATTAGCAGAGCGATCATTGCCAGCATTAGACCAGCAGACTGCAATGGTGCCGGTGATTTACCTTGTTTTCATTATTTTGAGTGATAAAGTAGGTATTTTGCTATGGTGTCCTCCCTGCTTTATATTATTTATCTGCAGAGATGTAAGTTGTTTATATGATAAAGTAGAAAATCAGAGCTTCAGGCATTATACACAGCCATTTCCTAAAAGCCATTTCCACCCGGAATCACATGCACATTCATTTTTAGAAGCGTCCAAGATTTACTTTGTAATGCAATTCTGAGTCGTCTTTTTGTTTACACTTCTTTTCTTTTAGACACGGCCTATTTTCACTGCTGTTAATGGTTACCTACATTACCCACAATGACTACATGCTAATAGCAGTGCCATTAAGATTTTGTCCTTGCTTCATCACTACCTAAAGAAAGCGATGCAGCGGCGCTTTAGTACTTTAGTCTGTCCAGCCCGCTGACCTTCTCATCTGTACACATCATCTGTTTAAATGGATCAGGCTCCAAAGTTTCAGATTTAATGCTAGTACCTCTGTCAACACACGCCATGCTCATGTCGTAGCATGCTAACTAAAGTCCCTGAGTCACACAAATCACATAAAATACAATATAAATGTGTTATGTGTTTTAAGTAATCCTCAGCTTATGTGCATAGAATCTCGGTAATGACTTCTGGTTCGAGATAAACTAAAGACAAATGCCATAAAAAAACAAAATGACTAGACAAAAAAAAAAACTTGTTATGACTTGTGCTGTTTACTGGAGCTGCTGAATTCTAGCACTGTCTATTGAAGCTGTTTCTAAAGAAACAACAACAACACTCTTCTGTGTCAATGAAAACATTTTGGTCTTTGTCTGTCCTGTTTCGCCACTGCTCTCCATGTCTCTCTCTTCTCTCAGAATGATTGATGTGTCACATAGTGGGACAGATAGATTTCCTGTCTCTTGGAGCTTTGGTGACTCAGCACTTTCAAGCACACAGGAAGTGTGCTGTCCAGTCTCAGCCCAGATATCTCAAGAAGCTGAGTCACTCTTTGTAATCATCCTCTCACCATGCTTCCATGAATACAGACATCTACGTGTTCACATTCATACAAAAACACCTGTCATTACCTGCCTCTTATATCTATTTATATATTTAACATACACTGTATGAACAATAGTATTGGGACCCCTGATTTTTCCAGCCATATGTGGTATTTCCCCAAACTGTTACCTCTGTCACAGGACCATGACAATGCTCCTGTGTGCAAAGTAAGTTTCATGAAGTTTGCATGGGTTGGAATGGAGTGGAAAATCTTGAGTGGCCTGCTACAGAGCTCTGATCTCAACCCTATTGAAGACCTTTGGGACGAATTTAAATGCTGACTGCAACCACAGGCCTTCTCACCCGATATTAGTAGATGGCTTTACTAACGCCCTTGTGGCTGACTGAGCACAAATCATCACAACCACACTTGTGGAAATCTAGAGAAATATTTTAAAAGAATGGACTTTATTAAAACACAGATTGACCTGTAACTTGGCATTTCGTGTCTCTGTCTAATGTCCCAGGAGAGTTTCTGAGGATATTTGCGTTTCTTAAAAACATGGTCGCCATCTATCAATGACGTTTGAGCACCTGTTAGACAAGGTTAACGTAGGCCAATCAAAAAGGTTGAATTAGATGTTCAAAAAGTACATGGAAATATTGTCTGGTGTCAACAGACTTTTGTCCATATAGTATACATATAGATGATTATATGGCTCATTGCAGCTTAAATATATGAAATAACATGGTCTGCTAGCAGAAGGAAAACTTAAAACTAATGTTTTACAGCCATGCTGGCAATGTTCCCAGGCAGTTATTTCCAGTAATACAAATCCAAGCTCCTAATACTTTAATGTGGAGCACCATAAACCCAAAATGGATCAACAAGGCATTCCAATGCATATTTAAAATCACTGTTCAAATCTGGCATTCTTTGTAGCCTTTGGTTCCAATAACACTAAAAATTGTATTTCAATCACGTTACTATATATGTGGACCAGGGGCTTAATGACACAACACTATTTACAATTATATAGTTGCTATAGCAAGTAAAAAGTAAAAAGACAAATATATATATATATATTTTTTTTTTTATATGGATAGTGCACTACATGGCCAAACGGAAGCCATTTACAATTTCCCTGGAAACTATGCTTAGTAGCTAAGACCAGTGACATTTCACTTGCAAGATTTTATGGTTTATTTTCATTACAGCTCATAGATATTCTACATTGTCCACTGTCTGCACACACAGTATTAGTACTGCTGTTAAATAGATTATATGTTACAAGTAGAGAATTCAGGTACAGCTGTTCTGGTTTAATAGATACATCTATGTAGAATAGCTGTTTCTTATCTGTATAAGCTTCATCACACTTCAAAAAGGTACTAATGATGTTTGGCTGTTGCTTTTGACACAGAGAGAAAACCATCTCTAGTATAAGAACTTTCTTAACATACATTTATGTATATATCAAATGTACAGGTATATCTTTACACCTTTCGTTTTAAAAGATGTGAATTTTTTTCATATAAATGTTTAACACACAGGAGTACACATACACTATATTGATGCACAAATACACATCTGTATTACAAGACAGATACAGACTAAAACCAAAGCCATCTCAAGAACACAAATCCAAAATGACAGAATTTCCTTTGTGGATCTCTAACAAGCACCAGACTTTTGTAGCGACCATGTTTTTGACATCAGAAGGAAAAAGAGGGTGTGAATCAGTCGCTGCGCTCTTAACGAGATCAACACAAAAGCAAACACACACACACACACACACACACACACACACACACACACACACACACACACACTGGTACTTGAATATGCATAAATATCATCCTTGGCCATGATCACCTATTGGGGCTAAGAAACTGTTTCCTGTGTATCTCTCTCTCTCTCTCTCTCTCTCTCTCTCTCTCTCTCTCTCTCTCTCTCTCTCTCTCTCTCTTTCTCTCTCTCTCTCTCTCTCTCTCTCTCTCTTTCACACACACACACACACACACACACACACACACACACACACACACACACACACACACACACACACACACACACACACACACACACACTCTGGTGCACTGGTGGCCAGCTCTCCATGCACACACTTTGTTGTGTCTGTGATGGCTATGGTAACCTAGCAACAGAGGTCTTTCTCCTTGCTGCTTTGATCAGAATTACAAAACAGACACTGAATTTGCAAAAAGTATGGTGTGGAATATTTCTTACTTCCAGCAGCAAATATTGCAGGCAAACAGGGAAAACGAGAAAGCCGAAGGAAAAAGGGAGGATCTTGAAATATGCAAATTACTGAAGCAAACAGCTCTACGAACGGTCCATTTTGAGTACCGAGAGAAACACGCTCAGGTTCCTAATTATGTTTTAAAGAGAGAGACCAAGAGAGACTCCAGGGTTTACTCTTTACACTTTGCAGTCATATATACCATAAGACTATATTACTTAAAATGTACTGTATTTACTAAATCAGAAAGAGACTCCGGGTTACATTCATGAGTGTGATCTTTGAAGTGCCACCACAATGTACACTTTATTTCATAGTAAATGCACTATATTATTTGAATTTACCAAAGACAATATCAATAATATCACATGCTCAGATGCATGTTCATCTGTCGTTTGTATTGTGCTTTAATGTTGCAATCTAAAGTTCTCACTCTGAAAATACCATAATTCCATTCTTGAAAATTAAGATTTAGACTGAGAGAGACACTAAGTAAGAGAAAAAAGGCAGGGAGGTATGATTTATACTGTGTTTCAGTGGACTGTGTCCTTTGGTGTCTTAATCCTACTGTAATCTGTCACAGGCATCCCATAATCCTGCAGTGACATGGCAGCCATACAGCATGTGGCTAACAGATGTGTTTATGTATGTGCATGGATGTGTTTTTGTGTGTGTGTGTGTGTGTGTGTGTGTGTGTGTGTGTGTGTGTGTGTGTGTGTGTGTGTGTGTGTGAGTGTGTGTGTGTGTGTGTGTGTGTGGGGTGGGGTGCGGTGGGGAAGGGGGTGGGATGTATTCTCCCAGGCTGCAGAAGAAGCAGTAATTGCTGCTAATAGCTTCAAACATCACCTTGGTATACAGCACAGAGACTAAAGCACTTAGCCTTAATACAATTACCTCCTCATTTTGTAAATGCATTGTTGACAGACATGCATATATTTGTGTGTGTGTGTGTGTGTGTGTGTGTGTGTGTGTGTGTGTGTGTGTGTGTGTGTGTGTGTGTGTGTGTGTGTGTGTGAGTGTGTGTGTTAGGAAAGATTTAGGGAGTCATGCATGAATTACACACACATGACTTATGTTTGAAATCTTGGCATGTGATCCTGACAGCAAATATGCACCAAAAGAGCTAGAAAGCTAAAGAAACAGAAAGAAAATCTAAATTAAGTAAGAACAAAATAACAGAGACTGACAGCTAACACAGTAATTACTTCCATCACGGACTCACTCAAGTGGAAAGGCATTTGCAAGAGGGACAGATGGAGGGTTTTACAGGAAACAAATAGGGAATGATATTGCTGTTATTTATTTTTTTTATAAATGACAGGGGGTGATAAAGTTGGAGGGACAGTAAAAATGACGGTGAGATGGAGTATAGCAGAATGATGGAGGGATGGAATATAGTGCGAGTGACAGGTTGACGGAGTATAGTGAGAATGATGGAGGGATGGAATATAATTAGAATGTTGTTGGGTTTAGAATGACAGAGGGATGCAGTGGAAAAAGAAGAGGTAAGCCAGAGGCAGAGACTGTTATCATTTGTTTAATGAATGACAAGGATTATAGCACCAGTTAGACAGTAAGAATGATGGAGGAATAAAGTGTATTATGTATGGAAGAGGGATGGAATATAGTGTGAATAAAGGAGGGAGGGAGAACAATGAGAAATTCTGAAGTATAGTCAGAATGTTGGAGTACAGTAATGAATGGAGTATAGTGAGAGTGATGGAGAGAGAATAGTAAGAGTGATATAGAGAGAGTATAGTGAGAGTGATGGAGATAGAGTATAGTGAGAGTGATGGAGAGAGAGTATAGTGAGAGTAATGGAGAGAGAGTATAGTGAGAGTGATGAAGAGAGAGTATAGTGAGAGTGATGGAGAGAGAGTATAGTGAGAGTAATGGAGAGAGAGTATAGTGAGAGTGATGAAGAGAGAGTATAGTGAGAGTGATGGAGAGAGAGTATAGTGAGAGTGATGGAGATAGAGTATAGTGAGAGTGATGGAGAGAGAGTATAGTGAGAGTGATATAGAGAGAGTATAGTAAGAGTGATGGAGAGAGAGTATAGTGAGAGTGATGGAGAGAGAGTATAGTGAAAGTGATATAGAGAGAGTATAGTGAGAGTGATGGAGAGAGAGTATAGTGAGAGTGATGGAGATAGAGTATAGTGAGAGTGATGGAGAGAGAGTATAGTGAGAGTGATGGAGAGAGAGTATAGTGAGAGTAATATAGAGAGAGTATAGTGAGAGTGATGGAGAGAGAGAATAGTGAGAGTGATATAGAGAGAGTATAGTGAGAGTGATGGAGATAGAGTATAGTGAGAGTGATGGAGAGAGAGTATAGTGAGAGTGATGGAGAGAGAGTATAGTGAGAGTGATGGAGATAGAGTATAGTGAGAGTGATGGAGAGAGAGTATAGTGAGAGTGATGGAGATAGAGTATAGTGAGAGTGATGGAGAGAGAGTATAGTAAGAGTGATGAAGAGAGAGTATAGTGAGAGTGATGGAGAGAGAGTATAGTGAGAGTGATGGAGATAGAGTATAGTGAGAGTGATGGAGAGAGAGTATAGTGAGAGTGATGGAGAGAGAGTATAGTGAGAGTAATGGAGAGAGAGTATAGTGAGAGTGATGGAGATAGAGTATAGTGAGAGTGATGGAGAGAGAGTATAGTCAGAGTGATATAGAGAGAGTATAGTGAGAGTGATGGAGAGAGAGTATAGTGAGAGTGATGGAGAGAGAGTATAGTGAGAGTGATATAGAGAGAGTATAGTGAGAGTAATGGAGATAAAGTATAGTGAGAGTGATGGAGAGAGAGTATAGTGAGAGTGATGGAGATAGAGTGTAGTGAGAGTGATGGAGAGAGAGTATAGTGAGAGTGATGGAGATAGAGTGTAGTGAGAGTGATGGAGAGAGAGTATAGTGAGAGTGATGGAGAGAGAGTATAGTGAGAGTAATGGAGATAGAGTATAATGAGAGTGATGGAGAGAGAGTATAGTAAGAGTGATGGAGAGAGAGTATAGTGAGAGTAATGGAGATAGAGTATAATGAGAGTGATGGAGAGAGAGTATAGTAAGAGTGATGGAGAGAGAGTATAGTGAGAGTAATGGAGATAGAGTATAATGAGAGTGATGGAGAGAGAGTATAGTGAGAGTGATGGAGAGAGAGTATAGTGAGAGTGATGGAGATAGAGTGTAGTGAGAGTGATGGAGAGAGAGTATAGTGAGAGTGATGGAGAGAGAGTATAGTGAGAGTAATGGAGATAGAGTATAATGAGAGTGATGGAGAGAGAGTATAGTAAGAGTGATGGAGAGAGGCAGTTTACTAACAATAATGGATGGAGTATTGTAACAATGATGGGGAGAGGCAATATAGTGACAATAATTTATGGAGTATTGTGAGAGTAATAAGGAGAGGTAGTATATTGACAATAATGGCTGAAGTATAGTGACACTAATGGATTAAGTATAGTGACAATAATGGATGGAGTATTGTGGGAGTACTAGAAGAGCTGGGTATTATGAGAGTAATTACTGATGTCATGCGGTATTAGACAATTTTAACAATAATTTATAGAGTATATAATGTGCTTTGCATAAATATTCAGCCTTTAAACATTTCCACATCCATCCTGGAACTGAAACATATTTAATTGGATTCATTTGAATAAGAAAAACAGCAATTATATAATTTGCAGAAATGTTTACAAATGCATAGCATGAATGTTAGCATAGTTTGCATTGCTATATAAAACCCAACGATTGCTCTGGAGCAACCAGTAACCATTACAAGCCATATAATTAGTTAAATGAAGTCCACATGTGTGCAATTAAAGTGTCACAACATCAAGAACACCACGAAACATACAAAACAAGTCTGGAAACAAAGTGAAAGTTTTTTTATAAAATTTTCCCTAAGCCATCCTGTGGTGTGCTATTACATCCATTATTAAAAAAAAAAAATATATGGCGCAAGCATGCCTAAGGAAGACATTTGTCAAAAATATTTAGTCAGAGAAAGCACCAAGGACCAAGTGTGTGTGTGTGTGTGTGTGTGTGTGTGTGTGTGTGTGTGTGTGTGTGTGTGTGTGTGTGTGTGTGTGTGTGTGTGTGTGTGTGTGTGTGAAGAACCTATACTTTAACATAATTCATGTTAGAATGTGAAGTTGAGGCATCTCTCTCTCTCTCTCTCTTCCCCCCCCTCTCTCTCTCTCTCTCTCTCTCTTTCTCTCTTCCAGACACATTCTAATAGTCCTCATACAGGGTGTGTTGTAAGTTTCAGATGCAGTGAGGGTGTGTAATGGGAGACGTATGGTGAAGATAGACAGCTGTAATTGAGAAAGGATGTTGTGTGAAAGATGTGTGCGTGTGTGGCTGCTGCTTTTAGCAGATAAGAAAGTGCCTGCCTACTCATTTTCCTGATGACACATTTAAAGAGAACGACATTAAATATATAATAGCAGTTGTCGTGGGATGACTGAATTATATGGTTGAATAAAATAAAAGAACATTTCGTAAAATTGAAGTGTTGCCATAGCCAGACTAGAAAAAACAAGCCAGTTGTGTCTTTTATTATTCCAAAAGATTTGGCGTAAAAGGGGTTCCAATAATCTTTAAAGATCTTTGCACATTATCCTGCAGTGTGTGGTGTATAAAAACAATCCTGATGCTATTATTATGTTCACAGTCACAGTAACGTAATGTTTAAATTGTATAGTTTTGCATTAATATTTAAAATGTAGTATTTTAAACACGTCTGATATTTATTATTTAAAAGAGAAAATTATAACTAATGTAATATATGTAAAATATGTCATTGCTTGTAGAAATAACCTTGATACATGGATTTTAGCTGGGGTTGGCCTTGGCCTTAATAAAAGTGCATTAAATCACTGAGAAATCCCATTTGGAAAAAGGACAGCAAAAAAATGCCACAATTGCAGTGAATAAAAAAAAAAAAAAACGTTTAGCGCATAAAAGTATATGTGTAGAGCACATTTTATATATATATAAAAAAAATAAAATAAAATAAAAAAATAAAAAAATAAATACAAAAATATATTAGTATTTTCATTTCTGCTATGTAATGTATTCAAAACGTGCTGTGCTTGGTTACAGAAATTCCACTAGTGGCCTGAACGCTATATATGTCTAATCATTTCATAAAGAGCTAGCAACCCCAGTAATAGACTATTTTCACTCACTACCTATAAAATTACAGAATAGCATTGTTAGTAATGCTTTTGAGAATGTACGATATCGGCCTAGAATATTAAAATAATAATTACAGCTTTTATTCAGTATTAGAATAGTTTTTCCTTATCTTTTACAGAACTGAAGTGCAATTTATCAGTTATTATTCATTATAAACAGAAATAAAACACAGATTTTAAGACGTTGTACTGTACTATGTACTTTAAACTACTATATACACTAAATACTCACTGTATAATGTTTTTTTTTTTTTTAAACAATTCCAGCACCATAACATGACCTTATGCTAGCTAGCACATGCACAGATAATGATTTGAAAAACTAATGCTAACAGTAACAGTAAGTCATTCACATCTAAAGTGAAACTAATAATTTTTTTTTACCAGTTTACCAGCAATTTACCAGCAAATTAAAGCTTGACTTTATTTGACCAACAATATATTGACAAAAATCTATACAAGATTCATGTGTGCTTTTGAACATCCCATTGCATTGGTAATTAGAATTTGTTAATTGTTTGCTTCTAATAACCTCCACTCGTTTGGAAAGATGCTCCACTAGATTTTGCAGTGTGGTTGTAAGAGTACTGATGTAGGGTACTGATGTAGGGTGAGATGGCCTGGAATGCAGTCAGCATTCCAATTCATCCCAAAGATGTTCAATATGATTGAGGTCAATAGCAAGCCACTAAAGATCTTCCAACTGATGTAAACTATATCTTCAGGGAGCTATCTTTGTGCAAAGGGGCATTGCCATGCTGGAACAGGTTTGGGTCTCCTGGTTCTGCACATCACACAACTACAGTATATGTATTTTAGAAGAGCTATTATACTCAATTGGAGTCCCGTCATCGTTTTGTATTTGATTTTATGGTGAAATCATATCTGTTGCAGCTGTCACTACAGACTTCATGACAGCTGAAAGCAAGAATAATGTTTGTCTGATGAAGCGTGACACTCAGCAAACACAACAGACTTTAGACTCATCCTTTGTTTTCTTTTTCACGGTGAGAGCAGCTAACTGCTCACTGCGCCATCTTACAGTACAATTAGCACAGGCCACAGACAGCATGTGACTCCACTGCAGTTGACTCAGCAGTTTAAGGATGTGTAGTTAAGCCTCTATGCTAATGATCTAACACTTGGGACCTCAAATCCCTAAAGTCTCTGCAAGACCCTCAACTTCTCATTTGTATGCTATTGAATCAAATAAACATTTTCTTACGGATATGAACTTTTATAAGTGGCAAATTTAAATGGTTATTTTTGGTGAGTTCAATTTTTGAGTATAAAGAGATGTGGAAGTTCATATATATATATATATATATATATATATATATATATATATATATATATATATATATATATATATATATATATATATATATATATATATATGAATATATTTTCATGGTTAGTTTATATGATAAAATATTATTCTATTTATAATACATCCATATTTTTTCTGACAACCTTTAAAAATCTTACAATGAAGTAAGTAGTAAACTCATGCCAGGATCAGGAAGCTGTTGCAGGGTTGCGAAGGACTTTAACAGGAAATACTGCAAGCACATCACACATGAAACTGTTACCAAACTTATTAACCAACTCAAAAACTGACAGGAAGTGTTGTGGACTAACCTATGAAGTGGACATCCAGGAACATCAACTGCCAAAGGCACAACTGACGTGGTGTTGTGATTCATGTATGGAGGCCCTTGGGAGACCGCGCACTGAACACAGCTTAGCATAACCTTATTTCACTGTTATTTAAAGATTTTCCAGAAGTTTCCAAAAGAAAATATTTACCAGGCCAAGATATCTGATCAATCATAAGATTTAGTCTGTAGCTTATGATGATATATAATGGAATTTGAAGCCCAAGTCACTATTCACACCTGCATACAGATACAAAGATTATGTTTGTTAAATTTTTTCTTACTTCTTATTTGGTGTTTTTGCTTCTTTGTGTTCTCTATTTTGCGCTACTTAAATTCCCCTGTGTTTGGGCAACTGTACAAAAATGCTGCTTTTTATTTTGAAAAGGTGTTTTTGCAGCTTCATTTTCACTGATTTTGGTGAGCTTTTGGATTTGGTATGTGATTAGAAGGTGCTAGGATACAATCTATCATGGCTGTTGACACAATTGTTACTTTGCCGTCTGTACTTTCTAGTTATGTAAATAATTTTTACTTTGTATCATTATTATTATTATTATTATTATTATTATTAATAATACAATCTTCGTGTCAAGGAGCCAGGATATGACAGACTAGCGCTCTTGCTATAAACTGCACTGAGATTTTGGATAAGAACTTGCTGAGTTTGTATTTAAGCACGACCTTAAACTGTAAATCCACCTCTTCATCAGTCCACACTTCACTTAACAATTTGTCATGTCTGACCCCCCGATTCCACTGGTGAGCCAAGACATCATTCCACAAACCCAGTCCAGTCCAGCTTTTAGATACTCTTATTCCTCTCGGGGGACTGAACTCACCTGCTCCCTGTTTAACTTCAATCAACTCAGAGTATTTAACTAGTTCACTATGTATTTAACTAGTTCACTAATACACTATATCGAGTCTCTGGTAGCACTGCTTCCATTCAGCAGAACAGCATGACTGCAACATCTAGCACTTTTTTTTTTTTTTTACTCTTATACACTAGTTGTTGT